>NC_058523.1:47621277-48821277 GCF_904849725.1 Hordeum vulgare subsp. vulgare
TATATTGTTTAATCAAACAATCGACCACACACAATTATCTTGAAAAAAAATAACAACGGTGAATATCTAACGGACTCATCTTTTAAGGAAATAGCAATCTAAAACACTGGTACATAAATATATAGCCATGAGGCATGCATATAAAACGTGGCCAATTTTATTCATAATCACTATACGGAGGCAATATAATACAAATATTGGGGAGCGAGTACTGATGCGATTGGCAACAAAATTATTAGGCACGCTGAACAAAACTATGCTATTTATGCTATTGTTTTCACGAAGTATTGTTTGTGTCCGACCAAAAGTGTGAGATGCTGTCTTAAATGTCCCAGTAAATATAACTTAATTTCCTCCCGCAGCAAGTGTTTATGTAGTGGTGCCACCTTAGTTATCTGCTGGCAAAAGCTGGATAAGACAATCAGATTCAGTGTTTACTCAAGAGAAAAGGACAATAGGAGAGCTCTATTCCATCCAATAGGAAAGCTTTAAATAATTTGTGTTTCTTTAGACTATTACTTTTGTCAAAATAAACATGATAAAACTTAGTAATTTTTTCCACAAACTTTCCACGCCTTCTAGAGACTATAAGCCAATATCACACCAAATTTCATAAACATGAGAGCTTGTTACATTTTCAAATAATATGAATGGTCGACATACCCGCCGTTTTGACCACATTTTGAAGTGGACGTGAAAAATTCAAAAAAATAAAAAAATAGAAAACCTTCACATTGTGTCATTATATGTGACAAAGTTACTAGGTAAAATAATAACCTTGTAATATGGCAATTATTTTAAAAAAATGTTCTTGTAAATGAGCTATCATGTGTGAAGATTAATGGCTTTCAAGCCAAATGATCAATCTTATGGTCACATTCATGGCATAGTTTGTTCAAAAGATCTAATATTTTGCACAAGGGTGCATATTGAAATGGCAAACAATGTTACTTAAGGAAGTTTTCATTTTCCTTGCATGAAAAAATCATTTTCCATTTTTAAGTGTCCAAAATGAGTTTTTTTGTGAAGGACCTACCATATATTTGTAACAAAATTGTACGAAATCATTTTTCTAACATACTAGGACATATTTAATGTACAATTGACCAAATGGTTGGGTGTTAATGGATTTTATCGACCTCTCGTGAAAAAGACAAATTTTCGTTGAATCAGGTGAAAGCGGGTCAAATTTGAACTGCAGCTACATTATAGTTTGCTCTTTATTTTTCTTAAAAATCATTTTAGGTACACAAGTATCTATTTAATCATAGAAACACCAAAATATTGTCAAGGTTCAACCACTAGGTAGGAACGGTCATACCCGATGTTTTGACCGCGTTTTGAAATGGCCATGAAAAATTCAAAAAAATTCAAAAAAATGGAAAACCATTGCATTGTGTCATTATATGTGACAACGTTACTAGGAAAAATAATAAACAAGTAATGCGACAATTATTTTAAATAAGTGTTCTTAGAAATGGGCTATCATGTGTGAAGACTCATGGCTTTCAAGCCAAATGATCAATCTTATGACCACATTCATGACATAGTTTGTTGAAATGATATAATATTATGCACAAGGGTGCATATTGGAATGGCAAACAATGTTGATTAAGGAAGTTTTCATTTTTTTTGTATGAAAAATTCATTTTCCATTTTTCAAGTGACCAAAATGAGTTTTTTTGTGAAGGACCTACCATATATTTGTTTCAAAATTAGACCAAATTATTTTTATAAAATACTAGTCCATATTTAATGTACAATTGACAAAATGGTTAGGTGTTAAAATCTTTTATCCACCTCTCGTGAAAAAGACAAATTTATGTCGATTCAGCTGGAAGCGGGTTAAATTTGAACTGCAGCTGCATTATAGTTTGCTCTTTATTTTTCCCAAAAATCATTTATAGGTATATAAGTATCTATTTAATTAGAAATACATGGTGTGGTGCCTTGACGTCGAGGTTTGGATGGTGGTCGAGGGCCCCAACTCCAAAGCGGGTGAACTTGCATGCCAGCCGCATGATCACCGCCTGACCGTTGCGTTGCCACGCGTTCTAGGTGGAATAGGCATGTCTGGTGGGTTGGACAATCCCTCGGTAGGTGTTAGCAATAAGAATACAATAGAAGAATCTCACGAGGAGACTGAACTAAGCTCAAACATAAATTAGCAGCCAAGTGTTTGATTAGCGGTGCGGGTAATTCACATAGACAATGGGACTAAATTCTGACTGAGTATGATCATCTACTAAGGAGACTCTCTTGGCAAATTTTTAGCTCAAATGGATGAATTTAGGTGGCACTTGCTTTGCAAACTAACACATTGTGCAGAAATATGAATGTTGAAGATGGGATCAAATGAATGAATGGATTGAGCTGAAATTTGGTGTTTGATGTTAATTTGAGCGTATGAAGGCACTGTATAAAAATTATAACATTTGGACATGCAAACGTGACACTTCCTTTACAATGTGCCAATCTGGACAGAAAATGGTAATTGAAACTGGGTTCACATAGATGATTGGATTGAGCTGAAATTTGGAGAAGGATGATACTTTGGGCACATTAAGGTACTGTAAAAATTTCATAAAAATTGGATAAAGAAAAATTATACTTCCTTCACAATGCTCTCTACTGAACAGAATATTGGGAAAAATATTGAGGGAAACTGGCTGAATTAAATGAGTTATAATTTGGTGGAGTGAGGTTATATGGTCAGTGTCATCCCGTGGTAAATTTTCATCAACTATAAAGCAATATAAAGTCTAGTTGCTTCACAAAATAAAAATATTACCACAAACAAAGATTGGATGATGAGCTCACGTGGATTGTTAGATGTGGCTAAAATTTTATGGAGAGCTATGTTTTGGGCACATAGATGATATGCAAAAAATTCAACTCATCAGGATATTCTTATCTAGTACTTCCTTCACAAAGCTGTTAGCTGAACACAAACTTTGGAAATTTGCTGAGAAAGATTTACTAGGCAAATCGTTACGAAAGTTTTCATGAGGCAATGATTTGGATAGGAAAGAGTGCCCAAACAATATGAGGGTAATCAAAGAAATAGAAATAGCACTTCCTACACAAAGTGCTATTCTGAACAGAATAGGAAAATTAATATTTTTGAATTATTTTTGAACTATGGAAGGGAGGGTTTTCACATATTTGAGAAATATATAGTCCAAAGTATTTATGAGAAATTTTCGAGAATTTTTGGAATGATAGAATAGTAGGTTGCTTCACAAACTAGGATCAGGTGGGATAGAATGGACCCACGAGTGACATGTCAACATAGTTAGAATAGGTTACGACATTTTTGCAATCGTCGTAAAAGTTATGACGATCTCATCTTATGCGGTTACGACGTTTTGACTCACATCGTCGTAATTTATATGTAAATTTGATCCCCTCAAATGGTTTACGATGATCTCGGATGAAATCGTCATAGATTTATGACGAATTCGTCAACGACATTTTAAAAAACATCACATATGAGCATATTTCTTGTAGTGTAGGCTAGCCCGGTTCAAACGCCACACGCGTTAGTTAACAAAAATGCACGTTAATTGACGCATGTGGCACCAAATAGGAAATACCCCTTGGCTTTGGGGGCCTATCCGGCAGCACCGACTGCACATGCCCAGGGCCGGCCCTGCGTCCGAATCGGAGGCGTGTGCCACCGACCGTGAGAGGCAGGGGCTAAGGAGAGGGTGGCGACATTGGAGGCAAACACACAGTCCTCCTATCGCCGCCATGGTTTGCCAGTGGCGCATGATAAGGTAGAGCAACTCCTCGTGGTTATCTACCATCGTTCATTAACGATGGCGAAGAAGGATGCAAGCTGGCTCCGTCGAAAACAACTCAAAGGCGCTCCAGCTAGATTTGGAGTAGTCGGCGCGCGAGGCGACGAAGAGGGCGCCCAGCTTCATCAACTCCTCCTCCAACTTTACCAACGGCTCCGACAACCCAGCTCCTCTCGCCGACGCCTACATGGACACCTATAGCAGCTCTGGTGTCCTGAAGGGCAAAATCCTGACGAGGAAGTGGTGAAGAACTTGTTCATCTTTATTTTATTTCTTAATAATTTTAGTTTAGAACTTGTGTCTATTGAACTGTGATGTTGTTTTGGTCTATGTTCGAATATGTGGATTTCTATGTTCGTTTGATGTTGATTTCTATGTTTGTTTATTCAATGTCCCTTTTGTTTCGTTGACTGTTTATTATGTAGTTTAGTTTCACATTGCATTGCATGCGTAGTATGGATTTAAGCAATTAGATATGAGGGTACACGATTGTGGACGCGAAAATTTAAGGATTAACATGTCATTGTCCGTGGACGTATAGGGTGCATGATTTGGTATGCCTGGTCGTAGATGCTCTAAGTAGTCTATCATGGACCCGGATCCTCCGACATGTTGCACCCCTATATAAGGCCAATGACGTGTGGGCTTGGGTCCACATGTCAGTGTGGGCATGACATGTTAGAGGAGCAGTGTTTTCCTATCATTCATATTAAGTCAGATGTCACTACATTTATTAGGACTTATGGAAGACGTTATTAAGAAAAGAAGATAATCATGTTATTTAAAGGTAATTTAGAGCAAGCTCTGAACATAAAAGGTATTTTCCCGGTTTATGAGGAGGGGACTGGTCAATTATAAAGTCGATAAATGTTCAATCTTATTTGGAAAGAAATGTTCTATAGAAGACTAGGTGTCCATCTTAGTTATCCTGAAAATAACAATCGATGGATTTGAGGAGAAATATCTTGGTTTGCCTGTGCCGGAAGGTCGTATGAAGGCGGGCAAGTTTCAATCCATCAAAGATAAAGTGTTCAAGCGGTTTCTGATTGGATTGGAAAATATGGCTCTAGTAGAGTGAAGGAAATTCAGATCAAGTGTGTTATCCAGGCTATCCCTGTCTATGCCATGTGTATATTTAAATTTTCATCTTCACTTTGTGATGAGTTATCATAGATTATATATAAAAAAAAATTGGTGGGGTGATGAGGAGGATAGGAGGAGAACTTATTGGTTGGCTTGGGATAATATGAAGAAACAAAAAAGTGAAGGAGGAATGGGTTTCGTATTCTATTGGATCAATTAAGTTCACTTATGCTTGAGAAAACTATTTTCATGTTCTGGTGAGCTTGGCATTTGAGAAATGATTTGATTTTCGGTAAGGGAAAGGAATCCATCACGGCGGCCTCGGTAAGCTTTTTCAAAAGTATTGGCCTTCTTTCTTGTCTTGTCAGGCAAATTTGCAGGTGACAGTGTGCAACAAAGGTAAACAAGTGGTGTAAGAACTTCAAGCAACCACAAATATGGAAAGAAATGTTGTTGCATGGAAGCCTTCCACATTTTTTTTTCAAGATAAATGTCGACGCAAGTTTTGTTGAGGCCATCAAAGCTACGAGCGTGGGGGTGGTCGTTAGAGACCATTATGGACAAGTTATCATCTCCTCTTGGGATTACATTGGAGTTTGACATAGCGTCGAGGAAGCAGAACTAAGAGCGACCCTCTCTAGCATGTATATTTATATCACTCTTGATAAGTCTATCATTTTGAAAACTGACTGTTCCTCTCTGGCTTTTGTGTTCGCGAAAGAGTATTGATAGATCAATGCTGGTGGACCTTAAAAAGTAGGCGTTGAATATCTCTAAACTGATGATGGGTACTTAGATTGTTAAGATTAACAGACTGACCAATAGAGTGGCTCACGAGATTGCAAAGTTCAATTTTGATAATAGATGTGATGGTATTCTTTTTAATATTGTTCCGGCCTGCGTGGCAAAATTTGCAAGAAATGATTGTATGAATATTTAAATTAATTAATTAATATATGATGGGGTTTTCTAAAAAAATGTTGCACCCGCCAAATAAGGAAGAAAATAAATAAGATGGTGACGATGTCCACTTTTCTTTTAGGGTCAATTTCCACTTTTAGTATACGCACATGGAGTAAAATATTGTTCTTTTTTTTCCAAAGCACAGAAGTAATGCCCGCTTCCATTAATCAGAAATGAAGCCACGAATATATGTTGTAGGCTGCCAAAATAAGACATGCAGACGCAGGTGGAGCTCAAATGAAAGCCATTCGATACCAGCTAGCCCTAAACGGCTAAACGAAGAGCTCCCCACAAAATGAAGATCATTAAAGACCAGAAGTCGGGTCGGTTGGAGTAAAATATTGTTGACCACAGAAATTTTTAATATACCAATATGTAGCATACATATGTGAGGAGCGGGATTAAAAGCGTCTACAGCCGGACTCCTTAAGGCCTTGTTCGGTTCCTTCAAAATTGAAGGAGTTTGGAGGGGATTGGGAAGGATTAAATCCCCTACAAGTCAAATTTCACCTCAACCCCCTCCAATCCTCTTCAATCCCCTCCTCGGTGGGATTAACCCAACAAGCCCTAAGGTTGTTCATAGTGGAAGTAACTTATATAATATCATGTACTCAGGACTAGTAAACATGCTGATGTGGCAGACAATTAAAGAAGATAGAAAAGGTTAGAATAACATAGGTAGATACCGTAACATGTTAAATATTATGCTACTATGTGTCATGCATGTCAATAAATAAGGTCATCTATGATACTTCCTTCCTCACAGTTTAGAAGACATGCACGTATACCTAGATCGTCAATTTGACTTATGTAAAATACATTATTTTACATAAAAATTATATCATTAGAAAATAGAACATCTAAATTTTTTAATGATATTTTTTTTGTTATATATGCTTCTTATTAAGTTGATTAAATTGACGACCTAGGTACATGTCCCGGACTTATAAAATGAGACGGAGGGAGTACTAGTACTATGCATTATGGAGTTAGTATCATATAATAGTATAATATTCACGATACTATTATATGATACTTCCCACTATGACCAGCCTAAAGACACAGAACAACTGACCATACAAGTAGGGGCGGAGCCGGGATTTGATCATAGGGGGGCGAAGAGACAACGATCTAGCCCCGCATAACACCACATAGCTAAACAGATTTTCCAAAATCCCTACAAATGTTGTTTAAAAAAATATAAGCACAATAACACATGTTTAGACATCTGTCTGTTCAAACTTAGCACTAAGATTACCTACATGGTTTACTGGTTATTAATCAGGAGTTGAATATAACTTCCCAGCAAAAGCAATATGTTTCATTTTCCCGTTTATTTCGAAGTATGGTAAATAAATGTTACCAATAATTCATTGGGCATAAGTGGATCAAACAAATTAAACAGATCAACGATATCCCAAGTTGCCGTGCTAGAAGATGAATTAGATATGTATCTCTGATCTAAGAACATATAATTAAATAATATTACCTCCCGAAAAACATTACCAATAAATTCATTAGGCATAACTGCATCAAACAAATTAGATTAGTAAATAACCCGAGTTCCCGTGTTCGAACGATCAACGATTCAACGACAGTAATGGTCAGCCGCGGTTGCTGCAGCATCATCGAGTGCCCAGTAGAAGAAAGGACCACCAGCGGCAGACAAACCAACCATCATGGTGATGTTATCTATTGATGAAACGCAGCGGATCTGTAGGTAGAGATGACTGACGGCGCAATGCCCTAGCCGCCAATGTGGTTATTCAACTCGTAGTGGAATTGAGTTCTATTTGTATGCAAATCCATCGCTTGAGGCCAACCCCTCGTTCATTTTAGAGCGAAACCACCTCACGTATATCCTTGCGGCAATTTTCTATTGGGCCTGGGCCATACGGCAGCTAGGAATCTAATCTAATGGCTGAAAGTAATCATAATTAGGATAAAGACTGCTGAAAAATAACATTGGCCCCTGCTGCAATTTGTTAGGGGTGGCCGAGCCATAGGAGGGGGTGGTGGTTCTGGCCCCTGCTCGACCCATACTGCCTCCGCCCCTGCATACAAAAGAAAAGAGAAAAAGTTAATTCAATCGGATACTCAAAGCTTCATTAAATGTTCGAGCTGTCTAACACTCCCTATATTGCCTTCATATATGAGGTAAATATGAGGAGTGCTCGGACGTGTCTAGTCAGTGGTTTTGCATTTCTCACATAGGATTTGGTCCATTATGGAACATTATTTTTCTTTTTTCTCTCTTTTTTTTCTCCACCATTCACACGTATGTATTCAAATGTACAGGACAAAAGTGAGGAATATGTCTATGCGGACAGATAAATGGACAGTCAAAATGAACATACCCGACTATTGATATCGGGCGCATCCACGAACGTTCAAAAGGTCAAATTTGTCAAGTCCAATTGTAAATGCTCTAACCTGTATGTAAAGAACCAACTTGTATATTTCTGACCATAAGCTGTATTATACTAGTTGTAGTCTTGTAAAATGAACATTCTTATGAGAAAGTAAGATACACGCCATGGGAGATGCTTTGAAGTAGTGCGTCAAGTACACAGCCCAATTAGCAACCAAATTCATGATACACCAGTAAATAGATAGAGATCAAGGTAGCTACTATCTGCTTCTGCTCCCAAAGACGTACCGTTACTTGATTCATGTCAAGAGGCCATGACTAAGTTGCCGGCAATAAGGCAATAACTTGTCCAAGAACATCGCGTGGTTGGTTTCGCTTTAGTTGAGCAAACCCCTTGGTGTTTATGATATCTCGTAATCTCTCACCCTATTGTGTCATATACCTGAGACAACAATCCTTGAGCTGCTGACAATGGTATTGCTCTGCCAGATCCAACGTGAAACCCACCGTGTTGATATCCAGCGCCTTGCTCAGCCTGCTCTCGCATACCAGCTTTAGCCTTTCCATTGCGTAACGATCAGCCGCGACGAGCAAATGCTGCGCCATGTTAGTGGTCTCTTCCGTCGCCTCGTCCATAGACTCTGGCAGACGATCATTGTACATGAAATACAACATTATCTCGAAGACCTTGGCATCCATGTCGTCGACGCGGATGCTGCTTTCTCTGCTCTCCATCATGGCGCCACACAGGACACAGCTGGGTTTGGAAGACTGGCGAACGCGCGGCGAGCACGCACGCGTGCACCTTGAATCTCTTGAACCAGCCGATCTTGACGATCAGGTCCGGCTTAAGGCCGCTGTCTAGGAGATTAGCTATATCTTTGCTTAGGTCTGAGGGTGGCACGATGACGTCGTCCTTATCGGCCTCCTGTCGGTCGTCCATCAGTTTGGTGATGACCTGGACGGTGCACTTGATCACTAGGCAGTCATCCTTGAGGTACCCGGATGCGGCCAAATCGGCTTTATGCACAAACTTGTACCTACCCCAGCCCCGATTAGAGGATGAGAACTTCTGGAGGTCGGCTCTAAATGTGTGCTTCTCCCCTGTCGCCGGCGCCATTGGGTCCTGGAGGCTGAAGGTAAAGGAAGCAGTGAGCTCTTCCTCGCCGGCGTTCATCAGATTGAGTAAAACCGAACAGAACTGATCGTCGACGACCCTAGTGTCGCCGTTTGGGTAGTACGTGATAGCCCAGTCGTGATCACCAACGCGGAAGGTGTCAGACATGAGCAAGGTGTTGCTGCCCGTGATCAGGGAGTGGCCGACGACCTTGAAGAGGTGCTCGCTGGCGTGAACCACCACCGCCGAGGAGGACTTGGTTGCCATGGAGGCCGGCCGGCGGACTAGCATCTTGTAACGAAGAGGTTTCGGGAAACGAAATCGATCTGATCTAAAACGAATCGATCGATGTGCAGAGCAGATAGCAGCAGACAGACAGAGCCACGTACGTACAATACAAGGATCGATGTTTTTAATTGCGTGTGTGTTTATCGGAGACGTATACGTTTTAGTCCCATGACTAAAAGTAATAAGACTAAAATTTGTTAGCCTCACCCATGCTTCGATTGAAATACTAAAGAGACTAAAATCAAGTTAACGAGCATTTATTATCCTCCAAACCTTCTAATCAAAAACTTGCCTGAGAAGTTAAATGAGGAGAGAGACCACTAATGCACATTTTAGTAGGGGTACCCCTGACTAAAAGATTTTAGCCTCAAAACTAGTTTTAACCTTTCTTTAGTCAGGGGTGCTTGAAACTTTAGCCTTTTAAAAAAACTAATTTTAGTCTTTTGGATCCAAACACCCTCTAAACCTAATACTAGTAGTAGTACTAGTTACGGTACGGATGTGTTTTCTACGCCGGTCTCCTCGCTAATCATAGACGCGAGGGCAACCGAACGGGCCAACGTTTCCTTTCTTCCCGGGGAAGAAAAGAAGGCAATCTCGGACAGACTAGTCTTGGCCTTCCGCTCGCCATAGGTGGTGAAGAGGGGGTCGACAGATGCGCGTGTTTTTTTAAGTGCTTGTATACACGTGCATACATTTACATCTATAAATGCATATACATATATATCATATTTTTATGAATATTTTTGAAAGAATGAGTCAGTATATCATACTTTTAAAATTTACGAAGTCACTGTAGGCGTCTCGTTATCGATGAAAATGTTTCCTCCTACTGGAACCATAACGTTGAAAATCCTGAAATAAATCCAGAAATAACGCAAGCATTAAAACTTGAATCCCGTTGGGCTGAGGATATTACTATCCCTCTAACCATCCAATCACATGTTGGTTTGCAAGATCCATATGTGTCGATTGTGCACTTTTAGCTTCTATACGCCCAAGTAGCTTCGATTTTGGGATATTTGATGTCCTGGCTTGACAGTGATGGCGATTCGTCCTAGACGACGCGATTGGCTCTATGGTCGGCCATGGTTTTAAACACCAATCTGTTCAGACGTGGATGTCGTGGCGTTGGCAACATTCTTGTGGTGTACTTGCATCCTGTCTTTGGGCTATCCCATTGCGAGGATTTTCGCTACAACGCTAACGTGAAGCTTGGAAGGTAGTCCAGGAGTAGACACAGATTATGATATGCATGGGCGTCATCTAAAAAAATAGGGATCCCGTGCTGAGTTCGTGGTTTATGGATGATAGGTGTGGTTTCCTCCTTCCATGTCTTAGTTAAAGGGGCGGTAGATTTAGAATTCGGTAGCGTGTCCGGGGTGTTGCCCCGACCAGATTCTTCCAACAACAATGAATTCGCATTTTGTAAACTATTTTGAATGTTTAAAAAACTACATATGAGCGATCGAGACACGTCAAGCTCAGGTAAAAAGGTGATCCATTAGAGCATCTACGACCATGTCCATTTAATTTGACTCATCCCTACTTTCTCTATTCAAAACAATCACACTCCTTAATCAACGAAAGATGTTGTGTGAGACACCGCCAGAGCACGCAACATCGCGGCTGCGGACTCGGTGGTGGTGGCGGCGAGCTCCGCTTGCGTAGGTGCGAAGGGCATCGGCCAACATGAGGCATCAACCCGCACGATTGGGGTCATTAGCTCCCATGCGATGTCGTTGAGTTGAATTATCTCTCATGCGACGTCGTTGGTTTAATGGCTCTCATGCGACATCTCCCAGCGCAGAAATAGCTCAAGCAACACAACCCGTTTACGGGGCTGGCTGGCTGTTAGCTAGGCTGAGATTTGGTTAGGAATGTGCTCTAAATGGTGGGGTCCACATAGGGCCACGTCGTCAAGAGTCAACCGTCCACTACTCGACCGGTGACTGTGTGACCATACTCGACTCGACCGTGCATGACTGGGCGAGCAGCGCCACCGTGTGCATCTTCTCCGGCAAAGGCAGCTGTTTCTTCTCCGCGGTGGTGGAGCGCCTTTCTCGGCAGCGGCAGAGCTATTGCGAGTGAGTATTTTCGAAACCCTAGTCCCATTCCCCAGAATTTTGGATAGATCTGTGGCCTCATGCTCTGTTTCTTGGCGATTTAGAATCTCGATTGGATAGGAGCGCGGGGTTGAATTAGATGGAGCGAGGAGACAGTGCTTCAAATCGGTAATGCCGCCCCTCCCTCTTATCTCTTTTAGCTGTTATCAAACTCGATTTGGTAGTGACCGTACCACTCCTGAGAGGCCAAAGTAGGAAGGGGAAAAAGGAAAAGGAAAAGCAAAAATAATGAAAAGCCCAAAAGGGCTCAACAAGGTAACAAAAATAGGTGCAAGTTGTGTGAGGTACTTGGGCACAGAATTGGTTCATCCAAATGCATCTACACTCCTCAGAGGGCAAAGTATGTTTATGTTACTGTTTTTGCAAGTTTTTGATTTTGCTACTTGTTCTAGTATCTAACCAAGTGAAATTCTTTATGTTTTAGGAGGAAGCGTGCAGAAAAAGGCCCACCTCTTGTTGTTGAACAATGCTGGCCAGTGAAAAAAGCAAGACTCAATGACTTTAGAAGGAAGAGAACTATTACTGCTGAAACTGTTACTGCTGAACATGAGCTAACTGAAACTGTTACTGCTGAACATGAGCAAACTGAAACTGTTACTGCTGAACATGAGCTAACTAAAACTGTTACTGAATCTTTTTTGCAGGCGTTAGGACAATCTGAAACTGTTGCAGATGAAGGTGTTACTGAATCTGCTTTGACATGCCTGAAGGTTGTGCTGCCAAGTGTTGAACATGAGAAAACTGAATCTGCTTTGACAGTTGTGTTGCCATGTTTGGAGGTTATGCTGCCTTGTGTTGAGTTGCAAACTGAAGAAGTTGAACAATGTGTGCAAACTGAAATAGTGGGACATGGTCAGGTGCAAAAGTTGAGGGGGGCCTAGTGGAGTTGTTGACAAGAATACCAAGAGCATGAGCATCAACAAACTGTGCGTCGTGGAACCAAACAGTGGAAAAAAGGAGAAGAAATCGAGTGGTAGAAACAAGCAAAAGAAATAGAGTCGAAATCATTCAAATGTGATGTGATTTGATTTGAAAACTTAAATTTGTTGTCATTTGATGTGAAAACTTATGTTCTTTGATGTAAAACTTATGTGCTATGATGTTGATTTGACTTGAAAATAAAATTCAAATTTGAACCGACATTCAAATTTGAACCTATCTCCAATATTTTTGAAGTTCATTTGTTTGTTCTGTGATGTTGCACTGTTTTATATACTACTATGCACTTTAGTTCATAAATCCAACCCTTTTTGCGAAGTCCAACTCATAGTCACTGAAAATATTGTCCAAACAGGCTCCAAAGTAAGGGAAAACGACGCCATTTCTAAGCAAGTTTTTTTTCAACCTTCTCAAAATCACCCAAAAATATTTTCTTAGCTTATATTATACCTATATAGGATCAACACGAAGTCTCACCATTTTTTGAATAAGTATTCATATTATTGATTTATCTTTGAAAAAACACCCTTTAATACAAAGTCAGCAACAAAAAAAGTTAAAAATTTAAAATGCAAAAATAACTTCAGATCCTGCTTAGTCACTCCAAAATGAAGCTAAGGTGAGGTTTTCTGATTTTTTGAATTTTCAAAACCTGAAACCCTATTCTCACTCTTTTGAACTCTATGCAACCTCAGTCGAGATAGTCCAATTTGTGAAGGTTTTTTCATGCAAAGATCATTACATCAAGTTTATCATTTTATATCATAACTATGTAACATAACAAGACTATATGCGCTGGTTTTTCATTTTTTAGATTTTTTTTGAATTAGTTACACACATTTGAATGTTCGGTCAAACCTTTTAAAACCCCGTTGACTGCCTCCAAACCCCATCTAACCCTTACGCCAAACGTCCACCGTCGATCTAATCCTAACGCCAAACTGCGGCCGTCGGATAGGCCGCGGGTGTGGGGGAGTATCTCAGTGACCGTTGGGCCGAGCGGATAACGTTGAGCGGGGAGCATCTCAGTGACCGTTGGGCCGAGCGGATCGGCCCGGCAGAGCCTGGCGTGCGTCGCAGCGAGATGGGCCACCCTGCATGCCATGCAACGGCGTCGCAGCCTAGCTATTCTGCCAAAGGAACACAGCCTAGCCGCCATGCAGCGACGCATTAAAGCGGGCGGCAGGGGCGCAGCGGTACGTCGCATCTAAGCTATTTTTAACAATTGCATGCACGAACCTCAAAACACGGGACGGATGCGTCGGTGACACAGTTTCTCACGCCGATTAAAAAGAAGCATCTCGCCTGTGCCGCCCGTGCCTCTTTGAATGCTCTGCCATTTTTTTGCACGCCCATTACTTATGCCAGCACGCGGAGGAGAGAAAATGATCTATCGTGTACATTGACTACGGCTGCAACGCGACTATAAAAGGGCACCATGTCCTCATCCCTCTCACACTCATCTCTCAAGCCTCCTCATCTTCTTCTTCTTTCCGAGCAAAATCCAACCCCCACTCGAGCCACGATGCAATTCAACGGCCCGACCTACTGTCGCCCTCGCACCGTGCCGGAGAGGCAGTTCCCGCCCGACGAAGTCGTCGAGAATAGCCTGAGGATCTGGGCCATCTCAAGGTGGAGGGGCCCTAGAGAGTTGGCTAGCTTCTTCCTCCACGCCGGCTACCGCCACCTCCCTCCGGGCACTCCGCCCATGTTCCACCTCCACGAGCAGGTCGATGGCAACCCCAACGGCTTCGTCATCAGCCTCTACGTCACCTTCACCAACCGCTACGACGCGTACTACCTCCTCGACCATGTGTTTTGGTGTGGATGCGAGTTCATCGCATTCACCACCTACAATATCTTCACCAACTTCCACCACATCTTCCCCGAGCCCAACGACATGCACGCCCTCCCCTACCAGATGCCGCCCTTGGAGAACTGCGAGTGAGGGGCGCCGACAAAGGAGGGGCCAAGGAGACTTCTGCTGGCCGAGGAGTTTTTTTATATATTTTTAACTAGTAGTTGGGGCGTGTGTGCCCGTCTTTCTATATTTTTATCTAGTATTTTTATATGTTGTATGTTACTAGGGTACCCGATACCCCTTATATTTTATGTTTTACGTTTTATCGTAATATTTCTATCTAGTTTTATGTTTTATGCATTATATGTTTTATGTTTTATGCATTATGCACTATATTAGGGGCTGTTTGGATTGTCACTATCTTTTCCGGAGAACCATGAGTGAGGAGGGAAGAACATTTTTAACATAAAACTAAACCCTAAACCCTAACAACCTACTCGGAACATATTAATGTTTTATGCATTATGCAATATATTAATGTCTCCCGATAGATATGACAGAGAACTGCTCGGAAACACCGGTGCACAAACTTTGAAAACGCCGGTGCACAAACTTTGAAAACACCATAACAACCTACTCCCCAAATGCGTTTTTCGAGGATAAATTTGACTTTGACATGAAAGTCATATTATATGCATTAGTCATATTATATGCAGACTAAAAAGAAACGGAGGGAGTATATGACATGCAAGTCATATTATATGCATTAGTCATATTATTCTTGTATGCGGTCAAATGATACTCACTCCGTTTTGGTGCACATTCTTGTATGCGGACTAAAAAGAAACGGAGGGAGTATATGACATGCAAGTCATATTATATGCATTAGTCATATTATTCTTGTATGCGGTCAAATGATACTCCCTCCGTTTCGGTGCATTAGTCATATTAGAAGGTGCACTGCAACCTAGGCACGTAGAGATTGGGTGCACTACTAGTCAATGCTATTAATTAGAAGACCTCTTCAAACCCAAAAAACATGACGCGTAAACTGCAACCTAGGCACTCTTAACTAAAAACATACTATTAATTAGAAGATCTCTTCAAACCCAAAAAACATGACGCATAAACTACATGCATTGGTCCTTCAATTAATAGATGGGATCTAATTAATATACATGCAACTACTCCGAATGAAACAAGCAGCAGTTTTACTATAATGTGCTACTCCCTCCGTCATAGTTTACAGAATGCACTTTCGTTCTCATGCATTTTCATCACCGAAAGGATTTTAGGCATGTTAGGTTTAACTCCATGCAGATGTGTATGCGGGGGGTGGAATAACTGCATGCAGATGTGTATGCAGGGTGTGGAATGGAATAATTGCATGGGGGGGGGTTGGAATAAAGCCCACAATTTTCTCTCCATGCAGATGTGTATGGGGGGGGTGTGGAATAACTGCATACAGTTCTGTTCGCCGGGTCTCCACCAGTGCATGCAAGATTGTTGAAGCGCGCCCTGTAAACTGTGACGGAGGGAGTACTATAATCAGCATTGGTTTCCTATTCGGCCCTGTGCACTTTTCTTGCACTATATACAAATTTTTTATCAATGGGCCTGTATATATCGATGTCAATGACCGTGTGCATTTTTTTTGCACTAGCTACACCTTTTTTATCAATGGGTCTGAATATGTTCTATTCGGCCCTGCCTACCTTCTATATGGGCCTGACCTTTTCGAGCAATTGTCGACGAACCCTTTTTTTTCCCTTTTTTCATTCTACCACCGAAACTGAAACTGACGATGAACTACAGAACTGTAAAAACGGGGCCGAAACAGAGTGGAGAAGACGAGAAAACATGCCGAATTCGTACAACACAACCGTTTTATTCGAACATCCATATCATTACGATTACAGATGATGCCCAATCTATTCACTAACGACTAATTATCATCACATAAACAAATGCTTGTTGAGCTTCTTCAGCTCTGCCGTCCCTGCTGTATCCCCCACAGTAGCACCAATGGAATTGCCAGATCCAGGGGCCCCATATCCAAACTTCTCCACCTCCAACGGTAAATAGAGCTCCCGTGATGCACCCTCCAGTTGAATCCGCTCTATGTACTCATCTAGCCACTCAAAATGGGCGCATTGCTTCAATTTTTGAAATGAGAAAGATGAACCCTAAATCCAAAATCCGATGAAAAATATGAAATTGGAGGATAAAAAGAAAAATTGGCATATTGAGAAGTAAAATCTCACCTTTCCCTGCTCTTGTTTGCTCTCGCATTTCACGAAATCCCGCCCAAGGTTGCCATTCTTGTCGGTCGTTGTGACTAGCCGCTTCAGGGGTGCGGTACGTGGACATGCAGGGCACCTTGTCATGGGCACTTCGCCATAGCGCGGCCATGAGCGGCGGGAGGCTGAAGCGGAGCTCGACATTGCTAGGTCGTGGCCTGAACGGCGTTGCTGCCCGTCGTTGCCGGAGAAGAAGAACAACAACGGTCGGGGAGCAGGGCCAGGATGGGAAGGTCGCGGTATTGCTCTTGTACCAATGCTGAGCTGGACAAGTTACTGGGTCCCACGCTGTGGGTCCCGCTTTGTTACGTAGAGGCTCACCTGATTTGATTTTTAAACATGTGTCTTTCGATTAGGCAGCAGTGTCGCACGACAGCTATTTTTGCGCTCGGAGATGTCGCATGAGAGTCATTACAACCAACGACATCGCATGAGAGATAGCACACATAAAAACGTCGCATGGGAGCTATTCGCCCGCACGATTGCGTGGACGCGCCGACTAACACGGCCTGTGATACATCTCAAACATATCTATAATTTTTGATGGTTTCATGCTCTTATCTTGTCATCTTTGGATGTTTTATTTACCTTTTATATATTTTTTTGGGACTAACTTATTAATTCAGTGCCAAGTGCCAATTCCTGTTTTTTCTGTGTTTTTGGCTCTTTTCAGATCTGATTTTGGAACGGAGTCCAAACGGAATAAAATCCCCAAAATGATTTTTTTTCGAACGAAAAAAGATCACGGGGCTTGCGGGCCAAGCCAGGAGGGCTACAAGGAGCCCACAAGCCCCCATCCGCCACCAGGGGGGCGGCGTTGGGCAGGCTTGTGGCCTCCCTGGTGCCCCCCTGACCTAGATCTTTCGCCTATATATTCCCTAAAATACAGAAAAAATCAAGGGATCCACGAAAATACTTTTCCGCCGCCGCAAGCTTCCGTTTCCGCGAGATCTCATCTAGAGACCCTTCCCGGTGCCCTGCCGGAGGGGACTTTGGAGTTGGAGGGCTTCTACATCAACATCATCGCCCCTCCAATGACTCGTGAGTAGTTCACTTCAGACCTACGGGTTGGTAGTTAGTAGCTAGATGGCTTCTTCTCTCTCTTGGATCTTCAATACAAAGTTCTCCATGATCTTCATGGAGATCTATCCGATGTAATCTTCTTTTGCGGTGTGTTTGTCGAGATCCGGTGAATTGTGGATTTGTGATCAGATTATCTATGATATATATTTGAGTCTTTGCTGATTTCTTATATGCATGATTTGATATCCTTGTAAGTCTCTCTGAGTCTTGGGTTTTGTTTGGCCAACTAGATCTATAATTCTTGCAATGGAAGAAGTGCTTGGTTTTGGGTTCTTACCGTGTGGTGACCTTTCCCAGTGACAGTAGGGGCAGCAAGGCACACATCGTATAGTTGCCATCAAGGGTAACAAGGTGGGCTCTGTCGTAGATATGAGATTGTCCATCTACATCATGTCATCTTGCTTAAGGCGTTACTCTGTTCTTTTGGACTTAATACACTAAATGCATGCTGGATAGCGGTCGACGTGTGGAGTAATAGCAGTAGATGCAGAAAGTATCGGTCTACTTGTTTTGGACGTGATGCCTGTAGATATAATCATTGCCATAGATGACGTCACGATTTTGCACGGTTCTATCAATTGCTCGACAGTAATTTGTTCACCCACCGTCTACTTGCTTTCATGAGAGAAGCCACTAGTAAACAGTACGGCCCCCGGGTCTATTCACACCTACCGTTTCCACTTTCGCTTTTACTTTGCTTTGTTACTTTGTTGCTTTCAGTTCTCACTTGGCGAACAATCTATAAGGTATTGACAACCCCTTCATAGCGTTGGGAGCAAGCTTTTTTATGTTTGTGCACGCACTTGAGATACTCCTTCACTTGATCAATACCTGGTTCTCAAAACTGAGGGAAATACTTACCACCACTGCGCTACATCACCCTTTCCGCTTCGAGGGAACACCAACGCAAGGCTCCAAGGCCACGGGGGAAATCCTTTGCATATTTGCCTAGGAAGTCCCTTAAGGCGTATCCATAGCAGAAGGATATTCCTGGTGCCGTCAACACACCTATTTTGGGCGTCGTTAGAAGGTCTTTTGTTATAGTAGCAGAAGTATTTCTGGCGTCGTTGCCGGGGAAGGAGAGATCTATCCAAGTAGGTCTCACAAACTCATCTCTTGCATTTACTTTTTTTGCCAGTTGCCTCTCGTTTTCCTCTCCCCCACTTCACATTTGCCGTTTTCATTTGCCTTTCTCCTTTGTCGTTTTCTTTTGCCTTTTGCCTTTTGCCATTTTCCTTTGCCGGTTTTCTTGCTTGCTTGTGTGCTTGTTTGTTTGTTGAAGTCATCATGGCTGAAAACACCAACCTTTGCGACTTCTCGAGTACCAATAATAATGATTTTATTAGTACTCCGATTTCTCCCGCCACTAGTGCAGAATCGTATGAAATCAAGGCAGCTTCGCTGAATCTTGTTATGAAAGAGCAATTCTCTGGCCTTCCTAGTGAAGATGCCGCATCCCATCTCAATACCTTCATTGAGCTTTGTGATATGCAAAAGAAAAGAGATGTGGATAATGACATGATTAAGTTGAAACTTTTTCCTTTCTCGTTGCGAGATCGCGCAAAAACTTGGTTTTCTTCTTTGCCTAAAAATAGTATCGATTCTTGGGATAAGTGCAAAGATGCTTACATATCCAAGTAATTTGCGCCGGCTAAGATCATCTCCTTACATAAAGATATCATGAATTTCAAGCAACTTGATCATGAACACGTTGCACAATCTTGGGAGAGGATGAAGCTTATGATTAGAAATTGTCCCGCTCATGGCTTGAGTTTGTGGATGATTATTCAAATCTTTTACGCTGGCTTGAATTTCGCTTCTCGCAATATCTTGGACTCTGCCTCAGGTGGAACGTTCATGGAAATCACGTTAGGAGACGCTACAAAACTCCTAGACAATATCATGACCAACTACTCTCAGTGGCACACTGAAAGGTCGCCTGCTAGCAAAAAGGTACACGCTATACAAGAAATTAACTCGCTTAGTGCTAAGATGGACGAGTTGATGAATTTGGTTGCTAGTAGAAACGCTACTGTAGATCCTAATGACATGCCACTATCTTTTTTGATTGAGAGTAGCAACGCTAGTTTGGACGTGAATTTTGTTGGTAGGAACAATTTTGGCAACAACAATGCTTTTAGAGGAAACTATGTTCCTCGGCCTTTTCCTAGTAACCACTCTAACAATTATGGCAATTCCTACAACAACACTTATGGAAATCACAACAAATTACCCTCTGATTTAGAGAGTAATATCAAAGAGTTCATCAACTCTCAAAAGATTTTCAATGCGTCCATAGAGGAAAAACTACTCAAAATAGACGATTTGGCTAAGATCGTTGATAGGATGTCTTGTGGTATTGATGCTTTAAAAGTTAGATGCGCTCCTCCCAAGGTCAACTTGGATGAAACTTTGAAAGCTATGCATGTCTCCATGAATGAGAGCAAAGAAAGAACCGCCAAAATTCGCGCTAGGCATGAATGGTTTAAAAGGGTGCATTCTAGTGATGCAAATCACGAAGATTTTAAAGTGCTTGGTGTGTCTCCTGTTGAATCTTTGTTTTCGCGTCACTAGTATAAAACAGGGCTACCATTCGGCCCTGGCCAGCCCATTAGTCCCGGTTCTTCAAGAACCGGGACCAATGGGGGGTATTAGACCCGGTTCGTGAGCCCAGGGGGCCAGCCGAGGTTTCGTGGGCATTTGTCCCGGTTCGTGTGGAACCATTTGTCCCAGTTCGAGCCACGAACCGGAACCAATGGTCCTCGCTGCTGACCCACAACCTTTAGTCCCGGTTCATGCCATGAACCGGGACAAATAACTTGCCTACATATATACCCACCGCCGCGGCAGAGCACTCCATAGTGCTCTGTTTTTGTCGAGCCGGCGAGGGGAGGGCATTTGGGTGCTCTAGTTCACCTCCTATGCACATGAGGTGTTCGATGAAATGCCCAAGCCACACTAGTTAAGCTTTCTCCTCTCGAAACTCGACCTCCGAGCTCCATTTTCAACGAGACTTGTCTAGATTTAGCGGTCCGTCACGCCCCGTCCCCGCACCGTCTTCACCGCCGTCGATCGCCCGTGCCGATCTCGTCGCCGACACCACCGTGGTGAGCCTCTTGTTCTTATCTTATTTCTGAAAGAAAAAAATTCTGACTTCAGATAGATACTTGTCTAATTTTCTTACTGTTATTATTCCTTGTTATTATATAGTGCGATGGTTTTGGTATCCGCCCCCGTCGGCCCTCGTCCTGTCTATGATTCAGATGTGGTATATATTATCTTTTCATAACTATTTGGTTCATTTATTGTTTATGACAATTATGATGACCAACGTGACATATATTTTTAATCTAGGAGGTATGTGAACCGAAAATTCCAACCCACCTAGAAATGCTTCTCGAGAAGTTAACTTTGGTTGAAAAAGAAAACAAATACTTGAAGGAAAAATTGAAAATAATTGAAGGTAAGAATATGGAAATGGAGTTGCATGTTGCCGAGGTCATTGACGATCGCAAGATGAAGATCGATGTGATGCAGTTGAAGATGGATGCAATGCGCTTGAAGATGGATGAAATGCGCTTGAAGATTAGGAATATTAGAAAATATGCCATTGATAAAGAGGCTTGGTATCATTATGTTGTTGAGTCAATTGTTACCTTACTTGCGATTTTGATCGCGTTTGTTGTTGGATTTAAATGTTTTACATAGTTGTATGTTGTTTTATGAGAGAACTTTATATATTTATTTTTCAATAATAACATTTGAACACTATTGTGCTTTGGTTTTAATGTGATGATGAGCTTTCATTAATGTGGTCATTTCTCTATTCATTTTGTTCTCCAATGGTTTTTTGATATATACTTAATTTCATAATAGAGATGAACCGCCAATGGATGTACGGTGACCGACGCACTTTGGAGTACATTACGAACCGGGACTAATGCTCGAGTCGAAAAGGGTTGTAAATTGATGATGTGGCTTTGAATGGTGCATTTTAAACACAAAAAAACTATGGAGTTCAAATAAGTTCAAAAAAATGAAATCCCTTTGTACCAAACGAGTTTTCGTATGAAACCCTGATACTTCGAAAGAGATTGTCCGTTTTGTACACGAAGTGCATCCAGTTTTTGCCGTAACCCTCTCAACTTTCTCGCACATGCTATGTGGGTGAAATGATGATACCATGCCAACTTGGAACTTTTTTAGAGTTCATTTCAAATGCTTTTCAATTTCATGGTCTTATAGCTCATAATAATCAGTAAATGCATGAAAAATAACAAATGAAGTCACAAAGGGTTGTAAATTAATGATGTGGTTTGAATGGTGCATTTTGAACACAGAAAAACTATGGAGTTCAAATAAGTTCAAAAAAATGAAATCCCTTTGTAACAGACGAGTTTCCGTATGAAACCGTGATACTTCGAAAGAGATTGTCCGTTTTGTACACGAAGTGCATCCAGTTTTTGCCGTAACCCTCTCAACTTTCACGCACATGCTATGTGGGTGAAATGATGATACCATGCCAACTTGGAACCTTTTCAGAGTTCATTTGAAATGCTTTTCAGATTCATGGTCTTATAGCTCAAAATAATCAGTAAATGAATGAAAAATAACAAATGAAGTCAGAAAGGGTTGTAAATTGATGATGTGGCGTTGAATGGTGCATTTTTAACACAGAAAAACTATGGAGTTCAAATAAATTCAAAAAAATGAAATCCCTTTGTAACAGACGAGTTTCCATATGAAACCGTGATACTTCGAAAGAGATTGTCCGTTTTGTACACGAAGTGCATCCAGTTTTTGCCATAACTCTCTCAACTTTCTGGCACATGCTATGTGGGTGAAATGATGATACCATGCCAACTTGGAACCTTTTCAGAGTTCATTTCAAATGCTTTTCAATTTCATGGTCTTATAGCTCAAAATAATCAGTAAATGCATGAAAAATAACAAATGAAGTGAGAAAGGGTTGTAAATTGATGATGTGGCTTTGAATGGTGCATTTTGAACACAAAAAACTATGGAGTTCAAATAAGTTCAAAAAAATGAAATCCCTTTGTAACAGACAAGTTTCCGTATGAAACCGTGATACTTCGAAAGAGATTGTCCGTTTTGTACACGAAGTGCATCCAGTTTTTGCCGTAACCCTCTAAACTTTCTCGCACATGCTATGTGGGTGAAATGATGATACCATGCCAACTTGGAACCTTTTCAGAGTTCATTTCAAATGCTTTTCAATTTCATGGTCTTATAGCTCAAAATAATCATTAAATGCATGAAAAATAACAAATGATGTCAGAAAGGGTTGTAAATTGGTGATGTGGCTTTGAATGGTGCATTTTGAACACAGAAAAACTATGGAGTTCAAATAAGTTCAAAAAAATGAAATCCCTTTGTAACAGACGAGTTTCCAGGACTAAAGATCCAGCGAAACCATGTGGCGTGACACGCAAACACGTGGCGTGCCGCATATGTTATTAGTCCGAGTTCAGGACAAAAACCGGGACTAAAGATCCAGCGAAACCACGTGGCGTGCCGCGCAAACACGTGGCATGCCGCATATGTTATTAGTCCCGGTTTTAGATACAAACCGGGACTAAAGGATTGCCTATATAAACCGGGACTAAAGGTTTAGGGGTGTGAGCATGCATGCCATGCTCTTGCCACTCTAGCTCGTGCATATGAGAGAGGAAGAATGCCGGCTATTGTTATGGGGGTCGCTCTTCCTTCTTCTCCTTGTGCTAGATATTTGTTATGCATTAGGGGAAGAAGGAATAGCGACCATCATCGACGGTCGAAAAATCAGGTGAGGGAGTGTCCATCATATATGAGAGAAACTTTAATAGCAAAAATAATTATCAAAAAATAAAATAAATAAGTAATTATAAACAAAATAAAATAAAATAAATAAGTATTTTGTTGTAAGTAGAAACAAAACAAAATAAGCTAACTAGCACTTTGAATTTAAGTAGAGACAAAACAAAATAAGCAAAAGAAAAAATAATCAGTAAATGCAACTAAAATTATCAAAGTATTTTCTGTTAAAAATCATTAAAAGCAAAAAGAATTTTCATAAAGAACTTTTTTTGTTAGAAAATTTAATGGCAAAAAGAATTATCATAAAATAAATAAGTAATTAGAAACAAAAAAATAAAAAAAAAGTATTTTGTTGTAAGGAGAAACAAAACAAAATAAGTTAACTAAAAAAATAAACAAAACAAAAATAAAGCAAAAAACAAAACAAAAATAATGAAAAAAAATTAAAAAATAGATGTTCCTCTCCACGTTGCAGCCGTGGCGGAGATTATAAATAGGCTCGGAAGCCCTTCGCTTGGCGAGGTGGGACTAAAGATTCAATCGCACCCGGCTGTGGTAGGCAACCGGTACCAATGCAAAAAAGAAATAAATTAATTAAAGCAAAAAAGAAAACAAAAAAAAACTGGGAATTTTTTTTGCCACCAACTGGGCCACCATGGCCTGAATACGACTAGAAACCCATCCATGGGCCAGGATTCAGGCCCGCAGTAGGCCCAGAAGGCCCATCAGGCAAAGCATTAGCATGTAGGCCCAGAAGGCCCATCAGGCAAGGCATTAGCAAGTAGGCCCGTAAGACTACAGTGGAGAGGAGCTCGAGAGGGGTGCGGCAGTGGGGCTTATAAACCACTGCGCGCCCCTCTCAACTAGCGAGGTGGGACTAAACTTTGGCAGCAACGCGGGTAGCACACGGGCCTTTGGTACCGGTTCGTGGCACCAACCGGTACCAATGCCCACCCTTTAGTCCCGGTTGGTGACACCAACCGGGACCAAAGGCCGCCGCTTCCCGCCCTTTGGGCTGCTAAAAAGTGACCTTTGGTCCCGGTTGGTGGCACCAACCAGGACTAAAGGGGGCATTGGTACCGGTTGGTGCCACGAACCGGTACCAATGGCTTTGTTATATAAGCCAGCAGTTGTGAAAATTTCGTCAGTTTCTTGATTCCTCCGACGACGCCGCCAGGTTGCCCGAGCTCGCCGTCGTCGCCCCTGCCCCCGACCACGCCGCCGTTGCCCGGCCCGACCACGCCGTCGTCACCCCTGCCCCCCGACCACGCCGCGCGCCCTCGTCGTGCCTCTACCATGCCCCTACCTGCCCCGTCGATGCCGTCGCCGCCCTTTGCCCCGTCGATCGCCGTCGCCCCTGCCCCGACCACGCCGTCGTCGCCGCCCTCTACACCGACGTCGGGACCGTGCCTCTCCTTGGTCAGGCCGGCGCCGCCCACCCTGTCCTCTCCTTTGTTCATATAAATGATGATTTGTTTTTTCCATTTTTACAAAAATGTATATATGTATGTATGTTCTCTATGCATATAAAAGTTATATTTTTAGTACATTTGGGTACATTTTAGGTTAGTTTTATCTATATATGTTCTCTGATTTAGTACATTTTAGGTTAGTTTCATTTTTAGAAAAGTTTTATATATTTAGGGAAAGAAGGAAGAGAAGGAAGAAGGAAGAAGGAAGAAGAAGAAAAGGTTTTATATATGCAAAAGTTACATTTTTAGAAAAGTATTATATATAGCTAGGAAGATAACGAAGAAGAAGAAGAAGAATGAGAGGAGAAAAAGGAAAATAAGAAGAGGAAGAAAGGAGAAGAAGAGGAGAGGAAGAAGAGGAGAAATAAATAAGAAGAGGAAAAAGAAGAAAAAGAAGAGGAGAAGAAGAAAGGAATAGAGGAGAAAGAAGAAAAAAATAGATTCGGAGAATCTATTTTTTTCTTCTTTCTCCTCTATTCCTTTCTTCTTCTCCTTTTTTTTCTTCTTTTTTTTCTTCGATTGCTTCTCTTCTATTCCTTTCTTCCTCTACTCGTTTTATTTCTTCTTTTGTCTTCTTATTTTTTATCGGGTATGTCGTTGTCGATATACCCCCTCCCGATCGAACTTCAACACGAGGGGGGTACCGATATACCCCCGCCTCGATAACATTATTTTTCCATGTATATGTATGTCGCGTCGTTGTCGATATAACCCCCTCCCGGATAACTTCGACATGAGGGGCGGTCGATATATATACCCACTCTTGACCGTGATAACTTATACCACGGGAGCACCCCCCCTCGGCCCTCTCGCTCGACCAAAACTCTCGAGGACACCCAAACCCTAGAGAAAAAACGATGTTGGTCTCCTACCCCCTCCCGCCGCGCCCCTACCCGACAAACTCTCTCGAGGCCACCCAAATTTACCAAGTAAAAAGAGGTTGTCGTCGAGGCCACCCCAAACCCTTGAAGCGTTGTCTAGGCCACCCCAAACCCTAGAGAAGTAACGTCGAGGCCACTAACATGATTCCTTATTGTGATTAGCGAGCTAGTTCTACGTTTGCCACTAATATATATCCATCTATACCATGTTTGAATAATAATTGACATATTGTAAATATTTGCAGAAACTATGGATCACCCCCGAGACGAAGAGGAAGAAGCGATGTTGGGGGAGATAATCGCACAAGGAAGTGATGTCATTGCGTCGTTTCTCAGAGACACCGATGGTCTGGAAGGACCGGGTGAAGAAGAGGGCTATGTTCATGATGATCTGGAAGGACCGGGTGAAGAAGAGGGCGTTCATGATGATCTGCAAGGACCGGGTGAAGAAGAGGGCGTTCATGACGGCTCCGTTGACCGAACCAAGTCCGGCCAGGTATATATATATATATTAGTTAAGCCCGTGCTGACTAGTTAATTGATGCATTCATTGTTTTCATATGTACACATATTAATTAACTCTCGTCTTTCTTCTTTTTTCTCTAGCCCTCCGGATCGACCTCAACTTCGGTAAAGAAACGAGGCCCGAAGAAAAAGTTGCGCTCGGATGAAAGGTTTGAGATCAGAGCAATCGCGCGCGATGGCAAGCCGATTGAACCCATCCGGACAAGGGATGCATTTCGTGCTCAGTGCGGGGTCCTTGTTAGGGACAAGATCCCGATCAGTATCCAGCAATGGTTAAAGCCAAAGAAGGAAGACCGTGAGGTGCCGACGTCTTATGTCTCCGATAAACAGAAAGAAGGTCTTTGGACAACGCTTAAGGAAAATTTCACCCTACCGCTAGAGGGGGATCCAGAGAAGCCAGTTAAAGAGGAATTAATCAAGTCTCATACTCTTAAGAAGATGGCAGAACTATTCAGGAGGTGGAAGAATGAGCTGAAAACGTTTGTCGACAAAGAAGAGACACCAGAATTCACCGGCCGGTTTGAGAAGATCAGAGATCAATGGCCCGCATTTGTGGCCCACAAGACATCGGATAAGAGTAAGAAGTTGTCAGCGACAAACAAGAAAAATGCTGCGAAGAAGCATCACCATCGCACGGGGTCAGGTGGTTACCTCAAAGCCCGACCTTTGTGGGACAAGGCTGAGAATGACCTGATTGCTAAAGGGGTCGAACCAGAGACATTGAGATGGCCAGACCGTTGCCGGACTTGGTTCTTCAGGGTTGGTGGAACCTTGGACCCTGTATCAGGGGAGTGCGTTTGGACGGAAGAGCAACTGCGAATTCCCGTCAGGAAGCTTCAGTACTATATCGCCGCAGCACAAGAAGGGGCGTTCATTCCAGACAGAGAGAATGACGAGCTCACAATGGCCCTCGGGAATCCTGAGCACCCTGGACGGACACGAGGCACGCCAGGCTCCCTTCCGTGGAAGGCTGGGTTTCCGGACGCAGGGGGTTACAAAACCCAGGAGAGGAGGAACAAAGCGGAGCATAGCCAACTGCATGCGCTCCACGAAAGGGTACAAGGGCTAGAGGAACGAGAAGCAGATCGCAACAAATGACCTGCCGAAGCTTCCCCTGAAGCTACCCCACCATTTCAGCGGAGAAGCAGCGTGGCTTCCACCGAGCAGACTCAGCAGCTGGAGCCTGTCTTCACGTGCTACCCCGTGGATGCTATCACAGAGTCTCAACATTGCTACCTTATGACGCAATGGATGACATTCAAAGTCAAGGCGGTTGTTGGATCTGTTATAGCTAATGAACCTCGCTCAACCTACCATGGCCAGGCGATTCCAGAAGGATATGCTAGGGTGATGGTGGATCAAATAACAGAAGGATTTGAGGACCTTGAGCTTGACCACCCTACAGGTGAAGGGGAGATTCGGCTGGGTTCTTCTGTGAAGACTCCATGCCTATGGCGGAAGGAGCTCATCCACCTTCCGAACTGGACGCCTCCGCCTCCTCCTCCTCCTCCGGCGAGTCACGACTCGCCTCCTCCTCAGCCTCCTCCTCTGCCTCCTCCGGCGAGTGATCAGGGCACTCAGCCTCCTTCTCCGACGCGTGATGGCACTCTGCCTCCTTCTCCGCCTGCACCGGCGCGCCCGAGCAGCCAGGTGCCTCCTCCTTCTCCGCCTCGTCAACAAGGGCTGAAGAGACCCGCCGCCGCTCTGGCTCCTCCGGCGCGTAGTCCTTCTCCTCCGCCTGGTAAGAAAGAAAAGACAGTCGCAGCCGCTCCATCTGCTCCAACGTGTAGCAATACAGCCAGAAGCAGGCAATACAAATACGGTCCTTCTCTGAAGCCTCTAGAGAAGTTACCATACGAGAGGAGCCCGGAGGAAAAAGAGAAGATCGTGGAAGCCGAAGTGAAGAACTTCTTTGAAGGGGTGAAAGCAAAAAAATATCCACCTCCGGAGGAGAAGATAGATCCGGTAAAAGCAAAGTGTACTCTGGCTGCCCTGAAGAAACCACCAAAGTCTCCGATAAAAGGCAACTATGAGCGCATTATACAAAGTCATTTATCGAAGCACAGCGGTCGGGAAGTACTGTCAGTGATCAAAGGTTAGAAGAACGATGAGCTGGGAAAAAAGTTGCCCAGCTCGGCGAACAAGCGAACCAATCGTTCCCCCCGCTCAAGGTGTCTAGCGATATCGTCACTAATCATCCGGGGATCTTGTTGCCCAGTACCAATCCTGCAGATTACCTGCCCGATGATGCACATTTTTATTTATTGGAGGTGGACGAACACAAATACGTGTACGGGAAGACTCTCGTCAAAGATGAAAGATCTCTAACAACGATGATGCGAAGATTCCATGATTGGTACATGAAAACTTGCAAAGAGTCTGGGGGGAGTAATATTTTGACGCTGGGAGTTAGAAAGGAGCATGACCTCGTTGGACTTGAACTGTTGATGGTTCCATTTGAGGAGTTTTTCCAGTTTTTCAATCTAAAGGCCCTCGATAAATTAATGATCACTTGCTACTGCCTGTAAGTAGTACTACTTCTGTCATTAAGTCTCTATATATAGGTCAGCTCTTTCATTGCATGTATTTTTAATTATCCTCACTATATTATATGCAGATTGAAGATCGTCGAATTGAAGAAAAGACAAATTGGTGATATTGGGTTCATTAACACAAATCTCGTAGATGCATTTAGGATTAAATCTCAGGCCAAAGATTCCGAGGCCAACCTGCTACAATCGTTTGTATTGAAGCAAAACAAAGCTATAATACTCTTCCCTTACAAATTCTAGTGAGTGTTATTGTCTTGTGCATATTCGGTTTCCCTTATTAGTCAAGGTTATAGTAATGTAATTGATGAGTTATGCATGCGTGCGCACCTTCCACTATATTCTCCTAGAGATTAAGCTTGAGCAGGGACTAGTAACCGTCTTAGACTCGAGACGAAAAGATACCAACGAGTATGCGGACATGACTAAAATTCTAGAGAAGTAAGTTAAATCGATCATTATCGCACCATATCGGCAACTTTGTTCATTTCCTGATATCAAGTAATTGTTTTCTTTGTCTGACACGGTTTGGAAAAAATTCATCACAAAAACTACGAGACTGCCGAAGAAGTTGCAATTTAGACACCCGAAAGTAAGTACTATAGTAGCATGTTCCACGCATCTCCTAGTGATTCAAGCGCTAGTTTCATCAATACCATTTAGCATGCTTGCTAACTATGAGCTTGATTGACCTCTATTTCTTGTAAAGTGTTTGTGGCAGGAACCAGGGAATGATTACTGTGGATACTACATTTGCGAGTCCATCTGCCACGTGATTTGTGAGCGGGGCTACTCTGACAAACAATATGACGTGCGTAAATAATAATATTCATAATTTTATTTTATTACCATCATTTGTGTTCAATTTCATTTATTCATATATATGTATTGACCCCCTTCTTCAAATTAGATATATCGGATGCGGAATGAATTCCTACCAGCAGATCATATGCGAGGAATTCAAGAGGAATTGACTGCATTCTTTCTTGACCACGTGATCGCTAAAGACGGAGAATACCATGTGAACCCTAACGAGTTGAATTTTAATTAGGAGATTATATTGTAAGAGATAATTATATTGTATATATGTAGCCAGTAGCGTCGGATAGATATACGAGAACTTGTTGTTTGACCAATCTCTTAGAGAAGGAGAGGTGGTCGATATCACTTCTGTTTGTATGCATATGTTCATGACGATCTTCTGTTTCCTTCATTTGCTTACTAGCTAGCATGTCTAGTCATCTCTATACGTATAGTATGCAACGTCGACCAAGCACGGAGATAAGAGAGGACACTTCTCTCTATTCATTAGCTAGCTAACACAATATATGGAACACCTAAATTAACCCCCCAAAAACCCCCTATACCCCCTTTAAAAAAACCCATCACCTGAAATGCTGACGCGTGGATGCCTTTTGGTCCCGGTTGGTGTCACCAACCGGGACTAAAGGCCCCCCTGCCCGGGCTCGCCGCACCGGCCACGTGGAGGCCCATCTGTCTCGGTTCATGTAAGAACCGGGACTAAAGGCCAAGGGCATTAGTAACGACCTTTTAGTCCCGGTTTCGAAACCGGGACAGAAGGCCCTTACGAACTGGGACAAAAGGCCCTTTTTCTACTAGTGCGTGTCAAACCTATTTATGGAGGGGCTGGATATGAATCCACTTTGGTTGAAAAACGCCCCAATGATTTGGAGTCCACCCATCTTGATGATAAAGGTGTGGAGAGTGTAGTAGAAAAAATCAAAATTTTGGGTAGTAATGAAACACCCACTTTGGATTTGAAGGAATTCAATCATGATAATTGCTCCTTGTTTGGATACATTTCTTTGATGCAATCCATTGCAAACTCTCCACACACTTATAGCCAAAGCAAAGCCTTTACCACGCATATCGTAGATGCTATGATGAAATCTCTTGAAGAGAAGCTCGAACTAGAAGTCTCTATACCTAGAAAACTTCATGATGAGTGGGAACCTACTATCAAAATCAAGATCAAAAACTATGAGTGCAATGCTTTGTGTGATTTGGATGCTAGCGTTTCCGCGATTCCAAAGTCTTTATGTGATATTCTTGATTTTCATGAGATTGAAGAGTGTTCTCTTAATTTGCATCTTGTGGATTCTACTGTCAAGAAACCCATGGGAAGGATCGATGATGTTCTTATTGTTGCAAATAAGAACTATGTACCCGTGGATTTCATTGTACTTGACATAGATTGCAATCCTTCATGTCCCATTATTCTTGGTAGACCTTTCCTAAGGACTATTGGTGCTATCATCGATATGAAGGAAGGGAATATTAGATTTCAATTTCCTTTAAAGAAGGGCATGGAGCACTTTCTTAGAAAGAAAATAAGATTGCCTTATGAATCTATGATGAGGGCTACTTATGGTTTGAGCACCAAAGATGACTATACGTGATTCCATCACCTTTTGCCTAGCTAGGGGCGTTAAACAAAAGCGCTTGTTGGGAGGCAAGCCAACGAATCTATCCTTTTTCTTTCTGTTTTGTGTTTTCCGCACTTTCATAATTCTGTTATGATTGTGGTTTTTGTGTTTCTTTTTGCGTTTGTGCCAAGCAAAACCGTTATGATTAGTCTTGGGGATGATCGTTTGGTCATGCTGGAAAAGATAGAAACTTTCTGCTCACGAAAAGAATTGTCATTTTTTTTCTGTAAGAGCTTTTGAGTTGATTCTTTTTGCTGCTGATGTCTACGCAAATTCTTCAGAGTGTCATAATGTTTGAGAATTTTTGAAGTACCAGAAGTATACGAAATATACTGATTGCTACAGACTGATCAGCTGTTAACAGATTCTGTTTTTGTTGTGTTGGTTGCTTATTTTGATGAAACTATGGATAGTATCGGGGGGTATTAGCCATGGAAGATTGAAAATACAGTAACCCAACATCAGCATAAGTAGAATTTAAGTTTGCTACAGTACCTAAGGAAGTGGTGGTTTTCTTTCTCATACTAATGTTATCACGAGTTTCTGTTTAAGTTTCGTGTTGTGAAGTTTTCAAGTTTTGGGTGAAGTTCTTATGGACAAAGAGATAAAGAGTGGCAAGAGCTCAAGCTTGGGGATGCCCAAGGCACCCCAAGAGATTCAAGGATGCCGTAAAAGCCTAAGCTTGGGGATGCCCCGGGAAGGCATCCCCTCTCTCGTCTTCAATCCATCGGTAACGCTACTTGGGGCTATATTTTTATTCACCACATGTTATGTGTTTTTGCTTGGAGCATCTTGTATCGTAGGAGTCTTTTATTTTTGTTGTCTCACAATCATCGTTGCTGCACACCCAGAGAGAGAGACATGCACTCACCGTGATTTTGTTGAGCTTCACTGAAAGTGCGTTATATCGACTAGAGGGGGGTGAATAGGAGATTTTTAGAATTTCATCACTGAGGAAATTCCTTTTGAGGAAATTCCTCACTGATGACTAACTTACAACGGAAACAGTAAAGGATCATAAGTGCAAAGTTTCACAACAACAGTTTTTCAGAGTGAAGAATGTGAAAACAGATTGCATAGTGAGCAGGCACGCAGAATTCAGATGAGGATTAACTGACATGAAGAATTTGGGGTTGAGGAAATTCAGAGAAGGTCTTCAGCAAATTCTTCAAACAGTCACAGTGAAAATCATCAACACATAATACGGGGAAAGTAAGGAGTTGAGGAATTAGAACCCGTTTCTCAGTGAAGACAGTCGTTGATGACCCAGTTCCAACTGCTGTGACAGTCGTACATCTGGTTTGGAGCGGCTTGGTATTGAAACCAAAGGACACACAGTCCCGGGACACACAGTCCCTACCGTATTCTCCTTGAGCTAAGGACACACAGTCCTCGCCCAACACTCGTGGTAAGTCTTCAGGGCAGACTTCCAAACCCTCACAAACTTGGTCACCCGGCGATCCACAATTGACTGTTGGAAAGCTCTAGACCATGACGCCTAACCGTCTGGAGGATGCACAGTCCTCAAAGGTAAAAGGCTTCAGTCTCACACAGGAACAACTTCTTCAGTGATGCTCAATCACTAGATTTGGTTTGTGGTTTCGGTGTATGGTGTATTTCCTCACTGATGAATTACTCTCAAAGACTCTGAGGAATTGGGTTGCTCTTATGACAAGTGTCAGTTTCTAACGGAGCAGCCAACCAGCTAGTGGTTGTGGTGGGTGGCTATTTATAGCCTGGGAGCATCCCGACATGATTTGACACTAATGCCCTTAAATAATATGACCGTTGGAGTGGATAAGACCAATGACTCGGCGTGGCTATCGAAACGGTCGGAACCCTCAACTGTGATTGTCCTCATGTCACTCGTATTCCTCACTTGAGGCTTTTGGTAGGATTAGGCTTGGGTTGAGCATCATGAGGAAATTCATTCTAAAGTGTAACTTCGACCCCCTTTAACAGCACAGTGTTCTTATTACTCAAATGCGAAGAAAATAAAACAGAAAGTGTAAATCTTCATGCTTCAAATTCTTCAGAGTGATTTTCTTCATGACACACCGGATTCCTCATTATCAGTATCTTCATGAGGAATATCAATTTCATCGCAGATTCCTCGCGATTCATTTCTTCAGCTTCAGACCAATTTCTTCAACTGAAGACATATATTTTTAGGGGTCGATATTCTTCAAATATCTCAAACTCCTTAATGACCTATAGATCCTGTGTACACTCATAAGCACATTAGAACTTAACCTATAAGTCTTCAAACCACCAAAATCACTAAGGGGCACTAGATGCACTTACAATCTCCCCCTTTTTGGTGGTTGATGACAATTAGGTTAAGTCTTCAACACGGATCGAAAATATGAAGTGTAAATACTCATTTGAGGAATTTGAAATCAAGATTCAGAGAGACTCCCCCTGAAGATGTGCATAACTTGAGGATTTTGCTTTTTACAGCAAATGCACATTGATGATTTATATCATGTAGATCTCCCCCCGAGTCTTGTAAATCATGCATACATGTAACATATCATATGAAGAAAATGAAGATGCATGATGACAAATGGTATCTGACAAATTCCAGCATGCGTGCATTAAAACTTGAGGAATAAGCATGCGAAGAAAAACGTTCAAATGCGTCAGAGTACCATCGGGCTTAAGTTACAACTCATTACATAAAAACTTCAGAAGAGCCAAGAGTTTGTAACTTAAATATAGTTCATAAGCCCCAAAAATATCCCGCTTGAAGACTAACTCTCAAGTTTCTCCCCCTTTGTCATCAAGTGACAAAAAGGGACAAACTGAGGACTAACGTTCGTGAAGACTTCACTTCGTGGCAGTTGATGAAGAGCCGTGATGCTTCTTGGGAGTAGTCTTCTTCCTTGGATCGGTAGCAGTGTCGAGCTGTTCTTCATCAGTTTCAGCAGTGCCGAATGAAGAAAAGGAGCTGTCTTCAAGGTCTGGCACTGGAATAGGCCTGAACTTCTTCTTGGGAGGCCGCGACCATTCAAAGTCTCGCTCAAAGTCCATTTCTTCAAGCTCAGTCTGAGTCTTCAGATGTGCAAGTGTAGCCCAGGTGCGATCAAAAACCTCATGCAGATAGTGATGGTTGAGCTTCACAGAGTTCTGTGTTTCAGTGAGGGTCTTCACAATGGCACCAAACTGGCGTTTGACCCATTTGTGGTGGCGATCCACCTTCTGGTGAAGACTGAGGAGGAGCTCTCTGGTATTCATCACGCGAGGAGGAACGGGGCTTGCCGGACGAGTCTCAGTATCATCCCATGAAGAATAAGCTTCTGGCTCTCTGAACTGGCCATCAAGGGGCCTACTGTCTTCTTCAATCACAGATTTGCCTTTTCCTTCAATGGACTCGAAAGTCTTCTTGTTGACCCGGATAGGAGGCATATAACCAACATGGTTTTGGAAATCAGCGTGGAAGTTGATGCCTGTCCTTGTCCTGATGAATCTCATGATCCATGGGGCATATATCTTGTGATCAAACGGACACATAGCATTGTCGGCCAACGTCCTAAAGAAGAAATCATGGATGTTGATAGGAATACCATGAATGATGTTATATAGGATATTCTTCATGAGGCCTACAACATCTTCTTCATCGTCATGGCCTTTGATCGGTGCGAGCACACTGCAGAGGATTCTGTAGACAGACCTGGGTGTGTACTTGAGCTCGTGGACGAGGAAGGTTGTTCTCGGAGATTTTCCTTCAGCCAATGGTTTCATGAGGACTTCCATCATCCCATTTGGCAGCTCACGCTCACCATAAAGCTTCACAGCCTCATCTGAGGGAATTGGTACAGGCAGTTCACGGAGAAGCTCAGTAGCAGGTGCCTTGTAGTGAGTGTTTTGTGTCATCCAGTCAAACACCCAAGTGTTAATATCTTCAGGGTTGCCGGAGATGTGGAGAGTGGCATAGAACTAAAGAATTAGCTCGTTGTTCCAGTCAGAGATGTCGGAGCACATTGGTAGTAAACCAGCATCATGGAGTACACTGAGGACTGGCTCTAGGCACGGTATAGCTTCAAGTTCGACGTGAGGAATATGACTGTGCTAGAATATCTTGTTTCGTCCACATAGCACAGAGGCATAATAATTCATCTGAGTCCTAGTCCAAAACTTCAGATGCCTCATTTGAGGCTTGTCATAGGGGTTCTCTCCAATGAAGTACATGCGTTCTTCAAAGAAATTTTCTTTTTGAAACTTAGGACGCTCGGAGAATGGCTGACGCTAAACTGGCTGAAGATTTTGCTGAGGAACAGGAGGAGAGATAACATTGGCAGTCTCTGGGTTGAGCACGACGAATGCATTGTCTTGGTTCGGTGCATTTTCCTCAGCATTTTCCTCAGGGTGAGGAATTTCAGCAGCTGGTACTTCAGGCTGAGGAGATGGTGCTTCTTGGGCGTCAGGCTGAGGGGCTTGCTCTGGCTGTGCTTCAGGCTGAGGAATTGCTTCTTCTTGCTCAGTTGGAGGAGTTGGATCAGCCTGTTTCTCATCTTGAGGATTCTGCTCAGAGCGTTGAATTTCATCAGCTTGAGGATTTTCAGTTTGTTCTTCCTCAGCTGGCTTGGTGGCAGAGGCAGTTTCATCAGCTGGTGCAGCTGATGCTTGAACATTGTCTTTCTGAGGAATGAAAGGCTGAGGACTGTCGTCTATATGAATTTCCTCGTCAGTGTGTTCCTCAGAGGCGCCATCTTTCATTTCCTTATCTGCCTTTTTCGCTGGATCATCAATGATGACCATTTCATAGGAAGGAGCGACATTCAGGGGCACAGGGTCCAGAGGAGCAGTTTCTTCAAGTGCTTTGAGGCGCTTTGCCTCTGTTTCTTCTTCTGCTGAGGAGGCCTTTCTCTTTTTGGCTTCCTTTTCAGCAGCCCTTGTTTTCTTCACGTCTGATGCAGACGGAGTCATCTTCTTCACCATTGAAGCTTTTGGTGAAGGGGTTCTCTTGACAGATTCTTTAGTTTTTGAGGAACCAGCTGGAACAAAGTCATCAGCTTGCTTTGGCGAAGCAGCTGGGTCATGGACAGTCTCATCAGCGGCAGCAAATTCATCAGCTGGAGTTTCCATGATGATTTCTTCAATAGTCGGTTCATCAACACGGTGCTCTTGGTGTACTTCCTCAGCTTGAGGAGTTTCCTCATCATGAGGAGATTCATCTGCTGGCTCCTCAATCAAGGGCTGAGGAGTTGGTGCTGGGGGTGCGACCTTCTTATTGTAGTCATCAACAGCACTAGTGGCCAGCTTGATGAAATTGCTTTTGAGACTTTTACGATCTGACAACTTGGAGTACTTGTCAGTCAATTTCTTCAGCTCTGCCTGTGTTGACACCAGTGCATCAGGAGTCAATTTAAGGAGATTCTTCTTGAGGAATTTCTCCTTTTTAATCTTTGCAACTTTGGCCTGCCTGGCCTGCTGTTCTTTACACTTGGCTTTATTGATGAAAGTGGTCACCATGTGGCTGATGCCAAGGGGAAGCTTCAAATCATCAACTGGAGTGTTTGGGTCCTCATACCAGATGTTGATGTAGTCAAGGAGGACCTTGGGGTCCATTGCCAGAGGAATGGCACTGCTCGATGCTTGAGCTACTCTTTCCTGCTTGTTTCTGATGATGGCTTGTAGGGTTTCATCATCAAATTCATCACTTCCCTCTGATGAAGATGGGACGGTGATGATTTTGCTGGGGCTTGGCAGAGTTGCACGTTCAGCAGTTACCAAAGTCTTCGCAGGAGGTGTTGAAGACTTTGTCTCCGAGCTGGTTGCAGCTGGGAGTGAGGAGCTGGAGCTGGCGGTCATAGGATTCATGACTTGCTTCTGTACTGGTTTCCCTTGAGGCTTTGGAGGTGGAGCTGAGGATTTTGGAGCTGAGGAGATTGGTACTGAGGGCTTTGGCGCTGATTGTTTTGGTGTTGAAGGTTTTGGTGTTGAGGGTTTTGGTGCTGAGGGTTTTGTGACTGAAGCCTGAGCAGACTTCTCTTGAGGCTTTGGAGCCCTTGGCTTTGTTGGCACAGACTGCATTTGAGGAATTTCTGAGCCAGAGGTTTCTGCAGCAGAGGAAGTAGCAGCAGCTGAGGATTCATTGAATTTCCTCACTTCAGCTTCTGCCTGCTTGTTGAGCTTAGCCAGATGCTTTTCCTTCTCATCTGGATAGTCATCAATAGTCATGAGGCTTGAGGGATGTGCTACTTGATGATCCTCAAGTGGGGCCCTTCTGCCAGGGGGCTTCAGAGCGAATTTCTTCACATATTTGCGAGTCACAAACCTGTATTCCTTCCATTCCTTCGCCCATCGGCGTTCTATCTTCTGCAGCCGTATCTTTCTCTTGGCCATTATCTCATTTTCATCAGGTGTGCAATAGTCCAAGTAAATATCCTCAGGGATATCCACAGCTGTGTTTTGCTCAAGTTTCTTTCCTCCCTTCTGTTTTCTGTCATCCTCCATTTTCTTCAGTTGAGGATTTTGCTGATGAGATTGAACTCTTGAGGATTCTCATGAGACTTGAAGATTTTCTTCCAGAAACACTGCAAATGAGTTAATTTGATGAGAACCGAGAGATTCATCAGCTGACATGTGTGTACCTGTGAACAGAGTATAGTTGCGAGGAATTTGGAGAGGTCATATGCGTTCTCAGATTTGAAGAAAATGAAAAAGTTTGACAGTTTGAGGAATATAACCAGTGGTTGAGGAATTTGCCTAAGCATACTGTTCTTGGGTTCCAGAGTTGTACAGATCCGAAAATTCGCACAATTGAGGAATCTCGTGAAAATCTTAGATGCTTAGCATAGTTCATCAATGATGTGGTGATAGGCAGTGTTTGAGGAATCAAGTGCTTATCATTTCATGAGGAAAAACAGATTTCACATAGAAGATGTAAAATTTTAGATCTAACTTGCTGTAAAAATGGGATTTATTTACACTGGAAGGTGCGCACGAAGAACACAAAAAGGTGTGTGTGGAGAAGCTCTTCGGTCGCGTGTCCAATGCACCCTAACCCGGCGACAGAGGACGTCTACGGTGGCGGAGGACGAAGATGGTCCGACTCCGGCGTGGTTCCGGCAATGGAGAAGTCGAGGCAGTAAAGCTCTTCCTCACCGGCGACGAGACTACCAGCGATGGCGCTAGGGTTCAGTGGTGTATGCTGTGGAAGGAGAGCGATGGAGCGAAGAAGAGTATGCCGAGGGGGATAAGGACATATTTATAGCCAAAAGTTACTGTTGGCGCGAAAATTTCGGACCAAACAGCCCGTGCCTCTACGTCTCCGCAGGACACGTGTAGCTCCCGAACGATTCGGTGGAGATAGTGGAGATCGTGGTTATCCGATCGTGGGAAGTGGGGTTCAGTTACTGTGTATTAAAGAAACAATTTTTGAAGTTTTGAGGATTTTCGTTACAAAATCATCAGCTGACAAGGACGCAGTGAGGATTTTGAACAAAGTTTCAAGTAGAACGCATATGAAGAATTGAATAGACTGGATGAGTATAGCATAGAGGGAAAGTAGGGTCCGATCACATTCAGTTAGCAGAAATATCAACTTGAAGAAATAGCAATAAGTGAATGCTGTTGAGGACTTGAAATCACAGTCTATCTAGTCAAATGAAAGTCATCAAGTGTTTTTGAAGATTTTCTGATAAATAATCACAATGAAGAACAACTGTTTTGAAGAAAAACACATTTTCATGAAATAGAACATTTGAAGAAAATCCACTTGAGGAATTTCACATTGGGCGGTGGCGTGACCCACCATATAAGAATGTTGATTACAGACGCCGCGTACAATTGTCGTAGGGCCCTGAGAATCAATTTCTTCGTTAATTTCTTCACATTCAGAGTGACATTCTTCATTAGTTGAAGAAAATCGATTCATCATGTGTTGCACATCTAAGTCATCAACTTCCCATAAGTGTTAGGATGTGTGCATGTTTTTACAAAACATTTGAAGATTCTAAGATATTTAGCTCACACCGCAACTTGCAAAACCTTTTCTCATCCAAGGGCTTAGTGAAGATATCTGCCAGTTGATCATCAGTCTTCACATGGTCGATGAGGATATTGCCCTTGAGGACATGGTCCCGAAGAAAATGATGACGAATCTGGATGTGCTTGGTCTTCGAGTGCTGTACCGGGTTGTATGCAATCTTGATAGCACTCTCATTGTCACAGTAGAGAGGCACATTCTTCATGTTGATGCCGTAGTCCTTGAGGGTTCGCTTCATCCATAGCAATTGAGCACAGCAAGAACCAGCAGCAATGTACTCAGCTTCGGCAGTGGAGAGTGATACGCAGTTCTGCTTCTTTGAGGACCAGCAAACTAGTGATCTTCCGAGGAAATGTCATGTGCCAGAAGTTGACTTGCGATCCACACGGTCACCAGCATAGTCATAATCAGAATACCCTACCAGATGAAGATTTGAGCCCTTGGGATACCATAATCCTAGTGTTGGTGTGTGAGCTAGGTATCGAAGAATATGTTTCACAGCCTTATGGTGTGATTCCTTCGGTTTTGCTTGAAAACGTGCACACATGCAAACACTAAGCATTATATCTGGCCTAGATGCACATAGATACAATAAAGAGCCAATCATAGAACGATATACCTGCTGATCGAAGTCTTTACCATTTTCATCAGTGCCGAGGTGGCCGTTGGTAGGCATTGGAGTCTTGGCACCTTTGCATTCATGCATGTCGAATTTCCTCAGAACATCCTTGAGGTATTTCTCCTGTGATATGAAGATTCCATTGCTTTGTTGACGAATTTGAAGACCCAAGAAGAATTTCAGCTCCCCCATCATGGACATCTGATATTCTTCACTCATCATGTAGGCAAATTCATCACTGTATCGTTTGTCAGTACATCCAAATATGATATCATCGACATATATTTGACATACAAGTAGCTCATTATCATAGGATTTTGTGAAAAGAGTTGGATCGAGTGAACCAGGTTTGAAGCCTTTCTTCATGAGGAATTTCTTCAATGTATCATACCATGCCCGAGGGGCTTGCTTGAGACCATAAAGAGCCTTTTTGAGTCTGAAGACTTTGTCTAGATTCTTTGGATCCTCAAAACCTGGGGGCTGAGCAACATATACTTCTTCCTCAAGCTTACCATTGAGGAATGCACTTTTCACATCCATTTGATATAAGATGATGTTATGATGATTAGCATAAGCAAGTAGTATTCGAATAGCTTCAAGTCTAGCAACAGGTGCAAAAGTTTCATCGAAATCTATTCCTTCAACCTGGGTGTAGCCTTGGGCTACAAGTCGTGCCTTGTTCCTCACCACTTGACCGTCCTCATCTTGCTTGTTTCGGAAAATCCACTTGGTGCCGATGATATTGTGCTTGCGAAGATCTGGTCGTTTGACGAGCTCCCATACGTCATTCAGCTTGAATTGAAGAAGTTCGTCTCGCATAGCTTGGATCCACTCCGGTTCTAGAAAAGCCTCAGCAACCTTTGAGGGTTCTGTGATGGATACAAAGGAAAAATGCCCACAAAAGTTAACTAAGTGTGAAGCTTTTGAGCGAGTGAGAGGACCTGGCGCGTTGATGTCGTTGAGGATTTTGTCAAGTTCTACTTCGTTTGCAATCCTTGGATGAGCTGGTTGAGGATTTTGTCTAGGCTGAGGAAGTGGTACTGGTGCAATTTCCTCAGGTGCATCTTCTTGATTTTCATCAGTGATGGGGATCGTTTCTTCACCAATTTCCTCAGTGGGGACAATGTCTTCAGTAGGCTTGAGCTTTATTGCTTCCTCAGGGGACAACTTATCTGGATCAGAAGGCAATTGCTCTCTTTGCGAGCCATTAGTTTCATCGAACCGCACATCTACAGTCTCAACAACTTTGTTCTGATAGTTGTTGAAGACTCTGTAAGTGTGGGAGTCCTTTCCATAACCGAGCATAAAACCTTCATGTGCCTTAGGTGCAAATTTTGAGCAATGGTGAGGATCTCTAATCCAGCATTTTGCACCGAAGACTTTGAAATAACTTACATTGGGTTTCTTGTCAGTGAGGAGTTCATATGAGGTTTTCTTGAGGAATTTGTGAAGATATACCCTGTTGATGATATGGCATGCAGTGTTGATTGCTTCAGGCCAAAAGCGACGTGGAGTCTGATATTCGTCAAGCATAGTTCTTGCCATGTCAACCAGAGTCTTGTTCTTCCTTTCGACGACACCATTCCGCTGAGGAGTATAAGGAGCAGATAATTCATGAGTAATACCAAGTTCATCAAGATAATCATCAAGACCAGTGTTTTTGAACTCATTTCCATTATCACTCCTGATATGTTTGATCTTGATGCCAAAGTTCGTCGAGGCCCTTGAAGAAAATCGTTTGAAGATTTCCTGCACTTCAGTTTTATACACTATGATATGCACCCAAGTATATCTGGAATAATCATCATCTATGACGAAGCCATATAAAGATGCTGCATTGGTTAGTGTGGCATACTGAGTAGGTCCAAATAAATCCATGTGAAGCAATTCGAATGGACGTGTAGTGGTCATGATCGTTTTTGAGGGATGCTTGGATCTGGTCATTTTCCCAGATTCACAAGCACCGCAGAGATGATCCTTGAGGAATTTGACCGATTCGATGCCGATGACATGCTTCTTCTTCGCGAGCGTGTGCAAATTCCTCATGCCTGCATGACCGAGTCTTTGGTGCCACAACCATCCTTATGAGGTTTTTGCTAGTAAGCAAGTGGCTGGTTGAGGACCTGTAGAGAAATCAACAATGTACATATCCCCTCTTCTTACACCTTCGAAGACTTTGGATCTGTCAGATTCCATGATGACTACACATCTATATCTACCAAAGATAACAATCATATCAAGATCACAAAGCATCGAGACTGACATAAGGTTAAAACCAAGGGATTCAACAAGCATCACCTTGTCCATATGCCTATCCTTGGAAATAGCCACTTTGCCAAGTCCCAATACCTTGCTTTTACCTTTGTCAGCATATGTGATTTGCTTCAGAGGTGATGGAGTTAGTGGCATATTCATCAGTAAGCTTTTATCACCAGTCATGTGATGTGTGCAGCCACTATCAAGAACCCACTCAGTATTCTTGGGTTTGTCATCCTGCAGATGAATTAGTACAGCTTACCATCTCATATGCTTCAGATTTGAAGAGTATGATACTAATTTCATCAGATCAGTAATTTCATCATAACAGAAATGTAAGGATGTGTGAAATATTTCTATTTCATCAATCATTAGCTTGTGTCCTATCAAGCATTTCCTCAGGTCTCCAGCAAATTCTTCAGATGATGATTTTCATCTCGAGACCTGACCTGCAGAAGTGATTAGTTCGATTTCTTCACCACCCACATCTGAAGGGGTGGTAGAGCATTCATCAGCCTGCGAGCACCATATGAGAAAGGTGGCATTGAAGCCAATGCACTTCTCTTAACAGTAGGGGGGTTAAAGTACTCATATGAATATGCACAGAACTGGATTCCTCATTATCAGTATTTTCATGAGGAATATCAATTTCATCGCAGATTCCTCGCGATTCATTTCTTCAGCTTCAAACCAATTTCTTCAACTGAATACATATATTTTTAGGGGTCGATATTCTTCAAATATCTCAAACTCCTTAATGACTGATAGATCCTGTGTACACTCATAAGCACATTGGATACTTAACCTATAAGTCTTCAAACCACCAAAATCACTAAGGGGCACCAGATGCACTTACATTCACTTATATCTTTTGGTAGACAATTCAGCTCACATGTGCTTCACTTATATCTTGTGAGCTAGATACTTTTGCTCTATGTGCTTCACTTATATCTTTTAGAGCACATCGGTGCGTGGTTTGGTAGTTGATCTATGCTTTGAAAGTAGTCTCAAAAGGGGTAGTTATCCAAAGGGATACGAAAATTTCCACCTTCATGTGCATTGAATAGTCAGAGAAGTTTGATTCACCTCAATTAGTTTTGAGTTGTGGTTTTGGTAATATTGAAGTCATGCTAGTAAGGTGTTGTTGATCTAGAAATACCTGTGTTGAAGTTAGTGATTCCCGTAGCATGCACGTATGGTGAACCGCTATAAGATGAAATCTGAGCATGATTAGTCTATTGATTGTCATCCTTTGCGTGGCGGTCGGGATCGCGCGATGGTTTATACCTACCAACCCTTCCCCTAGGAGTATGCGTTGAATGCTTTGTTTCGATTACTAATAAAACTTTTGCAACTAGTATATGAGTTCTTCATGACTAATGTTGATGCACTCCATGGTTTAGATGCACTTTCACCTTCCACCATCACTATCTTCTTAGTGCCGTGCAACTTTCGCCAGTGCACAAAACCTACCATATATTGCCATGCAACTACCACCATGACATGTGCCATCACGTCTACATTGCCATTGCATGATCGTAAGATAGCTAGCATGATGTTTCCATTAATGTCTATGCCATGCTAGATCATTGTCACGGTACACTACCGAAGGCATTCCATATAGAGTCATCGTTGCTCTAAGTTTTGAGTTGTAAGTGTGATGATCATCATTGATGGAGCATTGTCCCATGTGAGGAAATAAAAGAGGCCAAAGATGCCCACCAAAAAATATATAAAAAAAGAGGCCAAAGAGCCCACCAAAAAAATGAGAGAAAAAGAGAGAAGGGACAATATTACCACTTTTCCATACTTGTGCATATTAAGCACCATGATCTTCATGATTGAGAGTCTCTCGTTTTGTCACCACCATATAGCTAGTGGGAAATTTTCATTATATAACTTGGCTTGTATATTCCAATGATAGGCTTCCTCAAAATTGCCTTAGGTCCTGGTGAGCAAGCAAGTTGGATGCACACCCACTAGTTTCTTTAAGAGCTTTCACATGCTCTTAGCTATAGTGCATCATTTGTATGGCAATCTCTACTCATTCACATTGATATCTATTGATGAGCATCTCCATAGCTCATTGATATGCCTAGTTAATGTGACCATCTTCTCCTTGTTTTGTCTTGCAACCTCCACCACACTCCACACCATCTATAGTTCTAAAACCATGGCTCACGCTCATGTATTGCGTGAGAGTTGAAAATGTTTGAGAAAGTAAAGGTGTGAAACAATTACTTGGCCAATACCGGGGTTGTGCATGATTTAAATTCGTTGTGCAATGATGATAGATCATAGCCAGACTATATGCTTTTGTAGGGATAACTTTCTTTTGGCCTTGTTATTTTGAAAGTTCATGATTACCTTGCTAGTTTGCTTGAATTATTATTGTTTCCACGTCAATAGAAAACTATTGTTTTGAATCTAATGGATCTGAACATTCACGTCACATAAGAGGATTTACAAAGGACATCTCTGCTAGGTAGCATGAAAGCATCAAAAATTCATTCTTTATCACTTCCCTACTCGAGGACGAGCTGGAGTTAAGCTTGGGGATGCTTGATACGTCTCAAACGTATCTATAATTTTTGATGGTTTCATGCTGTTATCTTGCCATCTTTGGATGTTTTATGTACCTTATATATCTTTTTTGGGACTAACTTATTAATTCAGTGCCAAGTGCCAGTTCCTGCTTTTTCTGTGTTTTTGGCTCTTTTCAGATCTGATTTTGGAACGGAGTCCAAACGGAATAAAATCTCCGAAATGATTTTTTCCCGAACGAAAGAAGATCAGGGGGCTTGTGGGCCAAGCCAGGAGGGCTACAGGGAGCCCACCAGCCCCCCATCCGCCACCAGGGGGCGGCGGTGGGCACGCTTGTGGCCTCCCTGGCGCCCCCTGATCTAGATCTTTCGCCTATATATTCCCTAAAATAAAGAAAAAAAATCAAGGGATCCACGAAAATACTTTTTCGTCGCCGCAAGCTTTCGTTTCCGCGAGATCTCATCTGGAGACCCTTCCCGGTGCCCTGCCAGAGGGGACTTTGGAGTTGGAGGGCTTCTACATCAACATCATCGCCCCTCCAATGATTCGTGAGTAGTTCACTTCAGACCTACGGGTCCGTAGTTAGTAGCTAGATGGCTTCTTCTCTCTCTTGGATCTTCAGTACAAAGTTCTCCATGATCTTCATGGAGATCTATCTAATGTAATCTTCTTTGGCGGTGTGTTTGTCGAGATCCGATGAATTGTGGATTTGTGATCAGATTATCTATGATATATATTTGAGTCTTTGCTGATTTCTTATATGCATGATTTGATATCCTTGTAAGTCTCTCCAAGTCTTGGGTTTTTTTTGGCCAACTAGATCTATGATTCTTGCAATGGGAGAAGTGCTTGGTTTCGGGTTCTTACCGTGTGGTGACCTTTCCCAGTGACAGTAGGGGCAGCAAGGCACACATCGTATAGTTGCCATCAAGGGTAACAAGGTGGGCTCTGTTGTAGATATGAGATTGTCCATCTATATCATGTCATCTTGTTTAAGGCGTTACTCTATTCTTTTGGACTGAATACACTAGATGCATGCTGGATAGCGGTCGACGTGTGGAGTAATAGTAGTAGATGCAGAAAGTATCGGTCTACTTGTTTTGGACGTGATGCCTATAGATATAATCATTGCCATAGATGACGTCACGACTTTGCGCGGTTCTATCAATTGCTCGACAGTAATTTGTTCACCCACCGTCTACTTGCTTTCATGAGAGAAGCCACTAGTAAACACTACGGCCCCCGGGTCTATTCACACCTATCATTTCCACTTTTGCTTTTACTTTGCTTTGTTACTTTGTTGCTTTCAGTTCTCACTTGGCGAACAGTCTATAAGGGATTGACAACCCCTTCATTGCGTTGGGAGCAAGCTTTTTGTGTTTGTGCAGGCACTTGAGATACTCCTTCACTGGATCGATACCTTGGTTCTCAAACTGAGGGAAATACTTACCACCGCTGCACTACATCACCCTTTCCGCTTCGAGGAAACACAACGCAAGGCTCCAAGGCCATGGGGGAAATCCTTTGCATATTTGCCTAGGAAGTCCCTTAAGGCGTAGCCGTAGCAGAAGGATTCCTGGTGCCGTCAACACACCTATTTCTGGCGCCGTTGGAAGGTCTTTTATTGTAGTAGCAGCCTGCACCCCGCGGCTAGCATGGTCGGCTAGCTCGGCTTGCGCACCGCACGCCCACGCGCACCTGTCCTCGCCCCACGCATCGCGTGCCCACGACCCATGCCGCGCCCGCCCTCGCCCTGCGTGCACCTGCCCTCGTCCCGCGTGGCGCCCGCATGCGCCTGTCCCCGCCCCGTGCCGCTCCCGCCTTTGCCCCGCGCGCATCTACCCTCGCCCTGCACCGGGCCCCTGCGCACCTGCCCCCGCACTCGACGCCCTCGCCCGTGCGCCCGTGCCCCGGCCACGCCAACGCCCCGGTCACGCCCACGCCACTACTACGCAGGCCCGCGCCAGCGGCGACGTCCAACATGCCTACCCGCCCACCGACCGTTGCATGCATGGTGGCCAACACGATCGTGGCTGTCGTCACGAGGCACTAACTCCTATGATGGCGTAGAGCACAAGAGACAAAGAGAGAGAAAGAGAGAGTGTGTAGAGGAATAAGGCTTGACTGCCTGCATGTGGGGTCAAGTGTAGGTACCCGGGCGTGACCGGGCAACCTCATGTTGCCCCTCAGTCCGGGCGTTTAGGGAGGAAGTGAGGGGTCACATTGGGTGAATTTTTTTTGACCTGACACTAACCGAGAGGGCATTTTGGACGTCGAGGAGGATACAGGGAGTTCGGATGTAGATGCTCTTAATTTTCTTTTGGTCGTGCTGCGGTGGTGCCGAGGCAGGTACCGGGCGTTGGAGTTAAGCACTGGGAAACATCGGTCATGATTGTATTTTTCTTTATTGATTGTTGGTCATTTGTGCAAAGCTTAGTGATTTTGTGAGATCGATATCTACGTGCCTTCTACGTTGATCCTGATACACATATTACCATGCCAAAAAATCAAAAACATGACGCTGAAGCATAGCAGACTATTGGGCACTTTAGGGATACAATTTTGAACATGGAGATGTCATCATATAGGAGGTGTTTGGTTACCTGCACCGTTTTTATCACTTTGCATACTTGATCCATCTGGCCGGGTTGAGCATATGAAGGCAAATACCCAATATATGCATGTTGATTAGTTGTCCACATTTCATCAAGGCCTAGGTAGTGACATGTTGCTTGGTTGCCTGTGTCATTTGTGTTTTACGGATGATCAGATGCAAAGCACGGCCGTTTTGCTGCGTGCAATTAACTGTTCTGCTTACCATCTTTTTTGCAGTACACAACAAACACAACACACGAGATCAGACAACAACACACAAGACACATCATAGCAGAAGATGCAAGAACATCACAACAAAACAGCACAACAAGACAAGCATATCATACTTAGTAGTATGCTTAGGTTTAAGACAGCAGGCCATCTCATATGGATCTACTCATCTGTACATTAAACAATATTCAAATTCCCATGATTACTAGGAACAAGATTTTTCCCGTGTTATCAAGAACTAATGGATATACTCATAAGACATCATATGGATCATGATTAGTGGGTATAAATATTTGATTATCAATCTAAACATAACCGTCTTTCATTGTTAAATATCCTATGCATCAACTATAAGATTTAATGAACACATGCAAGTACTCCTAGTAAACAATCAGAGGGATGTCTCATACAATGATTGAACAAAAGGGATGAACTAGCGTTTGAAGATGAGATGATGTTGGTGAAGATGTTGATGAAGATGACAACCTCGATGATGAACAAAGTGTTGGTGATGACGATGATTTCAATTTTCCCTTCCCGGAGGTAAGTTTCCTCAAGGGACTCACTTTATCGGAGAGCAAAAGTGCTATGCTTAGTTTCTGAAATAGAATAAATTATAGTAAAAAATAGTGATGCAACATTGACGTATTAGACATCCAGGCACCAAATTTGCCTTTCAGAGAGTTACTACTAGAATTTGGAATTTCGCCTAGTTTAAAATGTTTGCCGAATGCATTTTTCCGGGGAACTATATATGCAAAAAAAATCTTTGCCGAGTTTAGAACAAGTCAACGTCTGTGGATGTATAGAGTGCCTGAATTGATATGTGTGGTTATAGAAGCTTTAAGTACTCTATCATTTGTATTAAGACATGACGTCACATATACTTCCTCCATTCAAATACTTATCGAAGTAATGGATGTATCTAGATATATTTTAATTTTAGATATATCCATTTTTATCTATTTCTTCGACAAGTATATTCGGACGAAAGGAGTAGAAATTACGACTCAAGGGAAAATCGTAATTTACAAAGAAAGAAAAATACATGATCATGGTGTGAAAAGAGTGTCGCACACGCCAAATAAGGAAGGAAATAAATAAGATCGTAACAATATGCGCTTTTAGTACATGCACATGGAGTAAAATATTGTTTCTTCTAAGAAAAACAGGGAAGTAATCCCCGCTTCCATTAATCAGGAATGAAACCACAAGTGCATCCTGTAGGGCACAGGTTCAGAATAGCAGTTTTACAGTAAATAAAGAACGATAAATCTGGCTATAAGCTGCCAAAATATATAGGACACGATGTTGACGCAGGTGCAGCTAAATGAAGATCATTCGAGACCAGGTAGCCCTAAACTAAGAGCACCCCACAAAATGAAGATCATTCGAGACCAGAAGTCAGGTCAGCTGGAGTAAAATATTGTCGATCACCGAAAAGTTTAAGATACCGGGATGTAGCACACATATGTGAGGAGAGGGATTAAGCTTGTACGTAAAGAACAAACTTGTATATTTAGTCACCATACACTGTATTATGCTAGTTGTAGTCTTTGTAAAATGAACATTCTTACCAGAAAATAAGATACAAGCCATGGGAGATGCCTTATAGTAGTGCGTCAAGGACACAGCCCAATTAAACAACCAACTTCAGGACACACCAGTAAATACACAGAGATGAAGCTAGTATCTGCTTGCTCCCAAGTACGTATCACTGGATTCATGTCAATAGGCCACGACTAAGCTGCCGGCAATAAGGCAATAACTTGTCCAAGAATATCGAATGCGACGTGTGGTTGGTTTCGCTTTAGTTGAGCAAACCCCTTGGTGTTTACAATGGCTCTTAATCTCCCACCGTCTCTTGTCATGAACCTGAGACAACAATCCTTGAGCTGCTGACAGTGGTATTGCTCTGCAAGATCCAAAGTGAAACCCACCGTGTTGACATCTAACGCCTTGCTCAGCCTGCTCTCGCACATCAGCTTTAGCCTTCCAATTCCGTAACGATCAGCCGCGACGAGCAAATGCTGTGCCATGTTTGTGGTCTCTTCTGTCGCCTCGTCCATAGACTCCGGCAGACGATCATTGTACATGTAATGCAGCAGGATCTCCAAAACCTTGGCATCCATGTCCTTGACGCGGATGCTGCTTTCTCTGCTCTCCATCATGGCGCCGCACAGCTGGGCCCGGAAGACAGGCGATCTTGCAGCGAGCACGCACGCGTGCACCTTGAATCTCTTGAACCAGCCAATCCTGACGGTCAGGTCCGTCTTGAGGCCGCTGTCTAGAAGATTAGACAGATCTTTACTTAGGTCTGAGGGTGGCACGATGACGCTGTCGTTATCCTCGACCTCCTGTCGGTTGTCCATCAGTCCTGGAACCTCGACGGTGCACTTGATCACGAGGCAGTCATCCTTGAGGCGCCCGGACGCGGCCAAGTTGGCTTTACTCACGAACTTGCTGGTACCCCAGGTCAACTGAGTTGATGAGAGCTTCGGATTTTGGGGGGCGAAATTCAATTTGTGCTTCTCACCTGTCGCCGGTGCCGCGGGGTCCTGGAGGCAGAAGGAATAGTAGACCATGACTTCATCTTCCCCGGCGTTCATCAACTTAAGGTAAATCGAACTGAACTGATTGTCGACGACCCTACCGTCGCCGTTCGGGTAGTATAAGATAGCCCAGTCGTGATCACCAACGCGGAAGGTGTCGGATGTGAGCGCAGTGTAGCTGCCCATGATCGTTGAGTGGCCGACGACCTTGAACAGGTGCTGGCCCGCGTGAACCACCGCCACCGAGGAGGACTTGGTTACCATGGCGGCCGGCCGGCGGACTTGCAGCGAAGTCGTTTCGAGAAACAAAATCGATCTAAACGAATCGATGGGCAGGCAGGGCCACGGGCGTACATCCGTAGATGTTTTTAACTGCGCCTATAATTATCGGAGATTAATTAACGTGGAAACTAGGAATACTAGTTTTTTTATTTTATGAAACTAGGAGTCCTAGTTAATTGGCATGGATGTGTTTCCTGCGGCGGTCTCTTTGCCAATCACAAACGTGACGGCAACAGAACGGGCAGACGCGTTTTCTTTCTTCTTAAGGGAAAAAAAAGGAATGAAAACAGGACGGTGATAGTAACCTTTGCGCCCTGACGGGAGTCCAACTCCGGTCTGCAAGGTAACACCACCGTGCCCTTGATATTGGGCTACTGCCCAGTCCTTTCTTCTTCAGAAAGAAAATAAGGCAATCTTGGTCAGACCAATCTGTCCTTTGGGGCCCATGAGGCGTTCCCCTCCGTCGATGATCGTCGGTCGTCGGTGGTGAATGGTTTGTTGGAATTATGCATCCTGCAACTATATTCAAATTATTAGAAATTACTAATATTCGGAATACCTCATTATAAAGTTATGCATGCATTTGTGTATGAAATTACTTCACATGATTATTATGGAACTATCACTTGTTGGAACGTACGTAAATTATATGCTTAAGAAAGCTAGTCGATTATTAGTGAAATACAATATACTGTTTACATCGAAAAGATTACGCGGATAGAGTGATAATGGGAAGGAGCTAGATCGTATAGTTAGATTAAAGTTCTAATGTTGATCTACATAATTTAAGGAATTAATTTACACTACTATAGCGTGTTGTTCACAAGCATGTGCTTCGGAGACATAACCGATAGAATTCATTAACAAACAAATATGATCATGGTTGGTAATTGCTCTCTACTCTATCTCGAAAACTACAGAAAAATACTAGGAATCTTATATCTGTATAAGAGGTGGACTCTTTGAAAACACAATATAAAAAGATCCCTACCCTTAGACTTAGATATGCGAACTCTAAGTTTCTTACATTGGTATCGATGCTAGGTTTCTTACATTGGTATCGATGCTAGGTTTCTTAGGGGAACATAGGGTAACCACAAACTCTAAATTTCTTACATTGGTATCGATGCTAGGTTTCGCTGCTGTGTGCCACTTTTCAATGCCTACACACTTTGCGATGATGCTAGTCAATGAAAAAGGCTCTCCGGTGCAGATTATGTAAAATCTTTTTGCCATCGGTGGACAATTTTTTGGTTTTGACCTAAAAGCCTAACAAAATTCCGATCTGACCTAACTTTTATTTTTTTCCCAATCTAATCTCTTTAAGTGACCCCAACATCCCTGGCGTCTGGGTTGCACAGTAGACGCCAGGGACCGTGGCGTCTCGTACGGGCCCGCTCGATCACCCACTTCGTTGACCGGCTGACGTGGCAAAGGGCCAGACGCCAGGGACCAGAGGCGTCTGGCCGCCAGACCCAAACGCCGCGCACCCTGGCATCTGGCCCTGTTAAGTGACTGAGCCGCGCGGGCCTGCCCCACCCGGTCCATCTTCTTCCTCCTCCACCAGAAACGCATCTGCCCCTCTCTCGCCCCTCGTCCCCCTCACACCCATGCCCCCGATCTACTCCCTCCTCCACCAAAGTGTGTGGATCAACGCCCCCAAGCATCCTTGAGGTAATCTCCCCCAATCCCTCCAATTTTATTTGTTTTAACATCTTATTTTGAGAGTATTTGTGAAGAATGGGTGATGTTAGATTAGTAGATTATTTCTTAGTTTTAGGGATTTTTGTGTAGTTGTTAGATTATATAGGTTGTTTGTTCAATATGTTGGTATATTTTCTTGGCCTTTGGGTCATTTTGTTGAATATGTTTGTATATGATGTGTTGTAGATTTTGTTTAATAGTTTAGTGTTCATATGATGTGGCCATAATAGATTGAATTTAGGCAACCAAAAAATTTCATTGATGTGCTTCATTCATTATTGTTGTTTTTAGATGGGGAGACTCGTTAATGTTCATTATATGGACAAGGAGGCATCCTTGACTAACAATGTCGTCGCGGATGAGTAAGCTATTGTTTTTGATAAAAGCCCTAGCTATGATGAGCTTGTTGCAAAAGTGAGACATGTCTTAGAATGAATGGACATCAGTGATGGTGTTAAGTTAATAGGAAGGTATGATGTTGGAGTTGGAGACAAATCTTGCTTGAAAAGTATGCCTATGACCTCTGACTTGCATTGAGATGTGTACAAGGAAAAAGTTGACCAATCAGAAGATAATTCACTTGAATTGTTTGCCACCAAGGTTGAACCTCCTCGGGTTGCAGTTGACTTGAACCGGCTTGTCTCTTCCCCAATGATCGAGAGGACAAGTGTGCCTTTTGTTGAGCAAAGGATCATGATTGATGCCTCCAATCCTTATAGCCAACCACCAACTAGCAAAGAAAGTGAGGTTGAATTGTATGCCCCTAATGCTTGTAGCCAACCACCAACCAGCCAAGCAAATGAAGATGATGTGATTGCTAGTGAGAAAGTAACTGAAAAGGATGGTGATAGTGATGCTGATGGTGATTTGGATGAGGTAGAGGAAGGGTTTCATGGTATTGATGTTAGTGACTTGGATGCATACATAGCGCAAAAGGAGGTGGATCGTGAGTTACCTTTTAGGCGTCTATATGGGCATGACTCAAATGATGAAGGTCCTGAGGAAGAATTGGAAGAGGATGGATTCACGAAGGAGGAAAACCAAATTCACTTTGAGTTGACCGGCTTGGAAAAAAGAACTCACTTGTTTCGAGATCTCAGCCTTGCCCATAAAGCCATAGTTGATGATGGCATGAGAAACACGGCGATTGAGCCAACACCTTGCCCTGATCCACGCGAACCAAGTGATGAGCAGGAGGACGAGAATGCTTATTTGAAGAAAGGAGTGAAGTTTCCAACTTTGGCTGCCATGAAGCTTATGTTGTATGACTCTGCCATTTGGAACCACATGCCATTTTATGTTGAGCACTCTGACATAAATTTGCGTTACACCATGAAGTGTGACAAAGGAGATAAAGGATGCCCATGGAAGGTTCGTGCAAGAAAGCTAGAAGAACTAGAGAATGGATGTTAAGAAGTTGTGTTCCCACTTATTTTTGCAGACCACCAAAGAAACGTGATCGTACGACACACCGTCAGCTCATGTCTGAGTACCTCAGATACAAATTTATGAGAGACATAGCCGTTGATCCCACTGTCAAAGTGAGGTTTCTCATGAGGACGGTGAAAAAACTATATGGTTATGAAGTAAAGTATGGCAAGGCATGGAGGGCCAAGGCAAATGCTATTAGGATGTTGTATGGTGGTTACGAAGAAGCATACAACCAGCTCCCCAGATTGTTGGGAGCGATTGCACATAGGAACCCGGGCATGTATCATGTCGTCGATGATAACCACTGAGTGTTCCACCGTGCCTTCTAGAGTTATGGAAAATGTGTGGAAGCATTTAAGCATTGTCGTCCGATCTTTTCTGTAGATGGCACCTTCTTGACAGGCAGATATAGTGGCACAATAATGGTAGCAATGGCCCATTCATCAAACGACAATGTGTTGTCAGTTGCATTTTCTTTGGTGCCTTTCGAGCACCAAGACAACTGGGAGTGGTTCATGGTTCATGTGAGGCACAAGGTGATTGTTGATAGGGAGGTATGCATCATATCGGACCGGCACAAAGTGCATTTCACTTCACTTCATGACAAGTTCACGAATTCAAAATAACATGAGAAGTTCACTACACGACAAGTTCATGCAAATTTAACGAGCATACGACAAATCCTTGTCAACATATTAAGTGGCATTCGAGAAATACGAAAGATCTTTCATGCTCACTTCCTTCTTCCTCTCTTCGTGGGTTTCCCCTTTCTTGTAGGCACTTCCTCCTCATCTTCTTTGCTAGACTCCTCGTCCGCTTCTCCCTCTTCCTCTTCATCTTCTTCGCTAGACTCCTCCATGTCTTCTCTAACCATCCCCTTAGGCAAAAGCTTACGAGTATACCCGGACTACAAAACCGAGAATTAAGTGTCTTCTTTCTCGAAACACGTGGTGTCTTATCTTTGCCTTTCGTCTTCTTCGTTGGATGTGACGGCTGTGATGGTTGTGCAACATCAATATCTACAAAATTCTCTTGTGCCTGCTCCTCTTGTGTTTCTTCTTCTTCTTCTGTCTCATTGATACGTCTCCAACGTATCTATAATTTTTTATGGTTCCATGCTATTATCTTGTCAAACTTTGGATGTTTTGTATGCCTTTTATATCTTTTTTGGGACTAACTTATTAACTCTGTGCCAAGTGCCAGTTCCTGTTTTTCCCGTGTTTTTGACCCTTTTCAGAGGAGGATTTTAAACGGTGTCCAAACGGAATAAAACTTCCGAAAAGATTTTTTTCGGAACAGAAGATACGCACGGGACGTGAGAACCAAGGCATAGGCCACCAGGGGACCCCACAAGCCCCCTAGGCGCGGCCAGGGGGGGCCGCGTGTAGCAGGCTTGTGGGCCCCCTGTGGCTCGTCTGCCCTACCTCTTCTGCCTATAAATTCCCTAAAAATCCAAAACTGCGCGAGAGATCCACGAAAATAATTTTCCGCCGCCGCAAGCTTCTCTCTCCGCAAGATCCCATCTGGGGCACGTTCTGGTGCCCTGCCGGAGGGGGGATTCGGATACGGAGGGCTTCTTCATCAACACCATGGCCTCTCTCATGTTGCGTGAGTAGTTCACCATAGACCTTTGGGTCCATAGCTAGTAGCTAGATGGCTTCTTCTCTCTCTTGGATCTTCAATACAAAGTTCTCCATGATCTTCATGGAGATCTATCCGATGTAATCTTCTTTTGCGGTGTGTTTGTCGAGATCCGATGAATTGTGGATTTATGATCAAATTATCTATGGATCTTATTTGAGTTTCTTCTGATCTCTTATATGCATGATTTCATATCCTTGTAATTCTCTTCGAGTTGTGGGTTTTGTTTGGCCAACTTGATCTATGATTCTTGCAATGGGAGAAGTGCTTGGTTTTGGGTTCATACCGTGCGGTGACCTCACCCAGTGACAGAAGGAGTAGCGAGGCACGCATCGTGTTGTTGCCATCAAGGGTAAAAAGATGGGGTTTACATCATTGGTTTGAGTTTATCCCTCTACATCATGTCATCTTGCTTAAGGCATTACTGTGTTCGTCATGAACTCAATACACTAGATGCATGCTGGATAGCGGTCGATGTGTGGAGTAATAGTAGTAGATGCAGACAGTATCAGTCGACTTGTCTCGGACGTGATGCCTATATGTATGATCACTGCCTTAGATATCGTCATGACTTTGTGCGGTTCTATCAACTGCTCGACAGTAATTTGTTCACCCACCGTAATATTTTCTATTTTGAGAGAAGACTCTAGTGAACACTATGGCCCCCGGGTCTACTTCACATCTTATTTTCAGTCTTACACTTTTACTTCGTTGCACTTTCCGCCTTCAGATCTCATTTTGCAATAAATCTTGAAGGGATTGACAACCCCTTTATAGTGTTGGGTGCAAGCTCGTTTGTGTTTGCGCAGGTACTCTAGACACCTAGCTTGATTCTCCTATTGGATTGATACCTTGGTTCTCAAACTGAGGGAAATACTTACTGCTCCTGTGCTGCATCACCCTTTCCTCTTCAAGGGAAAAACCAAAGCAAGCTCAAGAGGCAGCAATCATCGATGGTGAGATGACGACATCTAGCTCTGGAGGAGCGGCTGGTACTAGGTGTAAACACGTCCACGGACTGAGCATCGTGGCAAGAAAGCATAGCTGCCCACTTGTGGAACCTTGTCTTAAACTTCTGCGATAACACAACACAATATGTTAGACGCAAATAACTAATCCATTAAAACAAACATTCGTAAACATGGTCATACCTCCACTGTGGTCCTAACAGCTCTCTTAGATAATGCACCTCATGAGGGATGACTTAGTGCTACATTGGAATAATTCACACACATAAGGAACTCTCTGCCCTACAATTCATTAACACAAAAAACATTAATATTTGAAAAAGACAAGGTAATGCAAGTTGGTTCTGGTTCATTCAATTAGCAATTCATCATGCATGGGTGCGTACTCAACTTGACTCCCTACGGTCTCTCGCACAGCCATGTTCAAGGCATGATAACCTTCTACAGCTAATGGGTCTTCCGACACCAACTCGGACCACTCCTCCTGAGTCCAACCGGGCTTAAGCTTCAACTTGTAACACTGCCCATACCACACAAGATATTTCTGTTATGGTGAATCATTGTGGGGTCTATTCTCTAACTCCACTAACGTCTCTCCCTGATTCCACGTTGCCATCCATTGATGGTGTTTGTTCGCCCAATTCGATATATCTTGATTGTTCCTTCGACTGAACCTACAAATGATGCACGTTTTAAACCATTAGCAAACATAGACTTTCATAATGCTAGAGTACAAATATCATAAGCATTTTTGCTCACCTATGCAGCTTTGTGATTGTCTCCTTGCTCTCCTCAATTGGAATACCTTATAGTTTGACAAATTTCCTGGCAACACGGTCTACAAAGTGCCACTCTACAGCGTAAAATAATGCCATTGGATACCTCGCCCGCCAAAGAAGTTTATCACGCGTGCACATCTCGTTGAGGTTGAAATCACGATCATTCTCATAAGGCCACCAGAAAACCTACAATAGGACGAACTGAGATATTAGGTACACATTCTCATAAGGCCGCTAGAAAACCTACAATAGGAGGAGCTGAAATGTTGGTACCTGCTCAGCAGTTAAGGTGTCCAGCTCGTTCACATAACACTTGTATCGCAAATGAGAGCTTCCGGTGTAAACACACACCTGATCCAAATAATAGGCAATGGTGGGGCGGTGATATGAATCTTGATCATGAAGCCCTTCATGCGGACTGGGGTTTGACTTATCGAGGTTCTTGAACACGGGACGTCCAACCGGCAACCGCTCCCACATCCACATAGAGAGGCTCCGCACAAACCCACACAATGAAGATGTGTCTTTTGTCCTCGTTGATGCCTGGTCCAACTGCAATTAAACATACATGTTAGCAATGTGTGGAGGATGGCAAATGAAAGATAAATGTCTGCAGATAGCTCTTACTTGACGATAAAAGTATGCTAGTGTTGCTGAACCCCAGCAATACTGAGTATCCAAGTCTCTGAGTAGCTCCTAATACATCTAGAGGGCTGAGTTCCCGGTTGCGTCTGTGACGACCACTTTGGTTAGTACATACCAAAGATAGGCCAGAGCATACTACTGCACAACCATCTCATCGGCATCCGCATGACAAGGGTTATTTGCTCCTCTGGCTTCTTTTAGCCAGGAATGCTTCACTTTAGAACTATCAGCCTTGCCTGGCAAAGGGGGGGGGGTGAACACCAATTAAATTACCAACCCGAGCTCATTAGTTAACGGTGCTGACATGACGTGTAATAGCAAAGTCGTTGATAGGAAGACCGCTTATCATGGACATGTCCTCTAGGGTCATCGTCATCTCCCCACAGGCAAGGTGGAAAGAGTGTATCTCGGGCCTTCAACGATCCATAAGTGCGGTGAGTGTTGCATGGTTCACCGGTGGTGGTGTTCGCTTGAATTGCAACACAAAGGGGAGAAGACCCAATCTTGCAATGTACTGCTCATATCTCACGTCGTACGAAAAGTCATTTGCACCATGACCCCTCATGCTCATAGCTACTACATGCTGCAAAGAATGTGAGCTTCATATCAGTACGAGAAACACACATGAAAAACACGAATAATTGATAAGTCAAACTTCTTACTTTCCGATTCTCAATGGCATGAGCACGGTGCTCTCTGTCGAACTCTTCGATTAACCTGTCATACCAAGGGCCATCATCATCCACCATCCTACCAAAAAATAACTAACATCAAATTTCATCATCTCTTTTGCAAAAAAATAAAATTCCAACAATATGTCCATCTATATCATCATCCAACATATTAAACAAGATGCCAACAATACGTCCATCTATATCATCATCCAACATATTAAACAACATGTCCATTTGTCAAAATCTACAACTACACAAGTATATCATCTAACATATTGAACTACTCAAAAAATAAAATGACCCAAAGGCCAAAATAAAATCTACCTAACATATTGAACTACACGGAAAATTATCATCTAATAACTACACAACTATATCATCAAACAACTACAAAACAATCCCTAAACTAAGACAAAATCGTTTAATCTAACATAACCTAATATTGAAAAATACTATCAAAATATGATGTTAAATTTTTTTTGGAGGGATTGGGGGAGATTACCTCAAGGAAGCTTGGGGAGATCGGATCTATGAATTTTGGTGGAGGAGGGAGTAGATCAAGGGGGTGTGAGGGGGAGAGGGGGTGAGAAAGGGGCAGATGCGTTCTGGTGGAGGAAGGGAGAAGAAGATGGACGGGTGGGAAAGGGCCCACGGGCAGTGGAAGTTACCCGAACCATACACGAGGGTGCGCGACATCTGGATCTGGCGACCAGACACGAGGTTGGCCCTTTGCTACATCAGCCGGTCAACGAAGCGGGTGATCGAGCGGCCCCGTACCAGACGCCACGGTCACTGGCGTCTCATGTGCAACCCACATGCTAGGGATGTTGGCGTCACATAAAGAGGTTAGATTGATTTTTATAAAAAGTTAAAACACATCTGGCTTTTGTTAGGCTTTTAGGGAAAAACCAAAAAATTATCCACCACCGGCTTATCCACGCAGGTCACGTGTTCAAGTTAATCATGCTCGCCTCGTGATCCCTTCCACGTCAAGTCGTATCATACCCGGACGAGTCCCCATCACCTAGCAACGTCTACTATCGCAAATCCGAGCCGCTGCCAATCTCGGTCGTCATCCGCACCTTTTCGTCGAGAACTTGCAAACTCAGCGGCGACATGTTGTCGTAGCCGGGGAAGGAAGGTTAAACTTTCTACATGGAGATCAAGGAAGGATTGGGTGGAAAATTATGGGCACCTTGAGGATTACAAGAGAATTGGTAATTTGTTTTATCTTAGTGCTAAATTTATCATGGTTTGGAAAATAGAATAGCACAATTTAATTTCTGCAAAGGAAACCAATTGCATTATTGAATAAAAATAACCATAAAAATCTAAATAAAAGAGCTAGTGTTGTGGAAAAGGAAATTTGGTCTCCAAGAGGAAGTGTCCATTATGGAACATCACTTATTTATGGAGGAAGATGGGAACCACTCCGTGGAAAACGAAATTTGCTCTCCAAGAGGAAGTGTGTGTTATGGAACATGACTTATTTATGGAGGAAGATGGAACCACTTCGTGAAAAAAAGGAAATTTCCTCTCACTTAATGGTATCTCCATTGCCAATGTTTGCATTATATGTCTATTTGTCACTATTTTTTTCCTGGACAGTTGGATTATGATGTTGGTTTATATACATCATTTGTTGTCGGAATACTATAGCAACTTTATTGGCATGCAACAATTACAAAGGAAATTTTATGTACTTTGGATTCGAAATTATGCCATTAAAATCCTTTTCTAGATGAAAACTATTATTCCAATAGGACATGTTATTTAATGTAAATGATAAGGTATTTAATTCATTTCTAAAACATATAATCTATTGATTATGACATACTATTTGGAAAAGGAAGAGCGGAAATATTGCTCAATGGTTAAATTGGTGCATTACAAATTTTCACACATGATCTATCTTTCTTAATGTCCTTTCGAAGTTGGCAAATCAAAGTGTTTATATTTGGCAAAAATAACTCCATATGGTGGAATACCAACAATGGGAACACATGTTTGGAATCTTGTTATCTACATCATCAACGACATGGTCACATATCTTGGAACTAGACAAATTTACTTATTGATTCTGGAATTCTAAACTTTAGTGAGAGGACTATCGTATTTTATGAAGCATATATGCTGGACATTTTTACTCATACATCTTTTTATTATGGTGGAAGGAGATAACAAAAAGAAACTTCACATCATTTTTTATATAGTTATGGTACTATTATTTTTCACTCCCACTAGAGGCTAGATCATTTACTTTATCTCATTCATTGATAATTGCACTTGATATGCTTATGTTTATACTATTCAAAATACTAGTCAGAATGTTTTATGTGCTTCTCACATTATGTACTGAAGTGGAAAATTAGTTGATTAAAAGATATCAAAGGTTTAGCAACTGATTGGTGGGGGAAAGTACACTTCAGGAATATATCAATTGAACATGTATAGATCATGCAATTATTCATCATTGTAATATACCACACACTCCACAATTGAATGGAGGAATTGAATGTCTTTTGTATTCCTTTTTAAGGAAGCTTTGCATATATACTATTGTTTGACTATATCACAGAGTCACTTTGTATGATTTTTAGACTGGAAGGGAATCTTTTTGGTTTTGGTTGGAAATTCTTAATTACTACAAAGAACACACCAGAAACTCTACAATGGTTACTCTAGTGGATCAAACTGGTGGAAAATTAGGAACATAATAATTATTAAAATCAAGGTTGGAATTATTGACAAACATTTGGAATATAATCTAGACCCCAAAGGAAACTAACAGTGTAACTACTGATAAGTGGAAGGAATTAACTTGGAATGTCATATATGGATAATTGTTATGTTTTTGGGAAGTCACTCTAAATTTCAGAGGAATAACTGAAGTTTCTTAAGAAGGCTTAAAGTTTTCATCATTGTCAACTATGGGTGGAAGAAATGCGGGAAGGAATAAACTCAATGAGGAATTATATAGTTTGGAAACTTATTATCATACCAAAAAACCACAAGCCCATTGTTTGTAAGTTTTTTATTCATTTGAGAGGACATTTGTCTCACGGGAATATTATAATGTCACTCTTGCTATTCAATTCTTCACACAATTGAAAATATACTTGTGGAAAGTCTCTCTCGTGGAATTTTGGGAAGGAGGAACTAAATACATGGTTTGCTAATTGAATATATTAATGTATGGTCTTATAACAAGCTTGGAATCAATAGAATAGCAGGTGCTACCTCTTGAGCTTGTGTTGGTTTTTCCCTTGAACAGGAAAGGGTGATGCAACACAGTAGCAGTAAGTATTTCCCTCAGTTTGAGAACCAATGTATCAATCCAATAGGAGTATCAAGGTGAGGCACCAATGTACCTGCGCAAAAACAAACAAACTTGCACCCAACGCTATAAAGGGGTTGTCAATCCCTTCATGATTATTTGCAAGGTGAGATCTGAAGGTGGAAAGTGCAACAAAGTAAAAGTGTAGATCTGAAAATATGTTGTGAAGTAGACCCGGGGGCCATAGTGTTCACTAGAGGCTTCTCTCATGATAGCAAGTATAACGGTGGGTGAACGAATTACTGTCGAGCAATTGATAGAATCGCGCAAAGTCATGATGATATCTAAGGCAATGATCATACATATAGGCATCACGTCCGAGACAAGTAGACCGACACTGTCTGCATCTACTACTATTACTCCACACATCGACCGCTATCCAGCATGCATCTAGTGTATTGAGTTCATAACAAACAGAGTAACGCCTTAAGCAAGATGACATGATGTAGAGGGATAAATTAATGCAATATGATATAAACCCCATCTTTTTACCCTTGATGGCAACAACACGATGCGTGCGTCGCTACCCCTTCTATCACTAGGTGAGGACACCGCACGGTATGAACCCAAAACCAAGCACTTCTCCCATTTCAAGAATTATAGCTCAAGTTGGCCAAACGAAACCCACAACTCGAAGAGAATTACAAGGATACGAAATCATGCATATAAGAGATCAGAGGAGACTCAAATAATATTCATAGATAATCTGATCATAAATCCATAATTCATCGGATCTCGACAAACACACCGCAAAAGAAGATTACATCGGATAGATCTCCATGAAGATCATGGAGAACTTTGTATTGAAGATCCAAGAGAGAGAAGAAGCCATCTAGCTACTAGCTATGGACCCGAAGGTCTGTGGTGAACTACTCACGCATCATCGGAGAGGCAATGGTGTCGATAGAGAAGCCCTCCGTGTCCGAATCCCCCTCCGACAGGGCACCAGAACGGTCCCCGGATGGGATCTTGCGGAGACAGAAGCTTGCGGCGGCGGAAAAGTATTTTCGTGGCTCTCTCTGGTGGTTTTGGATTTTTAGAGAATTTATAGGCGGAAGAAGTAGGGAAAAGGAACCACGGGGGGCCCACAAGCCTGCTAGGCGCCCCAGGCCACGGCTAGTGGGCTTGTGACCTCCCCCGAGGTCCTTTGCCTTGGTTCTCAAGTCCCATACGCATCTTCTGTTATGGAAAAAATCATTCCGCAGGTTTTATTCCATTTGGACTCCGTTTAATATTCTTCTCTGAAAAAGGTAAAAAACACGGAAAAAACAGAAACTGGCACTTGGCACTGAGTTAATAGGTTAGTCCCAAAAAAGATATAAAATATCATATTCATGCATACAAAACATCCAAAGTTGACAAGATAATAGCATAGAACCATCAAAAATTATAGATACGTTGGAGACGTATCAGCAAGTCATATGGTTTTCTAAATAAAGCAAGGCGGTTATCTACAAATAAAATATTTATCATTATTATTGTATATGTTAACATTGTTTTATTGTTTGCAATGATAAAGTCACGTTGATGGAACTGAAAGCTTGGTCATGTTTTAACTTTCATATGAAAGGAATGTTTGAAGCTTCTTATGTTTTAGGAGTGGAACTACATAGGGTATGTTTGAAACTTTTCCTATGGAAAATTGCAAACTTATTAAAGTACCCGGAACGAAACGCAATGAGGAATTCTGTTTGAACTCCTAAGGACAACGGGATAATATTGGTATTGAAATTTACTATATCTTCATTATACAATCATACCTTAGCTTTCAGAATTTATCCTCCATTCAAGCAGTAGAAGGAAAGACAAGAAGCTAAGGAAATCTCACACATCATATAAGATTGTGGAAAATGCATCACAACGTGCCATTTGTTCTGGAATTTCTATTAACGGTGAACATGTTGAGGAATCTATTAGTGTATCTACGAGATGAGAAATAAGCCTAGGTACACATATTCACATATTATTTTTAGTATTAATGTGGTGCAAGTTCACTGGCCAAAGTAGGGAATTTCTTTCAAAACATGGTTACTCGGAAACTTCATTTACAGATTGGATTTCATATTTTTGTGGTTCTGGAAAATTATTCAACTTGGTTATGATATATTTTGTCTTAATGTGGACTTATTAGTATTATTGATTAGGTGATGAAAATAATTGATGCGGAATTTTCACTTGAGGAAGTAATACTCAAGGTGCTTATAAAGGTGGAATTACATTCAAGAAAATAATACTCGGGGCGCCAAGGACAGCTATGCTAGAATAATTAGGTGGAAACTAAAGGTCTCTAGTGATCTTAAGTGTCACAACAAGGAAACATATTGAAGGGAAGTATCATCATATATATTTTTGTGATTTTTTAACATAGTGTTAATATGATTGTTGATCCCTTGACTAAGCCTCTTAGTCATGAGGTATTTGGCAAGCACGTTAAGGCTATGGGTTTACGAATATTTGAATGATTGTTTGAAAAAGTGGAAGATGTTGAAATTATGTGTCCTGCAACTATATTCAAATTACTAGGAATTACTAATATTCGGAACACCTCATTATGGAATTATACATGTATTTATACATGAAGTTACTTTACATGATTATCTTGGAATTATCACTTGTTGGAATGTGCTTAAGTTATATGCTTAAGGAAGTTGGTCGATTATCAGTGAAATACAATATGATGCTTATATTGGAAAGACTACGAGGATACAGTGGTAATCGAATGGAGCTAGATTTTATAGTTAAATTACAACCCTAATATTAATCTATATAATTAGAGGAATTTACACTCTATCATGGCGCGTTGCTCACAAGCATGTGCTCCGGGGACATAATGGGTAGAATCCGTTAACACACACATATATATAATCGTGGTTGGTAATTTGCTGTGGACTCCATACTTTCATTTTGTAGCATGAATTATTATTAATATATATGTTATTCTTGTTCATTATTTCTCATTATGATACAATTCTTATGCCTTTTCTTTCTGAATATGCAAGGTACATTATAAAAAAGAAAATCATTAGAAATTGAAATTCTGGATCTGAAAACCAAGTAAGTGGGTGTAAATTCACTGGACTCCAAATGAACTGAAACTTCACAGAGAATTTTTATGAATTATATAATAATTATTAGGTCAAAAATATACCAAATCCGGCTCGCGCCAGGAGAAGAACACATGGCAGCTTTCACCCCACTAGGGCTACTTCAAATTCAAAGTGGTGTCATTCTGCTTGGCTAGAGCTCCTCCCACTTTTCTTGGCACAATGAACACGACGCTCACTCCGCTCCTACGGGTCTGCGTCCTCTGTTTCTTCGATGACATCTTGATTTTGAGTGCCACCTTGGAAGAACACCAGAAACACGTGCGTCAGGTGTTGGAGCTGCTGCGCCGTCATAGTTGGAACGTCAACGTGAGTAAGTGCGCCTTTGGCCAAAGCAAAAATGCATATCTGGGGCATGTCATCAGTGCACAGGGAGTGGTGACAGACTTGTCAAAAATCACGGTCGTAGCCAGTTGGTCCACTCCACAAGATGTCAAGGGGGTCCGTAGTTTTCTGGGGCTGGTCGGATACTACCCACGCTTTGTTCGCAACTTCGCAATGATAGCACGGCCATTGTTCAACCTCCTGAAGAAAGGGGTTCCATTCTTCTGGACCAATACGACGGAGATGACTTTTCAAGTCCTCAAACATCAATTGACCACGGCTCCAGTGCTGGCGCTTTCGGATTTCAGTCTGCCATTCACAGTGGAGATCGATGCGAGTGACCGTGGGATGAGAGCCATTCTACAACATAAAGAACATCCTCTTGCATTCATGAGCAAAGCACTCAGTCCAAGGTATCAAGGACTCTCAACATGCGAGAATAGTACCTCACAATCATCATCGCGGTGGACCACTGGCGCCCCTATGTTCGAGCATGGTTAATAGTATAGCCAACTGCTGGCTATAAGCAGTCTTATAGTTTATCTTATAGCTGGCTTGCATAATAGTTAGGTATAAAAGAGTACTACTTTTATCATATATGGCCCACCTTTCATTCTCACAAAACACCTAGGAGCACGTGCTAGAGCTGGCTCTTCACGAAGAGCCCGCTTCCCTTCTCTCTCCTCTTCTCTCTCATCCAACTCAGCAAAAATATAATATTTTAATCCTTACAGCCTGCTGACTGTACCTTATTGTACTTGCTCTTCGACGTGCTGAATTCGACATCTGGATATATGAGAAAAGCCTAACCCACCTCGAGGAACAAGGGTTGACCACTCCTTGGCAACAAAAAGCCTTTACCAAGCTGTTGGGCCTCCGCTACCGCATGAGATACAAGAAGGGAGTGGAGAACCACGGGGTAGATGTTCTGTCTCGGGTAATACCAACCGACACACTGTCCGCAGTCACATCATGCCAACCGAGCTGGCTGGAGGCTGTCATTGCCAGCTACAATAGCAACCCCATGCTCGGCGACTCTTGGAACAATTGGCAGTGCGAGAAGATCCTAAGGGACTTTTTCAGCTCCAGCAAGGCTTGTTACGATTCAGGGGCAGAATCTGGTTAGGAGGAGGTGATATATCCATGGATCGACAAGGCTAGATGTATTCGGTGTGATGTGGAGATTTACCTTGTGATGATCTCGATGAGCTCCCTCCGGTCGTCCATCGTGAGGTGGTGACGACGGTGAGGAAGGAGAGAGATCCAGTGGCGGCGGTGATGGACTTCCCATCGCTTCAGTGCTACCCTCTGGATCGGATTAGGGTTAGGAGTGAGGAACCAGTGGCGGCGGCGAACCTCGTAACCCGTGCCATGGTCCCCACCTCCTCTACATATAGCACTGCGCGACAGGGGCCCACCAGCCTTACTTGGGCTGGACGCCCCCGATCAGGGCGTGAGTCAAGGTCCAATGGGCCGTTGGGCCCATTGGGTAAAGAGATCAACCTAACATTCTCCCCCTTGATCTCATCATATACTTTTAACTTTGCCCGTTTCGTAACAGATCAATACATAGGGCATGTTTCATCGTCACGGCTCAACTGCCGATGGAATCAGACAGCCACAATGTACCTCTCTATTTTGAGACAGATTCTTTAACCTTGGGCCCTTTATTGTCCGGAAATATTAGACTATACCATAAAACCCATGTCGACTATGTGTTCTCCGAACACACTGGGCGGTAAGCCTTTGATAAGCAGATCTGCAAACACTTGTTTGTTGCTTTTATGCTTCAAGCATTTTTCCATAATTCCGGACTTTCTCCTTCACAACACGTAACTCTTTGTCAGTGTGTTTGGCATCAATACTTGACTCGTTGTGACAGGAGCGAAAGAATTTAAAATGGTTATCGTTGTTGTCAACCATTATCAATTCCGGGTATAGGTAGCCTTAACCACGTTGCCCGTCCCTCAGCCTCATATCAAGCTATAACATATCATTGCATCACATTGATGACAATAGTTTCACTCATTTGGAGATTTTCCACACAAAACTCCGAGTATGAAAGTTAGCGACAATTATGGATTTCGCTATACATTTCACAAGTCCTCCTTTGTACTCACAATCTTTTGAGAGCACTTATTTCTTTTAGCATGAGGCCGATATCTTTGACTCCATTCCATTGATTTATCTATGGACTGGACATTGCCAAAACAACCCGGATATATATATGAATCGTGTCAGGGTAATATCTTGAGCTTCCAACAACTGAAGCATATGGTACCATATCCGTTTGCAATCTTTTCTTATTAACTTTTGGAACACCATAGTTTCCACTTCCATTACCCTTGACTATAAGAACAGGCGTAGGTTTTCTCGTATGCATGCTTTAGAGATCTTTCTTAGCATGTCCATGCGACATTCCTAATACCCCCTTTTATTCTTTTGAACTTTGAGGACAAGAACTTCTTTTCTCCTCCTGCAGTAGATTGACATCACCACTAGCAAGTAGGACATCATCCACATGCATAGGAATTGGGAAACGAATTTCCCATTCTATTACTTTGCATGAATGCAATTGTCCTCTCATTTTCTTTGCACAAAATCTTTCGATTTAAGTCATGTTTTACACATTTACATATTTCGTTTGGAGTCATATTTGCCTTGTAGACCCTTCATAAAGTCTGTGTTAGTGAAATTCAAAAGATGGAATTTCACTAACATAGACTTTATAGCAGTCACAAGTATCTGATTTTCACATTCCTAGAGACCATCAAAATCTCAGGTACTGGTACTTATTTCATATGGGGTTGTCGTAGCTCTGTCATTGCCAAGAGGCAAGTTCATTCTATAGTCACCCATTTTCAAAAGGCAATAGGTTTTACAGGGACCTGTATCACAAGATCCCTTGTAGAGCTAACAAGAGGTGTTGTATAGGTCACACAACATGCTCCCCCAGATTACTCCATCTTCACTGAAGGAATGGCGTATCTTTAAACTTTCTGCTTTATGGCACTTTAAGCACCACCGTTGTATTCCTTAGTCTGCATTCGGAACTATAAAAGATCCGGAAATACAACTATTTCTTTTCTTTAGGGGTATCATAATGACGGTATTCAGATGACTGTCGTACTCCCCTTGACAATCACATTCTTCATTAATGGATCACTTTAGATGCATAATGTGCATCACATCATCTAAAAAATATTCTGTCATAATTAAAATTCATGAACTTTATAATCCTTTTTATAAAATTCATGAACTTTTCTTTTTCTGAAAATCTCCTTTTATTTTCAGAATCTTTTATTTTTCTTTGTAGAAAAAACATGTTGCAATTCTGCATAAAATCACAGAAACTTTGAACATTTTTATTTCCTCTTTTCTATACATATTTTCTTAGAAAAATGCCTAGAAAACCATTTCTAAATGTGTCTAAAATAGACAGAAACTTGTAAAAGGAAAACTTTTAAACGTTAAACAAGGCTACAGCCTTGCCTTCGGGCTGGGCCAGGTGCGGCCTGCCTCGGCATGGGGCAGCACGGCCCTACTCCCGCCGCGTGGCGCTGGCGGCGGCCTCACTTGCCCCTTCGGCCTGGAGCGAATTCGGCCCAAAAGGCCCGGCTGTCCTAGGGTTTCGGCTTAGGACGATCTGGGCCGTCGGATGGGATCCGACGGTAACCCATCGGTTGCGGCTGAACAAAAAGGGGGGTTTCGGCCGCGGCCAAACCCTAGCCCCCATTCTGTCCCGCGATGCGCCGCTTTGCTCCTGGCTCCCGCAACCCTTCCTCTCTCGGCGTCGAGAAAGGCCCTGGGGTGGCCGCCGGCCGTGGCGGCCGAAGGCCCCATGCCGCGCGCGCCAGCATCCCTGCTTGCGAGCCCCTCAGGCCGCCGGAGTGGTGGCTCCTTTCCTCGCGCGGTGGCCGTGGCGCCGCGTCGAGAAAGTCCCTTGGGTGGCCGCCGGCCGTGGCGGCCGAAGGCCTCACGCCGCGCGCGCCAGCATCCCTGCTCCTCCCGCGAGCCTCGAGAGGGGAGGGCCGGCCTCCTCTTGCCCCGCCGAGGGTTTGCCGCGAGGCTCGTCGTGCTCCGGTTGGAGCCGTGGCGCTGCTCCCGCCGCCCTCGAGCGACGGGGTGGCGGAGCCCATTTCGTCTCCCGTGGTGGCTTACATGCCCCACCGGTACGTTCCTAGCGCGGTGGCCGAGGGCTTCTCTCGCGCGGCGGCATCGATGCCCCGCCGAAGATGCCTCTCTGTAGCCCCACCGTTGAGCTCGTCGAGGCAGGGAGGCCTCCCTCTCCCTTTTGCCGGTGTGCGCGAACACCTTGACGGTGAACGCGTCGCCGTCAAGCGGAGGAGCGGGGTCTCCCTTGTCCAGTTAATACTTTGTGCCGATGGTCCCTCCCCTTTCTTTTGCAGCGGCGGCCCCCTTCACTCCCCTTGCCGGTGCGCGCCCTCTCTCGAGGGAGAGTGCGCCGCCGTCAAGTGATGTGTTGGGTTGCCTACTGTCCCAGCCGAGAGGGTGCCCCATGGCCATGTTACTTTGTCTCGCGACCTTGGTCCTATGGCGCCGCAACCACCCCTTCGCCGGTGGTGCGTTTCCCTTACGGAAGCGCACCGCCGTCGAACGGCGTGTTTGCTGTGCCCTTTTATTTTTCCTTTTGCCTATGCCGATTCATTGCATGTTCCTCTCCCCCTTGTTTTTGCTTTTCTTTTTCGGATTCAATCCGATTCCTTTATTTGTTTTCCTTTTGGATCTAATAAGATCCATACTTTGCCTCCAAGGAGGTTGGTTCTTCTTCCCCACACCTCGGCTTGCCGATGCGTGTGGGGATCGAGAGGAACAGGCGCGGCCTTGTGGCGACGCTACTTTGCCGACGAGGCCCGTGGCCATCTTCGGTTTCTTTGCCCATCTAGGGTTCATATCGGGGAGGGGAAACTTTTCTTGTACATGTTTCAACCGAAACTCATCTAAAGCCTCGTGGCTCATGATACCATTGATAGATCCGTGGATCGACAAGGCTAGATGTATTCGGTGTGATGTGGAGATTTACCTTGTGATGATCTCGATGAGCTCCCTCCGGTCGTCCATCATGAGGTGGTGACGACGGTGAGGAAGGAGAGAGATCCAGTGGCGGCGGTGATGGACTTCCCATCGCTTCAGTGCTACCCTCTGGATCGGATTAGGGTTAGGAGTGAGGAACCAGTGACGGCGGCGAACCTCGTAACCCGTGCCATGGTCCCCACCTCCTCTACATATAGCACTGCGCGACAGGGGCCCACCAGCCTTACTTGGGCTGGACGCCCCCGATCAGGGCGTGAGTCAAGGTCCAATGGGCTGTTGGGCCCATTGGGTAAAGAGATCAACCTAACAGGAGGGACATAGATTCAGCAACGGATCATGAAAGCTTTCCACGACAGTCCAGTGGGCGGACACTCAGGGTTCCCCATCATGTACAGACGCATTAGACGGTTGTTTGCATGGCCCAAGATGAAATCTCAGATCAAGCACTATCATTGATGTTGTCCGGTCTGTCAACAAGCCAAGCCGATCGTGCAGCTTCCGCGGGACTTCTCCTTCCCCTACCAATCCCCACCAAGCCTTGGGACATGTTTTCCATGGATTTCATGGATGGACTGCTGCAATCCAATAAGTTCAATTGCCTCCTGGTAATCGTGGACAAGCTCGCCAAGTTCATCTACTTTCTGCCTCTCTCCCATCCTTACACAATAGCAACAGTGGCTCAGCTCTACATGCAGTAGATTTACAAAATCCATGGCCTGCCATGCGCTATCATCTCGGATCGAGACCCTGTGTTCACAAGTCACTTTGGCAGGAGTTATTCAAGTCAACCGACACAAAGCTTCGCCTCAGCACAATCAACCACCCGCAAACAGATGCCAAACAGACAAAGCAATGTTCGGCTATGAACCCAGACATTGGGGGATCACACCGGACAACTCCTGTTCGGTAACAACATTGCATTCATGGCTGGAAGAAAGAGACACAGTCCAAGAACTTTTTCAGCAACATCTGAACAGGGCAAAGTAGCTGATGAAGGTTCAAGCGGATAAAAAAAGGTCCTTTCGAAACTTTGAAGTGGGTGATCAAGTCTGTCTCAAGCTTCAACCCTATATGCAAACCTCGGTCGTGCCTAGAGCGACCTAGAGCAAACCACAAGCTCGCCTACAAGTTCTATGGACCTTTTCCCCATCATCAACAAGATCAATGACATTGCATACAAGCTACAATTGTCGCCGCAAGCAACAGTTCACCTTGTGTTTCATGTGTCGCTGCTACGACGCACCCTGACCCCTGGTACGCCAGCTGAAACCACTCTCTCACATTGCACTGATGATCTAGTTGTTCCAATGGCAGTACTTCAAACTAGATGGTGCAAAAGGAAAGGTGGAATGCGCGAGCAGGTGCATGTTTGCTGGTCCAACTGGGAAGCTCTCGGGACGACGTGGGAGGACAAGGCCAGCCTCATCGCAAGGTTCCCCTAAACGAAGGTTTGGGAACAAGCCTTGTCTCAAGAAGAGGGGGATGTCAGCGGCCCTGGAGAGTCCCATGAGGCAGCAACTCCCCAGCCACGTGCACTGCCCCATGAGCTAACCGGGCCAGGAAACCGAACGCCAAGGTCTATGGGCCGACTGGGTTCATTGAAAGCCCACGCGACTACTACATCTAGCCCAGAGGATCAAGCGGCTTGGCGGCACCGGCTCATACCTGGCCAAACGGGCCGGCCCGGCCCATCGTAATTGTGCCAGGCACGGAACGCCCGCCTGGGCCCGATTAATATACGGGCCGTGTCGTGCCGGCCCGGGTGTCCAGGCCCAAGCACGGCACGTTGCTTAATCGGGCCGGCCCGCGACACGTTTAGGCCCGCAGCACGACACGAAAAAAACCTGAAAAAACTCCCGCCCGCGCCGTCCGCGTCTCCCGCGCGCCTCCCGCGTCTCGCCTACCGCGTCTTCCGCCAGTGAAATCTCCCGCGTTTCCCGCCCCGCGCCTACCCCCTCAAATCTTCTCGGTCTCCCGCCGTCCCGCGCCTGCCCCCCTCAAATCTCCCGCGTTTCCCGCCCGCCCCGCCTGTGAATCGCTGCCTCGCTGTACTCGCTCGTCTCGCGCCCGCCTAATCATGCCGTGCCGGGCTGGCACGCGGGCTGGGGGTGGCGGCCCAGGCATGGCCCACGGCGTGCTCGTGCCTGGCCCGGGCACGATTAGGCCGTGCCGGGCCAGGCCCATCTCGTGCCTGGCCTGCGGGCAGCCGTGCCGGCCCGTCAGGCACGGCCCGTTTGGCCAGGTTTGCACCTCCCACGAACGCTAGTTCCCGTTTCGCCATTCGTGTATGGAGTCTATAATCGCTAGAACTGAAGATTGCTACCTCCAATTGCTATGAGATCCTAGTGCGCCCCTAACAGGGAACGACGACCAGGATGCAAGCTTAGTGGTGCCAACCGATCCGATGGTCTACATTATTTCGTACTCGGTATTCGGATTAATTGTAATTTTCTTCTCCTAAAAGGGGGCTTAAGTGAGTAAACAGTGTTTAATCGCTGTGAACCAAACATGAGCGCTGCCTCCTCGATATAAAGGGCAGCGTAGAGGGTGGATGGGAGGCAAGCTATCAAAAAACCAAATTTATCATTCCCTTCAATTTTTTCCTTCCAGTTCTGCACTTCTCCTGCAAGCAACCCTGTATCTCTGTATCACGGCAAGCCAGCTGCCTCACGGAATCCATCGGTTGTTTGCGATGTCCTGATGTGCACCCTTTGGGCATGCCAATATCTATAATCACAGTAGAATCGGATCCCAAGCATACGACCATAGAGAGAATCTGCTGGCTTTGTTTTTTTGAGTCCAAAAGAAGGTGAAGAAGTGGTTGACAACATGGAGGACGACGCACTTGGATCCAAAGATTAGCTTTAGCAAACTGAGCATGTATAGAAAACCTGGACCTGGGAATACAACAGAAAGGAAACAAAACAAACTCTTACAAGATGAAACGCAGCACAGGTCTAGCTCTTGGGGATGTTCTTGCCGACAATCTTCGCGGGCGTGATGCGGAGAAGGTTCCCCTGCTTCCCAGGAATGGCCCCCTTGATCATCACAACTTTGAGATCATTGTCGATCCTGACGATCTTGAGCTTCCTGATCTTGGTCTTGGTTCCGCCCATCCTCCCGGGCATCTTCTTCCCCTTGTACACCCGCCCTGGGGTTGTCCCAGCACCGATCGAACCTAGGGCTCTGTGGCTCTTGGAACCGTGAGTCATCAGACCACGCTTGAAGTTGTGCCTCTTGATTCCACCTGCCCAACCATAACAAACCATGAGGCAAGAATGAATAGTAAAAGTGATGCTGATCCATGTTGCTAGCCATCCGGAAATGGAGCATGAGAATGTCACAGGTTATCAATGTCCTTAACTATCATTAAAATAAATCAAGGGCACAACTGATGATGTCCCATGTTAGCCTATCAGGAAGGCATGTCACAAGCTGTCAATACTCAATACTAAGAGCACAAAGGATGTTGATCGTTGTTGCTGGCCTTCAGAAACTGAACCATGCATGGGTATGTTAGAACCTGTCACTATTCTTGGCCTTCAGACAAAGAAATCAATGGAAATGAAACATGGGCATGTCACAAACTGTCGATGTTCTGAACATTCAGAAAAATTAAACCAAGGCCCATGCCAATGCTTGCATTAAGCTGCAAATAAGGGAACTGCAAATGCTGTCAACCATTGAAAAGTTGAAAAGAATGTCAGAGGCATTGCAAAGCAATACATTGCATTGACATGAATGGCATTGAGGAAATGACATTGCAATGTTGGTAATTTCAGGCGTTGATACACGGGATGGTTCAAGCATTGACAGGAGACGGAATTGGGATCGAAGCATTGCTCACCTTGGAATCCCTTTCCGATGGATTTGGCGGAGACGTCGACGAGGTCGCCCTCCTTGAAGAGCTCGTTGAACTCGAGCTCCTGGCCAGGGTCGAAGGCGTCGACGGCCACCAGCCGGAATTCCTGCAGGTGGCGCAGCGGCGGCGCGCTAGCCTTGCCGAGGTGGCCCAGCTCCGGGCGGGTGAGCTTGTCCTCGCGCACGCCGTGGTACCCGACCTGCACGGCGTCGTAGCCGTCGGTGGCCGCGGTCTTCACCTGCGTCACCACGTTGCCCCCCTCCCGGAACCCGACCACCGTCACCGGCACCGGCTTCCCGTTGGCCGGGTCGAAGTAGGTCATCATCCCCACCTTGGTCGCCATCACCCCGACGCCCGCCTCGTAGGACGCCGCCCGCACAACCGCCAGAGACGGCCTCCTCCGGCCTACCGCCGCCGCGAAGGACACGCCGCGACGGCGCGGGGCGAGGAAGCCCAGTGCGCCGCCGATGCTCGCGGCCGCCATGGCCATGGCTGCTGTATTCGAGCGAGATTAGTGCAACGGAGGCGCTCACTCTGCTGCTGCCGGTGATGTTTTTGGTTTGGGATTTATGCGGTGCGGATAGGGGTTTCCGGCTACCTCCCCTTATCCTCCCGCCCGTGGGAGACGATTTCCTGTTGTTACGTCTTCTTTCGATGAAAGCGTGGAATATGGACCAACAAGGTTACCCCTTACACACACACATGAACAAGTTACCCCTTACACACACACATGAACAAGTCCTGAGGACGCCTTTTTTATCGCCGGTGGTGAAAAATCGGTCCAGTCGTGCCCAACTCCTCGTTCAACGCCGATTTTAGGCCGAAATAACAGCCGGCGAACTCGAGCTAAGCCCACCCCCGGAGGGTGCTTCGGGTGCCGACCAAAGCGAAAAGTCGAATGGATCCTTAGTGTTGGCGACAAACAGGATTATTCCCACCATTTTCTCCTCCCTTACCCTCCATTCCCCTTCTTCCCCCCTCGCTGCTCCTGCCGTTCTTCTCCCACTCCCGCCATCAGGCCGCCATGCCGCCGAAGAAGTACACCGTCCCTCACCCCCGCCACCGCTGCTGATTCCACCCAGCCAAAGCAGAGGAAGCCGACGAAGCCGATGCCTAGACCGGCGGGCATTTCATACGCCGAGGAGGGCGGATGTCAGCCGCCGGGAGGCGGTCACAACCGACCCGCGGAGAAGGCTCGGCGCCAAGAGGATCAGGGACGCGGCGGAGGCGACCGATCAAGAAGAGGCGGCTCGTGGGGGATGATGCATCCTCCCAGCCGCAACCCACAGAGCGCATGGAGGGGGCGACAGAGTGTCACGTCGTTGCCATTCAACCTCTCGCCACCGCTGTCGCCCTGGGGGTACGCACCCTCGCGTGGCTACTCCGACGGCAACACGCATGGTAGTTTCAACCCCAACACCACCTTCCCGCATGGCACGCCGCATCATTCCTCTCCCAATGGCTTCGACCACGACCCGCGCACTCCCTCCCCCGCGTTCAGCGTCGGCCTCAACACCTAGTACGGCTACTCGTCGTCGACGTACTCGTTAGCAGCCTCGTCTACTCCGGCTCTGCGTCGTGGTGCCCTTTCGTTCGTGCTACAGTTTACCCACACCGACATGGACGAGATCATCACCGGCACCGCATGCGGCTGCGGAAGAAGGGCACCCCGATGGCACCAAAAAAGCTAGGGCAGCGGGGGACGCGGCGCCCACTGACGAACGGCTGCAATCTTCGATCGAGCAATGCATCATCGACGCCAAGAGCAGCGCCGCAAGGAGGGAGGAGAAATCCGATGCGCGGTGGTCGGCGTTGATGACGAACGAGCACATCAAGCTCGACCTTCTCAGGACCAACGTCGCCGCAAAGAAGAGGAACACAGAACTAGCGTTCTTGATGGGGGCAGACACATCGACGATGGACGAGGAGGTGAAGGTGTGGTACCTCGTGGAGCGCGACCTCATCTTAAACGAGATGCCCGTGCTGGTGGCGACCACAGCGGCAAACACGACGACAACACCGACAACGACTCCCAGCCCCGAGCGCAGAGACCACGTCGACGACAAGCCCGACTACGCCGACCGCGAGGCCGACTATGCCAACCACGAGCCTGACTCTGGCCAGTCACGCGGCATAGGAGCCGCACAGCGCCGAGCCGACCATTTGATTCGTTTCATACTGTCTTCCTTTTGATCGCTGAACTATTGGGTGTGTTTGATCGTCGAACTATTGATGATCATAGACTTGTGGCATGAAACGTCGTCCCTGGACTACTACACCGAACTTCTTTGACACGTCGACTCGCATGGGGGCTCTGCTAGCGCCACCTTATCGGACTACTACATGACCTCGGCTAGACCGAGGGCTTTGTCATCTCTTCATTAACCTGCTGCGGGGACTTCAGCGTCATCGGCCGACCAGCTTTGTCACCTTGACTGGACTAAGGGCTTTGCGTCGCCACATCAGTCGTGCCGCATCACGACTTCATGAAGTCGATCTCTTTGCTCAGGCACCTCCGCGCTCAGGCTACATTTCTTCTAATTATTTACTTCACTTAAGTTAATTAAGTAGAGGATTGTTATTATTTGATATTACTTTTGGCTTGCACTATTTTATGTGCGCTGATGATCGCCTCCGACCGTGTTAGACAGTCACCTCGGTGCGCCGACGTCGTCATCACGCCTCCATCAACACAATTGCATTTTCAACATGGTCGACTAACGTGGGGGCTTCGTCGTCACATTGCTAAACTATTTTGTCTCCTCGAATGGATCAGGGGTTTCGCCTCGGCCTTTCCAAAGTGTTGTGTTGTCACTTCATCAATCTGAGCTCTTCATCGGCTACCTCGTGATAGGCTTGGGGGCTGCGACCTTGACCACTGATAATCCACAATTATAGGGGATCGCAACAGTTTTCGAGGGTAGAGTATTCAACCCAAATTTATTGATTCGACTCAAGGGGAAGCGGAAGAATATTCTCAAGTATTAGCAGTTGAGTTGTCAATTCAACCACACCTGAAAGATTTAGTGTCTGCAACAAAGTATTAGTGGCAAGGTAGTATGATAAGAGCAGTAGCAACAGTAACCAGTAGCAGCAAAGTAACAAAAGTAGCAACAGAGTAACAGCAATAGTGACAGCAGTAGCGGCAAAGTAACGTAGCAGGGACCAGTAGTAAAAGACTCGTAGGCATTGGATCGGTGATGGATGATTATGCCGGATGCTATTCATCATGTAACAACCATAACACGGAGAGATATGTAACTAGCTCCTGTTCGTCAATCTAATGTAGGCATGTATTCCGTATGTAGTCATACGTGCTTAGGGAAAAGAACTTGCATGACATCTATTGTCCAACCCTCCCGTAGCAGCGGGGTCCTAATGGAAACTACGGGATATTAAGGTTCCCCTTTTAATAAAGAACCGGACCAACGCATTAACACTTGGTGAATACATGAACTCCTCATACTATGGTCATCTCCGGGAGTGGTTCCGGCTATTGTCACTCCGGGGTTGCCGGGTCATAACACATAGTAGGTGACTACAACTTGCAAGATAGGATCTAAAACACACATATATGTTGGAATTATGCCCTAGAGGCAATAATAAATATAGTTATTATTATAATTCCTGTATCAAGATAATCGTTTATTATCCATGCTATAATTGTATTGAATGAAGACTCATTTACATGTGTGGATACATAGACAAAACACCGTCCCTAGCAAGCCTCTAGTTGGCTAGCCAGTTGATCAAAGATAGTCAGTGTCTTCTGATTATGAACAAGGTGTTGTTGCTTGATAACTGGATCACGTCATTAGGAGAATCACGTGATGGACTAGACCCAAACTAATAGACGTAGCATGTTGATCGTGTCATTTTGTTCCTACTATTTTCTGCGTGTCAAGTATTTATTCCTATGACCATGAGATCATATAACTCACTGACACCGGAGGAATGCTTTGTGTATATCAAACGTCGCAACGTAACTGGGTGACTATAAAGATGCTCTACAGGTATCTCCGAAGGTGTTGGTTGAGTTAGTATGGATCAAGACTGGGATTTGTCACTCCGTGTGACGGAGAGGTATCTCGGGGCCCACTCGGTAATACAACATCACACACAAGCCTTGCAAGCAATGTAACTTAGTGTAAGTTGCGGGATCTTGTATTACGGAACGAGTAAAGAGACTTGCCGGTAAACGAGATTGAAATAGGTATACGGATACTGGCGATCGAATCTCGAGCAAGTAATATACCGAAGGACAAAGGGAATGACATACGGGATTATATGAATCCTTGGCACTGAGGTTCAAACGATAAGATCTTCGTAGAATATGTAGGATCCAATATGGGCATCCAGGTCCCGCTATTGGATATTGACCGAGGAGTCTCTCGGGTCATGTCTACATAGTTCTCGAACCCGCAGGATCTGCACACTTAAGGTTCGACGTTGTTTTATGCGTATTTGAGTTATATGGTTGGTTACCGAATGTTGTTCGGAGTCCAGGATGAGATCACGGACGTCACGAGGGTTTCCGGAATAGTCCAGAAACGAAGATTGATATATAGGATGACCTCATTTGATTACCGGAAGGTTTTCAGAGTTACCGGGAATGTACCGGGAATGACGAATGGGTTCCGGGAGTTCACCGGGGGGGGGGGGGGGGCAACGCACCCCGGAAAAGCCCATAGGCCATAAGGGTGGCGCACCAGCCCTTAGTGAGCTGGTGGGACAGCCCAAAAGGGCCCTATGCGCCATAGAGATAAAAATCAAAGAGAAAGAAAAAAAGGGAGGTGGGAAGGAAGGGAAGGACTCCCACCCACCAAACCAAGTCCAACTCGGTTTGGGGGGGGGGAGCCTGCCCCCCTTGGACTCGGCCTACCCCCTTGGGGCTCCTTGAGCCCCAAGGCAAGGTCCCCTCCCTCCCACCTATATATACGGAGGTATTGGGGCTGATTTGAGACGACTTTTCCACGGCAGCCCGACCACATACCTCCACGGTTTTTCCTCTAGATCTCGTTTCTGCGGAGCTCGGGCGGAGCCCTGCTGAGACAAGGTCATCACCAACCTCCGGAGCGCCGTCACGCTGCCGGAGAACTCTTCTACCTCTTCGTCTCTCTTGCTGGATCAAGAAGGCCGAGATCATCGTCGAGCTGTACGTGTGCTGAACGCGGAGGTGCCGTCCGTTCGGTACTAGATCGTGGGACTGATCGCGGGATTGTTCGCGGGGCGGATCGAGGGACGTGAGGACGTTCCACTACATCAACTGCGTTCACTAACGCTGCTGCTGTACGATCTACAAGGGTATGTAGATCACTCATCCCCTCTCGTAGATGGACATCACCATGATAGGTCTTCGTGCGCGTAGGAAATTTTTTGTTTCCCATGCGACGTTCCCCAACAGTGGCATCATGAGCTAGGTTCATGCATAGATGTCTTCTCGAGTAGAACACAAAAGTTTTTGTGGGCGGTGATGTGCGTTTTGCTGCCCTCCTTAGTCTTTTCTTGATTCCGCGGTATTGTTGGATTGAAGCGGCTTGGACCGACATTACTCGTACGCTTACGAGAGACTGGTTTCATCGCTACGAGTAACCCCGTTGCTCAAAGATGACTGGCAAGTGTCGGTTTCTCCAACTGTAGTTGAATCGGATTTGACCGAGGAGGTCCTTGGATGAGGTTAAATAGCAACTCATATATCTCCGTTGTGGTGTTTGCGTAAGTAAGATGCGATCCTACTAGATACCCATGGTCACCACGTAAAACATGCAACAACAAAATTAGAGGACGTCTAACTTGTTTTTGCAGGGTATGCTTGTGATGTGATATGGCCAACGATGTGATGTGATATATTGGATGTATGAGATGATCATGTTGTAATAGAAAATAACGACTTGCACGTCGATGGTACGGCAACCGGCAGGAGCCATAGGGTTGTCTTTATACTAACGTTTGTGCTTGCAGATGCGTTTACTATTTTGCTAGGATGTAGCTTTAGTAGTAATAGCATGAGTAGCACGACAACCCCGATGGCAACACGTTGATGGAGATCATGGCGTGGCGCCGATGACAAGAAGATCGTGCCGGTGCTTTGGTGATGGAGATCAAGAAGCACGTGATGATGGCCATATCATGTCACTTATGAATTGCATGTGATGTTAATCCTTTTATGCACCTTATTTTGCTTAGAACGACGGTAGCATTATGAGGTGATCTCTCACTAAAATTTCAAGACGAAATTGTGTTCTCCCCGACTGTGCACCGTTGCTACAGTTCGTCGTTTCGAGACACCACGTGATGATCGGGTGTGATAGACTCAATGTTCACATACAACGGGTGCAAAACAGTTGCGCACGCGGAACACTCGGGTTAAGCTTGACGAGCCTAGCATGTGCAGACATGGCCTCGGAACACATGAGACCGAAAGGTCGATCATGAACCATATAGATGATATGATTAGCATAGGGATGCTTACCACTGAGACTATACTCAACTCACGTGATGATCGAACTTGAGCTAGTGTAAGTGGATCATGAACCACTCAAATGACTAGAGAGATGTACTTTTTGAGTGGGAGTTTAGTGAATAATTTGATTAAGTTAAACTCTAATTATCTTGAACATAGTCTTAGTCCACTTTGAATATATTTGTGTTGTAGATCATGGCTCACGCGACAGTCATCCTGAATTTTAATACGTTCCTAGAGAAAGCTAAGTTGAAAGATGATGGAAGCAACTTTGTAGACTGGGCTCATAATCTTAAGCTAATCTTACAAGCTGAGAAGAAGGATTATGTCCTTAATGCTGCGTTAGGAGATGAACCACCCGCTACGGCTGATCAGGATGTTAAGAACGCTTGGTTAGCACGTAAGGAGGACTACTCAATAGTTCAATGTGCAGTCTTGTATGGCTTAGAACTGGGACTTCAACGTCGCTTTGAGCGTCATGGAGCATTTGAGATGTTCCAGGAGTTGAAGTTTATCTTTCAGAAGAACGCCCGGATCGAGAGGTATGAGACCTCCGATAAATTCTATGCTTGCAAGATGGAGGAAAACTCATCTGTCAGTGAACATGTGCTCAAAATGTCTGGGTGCTCAAACCGTCTAGCTGAGCTGGGGATTGAACTCCCGCAAGAAGCTATCACTGACAGAATCCTTCAATCACTGCCGCCAAGCTATAAAGGCTTTGTGTTGAACTACAACATGCAAGGGATGAACAAGTCTCCCGGCGAGTTGTTTGCGATGCTGAAAGTCGCAGAGTCTGAACTCCGTAAAGAGCATCAAGTGTTGATGGTGAATAAGACCACTAGTTTCAAGAGAAACGACAAAGGCAAGAAGGGCAATTCGAAGAAGGGCGGCAAGCCTGTTGCCAATCTGGCGAAGAAACCCAAAGCTGGACCTAAGCCTGAAACGGAGTGTTACTATTGCAAGGGTATGGGTCATTGGAAGCGCAATTGCCCCAAGTATGTGGCAGATAAGAAGGCGGCCAAAGAAAAATCAGGTATATTTGATATACATGTTATTGATGTGTACTTAACCGGCTCTCGTAGTAGTGCCTAGGTATTCGATACCAGTTCTGTTGCTCATATTTGCAACTCGAAACAGGAACTGCGGAATAGACGAAGGCTGGCGAAAGATGAAGTGACGATACGGGTAGGAAATGGTTCCAAGGTTGATGCAATCGCTGTCGGCACAGTGTCACTTCAGTTACCATCAGGATTAGTGATGAACTTAAATCATTGTTATTTAGTGCCTGCGTTGAGCATGAACATTATATCTGGATCTTGTTTATTGCGAGACGGTTACTCTTTTAAGTCAGAGAATAATGGTTGTTCTATTTCTATGAGTAACATCTTTTATGGTCATGCACCTAATGTGAGAGGATTGTTCATATTGAATCTTGATAGCGATACGCATATACATAACATTGAGACCAAAAGAGTTAGAGTTAACAATGATAGCGCCATTTTTTTGTGGCACTGCCGCTTAGGTCATATTGGTGTAAAGCGCATGAAGAAACTCCATGCTGATGGACTTTTGGAGTCACTTGACTTTGATTCACTTGACACGTGCGAACCATGCCTCATGGGCAAGATGACTATGACTCCGTTCTCCGGAACAATGGAGCATGCAAGTGACTTGTTGGAAATCATACATACCGATGTGTGTGGTCCGATGAGCGTGGAGGCACGCGGCGGATATCGTTATTTTCTCACCTTCACTGACGATTTGAGTAGATATGGTTATGTCTACTTGATGAAGCACAAGTCTGAAACATTTGAAAAGTTCAAGCAATTTCAGAGTGAAGTGGAAAATCATCGTAACAAGAAGATCAAGTTCCTACGGTCTGATCGTGGTGGTGAATATCTGAGTTTCGAGTTTGGTACTCACTTAAGACAATGTGGAATTGTTTCACAGTTAACACCGCCTGGAACACCACAGCGTAATGGTGTGTCCGAACGTCGTAATCGTACTCTATTAGAGATGGTGCGATCTATGATGTCTCTTACTGATTTGCCATTATCATTTTGGGGTTATGCATTAGAAACAGCTGCATTCACTTTAAATAGGGCACCATCAAAATCTGTTGAGACGACACCATACGAACTGTGGTATGGCAAAAGGCCAAAGTTGTCGTTTCTTAAAGTTTGGGGATGTGATGCTTGTGTCAAAAAGCTTCAGCCTGAAAAGCTGGAACCCAAAGCGGAAAAGTGCGTCTTCATAGGTTACCCAAAAGAGACAGTTGGGTACACCTTCTATCTCAAATCTGAGGGCAAAGTGTTTGTTGCTAAAAACGGAGCTTTTCTCGAGAAGGAGTTTCTCTCGAGAGAATTGAGTGGGAGGAAGATAGAACTTGACGAGGTTGTCGAACCTCTCATCCCTCTGGATGGTGGCGCAGGGCAAGGGGAAACCTCTGTCGTTGCAACGCCGGCTGAGGAGGAAGTTAATGATGATGATCATGAAACTCCAGTTCAAGTTTCTGTTGAACCACGCAGGTCGACGAGACCACGTGCTGCTCCAGAGTGGTACGGTAATCCCGTCTTATCAATCATGTTGTTAGACAACAATGAACCTGCGAATTATGAAGAAGCAATGGTGGGCCCAGATTCCAACAAATGGCTAGAAGCCATGAAATCCGAGATAGGATCCATGTATGAGAACAAAGTGTGGACTTTGGAGGTACTACCTGAGGGCCGCAACGCTATTCAGAACAAATGGATCTTTAAGAGGAAGACGGACGCTGACGGCAATGTGACCGTTTATAAAGCTCGACTTGTGGCGAAGGGTTTTTCACAAGTTCAAGGAGTTGACTACAATGAGACATTCTCACCCGTAGCGATGCTTAAGTCCGTCCGAATCATGTTAGCAATAGCTGCATTTTTCGATTACGAGATCTGGCAGATGGATGTCAAAACGGCGTTCCTTAACGGTTTCCTTAAGGAAGAGTTGTATATGATACAACCCGAAGGTTTCGTCGATCCTAAGAATGCTAACAAGGTGTGCAAGCTCCAGCGATCCATTTATGGACTGGTGCAAGCATCTCGGAGTTGGAACAAACGCTTTGATGAGGTGATCAAAGCATTTGGGTTTATACAAGTGGTTGGAGAATCTTGTATTTACAAGAAAGTGAGTGGGAGCTCTGTGGCGTTTCTAATATTATATGTGGATGACATATTGCTGATTGGAAACAACGTGGAGTTTTTAGAGAGCATAAAGGATTACTTGAATAAAAGTTTCTCTATGAAGGACCTAGGAGAAGCTGCTTGCATTCTAGGCATTAAGATCTATAGGGATAGATCAAAACGCCTGATAGGACTTTCACAAAGCACATACCTTGATAAAGTTTTGAAGAGGTTCAAAATGGAACAGTCCAAGAAAGGGTTCTTGCCAGTTCTACAAGGTACGAGATTGAGTAAGACTCAGTGCCCAGCAACTGATGAAGATAGAGAGCATATGCGCTCCGTCCCCTATGCTTCAGCCATAGGTTCTATCATGTATGCGATGTTGTGCACTAGACCGAATGTTAGCCTAGCCATAAGTATGACAGGTAGGTTCCAGAGTAATCCAGGAGTGGATCACTGGACAGCGGTCAAGAATATCCTGAAGTACCTGAAAAGGACTAAGGATATGTTTCTCGTGTATGGAGGTGACGAAGAGCTCGCCGTAAAAGGTTACGTTGATGCAAGCTTTGACACAGATCCGGATGACTCTAAGTCGCAAACCGGATACGTATTTATTCCTAATGGGGGTGCGGTAAGCTGGTGCAGTTCCAAGCAAAGCGTCGTAGCAGATTCTACATGTGAAGCGGAGTACATGGCTGCCTCGGAGGCGGCTAAGGAGGGTGTCTGGATGAAGCAATTCATGACGGATCTTGGAGTGGTGCCAAGCGCACTGAATCCAATAACCTTGTTCTGTGATAACACGGGTGCCATTGCCTTAGCAAAGGAACCACGGTTTCACAAGAAGACCAGACACATCAAACGACGCTTCAACCTCATCCGCGACTACGTCGAGGGAGAGGACGTAAATATATGCAAAGTGCACACGGATCTGAATGTAGCAGACCCGCTGACTAAACCTCTTCCACGGCCAAAGCATGATCAACACCAGAACTGTATGGGTGTTAGATTTATTACAATGTAATTCACATGATGATGTGAGGGCTAGATTATTGAATCTAGTGCAAGTGGGAGACTGTTGGAATTATGCCCTAGAGGCAATAATAAATATAGTTATTATTATAATTCCTGTATCAAGTTAATCGTTTATTATCCATGCTATAATTGTATTGAATGAAGACTCATTTACATGTGTGGATACATAGACAAAACACCGTCCCTAGCAAGCCTGTAGTTGGCTAGCCAGTTGATCAAAGATAGTCAGTGTCTTCTGATTATGAACAAGGTGTTGTTGCTTGATAACTGGATCACGTCATTAGGAGAATCACGTGATGGACTAGACCCAAACTAATAGACGTAGCATGTTGATCGTGTCATTTTGTTGCTACTGTTTTCTGCGTGTCAAGTATTTATTCCTATGACCATGAGATCATATAACTCACTGACACCGGAGGAATGCTTTGTGTGTATCAAACGTCGCAACGTAACTGGGTGACTATAAAGATGCTCTACAGGTATCTCCGAAGGTGTTGGTTGAGTTAGTATGGATCAAGACTGGGATTTGTCACTCCGCGTGACGGAGAGGTATCTCGGGGCCCACTCGGAAAAGCCCATAGGCCATAAGGGTGGCGCACCAGCCCTTAGTGGGCTGGTGGGACAGCCCAAAAGGGCCCTATGCGCCATAGAGATAAAAATCAAAGAGAAAGAAAAAAAAGGGAGGTGGGAAGGAAGGGAAGGACTCCCACCCACCAAACCAAGTCCAACTCGGTTTGGGGGGGAGCCTTCCCCACTTGGACTCGGCCGACCCCCTTGGGGCTCCTTGAGCCCCAAGGCAAGGTCCTCTCCCTCCCACCTATATATACGGAGGTATTGGGGCTGATTTGAGACGACTTTTCCACGGCAGCCCGACCACATACCTCCACGGTTTTTCCTCTAGATCGCGTTTCTGCGGAGCTCGGGGGGAGCCCTGCTGAGACAAGGTCATCACCAACCTCCGGAGCGCCGTCACGCTGCCGGAGAACTCTTCTACCTCTGCGTCTCTCTTGCTAGATCAAGAAGGCCGAGATCATCGTCGAGCTGTACGTGTGCTGAACGCGGAGGTGCCGTCCGTTCGGTACTAGATCGTGGGACTGATCGCGGGATTGTTCGCGGGGCGGATTGAGGGACGTGAGGACGTTCCACTACATCAACCGCGTTCACTAACGCTTCTGCTGTATGATCTACAAGGGTACGTAGATCACTCATCCCCTCTCGTAGATGGACATCACCATGATAGGTCTTCGTGCGCGTAGGAAATTTTTTGTTTCCCATGCGATGTTCCCCAACAATATATTGGCGACACCATAATAGGTTTAGATCTGAAATCATGGCACTCGGACCCTAGTGACAAGCATTAAGCATGGCAAAGTAGTAGCAACATCAATCTCAGAACATAGTTGTAACGACCAAGATGTGGTCCTTTCCGATCTGGGGGTCGAGGCCCCCGAACAGGAAAGAAGCGCATCTAAGCGTTTGGCAAGCAAGTAAACATAGCACAGAATGATAATTACAAGTAGACAATTTGGGATTCAACTGTCTTCTTATAAATAATACAGAGTACAACGCAGATACAAACAAGGTAGTTCTGATATGGACTACAAAACAAGGAAAATGCTATGCTACCCGCTGCAGGCCCACGATCACGACCACGGCTCAGTCCTCTGGATAGTTCACGTAAAGGCGATCTGTCTCCTCGTCGTACTGCCATGCCAGCTCGGTGCCGTCTGGGTCATTTGCCTCTGGGGTACCTGTACCTGCTGGGAGTTTCGGGGGAATCCGTGAGCCACGGGGACTCAACAATCTAAGACCTTGGTGCCAAAACTAGTCACGTTATTTGGGTAAGGAAGGGGGTGAAGTGTTTCAGGCTGCTGCATCCTATGATTGAATAAGTGGCTATCTTACGCAAAAGAGAAGTGAAAGTGGTCTACGCTAACGATCGGGAACACTTGATCAGAAAGTGATCCTGAACACCTACCTACGGCATTCATAACCCCACCGTGTTCCCGATTGAAGAGAGATCTTCGAAGGGACAGTCACGGTTACGCACACAGTTGGCATATTTTATTAGTTTATGTTCAAGTTCTCTAATACCGGATGTTAACAAAATATTCCAAATTGCCACATAACCGCGGTCATGGCTTTCCGAAAGATTAAACCCTGCAGGGGTGCTCCAACTAGTCCATCACAAACGAACACAGGCCGCAAAGGCATCCTCTATCACGAATCTCGTGATCTCGTCGGATTTCTTAGAGGAAAACCTCAACTCTGGGGAAAACCAAAGCTTCACTGGGATTCCTATACGCAAGATATACCGCTAAGGTAAGACAAGACCAGTAGGACCTCCCGTCGTGTCGACGACCCTGATAAGAGCCGCGTATCTCAGTCTCAGGACACGACAGATGAGCTAGACGTCTGGATGGCTAAACCTCTGGGTGACCAGTGGGGCCCCGGACATCGCTCAGGTGGGGCCAACACTCATGAGGAGCACTGGCCTGGTTTGTTGATTAAGTTCCTCGGGGTAGCTATTCCCTATGCAGATTATTATGTGATTAGCAGATTAAAACCAAAGTTGGGTCCTGCCGGACAAGCCTTAGCACTACGCGATTTATCAAGGGGGTCCCCATAAGAACCCCGAACGTGTTAGGAGCGATCATTATGGAATCAAACACCGGTAACCGGTAACTAAGGCGGCAATAACGGAACAAGACACCCGGCAAAAGGCTAGGCCTCCCGTCATTTACCAAGTATATAGATACATTAATTAAATAACAGAATTTAATATAATGATATCAAGCTCATGTCATCACATGAGTTTAAAACACCTGCAACTAACAATGCTAACATTAGTAGCTGAGCAAGCCTACCTAGCCATACAAGTTTGCTAGGAAAGAGTACGGTGTTTAGGCTCATGGCATATGAAGAGGCAATATATTTTCAGTGGTAGGCAGCGAGCAATATGACATGGAATCGAAACTAACATAACAAGTCTAGAGATGGAATCAAGGTCATATCATCTTGCCTGTGATATCCTCAGCTTGGAATGGTTCTGGATCGTTCTGCACGTACTCTCCGGACTCCACGTATTTGTTCTCCGCTCCCGGTGCTACCCAACATAATAATAACAGCCAATGAACAGCAACACCACAAAATGCAACAAGCACATGATGCATGAGATGAAAGTTGAGCATGCACCACTATTTCTATCACTAGCACAAGCAAAATAAACTACAGCAAGTTTCTGGACAGAACTTTGAACTAAACTATTTGGACATGCATGGGAATGACATGAACAGATGCAGCTCGTAAAAACGGTGCAAAACCATATAAAGCACATTGCAAACGGAGCTACGGATCAACGGGAATCAACGAAACAAGATATGAAGCTCTACGTGAAAGATTCAACACCATACACACTATTGGCACAAATCTGGTATTCCCAGGCTGCCAAGACATGTAATAACCCAACATGAATGAAATGGAGCAAGGTAGAACACCACAACATCAATTAAGCACAAACTTTGCACAAAATGGCAAAACTACATAATCTGCCAGTTTCTGCATCTTAGCTGTTTGGGAGCAACATGCAACATAGCTAGAGGTCTTCAAACATGACAAATAATATATGTGGCTGTTTCCAACCAAGAACACTACAAGTCCCAGAAAGAATCACATCAAAAGGAATTAAACTCTAGAAGATACAAGGCCTCAAACTTTCCCAAAACCATCAGATCTCAGGGACTCAGTGAAAATTCCTGCACCTGAGTTTCTGTTTCTGTTCTGAAGCTTTTTGACAGCAATTAAAACACAAGCTACTGGACTCCAAATGACTTGCAAATTGACAGGAAGCTTCAAAAACATATCAGGTTCAAAATACTAGCACTGAACTAAGTCCAGTTCTCAACAGAATGACCAGCACATCCTCATCTACAGGGGAAGAAAATGTTTCCAGCATCCCAGACTTAGTGAAATCTCAGAGTTCAAAAATCTGGAATTTTCCAGCCACATGCCCACTTTATCTAGGCATAGTTTGCACACACATGTCACCAAGAGGTAGTTGACACCACTATGGTGTTGAGCACAAACCCCTACTATTAACACACAAAAATTCATGCCCTTGGGCTCCTCCTATACCATGGAATCAAGGACCAAACTTTCAACAAAATGTAAATGCAACTCCATAAGGTATTCTTCTAAGATGGCATCTACGTAGGGTGAGTTTCATGTGCACAATGACAAAGTGACATGGGGGTTTGAACCCCATGTTTGTGTCATGCACATCAACAACACCAACACACACAATACCTCACTAGCACTAGCATCAAGCACAACACAATATAACTCTATGCTAACAAGAGAGTATGCACACCCCCACATATGGGCATGTGATGGTACACACTCTCACATGCACCACAAGGAACACCCTTGGAGTCATGCCACCCTCAAGGTGCACCCCCACAAGAATCTACCCATGCTTAACTAATAGCTTCACCTACACATGCTTTTCATAGCTAGCCACCTAGTTCATCACATACACCACAATACATGAGGTGAGGGGGACGCATCCACACCCCACTAAATCTTTACAAGAAAATAAAACTACAAGAACAACTTAGTCCACATTAAAGCTCAAAAGATGTGACCAAACATGTTCAACTAGTGCAATCTCTCACACCTTAAGGCACACCACTTACAAGAAACCACATCAACATGCACAAACTCCTACTAAGTGTAACTTCACACCACAAGATGCAATACTCATAGGTTCACAAGGCTAGCAATACATCATCTATCATTTCACAAGTGTGCAAAACACACACACAAAGGGATCTGCTCCTAACTACACTAGCAGGGAAAAGGATTAAAATGCCACCTTGCTGCCCAAGCACAAGGAAGAGGAAGAGAAAATTAAAAGACAGCAAAAAAATTAGCAAAAACATGCATCAGGGGTCCTGGGAATCGAACCCAGTACCTCCTGGTACACAACAGCACCACCTAGCCACTGCACCACCACCACTATGTCGACAGGTTGGGGGAAGAGAACAGGGTATCATATCCCTGATGCTCTTGTGCAGGAAATACAGTAAAACAATCAAAACAAACAGCACCGAGGGGGGGGGGGGGGAATCGAACCCACACCCTACTCATCAGGCACCCAGCACGACAACCAGTGGACTACAGCGCGACATCTGAACTAATACGCGCGAGAGAGAAGATGAAGAGGCTCCCCCGTGCTGATCTGCCACTCTGAACTATCCTACTCGCCGGAGACACAGCAGGCAGACCAACTGATCACGCCAACGACGACGAGGAGGCCTCCTGGCCACGGCGCCGCTGTCACGAGGGGGGAGGAAGCCCTCCTCTGCGTAGCACACCCACGAACACTGCTCTATGCAGATTAAACCCCTACCACTGCAACCTACTACGCTGCTGCAACTTGAACAGAGGTAAGCACGCACCACGGCGGATCCGAGCCGAGCTACGAAGGAGGAAGGAAGGGGGAGGCGCAGCCTCACCTTGGGAAGGAAGGGGGGTTCCGATCTGACGGAGAGGAAGCCGGACCGGAGGGAAGAAGGCGAGCCGAGGTAGTTCTGCCGTAGACCGAAGTAGAGGAAGCAGTACGCCCGTTTCGCGCCATTGACGAGGACGAGCTCGACGGGAGGGTCGCTCCCTGGGGCTCCTAGCGCCGGGAATGGGTCGCGGGGAACCACCCCGAGCCCCCGGACATGGCGGCCTTGCCGCCCGACGGAGCACACAGGGGTAGACGCGACGAAGCTCTTCTCTGAACTCTCTGCTATCCCTACAGAAAGTTTACCTGGGGAAGAAAGGAAGAGATGGAGGGGGACGAAGGAGGTGGCGGCGGCAGGAGGGAACCCTAGTCGAGGGGAGGGCTCGGACGCCAAGCTAAATAGGGGCCCTCGACGTTTGTGCCACGGCACTATCAACTCCCCCCTCTCTCTCTCGTACTAACGGAAAGGAGAAACGCGGGGGGGGGGGGGGGGAGGAGAAGTAACGGCGTCAGGAAGGAGGAGGGGGCTCGCTCACATGGGCTCCTAGCGCCGGGAGGAAGATTGATGGGCCAACAAGTAGGAGGGAGCCCATAGGCGACCACTATAAGAAAGGCCCCAGTGGCCTTTACCAAATAAAACAAACACCAGAAGGAAAAGGAATAAAACAAATAATCTGGTGGGAATAAACTTAAAAGGAAAAATCCCCTGGTCATAAGGAATTATGGCCTAATAGAATAAAATAGGAAAGAAATATTTGGAGCCATGTGAAATAAATGCAAAACAGTAATTAATTTACTGTTTTGGGTTTATTTGCACCTTTAAAATCAAAGAACAAATCAGCAAAATTACACCTCCTCATAACCACAATTTACTCCAACCACCAGACATTTTAGAATAACTTTTGGGAAGAAGGAATTTTGACATGAGATAATAGGAGGGAAACGGATTTTAAATAGCCAAGAGATTTGAAAATACTTAGCACTCACTCCTACCCATCACACTCCAACATCACATGCATCACACAAGATAATGCAATACCACAACATCACACCTAGCAAGATCACATGCAATCGTAACATGACATAGAATCAAAGGTATGGCAAGGATGGTATGGCATGGATGCATGCATGCAATTGCAAAATAGAAGGTGACACATGAAATCATACATGCATAGAAACTCTCATGACAAAGTCAAGGTGGTCCCACATGGAAGGTTACAAAAAAAGGAAAGTCCTACACTTGGGGCATTACAATAGTGGATACTAGGGATCAATCCCCGTCAAAACTAACTCGATTACATGATAGATCTCATCCAACCCATCACCGTCCAGCAAGCCTACGATGTGATTACTCACGAATGGTGAAGAGCATCATGGAATTGGCGATGGAGGAAGGTTGATGATGACGATGGCGACGATCTCCCCTCTCCGGAGCCCAGAACGGACTCCAAATGTGCCCTCCAGATGAAGAACAGGAGGTGGCGGTGCCTCCGTATCATAAAACGTGATGAATCCTTCTCTCTGATTTTTTTTCCAGACGAAACGGAATATATAGAGCTGGATTGAGAGGCGGTGGAGCGTCGTGGGCTCCACAAGCCTGCCAGGCGCGGCGAGGGGGGCCACGCGCCTGGTGGGCTTGTGGGCTCCATGCTCACGTCCTCCGCTGATTCTTGCGCCAGTATTTTTCATTAATTCCAGAAAAATTCTCCGTAAATTTTTAGGTCATTCCGGGAACTTTTATTTCTGCGCAAAAACAACAGCATGCCAATTCTGCTGAAAACAACCTTAGTCCGGGTTAGTTCCATTCAAATCATGTAAATTAGAGTCCAAAACAAGGGCAAAAGAGTTCGGAAAAGTAGATACAATGGAGACGTATCAACTCCCCCAAGCTTAAAGCCTTTCTTGTCCTCAACCAATTCAGTTGACAAACTGAAAGAGGCAAAAGAAAAACTTTGACGAACTCTGTTTGATCTTGTTGTTGCAACTATGTCTAACTCATAACCAGAATTTCAGCAAGATCACAAGCAAACCACATAAGTAAATGACATCTAGGTCTCACGGTAAACTCATATCAATGGCATAATCAAGTAGCGTGCAAATAATAATAAGGCTCAAACGTCAACACTTCAATCAAAACAATCATGAAGCAGTACGAACAAATGGTATCACGCTAGCTCTTTCTGAGACCGCAAAACATAAATGCAGAGCACCTTCAAAGACCAAGGGCTGACTAAACATTGTAATTCATGGCAATGAAGATCCAGTCATAGTCATACTCAACACAGTTAAAAGCAAAGCAAAAAAAATGACAGAGGTGCTCTCTAATTTGCATGATTTATAAGAGGAGGATGACTCAACAGGAACAATCAAAACAATCATGAAGCAGTACATTTATAAGAGGAGGATGACTCAAGAGGAACATAAATAGACAGGCCCTTCGCAGAGGGAAGCATTGATTTGCAGAGGTGCCAGAGCTCAAGCTTTGAAAACAGAGATAATAATTTTGGGTGGCATGCTTTCATTGCCTACACAATGACTAAGAGTTCTCACCATCTTCCATGCTACACATGCTATAGGCGGTTCCCAAACAGAAAAGTAAAGTTTTGACTCCCCCACCACCGATCAATCACACTCCACGACTAGCCGAGTACTCGGGTGCCGTCCATACCAACGTCAATCCATGGGGAGTTTTGTTTGCAATTATCTTTTCGATTTGAGCATGGAACTGGGAATTCCAATTACCGGCCCCTTTCTCGTGAATGATAGTGAATAAACACATATCGAGGATAACACTCCTAGCATGGAAGATACTGATAGCCCCCTGTCACCACATGAGCGGTTTGGGCATGCAAAACAGATTATTTCTTGAAGGTTTAGAGAGTGGCACATGCAAATTTACTTGGAACGGCAGGTAGACACCGCATATAGGTAGGTATGGTGGACTCATATGGAACAACTTTGGGTTTATGAAGGTGGATGCACACGCAGTATTCCCGCTTAGTACAAGTGAAGGCTAGCAAACGGCTGGGAAGCGGCCAACTAGAGAGAGACAACAGTCATCAAAATGCATTGAGATTAACTAATATTCAGTGCAAGCATGAGTAGGAGACAAATCACCATGAACATGAATATCATAGAGGCTATGTTGATTTTGTTTCAACTACATGCGTGAACATGCGCCAAGTCAAGCCACTTGAATCATTCAAAGGAGGATACCATCCTATCATACTACATTATAGTCATCTCAACATTCATGTGGGCATCGAAGACAAACCATTATAAGCTCCTAGCTAAGTAAGCATGGCATAAGCAACTATGATCTCTAAGTTGTCACTGCAAACATGTTTCTCTCACAACAAAGCTGAATCAGGCACGATGAGCTAGTCATATTTACAAAAACAAAATAGATCTAGTTCATACCAACGTTTCCAGGCTCGGTCACTTCATCATATATCGTCATTATTGCCTTTCACTTGCACGACCGAATGATGTGAACAATAATAAGCATGCTCATGCATTGGACTAAAGCTGGAATCTACAGGCAAACACAAAGGAGAAGACGAAGTAATATGGCTCTTTAACAAGTAAACAGATATGCATGCGAGAGCCACTAAATATTGTAACCATGATCTTCTACCTTGACCCAAAGAAAAAGAAAACTATTTACACGGGAAAGCTCCCAACAAGCAAAAGAAGAAAACAACAATCTTTTTGGATTTTCTCAAACTAGACAGACACAAGAAAAGAAAACGAGAAAAAGAAATAAACTAGCATGGATGATAGAGTGGCAAAGTGTGAACACCGACGAACAAAGCGAAAGCATAAGCAAGAATGTAAAGTCGGTGAGAAACACGTACTCCCCCAAGCTTAGGTTTTGGCCTAAGTTGGTATACTCCCAAGGATGGTCCTGGCGACACCCAAATTTATAATGGGGGTTGTACAGGAGTGCCGCAGCCACTGCGTGAATAGCTGCCTCACGGAGACGAGCAGCCTTTGCCTCCCTCTCATACTCCACTACCTCTCCTCTGGTTATGTAACATCTCCGTTTTACTTGAAAGTCAAAGAAGGCAGGAGCAGGAAGGGTAATATGGAAAACACGCTGCCGGCTAAATATCAAACGGTATTGGAGGGATTCATCATCCCTCTCAAGGAAATGGTAGCGTGTCAAAGCGACGAGGTCAAGGAAAGCTGTATGGAGCGGGGGATCTCCTTCGTGGATGGGTATGATACGTCTCCGTCGTATCTACTTTTCCGAACACTTTTGCCCTTGTTTTGGACTCTAATTTGCATGATTTGAATGGAACTAACCCGGACTAACGCTGTTTTCAGCAGAATTGTCATGATGTTGTTTTTGTGCAGAAATAAAAGTTCTCGAAATGACCTGAAAATTTACGGAGAAATTTTCTAGAATTACTTAAAAATACCTGCGCAAAGATCCACCGGAGGGGGTGAGCCAGTGGGCCACAAGCCCAAGGATTCATCGCGTTTTACGATACGGAGGCGCCGCCACCTCCTGTTCTTCATCTAGAGGGCAGATCTGGAGTCTGTTCGGGGTTCCGGAGAGGGGAAATCTTCGCCATCGTCATCATCAACCTTCCTCCATCGCCAATTCCATGATGCTCTTCATCGTTCGTGAGTAATCTCATCGTAGGCTTGCTGGACGGTGATGAGCTGGATGAGATCTATCATGTAATCGAGTTAGTTTTGACGGGGATTGATCCCTAGTATCCACTATGTTCTGAGATTGATGTTGCTACTACTTTGCCATGCTTAATGCTTGTCACTAGGTCCCGAGTGCCATGATTTCAGATCTGAACCTATTATGTTGTCGCCAATATATGCGTGTTTTAGATCCTATCTTGCAAGTTGTAGTCACCTACTATGTGTTATGACCCGGCAACCCTGGAGTGACAACAGCCGGAAGCACTCCCGAAGATGACCATAGTATGAGGAGAACCTTAATATCCCATAGTTTCCATTAGGATCCCGCTGCCACAGTAGGGATGGACAATAGATGTCATGCAAGTTCTTTTCCCTAAGCACGTATGACTACATACGGAATACATGCCTACATTAGATTGACGAACGGGAGCTAGTTACTTATCTCTCCGTGTTATAGGTGTTAGATGATGAATCACATCCGGCATACTCGTCCATCACCGATCCACTCCCTATGAGTCTTTTACTACTGGTCCTTGCTACGTTACTTTGCCGCTACTGCTGTTACTTTGCCGCTACTACTGTTACTTTGCTGCTACTGCTGTCCCTACTGTTGTTACTTTCTACCGCTGTCACTACTGCTGTTCCTTTCTACTGCTGTGACTACTGCTGTTACTTGCTACTTTGTTGTTACTCGCTGCAACACTTTACTGGCGCCATTGATACAACAAGTCAGGAATAGTCTGCCGTCAACAGACCCTTTTCTGGCACCGTTGCTATCATACTACTTTCCTACTGATACTTTCCTTGCAGACACTAATCTTTCAGGTGTGGTTGAATTGACAACTCAGCTGCTAATACTTGAGAATATTCTTTCGCTTCCCCTTGTGTCGAATCAATAAACCCTCGGAAACGATTGCGATCCCCTATACTTGTGGGTCATCAAGACATTTTTCTCATGCCGTTGGCGGGGAGGCATAGCTATATTCTAGGAGTCACTTGGGATTGACATCTGCTGGTCACTATGAGGAATCTGAAAGATCCAAGAACTGAAATCTTGCCTTCCACTACGAGGACAGGTAAGGAACTGCCATCTAGCTCTGCACTTGATTCACCTTCAGTTTTGAGTAAGTTTGCGACTTCACCTCCTGCTAGAAATCTTGATATGTCGCCTGTGCTTGATGATGCTACTTCTGCTGCCCATGATGCTTATGATGATGCCATGCTTGATACTGCTTTGCCTGATGATGCCATGCTTGATACTGCTTTGCCCGATGATGCCATGCTTGATACTGCTTCGCCTGATGATCCTATGCTTGATACTGCTTTGCCACTAGGTGCATTCCTTGATGCACAAATTGCTAGAGTTGCTGCTAGATGTGATGATACTTCTGAAACTGCTGATACTATTGAAGTAGAACCTGCTACTATGCCTGAATTGCCTGTTATGCGTGCGCGCTATGTTATGGAGGGAGAGATAGACGAGGATTTTCTTGCGTGTAAGGATAACTATGATGTTGAGAAATTACTGCTCAAGTGGAAAGAAAAATCTCTGAACGCTAGGATGAAATATGACCCGAAGTTTGCTACTTCACCTATCTTTGTGACCGATAAGGATTATGAATTCTCTGTCGACCCTGAGTTAATCACTCTGGTCGAATCTGATCCTTTTCACGGTTATGAGTCTGAAACGCTTGTAGCCCATCTTACCAAACTGCACGATATAGCCACCCTATTCACAAATGAGGAAAAGACCCGCCACTACTATATCCTCAAGCTGTTTCCTTTCTCGGTAAAGGATGATGCTAAGACCTGGTTCACTTATCTTGCTCCTGGTTGTGTGCGTAGTTCTACGGCAACAAAAGTCCTTCCCTGGCGCGTAGGAATTCTTCTTGTTACTTCTCTGGTTTGCGTCGGTTTTTCCCTTGAAGAGGAAAGGGTGATGCAGCACAGGAGCAGTAAGTATTTCCCTCAGTTTGAGAACCAAGGTATCGATCCAGAAGGAGGGCCTCGTCAAGTCCAAAGTACCTGCGCAAACACAAACAAGCTTGCACCCAACGCTTCAAAGGGGTTGTCAATCCCTTCAAGATTGTTTGCAAAGTGAGATCTGAAGGCGGAAAGTGCAACGAAGTAAAAAGTGTAAGACTGAAAATACAGTGTGGAGTAGACCCTGGGGGACATAATGTTCACTAGAGGCTTCTCTCATGATAGCAAATATCACGGTGGGTGAACAAATTACTCTCGAGCAATTGATAGAACCGCGCAAAGTCATGACGATATCTAAGGCAATGATCTAGCATATAGGCATCACGTCCGAGACAAGTAGACCGATACTTTCTGCATCTACTACTATTACTCCACACATCGACCGTAATCCAGCATGCATCTAGTGTATTGAGTTCATGACGAATAGAGTAACACTTTAAGCAAGATGACATGATGTAGAGGGATAATCTCAAACCAATGATGAAAACCCCATCTTTTTATCCATGATGGCAACAGCACGATACATGCCTTGCTAGCCCTTCTGTCACAGGGTGAGGTCACCGCACGGTATGAACCCAAAACCAAGCACTTCTCCATTGCAAGAATCATAGATCTAGTTGTCCAAACTAAACTCACAACTCGAAGAGAATTACAAGGATATGAAATCATGCATAAGAGAGATCATAAGAAACTCAAATAAGATTCATAGATAATCTTATCATAAATCCACAATTCATCGGATCTCGACAAACATACCGCAAAAGAAGATTACGTCGGATAGATCTCCATGAAGATCATGGAGAACTTTGTATTGAAGATCCAAGAGAGAAGAAGCCATCTAGTTACTAGCTATGGACCCGTAGGTCTATGGTGAACTACTCATGCATCATCGGAGAGGTCATGGTGTTGATGAAGAAGCCCTCCATGTCTGAATCCCCCCTCCGGCAGGGCACCAGGACGTGCCCCAGATGGGATCTTGCGGAGACAGAAGCTTGCGACAGCGAAAAAGTAATTGCGATCGTCTCTTGATTTTTTTGGGAATATTTTGAAATATATAGGCGCAAGATCTAGGTCAGGGGACCTCCAGGGGGCCACAATCCTGGATGGCGTGGCCTGATACGTCTCCATCGCATCTACTTTTCCAAACTCTTTTGCCCTTGTTTTGGACTCTAATTTGCATGATTTGAATGGAACTAACCTGGACTGACGCTCTTTTCAGCAGAATTGCCTTGGTGTTATTTTTGTGCAGAAATCAGAGTTCTCCAAACGTCCTGAAAATTTACGGGGAGCATTTTTGGAAAATAAGAAAAATATCTGCGCCAAGTTCCACCTGAGGGGGTGGGCCAGTGGGCCACAAGCCCTGGCTCCGCCACCACCCCCCTAGTGGCGGTGGGCAGGCTTGTGGGGCCCACACGGCTCTGCCGCCCCCAACCTCAGGTCTATAAGTCCCCTGTCGTCCTAGAAAAAATAAAAAGAGAAGTTTTCGCCGCATTTGCGATACGGAGGCGCCGCCACCACCTTTTCTTCATCTGGAGGGCAGATCTGGAGTCCGTCTTGGGCTCCGGAGAGGGGAAATCGTCACCATCGTCATCATCAACCTTCTTCCCTCTCCAATTCCATGAAGCTCTTCGTCGTTCGTGAGTAATCTATTCGTATGCTGAGTAGGATGAGATCTATCATGTAATCGAGTTAGTTTTGATGGGGATTGATCCCTAGTATCCACTATGTTCTGAGATTGATGTTGCTACTACTTTGCCATGCTTAATGCTTGTCACTAGGGCCCGAGTGCCATGATTTCAGATCTGAAATTATTATGTTGTCACCAATATATGTGTGTTTTTGATCCGATCTTGCAAGTTGAAGTTACCTACTATGTTTTATGATCCGGCAACCCCGAAGTGACAATAACCGGAACCACTCCCGGTGATCACCATTGTTTGAGGAGTTCATGTGTTCACCAAGTGCTAATGCGTTGGTCCGGTTCTTTATTAAAAGGAGAACCTTAATATCCCGTAGTTTCCTTTTGGACCCCGCTGCAACGGGAGGGATGGACTATAGATGTCATGCAAGTTCTTTTCCGTAAGCACGTATGACGGCACACGGAATGCATGCCTACATCATATTGACGAACGGGAGCTAGCCACATATCTCTCCGTGTTATAGGTATTTCATGATGAATATCATCCAAATAAATCACCGACCCGTTGCCTACGAGTTTGTCCTACTGCTGCTGTTACTTGTTTTGCTCTGCTGCTGTTCTACTGTTGCTACTGCTGTTACTTGTCTTGCTCTGTTGCTACTGTTGCTACTACTTTCGCTTGTTACTGTTGCTACTTGCTACTGCTGTCACTACTGCTTTTCCTTGCCGCTGCTATTGCTCGTTACACTGCCATTACTCGCTACTTTGTTGTTACTACTTTGCTTGCAGATACTAATCTTTCAGGTGTGGTTGAATCTGATAAATTCAGCTGCTAATACTTGAGAGTATTCTCTCACCTCCCGTCGTGCGAATCAACAAATTTGGGTCGAATACACTACCCTCGAAAACTGCTACGATCCCACGCGCTGGTGGGCATCAACAACATCATTCTCCTAGTTTCAATTGCCGGAGAGTGCTAACAACATTCTTCTGGTGCCGTTGCAAAGGGGAAGAACAGTTGACATCAAGCATTTTTCTGGCACCGTTGCCGGGGAGGTGTTGCTATATTCTCTGAGTCACTTGGGATTTATATCTGCTAATCACTATAAAGAATCTGAAGGATCCGAAGACCAAAGTCTTGCCCTCAACTACGAGGGGAGGTAAGGAATTGCCATCTAGCTCTGCACTTGATTCACCTTCAGTTATGAGTAAGTTTGCGACATCACCTCCTGCTAGAAATCTTGATATGTCGCCTGTGCTTGATGATGCTTATGATGCTACTGCTAGAGATGCTATGTTTGATACTGCTAGAGATGCTATGCCTGATGATGATATGCTTGATACTGCTAGAGATGCTATGCCTGATGATGCTATGCTTGATACTGCTAGAGATGCTATGCCTGATGATGATATGCTTGATACTTCTAGAGATGCTCTTTTGCCTGATGTTCCACTAGGGGTGTTCCTTGATGCCAATGCTCGTGATGCTTCTGATGCTGCCGATACTATTGCGATAGAACCTGCTTTTGCTCCTGCTAGATCTAGCTCTCCTAGATATGAATTGTCTGATATACCTGAGGATTACGTTATGGAGGGAGAGATAGCTGAGGATTTTCTTGCGTGTAAGGATGCCTATGACGCTGAGAAATTACTTCTTAAGTGGAAGGAAAAATCTTGGGAAGCTAAGATGAAGTACGACCCGAAGTTTGCCACTTCACCTATCTTTATCACCGATAAGGATTATGAATTCTCTGTCGATCCTGAAATAATCTCTCTAGTCGAATCTGATTCTTTTCATGGTTATGAGTCTGAGACGGTCATAGCCCATCTTGCCAAACTACACGATATAGCCACCCTTTTCACTAATGAGGAGAAGTTCCGCCACTACTATATCCTTAAGCTATTTCCTTTCTCTCTAAAGGATGACGCTAAAGCCTGGTTCACCTCTCTTGCTCCTGGATGTGTGAGTAGTCCCCAGGAGATGGTCTATTACTTCTGTGAGAAATATTTCCCTGCCCATAAGAAGCAAGCTGCCTTGCAAGAAATATACAACTTTGCTCAACTCCAAGAAGAGAGTCTTCCACAAGCTTGGGGGAGGCTCATCGAGCTACAAAATGCTTTGCATGATCACCCTCTTAAGAAGAACGAGATACTTGATATCCTCTATAACGGACTTACCGATGCCTCTAGAGACCACCTAGATAGTTGTGCCGGTTGTGTTTTTAGGGAACGAACTGTAGAACAAGTTGAGACCCTACTGAATAACATCTTGATCAACAATAATGCTTGGACTATTCCCGAACCACCTCCTAAGCCAACTCCTAAGAAAAGAGGTATTCTATTCCTCAGTCCCGAAGATATGCAAGAAGCCAAGAAATCTATGCAAGAGAAAGGCATTAGATCTGAAGATGTCAAAAATCTACCACCTATCGAAGAGATCCATGGTCTCGATAACCCGATACAAGTAGTAGAAGTTAATTCTTTGCGTAGGTTTGATGAGAGTGATATTCCTTTTGATAAACCTGCTAGCCTATGCTTTGATGAATTTGACAACTTTGTTGCCAAACAAGAGAGTTTCAATGATTATGTTAGCAGACATTTGGAACAAAGTAGTCGTATGCTTACCCATTTAAGTGCTTGTGTAGACAGAAATGTCAATGATCTGAAGCTTCTGAGTAAACATGCCTCTATGATTACTACTCAAGTAGAACAAGTACTTAAAGCTCAGAATGACTTGCTCAATGAATTAAATGACAACCCTCTTAGAGTCATTACTAGAGGAGGCAAAATGACTCGGGAACCTTTGTATCGTGAAGGTCATCCTAAGAGAATTGATCAAGATTCTCAAGGAATCAATGCTGATACACCCAGTCATCCTAAGGAGAAGAAGAAGGATGATAGAAATCTACATGCCAGTTCACCAAATACTGTCACACCGGAAGAACCTAATGATATTTCTGCGTCTGATGCAGAAACACAATCTGGTGATGATCATGAACCTGGTGACAATATGGACAGTGATCTTCATAATAATGCTCAACCTAGCAATGATGAGGATGTGGAGATTGAACCTACGGTTAATCCTGATAACCCACAACCTAAGAAATATGATAAGAATGACTTCATTGCTAGGAAGCATGGTAAAGAAAGGGAGCCATGGGTTCAGAGATCTATGCCCTTCCCTCCTAAGCCATCCAAGAAAAAGGATGATGAGGATTTTGAGCGCTTCGTTGAGATGATAAGACCCATCTTTCTGCAGATGTGGTTAACTGATATGCTCAAGATGTCTCCGTATGCGAAGTACATGAAAGATATCGTGACTAATAAATGGAAAATACCAGATTTTGAGATCTCCACCATGCTTGCCAACTACACTTTTAAAGGTGGAACTCCTAAGAAATTTGGTGATCCTGGAGTGCCCACTATACCTTGCTCCATTAAAGGAAACTACGTAAGAACTGCCTTATATGACCTTGGAGCCGGTGTTAGTGTTATGCCGCTCTCTCTTTATCGTAGACTTGAGTTGAAAAATTTGACACCCACTGAAATTTATCTGCATATGGCCGACAAATCAACTGCTTTCCCTATTGGCATTTGCGAGGATGTGCCTGTTGTGGTTGCTAACACCACTATCTTAACAGACTTTGTTATCTTGGATATTCCCGAGGATGATGCCATGGCTGTCATCCTTGGAAGACCCTTTTTAAACACTACAGGGGCTGTTATAGATTGCAACAAAGGCAATGTCACTTTCCATGTCAATGGTAATGAGCACACAGTGCACTTTCCGAAGAAACATTATGAAGTACATTGCATCAGTGCTATCGAAAAGACTTCATCGATTCTTATTGGGAGCTTTGAATGCCCTATTCCTCATGTCAAGATGAAGTATGATTTGCTCGTTGGGGAGATACATATCCCCATTGAGGTGACTTAGTGGCTATTCGAAAATTCTCCGTTCTCTCTTGAGATTCGAGAAGGTTTTGCCATAAGGACTTGATCAATCCCATTAACGGATTTCTTTCGATGACCATGAAATGGATGAACCAAAGAGTCACATACCTCTGTTTTGAGCTTTCATTTTCTTTTGCTTAGAAGAAAAATGATAGAATTAGTTTAGTTTTTCCTGTTTTCTGTTTTAGCGTCCCGGAGAAAATACCTCAAAAATAAAAGTTCTCCGATGGTCCTGAAAATTTAGTATGGTTTTTTCTGGAATTTTTGAAAATTACTGGGCCTAAGAGCTGGCCTTGGGGCCAGACCAGTGGGCCACAAGCCCTGCCACCGCCACCTACCCCCCTGGTGGCGGAGTGCAAGCTTGTGGGGCCCATAGGCACCCCTCCACTCATTCCAACTCCCAGCCTCTTCTTCCACCTCCAGAAAAAATTGTTTTGCAGCTCAAACCCGTGTTCTTGCTCATTTGGCTGTGATTTTCGATCTCCTTGCTCAAAGCACCATTCTCCAAACCGTTTTGGGGAAATTACTCCTTGGTAAGTGACTCCTCCATTGGTCCAATTAGTTTTTGCTCTAGTGCTTTATCCTTCGCGTATTCTTGCTACCTTGGTGACCCTGTTCTTGAGCTAGAAAGATTGATTTTAGCCGGTCCCAAGTAGTTTTAGCGCGTGATACGGTCTCTAGGCACTAGTAGGAGTAGTTGCTACAAGGTATGGTTGGTCCTCATTCACTTTTCTCTTGAATTTCAAAAATTTCAGCAAAAGGAAATTATGTTCAGGAGGAAGTTTCATGGTGGTTCCTCAAGTAAGAAGGGTCCCCGTCTCTCTTTTCTGGAGCCCGAACCTTTTCACCTAAGGGACGCACCGGTGCAACCATGTGAATGGCCTTCCGATTAGTTCATGATCGAAGCAGGTTTCAAGGATGAGTTTGATACACTTGTCTGCAATGCCGAGTTAGAAGAATTCCTCTCAGATAAATGTGAACAGTATGCTATGCTCACTGCCTCTTTCGTGCGTAGATTTAAATTTTCAGTTGGCCGTGACTCATCCATACTGTTTGATCTGTATGATAAATCCTATACCGTGGACTTGGAGGATTTCAATAGGATTTGCAAGATACCCGATGGGGGTAGTATTAATGATCCTTCTAAGTCTTCGGTCAGAGACTTTGTCTCCAGTATAACTGTTGGAGAAACCAGAGATATCACGCAAGCCACCATAGGAAGCATCCATTTCCCTACCTTGCACTACCTTGCCCTCTTCATAGGTAGGTGCATTAACGGTAAGGGTGCACATTGTCACCTATGCGCTTCTGACCTTAGTATCCTTAAGAGCACAGTAACAGGTGACAAGAGCTTCAATATGGGAGCTATAATAGCAAGGAGGCTGAATAAAAATGCCAGTGAGGGTGATTTCTTTGGTGGAATTTATGCTACACGCTTAGCAAATTTTCTTGGAGTATCCATCCGTCTAGAAGACCCTCCTCTCCGTACAGCCTACCTTGATCGTGTCGCTCTAACACGCTACCAGTTCCTTGAGAGAGATCATGGATCCCTCCTATACCGCTTCATGTTTAACCGACAGCGTGTTTTCCATATTACCCTTCCTTCTCCTGCTTTCTTTGACTTTCAGGTAAAACGAAGATACTACATAACCATAGGAGAGGCAGAGGAGTATGAGAGGGAGGCGACGGCTGCTCAACTTCGTGAGGCAGCTATTCAGGCTGTGGCTGCAGCACTCCCGTATAACACCCATTATGACTTTGGGTTTCGCCAGGATCATCCATGGGAGTAGACCAAGCTAGGCCAAAAGCCTAAGCTTGGGGGAGTACGTGTTCTCACCGACTATACATTCATGCTTATGCTTTCACTTTGTTAGCCAGTGTTTACACTTTGCCACTGTATTATCCATGCTAGTTTATTTTCATTTTCTTGTTTTCTTGTTTTGTGTCCTTTTGAGAAAACCCAAAAAAGATTTTTCTTTCTTCTTTTGCTTGTTGGGAGTTTTCCCGTGTAAATAGTTTTCTTTTTCTTTGGGTCAAGGTAGAAGATATTGGTTACAATGTTTATTGGTTCTTACATGCTTACCTGTTTAGCTTTCAAAGAGCCATATTACTTTGTCTTCTCCTTTGTGTTTGCCTGCAGATTCAGCTTAGTCCAATGCGCTTATTATCGTTTTCATCGTTCGATCGTGCAAATGAAAGGCAACAACGATGATATATGATGAAGTGACTGAGACTGAAAAGCTGGTATGAACTCTATCTATTTTGTTTTTGTAAATATGACTAGCTTGTCGACCCAGATTTAGCTTTGTTGTGAGAGAACCATGTTTGCAATGACAACTTAGAGATCATAGTTTCTGATGCCATGCTTATTTAGCTGAGAGCTTATAATGGTTTGTCTTGAATGCGAACATAGATTTTGAGATGACTATGATGTAGTATGATAGGATGGTATTCTCCTTTGAATGTTTCAAGTGGCTTGACTTGGCGCATGTTCATGCATGTAGTTGAAAAAATATCAACATAGTCTCTATGATGTTTGTATTCATGGTGATTTATATCCTGTTCATGCTTGCATTCAATGTTAGTCAAAATCATTGCATCTTGATGACTGTTGTCGCTCTCTAGTTGGTCGCTTCCTAGTCTTTTGCTAGCCTTCACTTGTACTAAGCGGAAAACTGCTTGTGCATCCACTTCCATAAACCCAAAAGTTTTTCCATGAGAGTCCACCATACCTACCTATCTGCGGTATCTACCTGCCGTTCCAAGTAAATTTGCATGTGCCATTCTCTAAACCTTCAAGAAATAATCTGTTTTGCATGCCCGAACCGCTCATGTGGTGACAGGGGGCTATTGGTATCTTCCATGCTAGGAGTGTTATCCTCGACATGTGTTTATTCACTGTCATTCACGAGAAAGGGGCCGGTAATTGGAATGCCCAGTTCCACACTTAAATCGAAAACATAACTGTAAAACAAGACTCCCCCCAGATTGATGTTACTATGGACGGTACCCGAGGATTCGACTAGCCGTGGAGTGTGATTGATTGGTGGTGGGGGAGTTAAAACTTTACTTTTCTGTTTGGGAACCGCCTATAGCATGAGTAGCATGGAAGATATTGAGAACTCTTGGTCATTGCGTTGACAATGAAAGCATGCCACCCAAAATTATTATCTCTGTTTTCAAAGCTTGAGCTCTGGCACCTCTGCAAATCAATGCTTCCCTCTGCGAAGGGCCTGTCTATTTATTTTCCTGTTGAGTCATCCTCTTCTTATATAATCACCAATTGGAGAGCACCTCTGTCATTTTTATGGTTTGCTTTTGATTGATATTGAGTATGACTATGAATGGATCTTCGTTGCTATGAATTACAATGTTTAGTCAGCCCTTGATCTTTGAAAGTGCTCTGCATTTATGTTTTGTGGTCTCAGAAAGAGCTAGCGAGATACCACATATTCATATTGCTTCATGCTTAGTTTGATTGAAGTGTTGGTATTTGAAACTCATTATTATTTGCTCGTTAGCAGATTATGCCATTGATATTAATTTACCGTGAGACCTTTGTGTCATTTGCTTATGTGGTTAACTTGTGATCGTGCTGAAATTCTGGTTATGAGTTAGACATAGTTGCAACAACAAGATCAAACAGAGTTTGTCAAAGTTTTTCTTTCTCTCTCAGTTTGTCAACGGAGTTGCTTGAGGACAAGCAAGGTTTTAAGCTTGGGGGAGTTGATACATCTCCATCGTATGTACTTTTCCAAACTCTTTTGCCCTTGTTATGGACTCTAATTTGCATGATTTTAATGGAACTAACCTGGACTAACGCTGTTTTCAGCAAAATTGCCTTGGTGTTATTTTTGTGCAGAAATCAAAGTTCTCCAAACGTCCTGAAAATTCACGGGGAGCAGTTTTGGAAAATAAGAAAGATATCTGCGCCAAGCTCCACGTGAGGGGGTGGGCCAGTGGGCCACAAGCCCTGGCTCCGCCACCACCCCCTGGTGGCGGTGGGCAGTCTTGTGGGGCCCACACGGCTCTGCCGCCCCCAACCTCAGGTCTATAAGTCCCCTTTTGTCCCAAAAAAAATAAAAAGAGAAGTTTTCGTCGCGTTTGCAATATGGAGGCGCCGCCACCACCTGTTCTTCATCTGGAGAGCAGATCTGGAGTCTGTCTTGGGCTCCAGAGAGGGGAAATCGTCGCCATCATCATCATCAACCTTCTTCCCTCTCCAATTCCATGAAGCTCTTCGTCGTTCGTGAGTAATCTATTCGTAGGCTCGCTGGGCGGTGATGAGTAGGATGAGATCTATCATGTAATCGACTTAGTGTTGATGGGGATTGATCCCTAGTATCCACTATGTTCTGAGATTGATGTTGCTACTACTTTGCCATGCTTAATGCTTGTCACTAGGGCCCGAGTGCCATGATTTCAGATGTGAAATTATTATGTTGTCACCAATATATGTGTGTTTTAGATCCGATCTTGGAAGTTGTAGTTACCTACTATGTGTTATGATCCGGCAATCCTGGAGTGACAATAACCGGAACCACTCCCGGTGATGACCATAGTTTGAGGAGTTCATGTGTTCTCCAAGTGCTAATGCGTTGGTCCGGTTCTTTATTAAAAGGAGAACCTTAATATCCCGTAGTTTCCTTTTGGACCCCGCTGCCATGGGAGGGATGGACAATATATGTCATGCAAGTTCTTTTCCGTAAGCACATATGACGACACACGGAATGCATGCCTACATCACATTGACGAACGGGAGCTAGCCACATATCTCTCCGTGTTATAGCTATTGCATGATGAATATCATCCAAACAAATCACCGACCTATTTCCTATGAGTTTGTCCTACTGCTGGTGTTACTTGTTTTGCTCTACTGCTGTTACTATTGTTGCTACTGTTGTTACTTGTCTTGCTCTGCTGCTACTGTTGCTACTACTGTCGCTTGCTACTGTTGCTACTTGCTACTGCTGTTACTACTGCTTTTCCTTGCCGCTCCTATTGCTCGTTACACTTCCATTACTCGCTACTTTGCTGTTACTACTTTGCTTGCAGATACTAATCTTTCAGGAGTGGTTGAATCTGATAAATTCAGCTGCTAATACTTGAGAGTATTCTCTCACCTCCCGTCGTGCGAATCAATAAATTTGGGTCGAATAGTCTACCCTCGAAAACTTCTACGATCCCACGCGCTAGTGGGCGTCAACAATATTCTCCTAGTTTTGATTACCGGAGAGTGCTAACAGCATTCTTCTGGTGCCGTTGCAAAGGGGAAGAAAAGTTGACATCACGGCCCCCTGGCCACGAGGTGGGGGCTTGTGGGGCCCGTGGGGCTCTTCTGGCTTGGGGCCCAAGTCCTCCGATCTTCTTCTGTTCCAGAAAAAATCTTTTCGGGGATTTTCTTCCGTTTGGACTCCGTTTCAAAATCTCGTCTGAAAGGGGTCAAAAACATGGAAAAACAGGAACTGGCACTTGGCACTGAGTTAATAAGTTAGTCCTAGAAAATAAATAAAAGGCATGCAAAACATCCAAAGTTTGACAAGATAATAGCATGAAACCATCAAAAATTATACGACGTATCACGTAGCCCCCAGGATATGGTCTACTACTTCTCTGAGAAATATTTCCTTGCCCATAAGAAGCAAGCTTCCTTGCAGGAAATATACAACTTTCCTCAAGCTGAAGAAGAGAGTCTCCCACAAGCTTGGGGGAGGCTCATCCAGCTATTGAATGCTTTGCCTGATCACCCTCTTGAGAAGAATGAAATACTTGATATCTTCTATAATGGACTTACCGATGCTTCCAAAGACCACCTAGATAGTTGCACTGATTGTGTTTTTAGGGAACGAACCGTAGAACAACCCGAGATTCTGCTGAATAACATCTTGTGCAATGAGAATGCTTGGACTATTCCAAAACCACCTCCTAAGCCAACTTCGAAGAAAAGAGGTATTCTATTCCTCAGTCCTGAAGATATGCAAGAAGCCAAGAATTCTATGCGAGAGAAAGGCATTAAATCTAAAGATGTCAAAAATCTACCACCTATCGAAGAGATCCATTGTCTCGATAACTCGATACAACTAGTAAAAGTAAATTCTCTGCGTAGGTTTGATGAGAGTGATATTCCTTTTGATAAACCTGCTATCCTATGCATGGATGAATTTGATAAATTTGTTGCCAACCAACAGAGTTTCAGTGATTATGTTAGCACACAATTGGAACAGAATGCTCGTATGCTTAGTCATTTAAGTGCTTGTGTGCACATAAATGTCAATGATCTTAAGCTTCTGAGTAAACATGCCTCTATGGTTACTACTCAAGTAGAACAAGTACTTAAAGCTCAAAATGACTCGCTCAATGAGTTGAATGACAAATCCGTTAGAGTCGTTACTAGAGGCGGTAGAGTGACCCAGGAACCTTTGTATCCTGAGGGTGATCCAAAGAGAATTGAACAAGATTCTCAAGGAGTTAGCACTGATGCACCTAGTCATCATAGAAAGAAGAAGAAAGATGATAGGAACCTGCACGCTAGCAACCCTGTTGCTGCTACACCCGAGAGTCCAAACGATGCCTTTGTTTCTGATGCTGAAAAACAATCTTGTGATGAACATGAGCCTAATGATAATATCAATAGTGATCTTCATGTTGATTCTCAACCTAGCAATGATAAGGATATGGAGATTGAACCTGTTGATCTTGATAACCCACAGCCTAAGAATAGAAGATACGATAAGAATGAGTTCGCTGCTAGGAAGCATGGTAAAGAAAGGGAGCCATGGATTCAGAAACCCATGCCCTTTCCTCCCAAACCATCCAAGAAAAAGGATGATGAGGATTTTGAGCGATTCGTTGAAATGATTAGACATGTCTTTCTGCAAATGCGTTTGACAGATATGCTCAAAATGTCTCCGTATGCTAAGTACATGAAACATATTGTGACTAATAAGAGGAGGATACCTGAGGTTGAGATTTCCACCATGCTCGCTAACTATACCTTCAAGGGTGGAACTCCTAAGAAACTAGGTGATCCCGGTGTGCCCACTATACCTTGCTCCATTAAAGGCAACTACGTTAGAACTGCGTTATGCGATCTTGGAGCCGATGTTAGTGTTATGCCTTTCTCTCTTTATCGTAGACTTGAACTGGATAAGTTGACACCCACTGAAATCTCTCTGCAAATGGCGACAAATCAACTACTTTCCCTATCGGCATTTGCAAGGATGTACCTGTTGTGGTTGCTAACGTCACCATCTTAAAGACTTTGTTATCTTGGATATTCCTGAGGACGATGCCATGGCAGTCATCCTCGTAAGACCCTTTTTAAACACTGCAGGGGCTGTTATAGATTCCAACAAAGGCAATGTCACTTTCCATGTCAACGGTAATGAGCATACGGTGCACTTTCCGAAGAAGCAATATCGAGTACATTGCATCAATGCTATCGAAAAAACTTCATCGATTCTTATTGGGAGCTTTTAATGCCCTATACCTTGTGTCAAGATGATGTATGATTTCCTTGTTGGGGAGATACATATCCCCATTGAGGTGACCTAGTGACTATTCGAAAATTCTCCGTTATCTTTTGCGATTCGAAAAGGTTTGTCATAGAGGCTTGATCAACCTCACTGACGAATTTCTTTCGATGACCATGAGATGGATGAATCGAGGAAACACAAACCTCTGTAACAAGCTTTCACCTTCGGTTTCTTAGTAGAAAAATGATAGGTTTAGTTTAGTTTTCCCTGTTTTCTGTTTTAGCGTCCGGTAGAAGGAAGGAAGTCGGCCCATATGGCGACTCCCACCTCCCACCTCCCACCTTGGCGACTCCATGGCGATCTGGTGCTCTAGCCGATGTTTACTCCTTCCTCGCCGCTCATCTGCTCAAGTGAACCCTCCTGACCCCTCCTCACGTGGCCGTGCATGGCTTGCATGGGTAGTTCTATGTTGGATTTGGACTTTTCCCATGGTTTGGCCTTCGCCGATGAGGTTTGTTGTCATTCTGGTGTTAAGGTGCACCCTATGAAGCACCGCCGCCCTTTCATCATGGTGGTTTCCTTTGGTCGTCATGTGTTCCGTCTCTCTGAGGACACGGTCGCTGCAGCTCTGGAATCTGTGATTGGGGGCTCTGCCATTGAGTTTCGCGTCTCTCAAGTTACAGATTCGGCTTTCTCTTTCAAAGTGTCCTGCATGCAAATTGGCTTCCATATTCTGGACTTACGTTCATACAAATGCTCAAATTTTAAGTGCTTCTTCCATCTATGGGGTCATGGTGGTCCTAATTGGCGTCGGGAATTCTCCATATGGAAGAAACAATGTGATGCTGAATGGATTATCGTGAGTCCATCCAAGAGGAGAGCCTCACTAGGTCTGATGGCAATGCATTCCAGACCTCTACAGTCCTCTCTTAAATCTGGATCATCTGTTCGTAAGAAGCTCACATTCGCATCCCTCCAGCAATATGAGGTTTGCAAGGGTTATAGATGTCCTGTTTCCCAGGAGGAGCTTCTCACGCTTGAACAGGCTGGTTATGCACTGCCTTCTCCCAAACGTGTAATCATCTCTGCGCCACCGCCGGCTGAACTCCGGTGGACGACGACCACACCATATATTATGTTTGGTACTGTTTCTCGAGAGGAGTCATCCTGCGGATCTGCCGGGCCTGATTTTCAATTTACCAAGTGTAACGAAAATTCTTCCTTGCATCACGGAGCTGCAGCTGATCCTGCTGAGATTCATGGGTTTTGAATTATGAGAATCAAATTTTGGTGGAGAGTTTAGATTCTGGGCCGACTTCTATGCTCATTAATGAGCCTTTCGAGGTTACTTCCTCACCTCAGCCCGAACCCAATACTAGGTTGGATATTCCCTCCTCACAGGAAGCCCATCTGGCCTTTGATGAACTTATTAATGGCATGGTTGAAGAAATCTTCTCTTGCTCTATTTGCAACTCTCGGGGACATCTAGCTGCCAACTGCACAACTTTGCCTGGATACGCTCACACAGATGTGGGCCACGCACGACCTAGAGGCGTCTCCTTTATGCGTAATAATTGTCTTACTTGGAACTGCAAGAGATCCACCACCTCCCCTGTCGCTGATATATCGGGAACTGCCGATACTCTTGGAGAAACCGCAACGCCTGCAACACAGTTCCTCCCTGTCTCATCACTGTCACATCCTCGAATCCCTCCAAGACACCGCCTACCACGCCGCCGCCTCCTCCCACAATGGCGAACTTTGAGCATGATCCGGAACTCTTCCTCCCGCCGAGCCACAACATCATCGACGCCGGTCCTAACGCTCCCTCGGACTTACACCACGCCTGCCGTCCCCATCACCAGGCATCATGAGCGCCAAGTCATCGCCGAGGAGCTCCCTGCACCCCCGGCAGATATCATGGTCCAGGTACGGCAAGAAGTGGTCGCTCTTCTTCATCATCGAGGACTTCATGTTCCATCGGCCCAGCCATGGATCGAGGGCGTTGGCCTATTTGAACTTTGGGATGCGGCAGAAAGCTTTGTTGCGGTACAGATGGTTCCATAGGAACTGGCTCACAACACTGTGGTTCGCTTCATGCGGCACAATCAAGGTGTTGGCTTCCGAGGACAAGAGGGTTTTCGGCATGGGTGTCTGATGCTCCTGGGATTCCCTCTGGATTTCCGCAATACCGAAGACCCGCGGGCTGCAGTCAACACTTTCGGAGAGTTCCATCATTCAGTCAGCGATGATCCCTACTTAGTTCGCTCCATTGTGTTTGCATCTTTTCCTGATGATCGACTAGTACCTCGCAGCATCAACTTCTCAGAATATGCTGCTTGAGGTGGGGTGAAGGTGTCCTAGTCTGCACCTGTCTACATCCTAGGGGCGGCGCCTGCTGAGCTGCTGCCCAACGACGAGGATCCTATGCCCCTCCATGGTAACCCTCACCCGCTTCCTGGCCACCTTGTCAATGACAATCTTCTATTTGCCCTGCCCCCGTACCCTGCTTTGGGCTGGAATGCAGTGCCACCACCCCCTGAACCTGAACCAGTACCTGCTGCTGCTGATGGAGGTGGTTGGGGGCAGCCGGCGCCGGCTGCTGATGGAGGAGGATGGGAGCCCGACGCGGCCCCAGAAGCACCACATGTTGCTCCTGCACAAGACCAGGAGTCCATGGTGATTGATCAGCCAAGTCCTACTTCTTTGGACTCGGTTCATGAGCTTGTGGACTTAGACCCACAGCCCCAGGGTGACATTGTGGATGACGCCGCTGATCTTGCTCCTCCTGCTCCCAATTTGGATGCGATGGTGGCCGCTGACCCTGCCGCCCCTGATGCTGAAGTGGCACCTGCTGTCCTGGCTCACGTTGCTGAGCCGGAAGAAGAAGTGCAGGGGGAGGATGAGGCGCAGGACGACAATCCCCCGACGATCGTCCCGTACAAGCCCCCGCAGGTTCAGTCTGAGAATCTTTTTGTTGGGGCTGCCAGGGTTTTTTATGGGCCTTCTCTGCCGCCGGTACTCTCCTGGTCCCGATCTTTTGATGCTCTCATGGGAGTTGCCACCACCATGCACATCCCTCGACAGCTGCATATGCCAATGGTGACGCCCATTGTGATCCCCAAGTGATCCTGGGTGGTGGCCTTCGATAGCTCTGCCCCAGAGCTGCCGCCACCAGAGCCAGCATGCACCCCGCTTTCTTTGGACGAGGTAATCCCCGTCAGCCCCTCTTCATCTGCTGATGACTCTTTCTCGTTTCAATCACCTGCTATGATGAAGAAAGGGGCCCGTAAGAAGGCCACGCCTGTCGTCGACTCCTCTGTTCGACGATGCACTCGAGGCTCCATCAAGCGAGATGGTTTCAAACCGGTGTTGCAGGAGCTGCCAGCGCATGTCCCTAAGAAGTGGAAGCCCAAAGCCAAGCCCATGCCTTCTCCGGTGCAGGAGTCTGCTGATCCACAAGAGCAAATTCCTCCTGCCACTCCTATCCCGGTGATTCAGGCTGTCGGTCAGCAGCTTGGCATCGCCCCTGAGAAGCTGACTGTGGATCGTCTTATGGAAGATCCAGCTAATTCCAAGCCATCATGTGTAGATGTTTAGTCTACTTATGTTAAATCGTTGCTGTACTGGCTCCATGTATCGTCAGACTACTGTTTGCTCTTTCTTTTGGTTAACTGAACCTTGGTTGCAAGGGCTATTACATATCCCTGCTTTTGCTTTATATATATCTTCCAATGGATAGTCGTTCTACGAGAAGTTGGCGTGTGCTGTGTTGGAATGTGCGTGGCCTAAATTCTGATCATAGAAAACGTGCGGTTCATAACAAGATTGATGAGAGCCTGGCTGCTGTCGTGTGTTTGCAGGCAACCAAAATGCAGTCCATTGATTTCCGGACAGTCAAGTGTTTCTGTCCTAAACGTTTTGATCAATTTTCTTACTCCCCTTCCCGGGGAGCATCTGGGGGTCTTATCACACTCTGGAACTCATCCATTCTTACTGGTCTGTTAGTGGAATGCACACCTTTTGGATTAATCATACCATTCACCTCAAATCATACTAGAGAATCCTGGACTTTGGTGAATATCTATGGTCCTTGTGAGAGTGAAGCTAGAGATCTCTTTGTTAGTTAGCTGTATAATCTCCATATACCTGCAGATGCTAAGTGGTTGCTTCTTGGAGACTTTAATTTCATTAGATCCCCTGACAACAGAAACCTCCCTGAGGCTAATGTAAATGATATGTTCATCTTCAATGAAATCACTGGTCATCTGAGCTTACTGGAACTACCCATTAAGGGCAGATCATTCACTTGGTCCTATATGCAAGATTCCCCTCTCCTTGAGCAACTTGACTGGTTCTTCACATTTGCCAACTGGATCTCTTCATATCCTCTTACACAAGTGCTCCCCCTTGCAAAAACAGCTTCTGATCATGTTCCATGTGTAGTCACTGTCAACACTTCCATCCCTAAGTGCAACCTCTTTCGTTTTGAAAACTACTGGGTTGAAATGGAGGGCTTCATGGACTGTGTCCAAAAGTCCTGGGTCATTCTTCTAAGAAGGTCCATATTACTGCTGTCATTATGGATAAGATGAAACATCTCAGGCAGGCTCTGAAGAGATGGCAGACAAACTTATCCCAGCTGAAGATTTTCATCTCTAGATGCAATCAAGCTGGGTTATGTTTGGATGAACTTGAGGAATTAAGGCCCCTTTTCAGACCTGAAGCTAACTTCAGAAGCATTATTAAGTTGCACCTGGAGCACCTATTGCATCTTCAGTTCCTGTACTGGAAAAAGAGAGCCACTATCAGATTTGTCAAAGTTGGTGAGGAAAACACCAATTTTTTTCATGCTATGGCAACTGAGAGATATAGGAGGAACTCCATTGCCTCTCTCAAATTAAATGATGGATCCATCATATCTGACCATGATCAAATTGCTGCATGCTTTTGGGCATCCTTTAAGGATAGAATGGGAACTTCCCTTGGAATTAACATGGCCTTTGATCTACAATCTCTGATTCAGAAGGTGGATGGTCTTGATGTTCTCACACAACCTTTTTCTAAGTCTGAAATGGACAAAACTGTTCAGGAAATGCCCATTGACAAAGCTCCTGGACCTGATGGCTTCAATGGCCTTTTCTTTAAGAAATCTTGGTCTATTATTTGTCTTGAGTTTTATCAACTTGCTGCTGCCTTTCATGCTGGTACTGCTAAACTGGAGAACATGAATTCTTCTTATATTACTCTGATTCCCAAAAAGAGATCACCTGAGCAAGTGGAGACTACATACCCATATCCCTCACTAGGATGGGCCTTAAGTTTCGGTCTAAAATGATAGCCAACAGATTGCAGTTGCAGATCATGAAGTGTATTCACAAGAATGAGTATGGCTTCATCAAGTCTAGAACCATACAATATTGTGTTGGCTAGACTCTGGAATACCTGCATCAATGTTATCAATCCAAAAAACCTATAGTTATTCTGAAACTAGATTTTGAAAATGCATTTGATTCTGTGGAACATGAGTTCATCTTTCAGATTCTCAAACACAAAGGATTCAATGATAAATGGATACTTTGGGTACAGCAGCTCCTAACTTCTGGCTCTTCTTCTGTCCTGGTCAATGGTGTGCCTGGAAGGAAATTTATGTGCAAGAAAGGGGTCAGGCAGGGATATCCCATGTCCCCACTACTTTTTGCAATTGCTGCTGATTTTTTACAGACCTTGGTTAACAAGCTGTTGGTGGAGGGACTGAATTAGCTGCCCATCCCTTGCCATGATAAGAATTTCCTATAGTCCAATATGCTGATGATACCCTTATCATCCTCCCTGTTGATGAAACTCAACTATTGCAGTTCAAGAAAATGCTCTTGCTCTTCTACCAATCCACTGGACTACAAGTGAATTATCATAAATCTGCCCTTCTACCTGTCAACATTTCTCCACAGCATCTCCAATACCTAGCTGACTCCATTGGTTATAAAGTAGGATCATTGCCCTTCACATACCTTGGCCTTCCGGTTGGGACAACTAAACCAAGAATCATTGATCTCATGCCACTAGTAGACAACATGGAAAGAAGACTTAGTGCTAGTTCATCTTTCCTGGCCCAGGGGGGAAGGTTACAGTATTTAAACTCAGCACTGTCATCCGGTCCTATCTTCTTTCTATGCAGTTTGGATATCCCACCAGGCATACTGAAAGAGCTTGAAAGAATTCAGAGACAAAGCCTCTGGAGAAAAAATGGGCAAGATCATGCACCCTCTCTTACTGCCTAGAATTTGGTGTGCAGACCCAAACATAAAGGGGGTTTAGTCATTATGAATCTCGCAATCCAGAATGAAGCCCTGCTGCTCAAGAATGTAGACAAATTCCTGAATCAAGCTGATATCCCATGGGTTCACTTAATCTAGAACACTTACTACCATAACACAGTCCCTTAGGGAACTGCTCTTTGTGGTTCATTTTGGTGGAAGGATATCTACAAAAGGCTGGACAAGTTCAGATCAGTTATATATGTTCAACCTAACAAGGGAGACACTTTCTTGTTTTGCTCTGACTCCTGGTTGGTTGGAAATTCTACTAGGCCTCTGGCTACTAGATTCCAAAGGCTATTCTCCTTTGTTACTGATCCTTTCTGCACAGCTGAGGAGGTTTTTAAAGCCTTTCATGATGAAAGTATGCTCTCCATGTTCCACTTACCACTCACTGATCAGGCTTACCAGGAGCTACTTTCGGTCAACTCCCTGCTTCAAGACCTGCTAATCAATCCCCAGGCCTCTGATAGATGGGTATGGGGTAAGGATGCTAAGGCCTACACAGCCAAGAGATACTATACTCATATTCAAAGCACTATTACCCCAAACCCCTTGCTGAACTGGAGATGTTTGCTTGGATGCTCATCATGGATAGGCTGAACACCCAAGACATGCTTGAACGGCGTCACTCGAATGTTTCAGACTCCAATCTCTGTTTTCTATGCCATGCTAGAGTTAAAGAAGACAGAGATCACTTATTTTTCAACTGTCTTTTCAGCACCAGGGTTTGGACCTACCTGCAGATCACATGGCAGGGTCAATCCATGTGGAGCTGTGCTTTAGCTGCTAAGAGAGACTTCCACAACCCCTTTTTTGCTGAGGTGGTCTTCACTGCATGTTCGAACATCTGGACTGTCAAAAAGGCAATGTTGTTTAACCAGGAGCAGCCAAGGTTCAGAAAATGGAGATCCAGCTTTATTCATGACATTTCCCTGTTAGCTCATAGGATTAAGGCTAGTTTCAGGGATGATCTCCTTAAGTTTCCTTTCTACCTCCTTGAGGTTTGTATTCATAGCTACCCAACCCCTTTGTACATTCTAACCTCTTCTTGTACATATAACTCTTGCACATGGGAATAAAAGAAAAAAGGTTGTGGGGGGTTTTCCCTACAGTAGCCGGTCAAAAAAAAGTACCCCAAAAATATAAGTTCTCCGAACGTTCTGAAAATCAAGTATGATTTTTTCTGGAATTTTTGAAAAATACTGGGACAAAGAGCTTGTCTGGGGGCTGCACCAGTGGGCCACAAGCCCTTACGGCATGGGCACCCCCCTGGCCGCACCACCCAGGCTTGTAGGGCCCACAGGCACCCCCTCCACTCATTCTTGCTCTCATCTGGTTCTCCTACCTCCGGAAAAAATTGTTTCGCAGCTCAAACCCGTGTTCTTGCTCCTCTTGCTGGGATTTTCGATCTCTTTGCTCAAATCACCATTCTCTGATCTATTTTGGGGAAATTACTCCATGGTAAGTGACTCCTCCATTGGTCCAATTAGTTTTTGCTCTAGTGCCTTATACTCCGCGTATTTTTGCTGCCTTGGTGACCATGTTCTTGAGCTTTGCATGCTGATTTTAGCTGGTCCCAAGTAGTTTTGATGTGTAATATGGCCTCTAGGCACTTGTGGGAGTAGTTTCTACGAGTTTTGTTGAGCCTTGTTCACTTTTCATTAGAATCACTAAGAATTTCAGAAATTTCAGAAATAGAAAAGGGAAAAGATGAGGAGGTTCTTAAGAGGCTCTTCAAGCCGTGACCCCAAGGATGATGGGAATGAGAATAAGCCCAAGTATTTTGTCCCTCGATTCATAGAAGTACGAGCGTGCAAGTGGCTAAGAGACGTGTTCTTCCACGCCACTGGAATTTATGAGGACTTTTATCACTTAGTGAAAAACGCAGGCCTTACCGCCTTCTTTGAAGAGCAGTGTCCGCAATACCTCCTCCTCCCTAATATCTTCGTACAAAGGTTTAACTTCTATCCCAGGAAGAATCCTCCTATGGTTGAGTTCAAACTTTATGATATCCCCCAGCGCATGTCACTCCAGGATTTTTGCAATGTTTGCAAATTACCTTATGTTGGGGATATTCATGAACCTCGTTCATGGGACTTGGAAGCTTTCATCGATACAATTGATGTAGGTGAGGAGAGAGGAGTGTCTTGCGCTACAGCTGCTAGCATTCATTTTCCCATGCTTCGGTACTTCTCACTTTTTGTGGGAAAATGTTTGATTGGCCGTGGGAAAGCTGGGTCACTTAGTTCCCCAGATCTTGCGGTCTTGCGCGAAGCCCTTTATAATGATAAAACTTATAGCTTGGGCGCTATAGTAGCTCAACGGTTGAACCTGAACCGTTCTAAAGGTGTTGTCTATGGAGGTATCTATGCTACTCGTCTTGCTAGAAACTTTGAGATACCCATTAGACAAGAGGAGGAAGAACAGATCCTTCTTCCCGAGAGATATCTAGGTTACAATAGCATGGTTCGCCATGACTTTCTTGATAGAGATATAAATAGAAGGATGATTTATAACCTGGTATTTAGTCAGGGTACTCGTGATACTATTACTTTGCCTGCTCCTTCTTTGTTCAATCTTCATGCAGGCAGGTACATTATTATTCCCTCGGACATCTACGCATATTGGGGCCTAGCCCAACCACAGGTGCCCGTGCCCGGGCCACTAGTCGAGTACCAGACGCCAGTTTATTAGTGGGAGCCAGAGGAGCTCACACAGCAGTGGCATCCTCAGTCCACTCCGGAGTACCTCGGAGCGGGTTATTTCCCTCCTTGGGAGTAGACCAACTTAGGCTAAAAGCCTAAGCTTGGGAGAGTACGTGTTCTCACCGACTTTACATTCTTGCTTATGCTTTCACTTTGTTAGCCGGTGTTCACACTTTGCCACTGTATCATCCATGTTAGTTTATTTCTTTTTCTCGTTTTCTTTTCGTGTGTCTGTCTAGTTTGGGGAAACCCAAAAAGATTTTCTTGTTCTTCTTTAGCTTGTTGGGATCTTTCCCGTGTAAATAGTTTTCTTTTTCTTTGGGTCAAGGTAGAAGATATTGGTTATAATGTTTAGTGGCTCTCGCATGTATACCTGTTTAGCTTTCAAAGAGCCATATTAATTTGTCTTCTCCTTTGTGTTTGCCTGCAGATTCCAGCTTTAGTCCAATGCACGAGCACGCTTATTATTTTTCACATCATTCGGTCGTGCAAGTGAAAGGCAATAATGACGATATATGATGAAGTGACTGAGCCTGGAAAAGCTGGTATGAACTCGATCTATTTTGTTTTTGTAAGTATGACTAGCTCATCATGCCTGATTCATCTTTGTTGTGAGAGAAACATGTTTACAATGACAACTTAGAGATCATAGTTGCTTATGCCATGCTTACTTAGCTAGGAGCTTATAATGGTTTGTCTTGGATGCCCACATGAATTTTGAGATCAATATGTTGTAGTATGATAGGATGGTATCCTCCTTTGAATGATTCAAGTGGCTTGACTTGGCGCATGTTCATGCATGTAGTTGAAACAAAATCAACATAGCCTCTATGATATTCATGTTCATGGTGATTTATGTCCTACTCATGCTTGCATTCAATGTTAGTTAGTCTCATTGCATTTTGATGATTGTTGTCGCTCTCTAGTTGGTCGCTTCCGAGTCTTTTGCTAGCCTTCACTTGTACTAAGCGGGAATACTGCTTGTGCATCCACCTCCATAAACCCAAAGTTGTTCAGTATGAGTCCACCATACCTACCTATGTGCGGTATCTACCTGCCGTTCCAAGTAAATTTGCATGTGCCACTCTCTAAACCTTCAAGAAATAATCTGTTTTGCATGCCCGAACAGCTCATGTGGTGACAGGGGGCTAATAGTATCTTCCATGCTAGGCGTGTTATCTTCGATATGTGTTTATTCACTATCATTCACGAGAAAGGGGCCGGTAATTGGAATTCCCAGTTCCATGCTCAAATCGAAAAGATAATTGCAAACAAAACTCCCCCAGGATTGATGTTGGTATGGACGGTACCCGAGGATTCGGCTAGCCGTGGAGTGTGATTGATTGGTGGTGGGGGAGTCAAAACTTTACTTTTCTGTTTGGGAACCGCCTATAGCATGTGCAGCGTGGAAGATGTTGAGAACTCTTAGTCATTGCATTGACAATGAGAGCATGCCACCCAAAAATATTATCTCTTTTTTAAAAGCTTGAGCTCTCGCACCTCTGCAAATAAATGCTTCCCTCTACGAAGGGCCTGTCTATTTAAGTTCCTGTTGAGTCATCCTCCTCTTATAAAAGCACCAATTAGAGAGCACCTCTGTCATTTTTATGCTTCGCTTTTAACTATGTTGAGTATGACTGTGACTGGATCCTCTTTGCCATGAATTTCAATGTTTAGTCAGGCCTTGGTCTTTGAAGGTGCTCTGCATTTATGTTTTGCGGTCTTGGAAAGAGCTAGCGAGATACCACGTGTTCGTACTGCTTCATGTTGTTTTGATTGAAGTGTTGACATTTGAGGCTTATTATTATTTGCTCGCTAGTTGATTATGCCATTGATATGAGTTTACCATGAGACCTAGATGTCATTTTCTTATGTGGTTTGCTTGTGATCTTGCTGAAATTCTGGTTATGAGTTAGACATAGTTGCAACAACAAGATCAAACAGAGTTCGTCAAAGTTTTTCTTTTGTCTCTTTTAGTTTGTCAACTGAATTGCTTGAGGACAAGCAAGACTTTAATCTTGGGGGATTGATACGTCTCCGTCGTATCTACTTTTCCGAACTCTTTTGCCCTTGTTTTGGACTCTAATTTGCATGATTTGAATGGAACTAACCCGAAGTAACGCTGTTTTCAGCAGAATTGCCATGGTGTTGTTTTTGTGCAGAAATAAAAGTTCTCGGAATGACCTGAAAATTACTGAGAATTTTTCTGGAATTAATGAAAAATACCTGCGCAAAGATCCACTAGAGGGGGTGAGCCAGTGGGCTTAAAGCCCACTGGCCGTGGCCACCCCCCCAGGCCGCACCAACCAGGCTTGTGGAGCCCACAGAGCTCCACCGCCTCCAAACTCAGCTCTATATATCCTGTTTCGCTCGGAAAAAAATCAGGGAGAAGGATTCATTGTGTTTTACGATATGGAGGCGCCGCCACCTCCTGTTCTTCATTTGGAGGGCAGATCTGGAGTCTGTTCGGGGCTCCGGAGAGGGGAAATCGTCGCCATCGTTATCATCAACCTTCCTCCATTGCCAATTCCATGATGCTCTTCATCGTTCGTGAGTAATCTCATCGTAGGCTTGCTGGACGGTGATGAGTTGGATGAGATCTATCATGTAATCGAGTTAGTTTTGACGGGGATTGATCCCTAGTATCCACTATGTTCTGAGATTGATGTTGCTACTACTTTTCCATGGTTAATGCTTGTCACTAGGGCCTGAGTGCCATGATTTCAAATCTGAACCTATTATGTTGTCGCCAATATATGTGTGTTTTAGATCCTATCTTGCAAGTTGTAGTCACCTACTATGTGTTATGACCCGGCAACCCCGGATTGACAATAGCCGGAACCACTCCTGGAGATGACCATAGTATGAGGAGTTCATGTATTCACCACATGTTAATGCGTTGGTCCGGTTCTTTATTAAAAAGAGAACCTTAATATCCCGTAGTTTCCATTAGGACCCCGCTGCTACGGAAGGGATGGACAATAGATGTCATGCAAGTTATTTTCCCTAAGCACATATGACTACATACGGAATACATGCCTACATTAGATTGATGAACGGGAGCTAGTTACTTATCTCTCCGTGTTATAGCTTTCACATGATGAATCACATCCGGCATACTCATCCATCACCAATCCACTGCCTACGAGTCTTTTACTACTGGTCCTTGCTACGTTACTTTGCCGCTACTGCTGTTACTTTGCCACTATTGCTGTTACTCTATTGTTACCGCTGTCACTACTGCTGTGACTTGCTACTACTGTCAGTAATGCTATTCCATGCTACTGCTGTCACTACTGCTGTTACTTGCTACTTTGCTATTACTCGCTGCAACACTTTACTCGCGCCATTGATACAACAAGTCAGGAATAGTCTGCCGTCAACATACCCTTTTCTGGCACCGTTGCTATCATACTACTTTGCTACTGATACTTTGCTTGCAGACACTAATCTTTCAAGTGTGGTTGAATTGACAACTAAGCTGCTAATACTTGAGAATATTCTTTCGCTTCCTCTTGTGTTGAATCAATAAATTTGGGTTGAATACTCTACCCCCGAAAACTGTTGTGATCCCCTATACTTGTGGGTCATCAGGGTACTCCAAGAAAATTTGCTATGCGAGTGGCATAGATCCCACCAAAGAAATCCCCTTCATTAGCATTATTATTCAGCCTCCTTATTATTATAGCTCCCATGTTGAAACTTTTATCACCCGTTACTGCGCTCTTAAGAATACTAAGGTCGGGTGCGCAGAGGTGACAATGCTCAATCTTGCCATTAATGCATCTGCCTATGAAAAGGGCAAAGTAATGCAAGGCAGGAAAATGAATGCTCCCCATGGTAGCGTGCGTAATATCTCTAGTTTCTCCAATAGTTATACGAGAGAAAAAATCTCTAACCGAAGATTTAGGAGGATCATTGAGGCTACCCCAAATAGGTATCTTGCAAATTCTATTGAAATCCTCTAAATCCATGGTATACGATTTGTCATAGAGATCAAACAGTACCGATGTGTCACGGCCAGCTTAAAAATTTGAATCTACGAACAAAAGAGGCAGTGTGAGCAACATACTGTTCACATTTATCGGAGATGAATTCTTCGAGTCTGACATTGTGAACAAGTGCATCAAACTCGTCTTTGAAACCTGCCTCAATCATAAATTTATCGAAAGGCCATTCACATGGTTGTACCTGTGTGTCCCTTGATTGGTAAGGATCGGGCTCCTGAATCGCAAGACGGGGACCTCTCTTGCTTGAGGAACCACCATGATAGTTTCTTCTGAACATCTTCCTTTTCTAAAATTTTCAGTGACCCAAAGGAAAAGTGAACAAGGCTCAACTAAACTCGTAGCAACTACTCCAACAAGTTCCTAGAGGCCATATTACGCATCAAAACCACTTGGGACCAGCTAGAATTAGCATGCAAAGCTCAAGAACATGGTCACCAAGGCAGCAAAAATAGGCGAAGTATAAGGCACTTGAGCAAAAACTAATTGGACCAATGGAGGAGTCACTTACCAAGGATTAATTTCCCCAAAACAGTTCGGAGAATGGTGCTTTGAGCAAAGAGATCGAAAATCCCAGCAAGTGGGCCCCACAAGCCAGGTAGGCGTGGCCAGGGGGGTGCCCGTGCCTCACGGGCTTGTGGCCCACTGGTGCAGCCCCCAGACAAGCTCTTTGTCTCAGTAATTTTAAAAAAATCCAGAAAAAATCATATTTGATTTTCAGGACGTTCGGAGAACTTTAATTTTCAGGGTACTTTTCTCCGGGACGCTAAAACAGAAAACAGGGAAAACTAAACTAAACCTATCATTTTTCTTCTAAGCAACCGAAAGCGAAATCTTGGAACACAGGTTTGTGACTCCTTGATTCATCCATCTCATGATCATCGAAAGAAATCCGTCGATGAGGTTGATCAAGTCTCCTTGACAAACTTTTTTGAATCGCAAAAGAGAACGGAGAATTTTTGAATAGACACTAGGTCACCTCAATGGGGATATGTATATCCCCAACAAGAAAATCATACTTCATCTTAACAGGAGGAATAGGGCATTCAAAGCTCCCAATAAGAATCGATGAAGTTTTTTCGATAGCATTGATGCAATGTACTCGATATTGTTTCTTCGGAAAGTGCACCGTATGCTCATTACCGTTGACATGGAAAGTGACATTGCCTTTGTTGCATTCTATAACAGCCCCTACAGTGTTTAAAAAGGGTCTTCCGAGGATGACCGCCATGGCATCGTCATGGGGAATATCCAAGATAACAAACTCTGTTAAGATAGTGACGTTGGCAACCACAACAGGCACATCCTTGCAAATGCCGATAGGGAAAGTAGTTGATTTGTCGGCCATTTGCAGAGAGATTTCAGTGGGTGTCAACTTATCCAGTTCAAGTCTACGATAAAGAGAGAAAGGCATAACACTAACACCGGCTCCAAGGTCGCATAAAGCAGTTTTAACGTAGTTTCCTTCAATTGATCAAAGTATGGTGGGTACTCCGGGATCACCTAGTTTCTTAGGAGTTCCACCCTTGAAGGTATAGTTAGCAAGAATGCTGGAAATCTCAACCTCAGGTATCTTCCTCTTATTAGTCACAATATCCTTCATGTACTTAGCATACGGAGACATTTTGAGCTTATCTGTCAAACGCATTTGCAGAAAGACAGGTCTAATCATTTCAACAAATCGCTCAAAATCCTCATCATCCTTTTTCTTGGATGGTTTGGGAGGAAAGGGCATGAGTTTCTGAACCCATGGTTCCCTTTCTTGACCATGCTTCCTAACAGTGAAGTCATTCTTATCGTATCTTCTATTCTTAGGCTGTGGGTTATCAAGATCAACAGGTTCAATCTCCACATCCTTATCATTACTAGGTTGAGCATCTTCATGAACATCACTATTGGTATTATCATTAGGCTCATGTTCATCACCAGGTTGTGTCTCACCATCAGAGGCAGAGTCATCGTTTGGACTCTCAGGTGTATCAGCATTAGGGTTGCTAGCGTGCAAGTTCCTATCATCTTTCTTCTTCTTTCTATGATGACTAGGTGCATCAGTGCTAACTCCTTGAGAATCTTGTTCAATTCTCTTGGGAGGACCCTCACGATACAAAGGTTCCTGGGTCATTCTACTGCCTCTAGTGACGACTCTAACGGAATTGTCATTCAACTCATTGAGCAAGTCATTCTGAGCTTTAAGTACTTGTTCTACTTGAGTAGTAACCATAGAGGCATGTTTACTCAGGAGCTTAAGATCATTGACATTTCTGCCCACACAAGCACTTAAATGACTAAGCATACGAGCATTCTGTTCCAATTGTCTGCTAACATAATCATTGAAACTTTGTTGTTTGGTAACAAAGTTATCAAATTCATCCAGGCATAGGCTAGCAGGTTTATCAAAAGGAATATCACTCTCATCAAACCTACGCAGAGAATTTACTTCTTCTACCTGTATCGGGTTATCAAGACCATGGATCTCTTCGATAGGTGGTAGATATTTGACATCTTCAGATTTAATGCCTTTCTCTCGCATAGATTTCTTGGCTTCTTTCATATCTTCAGGACTGAGGAATAGAATACCTCTTTTCTTTGGAGTTGGCTTAGGAGGTGGTTCAAGAATAGTCCAAGCATTCTCATTGCACAAGATGTTATTCAGTAGAATCTCAGCTTGTTCTACAGTTCATTCCCTAAAAACACAACCAGCACAACTATCTAGGTGGTCTTTGGAAGCATCGGTAAGTCCATTATAGAAGATATAAAGTATTTCATTCTTCTCAAGAGGGTGATCAGGCAAAGCATTCAGTAGCTGGACGAGCCTCCCCAGAGCTTGTGCGAGACTCTCTTCTCCAGCTTGAGCAAAGTTGTAGATTTCCTGCAAGGCACCTTGCTTCTTATGGGCAGCGAAATATTTTTCAGAGAAGTAGTAGACCATATCCTGGGGACTACGCACACAACTAGGAGCAAGAGAAGTGAACCAAGTCTTAGCATCATCCTTTAGCGAGAAAGGAAACAGCTTGAGGATATAGTAGTGGCGGATCTTTTCCTCACTAGTGAATAGGGTGGCTATATTGTGTCGTTTGGTAAGATGGGCTACAACCGTTTCAGACTCATAACCGTGAAAAGGATCAGATTCGACCAGAGTGATTAACTCAGGGTCGACACAGAATTCATAATCCTTATCGGTCACAAAGATAGGCGAAGTAGCAAACTTTGGGTCGTATTTCATCCTAGTGTTGAGAGATTTTTCTTTCCACTTGAGCAGTAATTTCTCAACATCATAGCTATCCTTACAAGCAAGAAAGTCCTCAGATATCTCTCCCTCCATAACATAACACTCAGGCATATCAGGCAATTCATGTCTAGGAGAGCTAGGTCTAGCAGGCAAAATAGCAGGTTCCACTTCAATAGTATGAGCAGTTTTAAAAGTATCATCACATCTAGCAGCAACTCTAGCAATTTGTGCATTAAGGAATGCACCTAGTGGCAAAGCAGTATCAAGCATAGCATCATCAGGCAAAGATGTATCAAGCATAGCATCATCATAAGCATCATGGGCAGCAGAAGTAGTATCATCAAGCACAAGCGACATATCAAGATTTCTAGCAGGAGGTGGTGTCGCAAATTTACTCATAACTAAAGGTAAATCAAGTGCAGAGCTAGATGGCAGTTCCTTACCTGTCCTCGTAGTTGAGGGCAAGACTTTAGTTCTTAGATATTTCGGATTCCTCATAGTGATCAGCAGACGTAAATCCCAAGTGACTGAGAGAATATAGTTTTGCTTCCCCGGCAACGGCGCCATAAAAAGGTCTTGATAACCCACAAGTATAGGGGATCGCAATAGTTTTTGAGGGTAGAGTATTCAACCCAAACTTATTGATTCGACTCAAGGGGAAGCGAAAGAATATTCTCAAGTATTAGCAGTTGAGTTGTCAATTCAACCACACCTGAAAGATTTAGTGTCTGCAGCAAAGTATCAGTAGCAAGGTAGTATGATAGCAGCAGTAGCAACAATAACCAGTAGCAGCAAAGTAACAACAATAGCAACAGAGTAACAGCAACAGTGACAGCAGTAGCGGCAAAGTAACATAGCAAGGACCAGTAGTAAAAGATTCGTAGGCAATGGATCGGTGATGGATGATTATGCCGGATGCTATTCATCATGTAACAGCTATAACACGGAGAGATATGTAACTAGCTCCCATTCGTCAATCTAATGTAGGCATGTATTCCGTATGTAGTCATACGTGCTTAGGGAAAATAACTTGCATGACATCTACTGTCCATCCCTCCCGTGGCAGCGGGGTCCTAATGGAAACTACAGGATATTATGGTTTTCCTTTTAATAAAGAACCGGACCAACGCATTAACACTTGGTGAATACATGAACTCCTCATACTATGGTCAACTTCGGGAGTGGTACCGGCTATTGTCACTCCGGGGTTGCCGGGTCATAACACATAGTAGGTGACTACAACTTGCAAGATAGGATCTAAAACACACATATATTGGCGACAACATAATAGGTTCAGATCTGAAATCATGGCACTCGGGCCCTAGTGACAAGCATTAAGCATGGCAAAGTAGTAGCAACATCAATCTCAGAATAGAGTGGATACTAGGGATCAATCCCTGTCAAAACTAACTCGATTACATGATAGATCTCATCCAACCCATCACCGTCCAGCAAGCCTACGATGAGATTACTCACGAACGGTGAAGAGCATCATGGAATTGGCGATGGAGGAAGGTTGATGATGACGATGGCGACGATCTCCCCTCTCCGGAGCCCAGAACGGACTCCAGATCTGCCCTCTAGATGAAGAATAGGAGGTGGCGGCGCCTCCATATCGTAAAACGCGATGAATCCTTCTCTCTGAGTTTTTTCGGATGAAACGGAATATATAGAGCTTGATTGAGAGGCGGTGGAGCGTCGTGGGCTCCACAAGCCTGCTAGGCGCGGCCAGCGGGGGCCCGCGCCTCGTGGATTTTGGGCTCCGCGCTCCACGTCCTCCGCTGATTCTTGCGCCAGTATTTTTCATTAATTTCAGAAAAATTCTTCGTAAATTTTCAGGTCATTCCGAGAACTTTTATTTCTGCGCAAAAACAATACCATGGCAATTCTGCTGAAAACAGCTTTAGTCCGGGTTAGTTCCATTCAAATCATGCAAATTAGAGTCCAAAACAAGGGCAAAAGAGTTCGGAAAAGTAGATACGACGGAGACGTATCAACGACCGCAAGCTCGTCCCTCGTCATCAACATCGAGCACAATAACCTAGCTAAGTCACTTTCATGCTCAACTTGTTTTCAATTTGTATTTTTTGTGTGTTTCAGCGAGTCATTGTATTTGTGTTAAACACAAAATCTGTCGTTAAAAACATAGCTTGGTAAGGGCGTTGTTTGTTCAAAACACTTCCTTTACCCATGTTACCTGGGCGCTCTTAAAAATTTATAAGCTTTTTTAAATAAATGTTTTCTTTTTGGTCGTTGCAAAGTCTTTTTTCTACCGCTCCTTTCTCGACTCAAGTGTGTGGTCAATAGCCGGATTGCCTTATTACTTTCTAAAGTCCCTCGAGTTTAGTTCACTAAACTAGCCTCGCTGAAACACTCCGCGTTTGGAATATGGAAGTTGAAGCCGAAGGTTGATCCGCTTGAAATCTTGAGATTGGATTTGTCATGTTAAAGCACGCTGGAAGCACAAACTAATTTTAAGACCAATTTTCGGATTGGCACCCGGAAACTTGATTTAGTTGTGACATAAGTTTTTGCTAAAGTTTTTTGGTTTTTCGTGCTTTAGAAACCATTAATCTAATTTTACGTTTTTATTTTAAGAGGCGGTGAATCCTCTTCATCGAGGTGCCCTATGTAATAATTCATCTCGGGAAATATTTACCGACCCACAGTTCGGCATCTTTCCTGCCGACCGGCACCTTGGTTTCTCGGATATTGCTTTATATGCATTAGTTTCGAATTGTGTCTTCGGTCAATACTTGGGTTGCCTAGCTCCTGTGGTTGCCTCCTATATTCCGCTTTGTTCGGGTAGGTGTGCAAAGGGAGAACCACTGGGATTGCACTTTCGATTTTACTGATCAAGTACCTTAGTGGAGAAAGCCGAAAACTGACTGACACAATGAACACAAGCTGGTTAGCGACCCGATGACTTTGTCAAACAATAGACCGATAGAGTTTACCCCATGGGCCTTACATAAAATTGGCCGACGTGTTAATGGCTTAACCTCAGCTAACATGGAACAGTAACGGGGTTAGTAACTTGCCTTCCTACTTAAAAAGTACTATGACTAACTGAAAGTTATAAAGCCTGAATATCCAATTGATTCGTTTCCACTAAACACAACCGCCTCTGGGCACTGATACGTCGGCTAAGGGTTGTCTTGTTAGTACGGAAACACCCTGTGTAGTATCTACAAAGGGGTGGAAGCGACGATGGGCCACTTTCAGATTACAAAAAGTCGCAATGGAGTCAAAAATAACATATAGTATAAAATCATTTGTATTCAATATGCATGTGTTGCCTTCCGTAATCATCATTATAAATCCATAAATATGCATCAATTTGACTTCAGATTTTGGCCAAGCTGGGTTGCGTGTCTCCTGTGCTTCCCCCTATGTTCCCGATTGTTCGGCTAGGGGGTAAAGGGAGCACCTCTGTGATTGTTACTTCCGAGTCACCCGGGTTAGTACCTGAGACTCGGTGAAGCTGAAAGGTAGCCATCTTAAGAATATAATTGGTCAACAATGACAGAAGTGAAAATTTTGGTTCATTTAAGAACAAAGATATCGGGAACATTCCCCGGACTAAATCCACAATATTTTCCTCCCACACTGATCGGAGTTGAGGTTTCACGATCATGGTCAAACTTGATATCCATGGAAAAGGAACTTATAAATGAACTATTTCCCCAGAAGTTGTTTTTTACGTTAATTAAGTAATCTCTCCGTGTATCTTTGTTTATAAAACTCTATGGCGTATTGCGCTGTTTGTCGTAAATCTTTGCCCTTATCAAGGCTTTATAAAGTAGGACAAACACTCCTCGGCTACTGGCCGTGTAGGTTGAAGCCGATGGCGGTCAACAAAGTATTGTACAATGCAGATCCGAGCATTAATGATGTAAAGTACTTGGATACATAGGATCATTACACTTAAATTGTGCCAAACATAACAAAGTTTGTCTCAAACAAATATCGATCCTTAATTTGACCACCCTTGCCCAAATTAAGGCTCAGGGGCTACCATATTGCTTATTCAATGAAGCAAATTCAAACTGCAATAGGTTTCTGCTACTTCTTGAGCTTGCGTTGGTTTTTCCCTTGAAGAGGAAAGGGTGATGCAAGAAAGTAGAGATAAGCATTACCCTCAGTTTGAGAACCAAGGTATCAATCCAATAGGAGTATCAAGATGAGGCATGATACGTCTCAAACATATCTATAGTTTTTGATGGTTTCACGCTGTTTCCTGTCATCTTTGGATGTTTTATGTACCTTTAATATCTTTTTTGGGACTAACTTATTAATTCAGTGCCAAGTGCAAGTTCCTTTTTTTCTGTGTTTTTGGCTCTTTTCAGATCTGATTTTGGAACGGAGTCCAAATGGAATAAAATCTCCGAAATGATTTTTTCCCGAACAGAAGAAGATCAGGGGGCTGTGAGCCAAGCCAGGAGGGCTCCTGGGAGCCCACAAGCCCCCACTCCACCACCAGGGGGGAGGCGGCGGTGGCAGGGCTTGTGGCCTCCCTGGCCACCCCCTGACCTAGATCTTTGGCCTATATATTCCCTAAAATATCGCAAAAAATCAGGGGAGCCTCGAAAATACTTTTCCACCGCCGCAAGCTTCCGTTTTTGCGAGATTTCATCTGGAGACCCTTCCCAGCGCCCTGCCGGAGGGGACTTTGGAGTTGGAGGGCTTCTTCATCATCATCATCGCCTCTCCAATGACTCGTGAGTAGTTCACTTCACACCTACGGGTCCGTAGTTAGTAGCTAGATGACTTCTTCTCTCTCTTGGATCTTCAATACAAAGTTCTCCATGATCTTCATGGAGATCTATCCGATGTAATCTTCTTTGGCGGTGTGTTTATCAAGATCCGATGAATTGTGGATTTGTGACCAGATTATCTATGATATATATTTTAGTCTTTGCTGATTTATTATATGCATGATTTGATATCCTTGTAAGTCTCTCCGAGTCTTGGGTTTTGTTTGGCTAACTAGATCTATGATTCTTGCAATGGGAGAAGTGCTTGGTTTTGGGTTCTACCATGTGGTGACTTTTCCCAGTGACAGTAGGGGCAGCAAAGCACACATTAAGTAGTTGCCATCAAGGGTAACAAGATGGGCTCTGTCATCGATATGAGATTGTCCATCTACATCATGTCATCTTGCTTAAGGCGTTACTCTGTTCTTTTGGACTTAATACACTAGATGCATGCTGGATAGCAGTCGACGTGTGGAGTAATAGTAGTAGATGCAGAAAGTATCAGTCTACTTGTTTTGGACGTGATGCCTATATATATAATCATTGCCATAGATATTGTCACGACTTTGCGCGGTTCTATCAATATCTCGATAGTAATTTGTTCACCCACCGTCTACTTGCTTTCATGAGAGAAGCCACTAGTAAACACTACGCCCCCCGGGTCTATTCACATCCATCATTTACACCTCCGCTTTTACTTTGCTTTGTTACTTTGTTGCTTTCAGTTCTCACTTGGCGAACAATCTATAAGGGATTGACAACCCCTTCATAGCGTTGGGAGCAAGCTTTTGTGTTTGTGCAGGATCTTGTGATACTCCTCCACTGGATTGATACCTTGGTTCTCAACCTAAGGAAAATACTTACCACCGCTGTGCTACATCACCCTTTCCACTTCGAGGGAACACCAACCCAAGGCTCCAAGGCCACGGGGGAAATCCTTTGCATATTTGCCTAGGAAGTCCCTTAAGGCGTAGCCGCGGCAGAAGGATTCCTGGTGCCGTCGACACGACTATTCTTGGCGCCGTTGCGAGGGAAGCACAGCTGACATCAGAAGTATTTTTGGCGCCGTTGCCGGGGAGGAGAGATCAAGATCTACCCAAGTAGGTCTCACAAACTCATCTCTTGCATTTACTTTTGTTGCCAGTTGCCTCTCGTTTTCCTCTCCCCCACTTCATATTTGCCGTTTTCATTTGCCTTTCTCCTTCGCCGTTTTATTTTGCCCATTTCACTCTCTCTTCCTGCTCGTTTGTGTGTGAGATAGTCCATCAATGGATAGACCCACCACTCCAAACGACACCCCTGAAAATGGAGTTCTCAATTTCAGGCAAAATGAGGAAGAAAATTTGAAGGACGCTTGGTACATTGCAATGCTCAAAGTAGATCTACTCATAAGCAATCCACTACCGTCCTCCTTCACAGTTTCTATGTTGGAATTTCTCCATGGAATAGGTATATCCTTGATACCATTGTAGGCGGGAACTTTTTGGGGAGCCATACTGTTGACTCCTATAGAGCTATCATGAATTTGGTAGGCTCACCCCCGCTTATGGTTAATGGAACTATCTTGACCTTGGAACACGTGATGCAAAGGCTTGACGCTATTGAAAACAAAATTGCCACAGTTGAACTTATTGAGGGTTTGGATAGAAAGATCCACAATCAAATTACTCAGTACGGATCCAAAGTGGGAAACTTTTTGAAAAATTTAAGGGAGAAGGAACTTATAATTAATGATTCTTCTAGAATTGGCAAATTAGAAGTTGTCATAACCAACTTGGGTTCCGCTTTTGCCGCTGTGCAAAATACTCCAAATCTCACTCTCAAAAAGACCGTCAAGCCTGTTTTTGTTCCTAAAGCTAGTGGTGAGTCATCCAATAAAGATGAAGATCTTAAGATGATAAATGATCATGCTACTTATGGTTTGAGCACCAAAGATGACTATACGTGATTCCATCACTTTTTGCCTAGCTAAGGGCGTTAAACAAAAGCGCTTGTTGGGAGGCAACCCAACGAATCTATCATTTTTCTTTCTTTTTTGTGTTTTCCACACTTTCATAATTCTGTTATGATTGTGTTTTTTTTGTTTCTTTTTGCGTTTGTGCAAAGCAAAACCGTTATGATTAGTCTTGGGGATGATCGTTTGGTCATGCTGGAAAAGACAGAAACTTTCTACTCAAGAAAACAATTTTCATTTTTTTTCTGTAAGAGTTTTTGAGTTCATTTATTTTTCTGCTGGTTGCTATGCAAATTCTTCAGACTGTCATAATTTTTCAGAATTTTGGAAGTACCAGAGGTATACGAAATATGCAGATTGCTACTGACTGGTCTGCGGTTAACAAATTCTGTTTTTTTTTGTGTTGGTTGCTTATTTTGATGAAACTATGGATAGTATCGGGGGGTATTAGCCATGGAAGATTGAAAATACAGTAACCCAACATCAGCACAAGTAGAATTTAAGTTTGCTACAGTACCTAAGGAAGTGGTGGTTTGCTTTCTCATACTAATGTTATCACGAGTTTCTCTTTAAGTTTCGTGTTGTGAAGTTTTCAAGTTTTGGGTGAAGTTCTTATGGACAAAGAGATAAAGAGTGGCAAGATCTCAAGCTTGGGGATGCCCAAGGCACCCCAAGAGATTCAAGGATGCCATAAAAGCCTAAGCTTGGGGATGCCCCGGGAAGGCATCCCCTCTCTCGTCTTCAATCCATCAGTAACGTTCCTTGGGGCTATATTTTTATTCACCACATGTTATGTGTTTTTGCTTGGAGCATCTTGTATAGTAGGAGTCTTTTATTTTTGTTGTGTCACAATCATCCTTGCTGCACACCTAGAGATAGAGAGACATTCACTCACCGTGATTTTGTCGAGCTTCACTTATATCTTTTGGTAGACAATTCAGCTCACATGTGCTTCACTTATATCTTTTGAGCTAGATACTTTTGCTCTATGGTCTTGACTTATATCTTTTAGAGCACAGCGGTGCATGGCTTGGTAGTTGATCTATGCTTTGAAAGTAGTCTCAAAAGGGGTAGTTATCCAAAGGGATACGAAAACTTCCACCTTCATGTGCATTGAATAGTTAGAGAAGTTTGATTCATCTCAATTAGTTTTGAGTTGTGGTTATGGTAATATTGAAGTCATGCTAGTAAGGTGTTGTGGATCTAGAAATACTTGTGTTGAAGTTAGTGATTCCTGTAGCATGCATGTATGGTGAACCGCTATGTGATGAAATCTGAGCATGATTAGTCTATTGATTGTCATCCTTTGCGTGGCGGTCGGGATCGCGCGATGGTTTATACCTACCAACCCTTCCCCTAGGAGTATGTGTTGAATGCTTTGTTTCCATTACTAACAAAACTTTTGCAACAATTATATGAGTTCTTCATGACTAATGTTGAGTCCATGGTTTAGATGCACTTTCACCTTCAATCATCACTATCTTGTTGGTGCCGTGCAACTTCCGCTGGTGCACAAGACCCACCATTAGCCTCCCTCAAAACAGCCACCATACCTACCTACTATGGCTTTTTCAAAGTCATTCTGAGATATATTGCCATGCAACTACCACCATGACATGTGCCACCACGTCTACATTGCCATTGCATGATCGTAAGATAGCTAGCATGATGTTTCCATTGATGTCCATGCCATGCTAGATCGTTGCCACGATACACTACCGAAGGCATTCCATATAGAGTCATAGTTGCTCTAAGTTTTTAGTTGAAAGTGTGATGATCATCATTAATGGAGCATTGTCCCATGTCAGGAAATAAAAGGGGCAAAAGAAGCCCACCGAAAAAAGGCCAAAGAGCCCACCAAAAAATAAAATTAAAAAAATGAGAGAAAAAGAGAGAAGGGACAATGCTACCACTTTTTCCACACTTGTGCATATTAAGCACCATGATCTTCATGATTGAGAGTCTCTCGTTTTGTCACCACCATATAGCTAGTGGGAAATTTTCATGATATAACTTGGCTTCCTCAAAATTGCCTTAGGTCTTCATGAGCAGGCAAGTTGGATGCACACCCACTAGTTTTCTTTAAGAGCTTTCACATACTCGTAGCTCTAGTGCATCATTTGTATGGCAATCCCTACTCATTCACATTGATATCTATTGATGAGCATCTCCAGAGCTCATTGATATGCCTAGTTAATGTGACTATCTTCTCCTTTTTTGTCTTGGAACATCCACCACATTCCACACCATCTATAGTGCTATAACCATGGCTCATGCTCATGTATTGCGTGAGAGTTGAAAAGGTTTGAGAAAGTAAAGGTGTGAAACAATTACTTGGCCAATACCGGGGTTGTGCATGATTTAAATTCGTTGTGCAATGATGATAGAGCATAGCCAGACTATATGCTTTTGTAGGGATAACTTTCTTTTGGCCTTGTTATTTTGAAAGTTCATGATTACCTTGCTAGTTTGCTTGAATTATTATTGTTTCCACGTGAATAGCAAACTATTGTTTTGAATCTAATGGATCTGAACATTCACGTCACATAAGAGGAGTTATAAAGGACATCTAGTCTAGGTAACATGAAAGCATCAAAAATTCATTCTTTATCACTTCCCTACTCGAGGACGAGCAGGAGTTAAGCTTGGGGATGCTTGATACATCTCAAACGTATCTATAATTTTTGATGGTTTCATGCTGTTATCTTGTCATCTTTGGATGTTTTATGTACCTTTTATATCTTTTTTGGGACGAACTTATTAATTAAGTGCCAAGTGCCAGTTCCTGTTTTTCTGTGTTTTTGTCTCTTTTCAGATATGATTTTGGAACGGAGTCCAAACGGAATAAAATCCCCAAAATGATTTTTTCCCGAACAGAAGAAGATTAGGGGGCCTGTGGGCCAAGCGAGGAGGGCTCCTAGGAGCCCACAAGCCCCCACTCCGCCACCAGGGGGAGGCGGCGGTGGCAGGGCTTGTGGCCTCCCTGGCCGCCCCCTGACCTAGATGTTTGGCCTATATATTCCCTAAAATACAGCAAAAAATCAAGGGAGCCTCGAAAATACTTTTCCGCCACCGCAAGCTTCCGTTTCCGCGAGATCTCATCTGGAGACCCTTCCCGGTGCCCTGTCGGAGGGGACTTTGGAGTTGGAAGGCTTCTTCATCATCATCATCGCCCCTCCAATGACTCGTGAGTAGTTCACTTCAGACCTACGGGTCCGTAGTTAGTAGCTAGATGGCTTCTTCTCTCTCTTGGATCTTCAATACAAAGTTCTACATGGTCTTCATGGAGATCTATCCGATGTAATCTTCTTTGGCGGTGTGTTTGTCGAGATCCGATGAATTGTGGATTTGTGATCAGATTATCTATGATATATATTTGAGTATTTGCTGATTTCTTATATGCATGATTTGATATCCTTGTAAGTATCTCCGAGTCTTGGGTTTTGTTTGGCCAACTAGATCTATGATTCTTGCAATGGGAGAAGTGCTTGGTTTTGGGTTCTACCATGTGGTGACCTTTCCCAGTGATAGTAGGGGCAGCAAGGCACACATTAAGTAGTTGGCATCAAGGGTAACAAGATGGGCTCTGTCGTTGATATGAGATTGTCCATCTACATCATGTCATCTTGCTTAAGGCGTTAATCTGTTCTTTTGGACTTAATACACTAGATGCATGTTGGATAGCGGTCGACGTGTGGAGTAATAGTAGTAGATGCAGAAAGTATCGGTCTACTTGTTTTGGACGTGAGGCCTATAGATATAATCATTGCCATAGATATCGTCACAACTTTGCGCGGTTCTATCAATTGCTCGACAGTAATTTGTTCACCCACCCTCTACTTGCTTTCATGAGAGAAGCCACTAGTAAACACTACGGCCCCCGGGTCTATTCACATCCATCGTTTACACCTCCGCTTTTACTTTGCTTTGTTACTTTGTTGCTTTCAGTTCTCACTTGGCGAACAATCTATAAGGGATTGACAACCCCTTCATAGTGTTGGGAGCAAGCTTTTGTGTTTGTGGAGGATCTTGTGATACTCCTCCACTGGATTGATACCTTGGTTCTCAAACTGAGGAAATACTTACCACCGCTGTGCTACACCACCCTTTCCGCTTCGAGGGAACACCAACGCAAGGCTCCAGGGCCATGGGGGAAATCATTTGCATATTTTCCTAGGAAGTCACTTAAGGTGTAGCCGTAACAGAAGGATTCCTGGTGCCGTCGACATGACTATACTTGGCGCCATTGCGAGGGAAGCACTGCTGACATCAAGGCACCAATGAACCTGCGCAAAAACAAACAAACTTGCACCCAACACAATAAAGGGGTTGTCAATCCCTTCACGATTACTTGCCAGGTGAGATCTGATAGTGATGAAAGGTAAATAGAAATAAAAGTGCAGCAAGGTATTTTTGGTGTTTTTGTATGTAGAGCTGAATATATAACGTGTAGAATAGACCCGCGGGCCATAGTGTTCACTAGAGGCTTCTCTCATGATAGCAAGTATTACGGTGGGTGAATGAATTACTGTCGAGCAATTGATAGAATCGCGCAAAGTCATGACGATATCTAAGGCAATGATCATACATATAGGCATCACGTCTGAGACAAGTATACCGATACTTTCTACATCTACTACTATTACTCCAAACATCGACCGCTATCCAGCATGCATCTAGTGTATTAAGTTCATAACAAACACAGTAACGACTTAAGCAAGATGACATGATGTAGAGGGATAAATTCATGCAATATGATATAAACCCCATCTTTTTACCCTTGATGGCAACAACACGATGCGTGCCTCGCTACCCCTTCTGTCACTAGCCGAGGACAGCGCACGGTATGAACCGAAAACCAAGTACTTATCCCATTGTAAGAATTATAGATCAAGTTGGCCAAACGAAACCCATAACTCGAAGAGAATTACAAGGATACGAAATCATGCATATAAGAAATCAGAAGAGACTCAAATAATATTCATAGATAATCTGATCATAAATCCACAATTCATCGGATCTCGACAAACACACCGCAAAAGAAAGTTACATCGGATAGATCTCCATGAAGATCATGGAGAACTTTGTATTAAAGATCCAAGAGAGAGAAGAAGCCATCTAGCTACTAGCTATGGACCGGAAGGTCTATGGTGAACTACTCACGCATCATCGGAGAGGCAATGGTGTTGATGAAAAAGCCCTTCGTGTCCGAATCCCTCTCCGGCAGGGCACCGGAACGGTCCCCAGATGGGATCTCGCGGAGACAGAAGCTTGCGGCGGCGGAAAAGTATTTTCTTGGATCTCTCTGTTGATTTTGGGATTTTTGGGAATTTATAGGCGAAATAGGTAGGGCAGAGGAGGCACGGGGGGTCCACGAGCCTGCTAGGCGCCGCTAGGGCACGCCTAGGGGGCTCGTGACCTCCCACGAGACCTCCTGCCTTGGTTCTCAAGTCTTCTGCGTATCTTCTGTTATGGAAAAAATCATCCCGCAAGTTTTATTCCGTTTGGACTCCGTTTAATATTCTTTTCTGAAAAAGGTCAAAAACACGGAAAAAACAGAAACTGGCACTAGGCACTGAGTTAATAGGCTAGTCCCAAAAATGGTATAAAATGGCATATAAATGCATGTAAAACATCCCAAGTTGATAATATAATAGCATGGAACAATCAAAAATTATAGATACGTTGGAGACGTATCAAGCATCCCCAAGCTTAACTCCTGCTCGTCCTCTAGTAGGGAAGTGATAAAGACCGAATTTTTGATGTGGAATGTTACCTAACATATTTGTTCTTTGTATCTTCTTTATTGTGCCATGAATGTTCAGATCTGTAAGATTCAAAACAATAGTTTAATATTGACATGAAAACAATAATACTTCAAGCATACTAGCAAAGTAATCATTAACTTTTGAAATAACAAGGCCAAAGAAAGTTATCCCTACAAAGTCATATAGTCTGGCTATGCTCCATCATCCCCACACAACGAATTTAAATCATGCACAACCCCGGTGTTGGCCAAGTAATTGTTTTCGCACTCTTACTTTCTCAATCTTTTTCAACTCTCACGCAATACATGAGCGTGAGCCATGGATATGGCACAATAGGTGGAATAGAATGTGGTGGGGGTTGTGAGGCAAAAAGGAGGAGATGGTCACATCGACTCGGCATATCAATGGGCTATGGAGATGCCCATCAAGAGATATCAATGTGTATGAGTAGGGATTGCCATGCAACGGATGCACTAGAGCTATAAGTGTATGAAAGCTCAAAAAGAAAACTAGTGGGTGTGCACCCAACTTGCTTGCTCACGAAGACCTAGGGAAATTTTGAGGAAGCCCTTCACTGGAATATACAAGCGAAGTAATATAATGAAAATTCCCACTAGTATATGAAAGTGACAAAACAAGAGACCCTCTATCATGAAGAACACATTGCTATTTTGAAGCACAAGTGTGGGAAAAGATAGTAGCATTGTCCCTTCTCTATTTTTATCTCATCATTTTTTTGTTGGGCTCTTTGGCCTCTTTTTTTCATTTCATTTTCTTGGTGGGCATCTTTGGCCTCTTTTTTTTATTTCCTCACACGGGACAATGCTCTAATAATGATGATTGATAACCCACAAGTATAGGGGATCGCAACAGTTTTCGAGGGTAGAGTATTCAACCCAAATTTATTGATTCGACTCAAGGGGAAGTCAAAGAATATTCTCAAGTATTAGCAGTTGAGTTGTCAATTCAACCACACCTGAAATATTTAGTATCTGCAACAAAGTATTAGTAGCAAGGTAGTATGATAGCAGCAGTAGCAAAGTAACAACAGTAGCAACAGAGTAACAGTAGGAGCAGTGACAGCAGTAGCGGCAAAGTAACATAGCAAGGAGAAGTAGGAAAAGACTCGTAGGCGTTGGATCGATGATGGATGATTATGCCGGATGCTATTAATCATGCAACAGTTATAACACGGAGAGATATGTAACTAACTCTAGTTCGTCAATCTAATGTAGGCAGGTATTCCGTATGTAGTCATACATGCTTAGGGAAAAGAACTTGCATGACATCTATTGTCCATCCCTCTCGTGGCAGCGGGGTCCTAATGGAAACTACGGGATATTAAGGTTCTCCTTTTAATAAAGAACCGGACCAACGCATTAACACCTGGTGAATACATGAACTCCTCATACTATGGTCATCTCCGGGAGTGGTTCTGGCTATTGTCACTCCGAGGTTGCCGGGTCATAACACATAGTAGGTGACTACAACTTGCAAGATAGGATCAAGAACACACATATATTGGCGACAACATAATAGGTGCAGATCTGAAATCATGGCACTCGGGCCCTAGTGACAAGCATTAAGCATGGCAAAGTAGTAGCAACATCAATCTCAGAACATAGTGGATACTACGGATCAATCCCCGTCAAAACTAACTCGATTACATGATAGATATCATCGAATCCATCTCTTTCTAGCAAGCCTACGATGAGATTACTCACGAACGGTGAAGAGCATCATGGAATTGGGGATGAAGGAAGGTTGGTGATGATGATGGCGACGATCTCCCCTCTCCGGAGCCCAGAATGGACTCCAGATCTGCCCTCCACAGGAAGAACAGGAGGTGGCGGCGCCTCCGTATCGTAAAACGCGATGAACTCTTCTCCTTGATTTTTTCCGCGCGAAACGGACTAAATAGACCTGAGATTGGAGGTGGTGGAGCAACGTGGGCCCCACAAGACAGTGAGGCGCGACCAGGGTGGGGCCCGCGCCTGTGGGCTTGTGGGCTCCATGCTCCACTTCCTCCGCTGATTCTTGCGCCAGTATTTTTTGTATATTCCACAAAAATTCTCCGTAAATTTTCAGGTCATTCCAAGAACTTTTATTTCTGTGCAAAAACGACACCATGGCAATTCTGCTGAAAACAACGTTAGTCTGGGTTAGTTCCATTCAAATCATGCAAATTAGAGTCCAAAACAAGGGCAAAAGAGTTCGGAAAAGTAGATACGACGGAGACGTATCAATGATCATCACACTTTTATTTACTTACAACTCGATACTTAGAACAATAATGACTCTATATGAAATGCCTCCGGCAGTGTACCGGGATGTGCAACAATCTAGCTTAGCGTATGACATTGGAATATATCGCTAGCTATCTTACGATCATGCAATGGCAAAATGAAAATGACGGCACATGTCATGAGACGGAACGGTGTAAGTTGCATGGCAATATATCTCGGAATGGCTATGAAAATGCCATAATAGGTAGGTATGGTTGCTGTTTTGAGGAAGGTATATGGTGGGTTTATGCAGCGGCGAAAGTTGCGCGGCGCTAGAGAGCCTAGCAATAATGGAAGGTGAGAGTGCATCTATACCATGGACTCACATTAGTCATGAATAACTCATATACTTATTGCGAAAGTTTTATTAGTAATCGAAACAAAGTGCTAAACGCATACTCCTAGGGGAAGGGTTGGCATGTGTTAACCATCGCGCGTTCCAGACTGCCACACAAAGGATGACGATCAATAAATCAATTATGCTCCGACTTCCTAACATAGCGGTTCACCATACGTGCATGCTATAGGAATCACTAACCTCAACACAAGTATTTCTAGATTCACAACACCCTACTAACATGACTCTAATATTACCGTATCCATATCTCAAAACTAATTGGGAGGAATCAAACTTCTCTTACTAATCAATGCACTTGAATATGAAAGTTTTTATTATATCCTCTTCATATGCCTATCATATTTAGGACTAATTTCATAACACATGCCAATTGCCAAGTTACTTAGAGAGAGCAATCTCAATATGATATAAGTGAAGATCGAGAGTTTTTATTTCTACGAAATATGATACCGCCGTGCTCTAAAAAGATTTAAGTGATGCACTAGAGCAAAATTATCTAGCTTAAAAGATATAAGTGAAGCTCATGGGAGCTAAATTTCCTAGCTCAAAAGATATAAGTGAAGCTTATGGGAGCTAAATTGCCTAGCTCAAAAGATATAAGTGAAGCTCATTAAGTATTCTAACAAATTCATGATGAGTTCATGCCCTCTCAAAAAGGTGTGCAGCAAGGATGATTGTGATAAAACAAAAAAAGAAAGACTCCTATAATACACGACGCTCCAAGCAAAACACATATCATGTGGTAAATAAAAATATAGCTCCAAGTAACGTTACCGATGGATTGAAGACGAAAGACGGGATGCCTTCTCGGGGCATCCCCAAGCTTAGGATCTTTGGTGTCCCTGAATATGGCTTTGGGGTGCCTTGGGCATCCCCAAGCTTAGGCTCTTTCCACTCCTTGTTCCGTAGTCCATCGAAGCTCTACCCAAAACTTGAAAATTTCACAACACAAAACTTAACGGAACTTCGTGAGATGGGTTAGTATGATAACGAGTAAATCAATCACTTGGGAACTATCAAAGCAAGACTCATAATTATTTTCACACAATGCCTACTGTATATTACTATTTCCACAATTTATATTACTCAATATAATCTATGGAAACACCAAAACAAGCAAACTATGCATTGAAAACAGAATTTGTCAAAAACATAACAGTCTGTAATGATCTGAATGATAACCACACTTCTGCACTTCCCAAAATTCTGAAACAATTAAGGAAATTTGTATATCAATCAGCAGAAAAAAGAATCAACCTAAAAGTATTCTCTAGATAGAAATTAGAAATGATTTCGCGAGCGCAAAGTTTCTATCTTTTTCAGCATGATCAAACAACTATCACCCAAACTAATCATAAAGGCTTTACTTGGCACTTTATTGAAATAAAGCTTTAAGACATGATTAATACAGTAGATTAATCATGTGAACACACAAAAACAGTAAGGATACATATTGGGTTATCTCCCAACAAGCGCTTTTCTTTAATGCCTTTCAAGCTAGGCATGATGATTTCAATGATGCTCACAGAAAAGATAATGATTGAAACATAATGGAAGCATCATGAAGCATATGACTAGCACATTTAAGCCTAAACCTCTTACTATGCATAGGGATTTTGTGACAAACAACTTATTGGAGCAAGAATCATCTAGCATAGGAAGGAAAAACAAGAATAGCTTCAAAAAATTCAACACATAGAGGGGAAACTTGATATTATTGCAATACGTAGAAGCATATGATCCTCTCTCATAATAATTTTCAGTAGCATCATGAATGAATTCAACAATATAACCAGCTCCTAAAGCATTCTTTTCATGATCTACAAGAATAGAAATTTTACTACTCTCAATAATAGCAAATTATCCTCATGATTAATAGTGGGAGTATCGTAAAATACTTGAGCACTACAAATTGTTTCCACATTAAAAGAGTGATGTTTAGTGAAAGGATACTCAAGAGTATGACAAGTTTTATCATCCCTCTTCTTTATAGCATAAGTATCATCACAATAATCATCATAAATAGGGGGCATGCTTTCATCATAATAAATTTGATCATTCAAAGTGGGGGAACTAAAAAGATCATCTTCATCAAACATAGCATCCCCAAGCTTGTAGCTTTGCATATCATTAGCATCATGGATATTCAAAGTATTCATACTAACAACATTGCAATCATGCTCATCATTCAAATATTTTATGCAAAGCATTCTATGTAATTCTTCTTCTACCACTTGAGCATAATTTTTCTTCCCATCATTTTCACGAACGACATTAAAAAGATGAAGCATATGAGGCAACCTTAATTCCCTTCTTTGTAGTTTTCTTTTATAGACTAAACTAGTGATAAAACAAGAAACTAAAAGATTCGATTGCTAGATCTAAAGATATACCTTCAAGCGCTAACCTCCCCGGCAACGGTGCCAGGAATTCTTCTTGCTACTTCTTGAGCTTGCGTTGGTTTTTCCCTTGAAGAGGAAAGGGTGATGCAGCAAAGTAGAGATAAGTATTTCCCTCAGTTTGAGAACCAAGGTATCAATCCAGTAGGAGTATCAAGATGAGGCACCAATGAACCTGTGCAAAAACAAACAAACTTGAAACCAATGCGATAAAGGGGTTGTCAATCCCTTCACGATTACTTGCAAGGTGAGATCTGACAGAGATGAAAGGTAAATAGAAATAAAAGTGCAGCAAGGTATTTTTGGCGTTTTTGTATGTAGAGATGAATATATAATGTGTAAAATAGACCCGGGGGCCATAGTGTTTGATACATCTCCAACGTATCTATAATTTTTGATGGTTTCATGCTATTATCTTGTCAAACTTTGGATGTTTTGCATGCCTTTTATATTTTGTTTTGGGACTAACTTATTAACTCAGTGCCAAGTGCCAGTTCCTGTTTTTTCCATGTTTTTGACCCCTTTCAAAGGAGGATTTTGAATGGAGTTCAAACGGAATGAAACTGCCAAAAAGATTTTTTCTGGAACAGAAAAAGATCGGGAAGCCGGAGAATCAGGGCAGGGGGCCACCAGGGACCCCACAAGCCCTCATGGCGCGGCCAGGGGGGCCCGCGCCCCCTGGCTCGTGGGCTCCCTGAGCCTCCTTTGCCCTAGGTTTTGCGCCTATATATTCCCTAAAATCCATAAAAATCAGGAGATCATCGAAAGTACTTTTCCGCCGCCACAAGCTTCTGTCTCCGCAAGATCCCATCTAGGGCATGTTCTGGTGCCCTGCCGGAGGGGGGATTCGGATACGGAGGGCTTCTTCAGCAACGCCATGACTTCTCCAATGATGCGTGAGTAGTTCACCATAGACCTACGGGTCCATAGCTAGTAACTAGATGGCTTCTTCTCTGTCTTGGATCTTCAATACAAAGTTCTCCATGATCTTCAGGGAGATCTATCCGATGTAATCTTCTTTTGCGGTGTGTTTGTCGAGATCCGATGAATTGTAGATTTATGATCAGATTATCTTTGAATCTTATTTGAGTTTCTTCTGATCTCTCTTATGCATGATTTCATATCCTTGTAATTCTCTTCGAGTTGTGGGTTTTGTTTGTCCAACTAGATCTATGATTCTTGCAATGGGAGAAGTGCTTGGTTTTGGGTTCATACCGTGTGGTGACCTCACCCAGTGACAAAAGGGTTAGCGAGGCACGCATCGTGTTGTTGCCATCAGGGGTAAAAAGATGGGTTTTTCATCATTGGTTTGAGTTTATCCCTCTACATCATGTCATCTTGCTTAAGGCGTTACTCTGTTCGTCATGAAATCAATAAACTAGATGCATGCTGGATAGCGATCGATGTGTGGAGTAATAGTAGTAGATGCAGAAAGTATCGGTCTAATTGTCTCAGACGTGATGCCTATATGTATGATCATTTCCTTAGATATCGTCATGAGTTTGCGCGGTTCTATCAATTGATCTATAGTAATTTGTTCACCCACCGTGATATTTGCTATTTTGAGAGAAGCCTCTAGTGAACATTATGGCCCCCGGGTCTACTCCACACCATATTTTCAGCCTTACACTGTTTTACTTCGTTGCACTTTCCGCCTTCAGAACTCACTTTGCAAACAGTCTTTATAGCGTTGGGTGCAAGCTCTTTTGTGTTTGCGCAGGTACTCTGGACTTGACGAGATTCTCCTACTGGATTGATACCTTGGTTCTCAAACTGAGGGAAATACTTACTGCTTCTGTGTTGCATCACCCTTTCCTCTTCAAGGGAAAAACTAACGCAAGCAAGTCTCCGTCAACGTGTCAATTTCTGGCGCTGTTGTTTGAGAAGTAGCAGAAGAATTTCTGGCGCCGTTGCCGTTTCAAGGGAAAAACTAACGCAAGCAAGTCTCCGTCAAGTCAAGAACTCATCCAAGTAGGTGTCGCAAACTCATCTATTGCATTTACTTTGTTTGCCAGTTGCCTCTTGTTTTCCTCTCCCCCACTTCACAATTTGCCTTTTTCATTTGCCTTTCCTTTGATTGTGTGCTATGTGCTTTCAATATGCTTGCATCTTCGCATGCTGAAAATCTAGTGATATGGATCCTGACCCACTTGCTAATCTCTTTAAGAGATCCACTTATGTGGAACCAATTGCTAGTGAGTTGAGTGCACTTGACTTTCTCTATCGAGTTTTGCTTGAGATGCGTGAATCTGATAATCTTGATGAAGAAATTTATGAAATTATTCACGAGGGCTCCTTGAATGAAAAGCATGATTGTAATGATTTCATTATAAATTCTATTAATGACAATCATGCTAAAACTATACAAAACCTTAAGCTTGGGGATGCTAGTTTTGCTATGTCCACTACTTGTTGCAATGATATTTGCAATAATATTGAAAGTGGGTTTGGAGAAGTCATGACTTTAGTTGATGATAATCCCACCATTTTTGAAGAGCGTCAACTTTGCATGCACGTGGATCATGAAAATAATATCCTTTGTGATAGCTATTTTGGTGAATTTGATTATGATCCCACATGTAATTGCTATGAGAGAGGAAAATATTGTGGTAGAAACTTTCATGTTACCAAATGACCTCTCGTTATATGGAGATTGCTATTGTCTCTTTCTTCTTCCTTGCATATGGCAACTATTGGTTGTCTTGACAATCTATTTTCCTATAAAATGCCTATGCATAGGAAGTATGTTAGACTTAGATGTGATTTTCACATGTTTCATGATGCTCTCTTCGTGTCCGATTGCTATCTTTTATGTCAGCATCATTAAAATCCTTATGCCTAGCTAAGGGCGTTAAACAATAGCGCTTGGCAACCCAATGAATTTATCGTTTTTCTTTCTGTTTTGTTGCGTCCGCACCATCATAATTCTGTTGTGATTGTGTTCTTTTCTGTTTCTTTTTGTGTTTGAGCCAAGCAAAACCTTTATGACTAGTCTTGGTAATGGTTGTTTTATCCTGCTAGAAAAAGATAGAAACTTTTCGCTCACGAGATGATTTTTCATTTTTATTCAGAAAGAGATTTTGAGTTGATTCATTTTGCTTCTGGTTGATATGTCTTTTTCCCAGGCAGTCGTAATGTTTCAGAACTTTTGAGGTACCAGAAGTATACGAAGTATACAGATTGCCATAGAGTGCTTTGTTTTTGACAGATTTTGTTTTTGTTGAGTTGGTTGCTTGTTTTGATGAAACTATGGATAGTATCGCGGGGTACTAGCCATGGAAAAGTGAGAATACAGTAGCCCAACACCAATATAGATAGAATTCAAGTTTGCTACAGTACCAAAGGAGGTGGTAGTTTGTTTTCTTGTGCTAATGTTATCACGAGTTTCTGTTTAAGTTTTGTGCTGTGAAGTTTTCAATTTTTGGGTGATGTTCTCATGGAGAAAGAGATAAGGAGTGGAAAGAGCTCAAGCTTGGGGATGCCCAAGGCATCCCAAGCCAAATTCGAGGACACCAAAAGGCCTACGCTTGGGGATGCCCCGGGAAGGCATCCCCTCTTTCGTCTCCAATCCATCGGTAATATTACTTGGAGCTATATTTTTATTCACCACATGATATGTGTTTTGCTTGGAGCGTCTTGTATCGTAGGAGTCTTTTCTTTTTGTTGTGTCATAATCATCTTTGCTGCACACCTTTAGAAAGAGACATGCACTCATCATGATTTTGCTAGAATGCTCATCGTGCTTCACTTATATCTTTTGAGCTAGATAATTTTGCTATATGTGCTTCACTTATATCTTTAGAGCACGGCGGTGCGTGACTTGGTAGTTGGCTTATGCTATGAAAGTAATCCCAAAGGTGATAGGTACCCAAAGAGGATACAAAACCTCCATCTTCATGTGCATTGAGTAGAAAGAGAAGTCCTGATTCCTCTCAATTAGTTTTGAGACGTGGATTTGGTAATATTAAGAGCTATGTTAGTAGGGTGTTGTGAATCTAGAAATACTTGTGTTGAAGTTAGTGATTCCCGTAGCATGCACGTATGGTGAACCGCTATGTTAGGAAGTCGGAGCATAATTGATCTATTGATTGTCATCCTTTGTGTTGAGGTCGGGATCGCGTGATGGTTAACACCTACCAACCCTTCCCCAAGGAGTATGCGTTTAGCACTTTGTTTCGATTACTAATAAAAACTTTCGCAACAAGTATGTGAGTTCTTCATGACTAATGTGAGTCCATGGTATAGATGCACTTTCACCTTCCACCATTGCTAGCCTCTTTAGTGTCGCGCAACTTCCGCCGGTACACAAACCCACCATATGCCTTCCTCAAAACAGCCACCATACCTGCCTACTATGGCATTCTCATAGCCATTCCGAGATATATTGCCATGCAACTCCCACCGTTCCGTCTCACCACTTGTTCCGTCACTCTAATATTGCCATTGCATGATCGTAAGATAGCTAGCGAGATGTTTCAATGTCATACACCAAGCTAGATCGTTGCACATCCCGGTACACTGCCGGAGGCATTTCCTATAGAGTCATCATCGTTCTAAGCTTTGAGCTGTGAGTAAATAAAAGTGTGATGGTCATCATTATTAGAGCATTGTCCCATGTGAGGAAATAAAAAAAAGAGAGGCCAAAGAGCCCAAAAAAGAGAAAAAAGGAGAAGAGGCCTAAGAGCCCAAATGAAAAAAAAGAGAAAAAGAGAGAAGGGACAATGCTACTATCTTTTTCCACACTTGTGCTTCATAATAGCATCATGTTCTTCATGATTGAGAGCTTCTTGCTTTGTCACTACCATATGCTAGTGGGAATCTTCATTAACTTGGCTTGTATATTCCAATGATGGGCTTCCTCAAATTTCCCTACGTCTTCATGAGCAAGCAAGTTGGATGAACACCCACTAGTTTTCCTTTTGATCTTTCACATACTTGTAGCTCTAGTGGATCCCTTGTATGGCAATCCCTACTCATTCACATTTATATCTATTAATGGGCATATCCATAGCCCTTTCATATGCCGAGTCAATGTGACCATCTCCTCCTTTTTGTCTCACAACCACCACCACACTCTATTCCACCTATAGTGCTATATCCATGGCTCACGCTCATGTATTGCGTGATAGTTATAAAAGGTTTGAGAAAGTAAGAGTGCGAAAACAATTACTTGGCCAATACCGGGGTTGTACATGATTTACATTAGTTGTGTGAGGATGATGGAGCATAGCCAGACTATATGATTTTGTAGGGATAACTTTCCTTGGCCTTGTTATTTTGAAAGTTCATGATTACCTTGCTAGTTTGCTTGAAGTATTATTGTTTTCATGTCAATAGCAAACTATTGTTTTGAATATTACGGATCTGAACATTGATGTCACGTGAAATAAGTTGCAAAGGACAACTATGGTAGGTAGCATTCCACATCAAAAATTTAGTCTTTATCACTTCCCTACTCGAGGACGAGCAGGAGTTAAGCTTGGGGATGCTTGATAGGTCTCCAACGTATCTACAATTTTTGATGGTTTCATGCTATTATCTTGTCAAACTTTGGATGTTTTGCATGCCTTTTATATATTTTTTGCGACTAACTTATTAACTTAGTGCCAAGTACCAGTTCCTGTTTTTCCATGTTTTGGACCCCTTTCAGAGGAGGATTCTGAACGGAGTCCAAACGGAATGAAACTGCCAAAAAGATTTTTTTCCGAAACTAAAAAAGATCGGGAAGCCAGAGAATGAGGGCAGGGGGCACCAGGGACCCCACAAGCCGTCATGGCGCGGCCATGGGGGGCCCGCGCCCCCTGGCTTGTGGGCTCCCTGAGCCTCCTTTGCCCTAGGTTTTGCGCCTATATATGCCCTAAAATCCCATAAAAATCAGGAGATCATCGAAAGTACTTTTCCGCCGCCGCAAGCTTCTCTCTCTGCAAGATCCCATCTGGGGCACGTTCTGGTGCCCTGTCGGAGGGGGATTAGGATACGGAGGGCTTCTTCATCAACACCATCACCTCTCCGATGATGCGTGAGTAGTTCACCATAGACCTACGGGTCCATAGCTAGTAACTAGATGGCTTCTTCTCTCTCTTGGATCTTCAATACAAAGTTCTCCATGATCTTCATGGAGATCTATACGATGTAATCTTCTTTTGCGGTGTGTTTGCCGAGATCCGATGAATTGTAGATTTATGATCAGATTATCTTTGAATCTTATTTGAGTTTCTTCTGATCTCTCTTATGCATGATTTCATATCCTTGTAATTCTCTTCGAGTTGTGGGTTTTGTTTGTCCAACTAGATCTATGATTCTTGCAATGGGAGAAGTGCTTGGTTTTGGGTTCATACCGTGCGGTGACCTCACCCAGTGACAGAAGGGGTAGCGAGGCACGCATCGTGTTGTTGCCATCAAGGGTAAAAATATGGGGTTTTGATCATTGGTTTGAGTTTATCCCTCTATATCATGTCATCTTGCTTAAGGCGTTACTCTGTTCGTCATGAACTCAATACACTAGATGCATGCTGGATAGCGGTCGATGTGTGGAGTAATAGTAGTAGATGTAGAAAGTATCGGTCTACTTGTCTCGGACGTGATACCTATATGTATGATCATTGCCTTAGATATCTTCATGACTTTGCGCGGTTCTATCAATTGCTCGACAGTAATTTGTTCACCCACCGCGATATTTTCTATTTTGAGAGAAGCCTCTAGTGAACACTATGCCCCCCGAGTCTACTCTACACCATATTTTCAGACTTACACTCTTTTACTTCGTTGCACTTTCCGCCTTCAGATCTCACTTTGCAAACAATCTTGGAGGGATTGACAACCCCTTTATAGCGTTGGGTGCAAGCTCGTTTGTGTTTGCGCAGGTACTCTGGAGTTGAGGAGATTCTCCTATTGGATTGATACCTTGGTTCTCAAACTGAGGGAAATACTTACTGCTCCTCTACTTCATCACCATTTCCTCTTCAAGGGAAAAACCAACGCAGGCAAGTCTCTGTCAAGGTGTCAATTTCTGGCGATGCTGTTTGAGAAGTAGCATTGTTCACTAGAGGCTTCTCTCATGATAGAAAGTATTACGGTGGGTGAATGAATGACAGTCGAGCAATTGATAGAATCGCGCAAAGTCATGACGATATCTAAGGCAATGATTATACATATAGGCATCACCTCCGAGACAAGTAGACCGATACTTTCTGCATCTACTACTATTACTCCACACATTGACCGCTATCCATCATGCATCTAGTGTATTAAGTTCATAACAAACAGAGTAACGCCTTAAGCAAGATGACATGATGTAGAGGGATAAATTCATGCAATATGATATAAACCCCATCTTTTTAGCCTTGATGGCAACAACACGATGCGTGCCTCGCTACCCCTTTTGTCACTAGGTGAGGACACCGCACGGTATGAACCCAAAACCAAGCACTTCTCCTATTGCAAGAATTATAGATCCAGTTGGCCAAACGAAACCCATAACTCGAAGAGAATTACAAGGATACGAAATCATGCATATAAGAAATCAGAGGATACACAAATAATATTCATAGATAATCTGATCATAAATCCACAATTCATCGGATCTTAACAAACACACTGCAAAAGAAAGTTACATCGGATAGATCTCCATGAAGATCGTTGAGAACTTTGTATTGAAGATCCATGAGAGAGAAGAAGCCATCTAGCTACTAGCTATGGACCCCGAAGGTCTGTGGTGAACTACTCACGCATCATCGAAGAGGCAATGGTGTTGATGAAGAAGCCCTCCATGTCCGAATCCCCCTCCGGTAGGGCACCAGAATGGTCCCCAGATGGGATCTCGCGGAGACAGAAGTTTGCAGCGGCGGAGAAGTATTTTCGTGGCTCTCTCTGTTGGTTTCAGGATTTTTGGAAATTTATAGGCGAAAGGGCAAAGGAGGCACGGGGGGCCCACGAGCCTACTAGGCGCGCCCCCTAGGGCGCGCCTATGGGGCTCGTGACCTCCCACGGGACCTCCTGCCTTGGTTCTCAAGTCTTCTACGTATCTTCTATTACGAAAAAAATCATCCCGCGGGTTTTATTCCGTTTGGACTCTGTTTAATATTCTTTTTTGTAAAAGGTCAAAAACATGGAAAAAAACAGAAACCGACACTAGGCACTGATTAATAGGTTAGTCCCAAAAATGATATAAAATGGCATATAAATGCATGTAAAACATCCCAAGTTGATAATATAATAGCATGGAACAATACAAAATTATAGATACGTTGGAGACGTATCAGTTTCGGAGGAGATTCGATGTCTGGGAGGCTACTGCACACATGAAAGAAACTTGATTTAGTTTAGAAGAAAATGTTTTTGCTAAAGAATCCAGGTATTGCCGAGCTCATGGAAACTTTAACCTATTAATATGTGCATGGTTGTAACATCCCAAATTTTGGAATGTTAAAATAATTATTAGATTGTTTGTTTGCTTGCTTGAGTGATTGAAACTTGAGTGAAATTTGAAACTTTTCAAAAACTTTTGAATGAGAGGGAATAAAATGACTTTCCCCTTCTCCGGTAAATTCAAATTCATGCAATTAAAAGCAATGAGAGAAGATGACATGACCTCTTCAACTATAAAGAATTTGAACGGAGTTTTGCATTTGAATTCTTTCAAATATATGCCCTTGCTTCTATATTTTTCTTCCCTGAGCAATACCTTGAAAATAATCCTTGCCAAGCAAGAAAGAGAGGAGGAACATGACCCTCCAAACCGGGGATATTCCTTTGAAATATTTGGACCATAAAACCCAAGGTTTATTTGAAAAATATTTGCAAAAAACAAAATAAACCAATTTAGGGATTTTCTAAAAAAAATATTTTTTTGAAGTATTTATTTTGGTAGTGGAAAAATGCCCATCTTTTTGGATTTATTTTTCTGAAAATTTTAATATATTATACCCCAATATTCCGAGGAATATTCCATTTCCTTTAAATTGTTTTAATTTCTCTTTTTAATAAAAATTGGAAAGTGGTCTCTTATTAGGAAGGTACCTGGGCCACTTCAGGAAACAAATCAGGCCCATTACTCCTCCTTCTCCTACCTTACGTTCATTTCTTCGGTGGCCATGGCAGAAACTTCCCAGGAAGCTTCCCCTCCGGGATTCGCGAGCTTCTTTCCCTCCTAGCACCTCCCACCACCCCTATAAGAACCCCCTCGACCTCCTCTTTCCATTCCCCTAAAAAAATCTCCGTTTCCCTGCCCGTAGCCACCGCGCCACCATCTCCATTTTCCCTACCACACCAAGCTCGGCACGAGCTTAACCCCAGCGCCCCCCCTCCAGGAGCTCCCTGCCTCGCCCCAGTGCCTTCCCCTACCCCCCTGCGCACCCCACCCCTCCTCCGCCGATTCCTCACCCCACCGGCGACCTCCCCACCTCGCCAGAGCAGCTACCTCGCCGGAGTTCTTCCTCTCTGTCACCCATGGTGAGATTCCCGAAATCCCGTATTGCAGTTTTTTCAGAAAATTGCAATCTTAGAAAATTCATATCTATTAGTCTGTAACTCCGAATTAGGTTATTCTTTTTGCGTTGGATCACAAATGTTATGTAGTTTCTGTAGATATATAATTTGGCTATGTTTGGATTTATAAAATTTGAATTAGATCAGATTTGAGTTAAAGCTTGTTTTTCTTAGACCGGGAGTTTAAAAATAGCTTTTAAATTAATTCCATTTGCTACTGTTTCCTATTAATCATATCTTTCAGTAGTTTAAGTTTCAATTTTTTTTAAATAATTTCAGTTAGGGTTTTAAGCAAAACAGATTCTGTTTTAGCCTTTTTTGTTTTCTTGCTATTTCTTTTGTATTAATTGTTCTTAATTTTTTTTTTTGTAATTGTGACAAGTTATATTTTGTTTTCTGATATTTACCAGCAAATTTTCAACAACAACAAAATTTTATTTTATTTATTCTTATTTGTTTGCATGGAATCAATTCTAGTTATATACTAACTTGCGAATTGATTGCATTGCTAGTTTGATTTCCTATTCTGAAAATACTTATAAAATAATATTGTTTTGTAAATTTTACTTCTGTTATCTTAGTTATTTTATATTTTGTTTTCTGTTATTTTTTATATTTTAGTGTTTTATTTTCAGTTAGAACAAAAACTATATAGTGTTTGATGTAGTAGAAGGCTTCCTAGCTTCTTTGAAGTTTCCTTTGGATTTTTATCCGCTCTCTCTTATTCATTTTTGATTAAATCAACTTTTATTGCTGTTTGTTAATTGATTGCTAGAATGATTGCTAGTGTGAGTGCTTATGTGAATACTATGTTTGATTATATAGATGTCATCGGAGAGTGACGAATAGTTCTATCACGTATTTCCCGAGAACGAAAATTCTTCTTCGTCAAGATCACCAGGCAAGTCATTTGATCATGTATCACCAATGTTTTATGCATCGTAGATTTACAATCCTATGCCCAATTGCATGCTGAGTAGGTACTTGGAAATTATGGTTACATATTGTAGTATCATGTGGTAGGCACCCAACAACCCCGTTACTTGGCCCGGGACGACAAATTTCATATTGCTATGCTTGAGTAGACGGGATTCTGGTTGAGAGTTTACCACGAGTGATGCGAGAATAATTTAATAACCAAGACCGGTTAAGTCAAGACTTTTCAAGACCTCGTGATGCAATGCAACTCTGGGTGAAGGATGGTTGATCGGCTCCCTGGAGAAACCAGTGGATGACCCGGGATGCTGGAGACAGCCATGACATCCTGCGGAAAGCTTCACCCAGGCTCAAAGAGACGGACGGATATTTTCAAGACCCAAGGCTTACCTGCACGGCCACAAGTCATTATGGGCTCTGGCTTGGTTGGACAATGCGGCGACTCTAGACACGCGGTGCTAGCAGATGTAGAAGAACGATAGGATTGGATGGGCACCGACAGGGATTCAGAGGGACCCGTTGAAAGACCATGTTTTGATCATCCGGTCTTCAAACACCCTGAAGTGCGAGGACATACATGGAGGCGATCAAATCTTGTGGGGAACGTGTGCAAAACTCTGCAGAGTACTCAAACCTAATCGATTAGCCGTGTCCATGGTCATGGACAACTTGAGCCAAAGGAACCGAAGTTATCTGAAATTCTCAACACAAATAATAATTATGATGTGGGAATTATTGACAACTCGGGTACGAGAACTGGTTGGCGGAACCATCTCGTTAACAACCAACCTTGTAGTAATATTTTTCTTTTAGCCCCTCTTGTTGTAGGAGAAAATTTGCTTTACGCTAAAAACTTACAACACCACCTTCCATATATGCATATAGTATAGATGATATTTTACCCCCTCTCATATGTGACTTGCCGGCATATTCAATATGCTGACCTACACGGCTGCAACGTCTTATGTTGCAGATATTTTTCTTCGACGCGTAAGAGTACGATTCAGGGTTACGGCTACACTCAACTTGTCGTTGGTGTTTATTGGGACTCCACTCCCTTGTCTGCTTCCGCTGAGATATTTAAGGTATATATCAGTTTTATGCTATTTACATGTGACTGCACTTTGATATATACATTGATGTACGGTGTGTGCCAGCATACTGATCCAGGGATGGCACAGTTACACAGAGACTTGACTCGTTTTGAGTCGGGTCGCTACAGAAATGGTATCAGAGCACATGTTAATTGTAGGACGTGACCCTAGAAACAGGAAATTTCTTAGGATAAGATCTCTCAAAAATCTTATTTTCGAAAACACCTTTCACTTCTCATCTCTTCTAATTTCATCAAATGTTCTCTCTCACCTCAAATAGTTATACAATCCCCTTACCCCTTGACCTCATGAAGAATCAACAGGGTTCTACTTCAAAGTAAAGAGGATTTCACCACGCGTTTGAAGAATTGAAGCAACACCAACAGAGGACTCTCAAGACCCAAAGAACTCGAAGACCCTCAAGTGTTCGAATAATTATATGACCATTAGAAGACCAAACCCCTTTTATATACTCACATGAGATACGATGATTTGTGAGCCGTCATTGGTGTGTGTTTTCCGACGGCCACAAATAAAAACCTATTCTCAAAAATATTGTTTGTATTATGTGTGTATCTCCCTCCCTCTCTTACCCGTCTCATCCCCAAAACCTCAACCCTACCAGATGGAGTATGAAGCTGGACTTGTAGTCTGTGGACAAATGACCCAGCTGGAGGCTGAAACAAGGATTCAGAACATGGAGAACCACTTTGGGAGCAACTTGATCTCAAGGAAATATGAAGTGGAACACGCTCTCCAGTAATTTACCCAAAGTGCTGCTATCTGGTGGAAAATGCAACATGCCATACAAGGATTTAGTGGACCAGAAACTTGGGACGAATTCAAGAACACTCTGTTAAGATCCCGACTTATTCAGAAGTGCAATGACAATCGGAAGGAGAAGACCTGTGCATGCAAGATCTGTGGAGAAATAGGACACACCCAGGAAGAACACAAGGATGGATGCACTCATTGTGAAGAAAATCACCCAGCTGAGGAGTGCCCAAGTAGTCAGGTGACTTGTTTCCTTTGTGAAGGAACCACGCACTACCCAGCTCAGTGTCACATTTACCCCAAGGTGCAACAGGTTGTCAAGCAGCAGAAAGATGCAGTGAAGGAAACCCTCAAGAAGAAGATTCTAGAAGAACCGGTGATGAACGAAAATATTGAAGACCCTGATGGACAAGGTCTGACCAGATTTTTCTCCACTGCATGCTACTCATGTGGAGAAGAAGGACATTATTCACAGGATTGCATGAAGGGAAGCCAAGAGTATCTGGGAAACTTCCCGACGGAATAAGTGGAGTTTGATCCACTTGAAATAGAAGAACTGGCCAAAATAAGGAGTCCGGAAAGAAAAAAAGGTACCCTCGGAAGAGCCAAATCTCTGCAGATATAGACCTGAGTCATGTTAGATGTTACAAGTGTATGGAATTTGGCCACCACAAATACATGTGCTTAGGAAGGAAGCCGGAAACCCAAGGAGCAAAAGCAAACACTAAGACGCCTCGAGACTTGTCAGAACTGATTTGCTTTCGTTGCAAGGAAGCAGGACATTTTGCTAGCGATTGTCCACAAAGGAAGAAAGCTAAAAAGGAGTAGTTAAGTTTTGACCGCGGCAATTAGTGTAATCTGAAGAACTCTTGTTTTTCATGAGATCATGGAGTGAAATTTTTTGTAACATAAGTCCCTGAGATTGTAATAACATCATGAATAAATGGAATTTATTGTCTCATGATTGCCTATGTTGAAACTGTATGCGTTGTTTCTCTACGAGCAAAGATCTCTGAACATTTATGAGGATAAGAGAAAATATGGTCTATGCAGGCATGAGTATAATTCATTTTTAGTGTGGTAGTAATCGATAAACCCACATGATCCACTGAGTAGGAATGTACCATGATTAACAAGGAGACACATACATTCCTCTAAGTACCTATTTACTGACACCTGCAGATGACAACTCTCTACGAGTCATTCCTCAAGGGCCCAGAAACGATCATGACCCTGACCAGTGATCATGATTACCCGAAAATCCTGAAGGACATGATGAAGCACATTCATCTTGAAGGAGATGCAGTCTACAAAGGCTACCCATTCATGGAAAGTGGTGTAGAACTTTGGTATGTGGAAGTACACCTCCACCAGGTGAAAGGAGTTTGTCCAAAGACTATGGGGCAATACTTTTTCATTTCACGTGTACCACGAGCAACCTTCTTTGATGTTGTTCGTGAAGCTACCATGGAAGCCATACGTCAGATTGGAGAAATACTTGAAGCAAGACTCCGTCGTACCCAGGAATACCTGAGTGAAGTGCATGCGGAGATGATGGAGATGAAGCTCATGGCCACCATGATGAAGCAAAAGATGGATGATTTCAAGGAGCACATTGGAAAGTTCCAGTGCAACTAAAGTACCTCCAAGAGAGACAGATGAATAAAGTTGGCAGAAATGCTTGACCATACCGAACAATGTGGATGGCAGCATTTGTAATAAATTACTTTAGAGTTGGAATTTTGAAGAAAGTAAGGATGTAATAAAGGATTGATTATGAAATGAATATGATTTATGGATGAACCAATACCTTTTCATGGTAAACACACCGAAGGAAGGTATCCCACAGAGTGGAGTGTGTACCAAAAATAAGTCTGAGGACTATTTTTATGATAGTTACCCCAAGAGTATGATGGAATGAAACACTATGGAAATTTAAAGGCGGAGTAATTCCAAGTATGCCTGAAAACCCACAGACCCCGGGACTAACAAGGATCAAGTACTATATTTTGGAGAAGGAAACTTGTATCAGCAACATTTCCCTAGGAGCATACGAAAACCTGAGAGTTGTGAAGAAACGATAGATGTTTGTTCAGCTTGCAGAATCATTGGAATTTCCGAACTTCGTTCGTGGACAAGAAAAATTCTGCAATGCTTGTGAGAATGCCCAAGTGTTAGGATACGAGATTCACTAAGCCTTATACAAGGTAATGATTTCAGTGCGACATGGCTTGGCAACCATGACGACTTACTATTATCATTCTCTTGCTATTTGGAATGGTAAATCTGAGAGACTTACCCATAGTGAGAGATGACGTTCTTTGAATCTTTTGTTTAAGCCTTAGAATGGTATGATGAAAGCCCCATGTACATGTCACTTGTTGTCACACGTAGGAAATTCTACGGTGAAGATGAAACCAAGACCCATCTCTCTGCAGGATAGCCACAAATGGTAGACCACCATGAGAATCATCGATAGGTTATTTAGAATTGTTCACGAGACTGTGAGTTAAAGAAGACCCAGTAACGGAAGAAGCTTATATCCACAGAGGAACCCTCGATTTTGATGGAAACGTTATGAATATAACGGGAGAGCATCACCAAAGGATTTAATATGAAGACTGTGCGAAGTCAGTTGCGAAAACCCCATAGGATCGTTAAAACATTTTGAGGGACTAGTAATCTTCATTTGAAGTGTGGTAGCATCCCACTTTGCCGGAGGTTGGGATTGTTAGAAGACCCCCAAACCCTAACCTTTCTTTCTAGCCTCTTCGAATCTCGAGGACGAGATTCATTTTAAGTGTGGTAGGTTTGTAACATCCCAAATTTTGGAATGTTAAAATAATGATTAGATTGTTTGTTTGTTTGCTTGAGTGATTGAAACTTGAGTGAAATTTGAAACTTTTCAAAAACTTTTGAATGAGAGGGAATAAAATGACTTTCCCCTTCTCCGGTAAATTCAAATTCATCCAATTAAAACCAATGAGAGAAGATGACATGACCTCTTCAACTATAAAGAACTTGAACGGAGTTTTGCATTTGAATTCTTTCAAATATTTGCCCTTGCTTCTATATTTTTCTTCCCGAGAAATACCCCGAAAATAATCCTTGCCAAGCAAGAAAGAGAGGAGGAACATGACCCTCCAAACCGGGGATATTCCTTTGAAATATTTGGACCATAAAACCCAAGGTTTATTTGAAAAATATTTGCAAAAAGAAAATAAACCAATTTAGGGATTTTCTAAAAAAAAGATTTTTTTTGAAGTATTTATTTTGGTAGTGGAAAAATGCCCATCTTTTTGGATTTATTTTTCTGAAAATTTTAATATATTATACCCCAATATTCCGAGGAATATTCCATTTCCTTTTAATCGTTTTAATTTTTGTTTTAATAAAAATTGGAAAGTGGTCTCTTATTAGGAAGGTACCTGGGCCACTTCAGGAAACAAATCAGGCCCATTACTCCTCCTTCTCCTACCTTACGTTCATTGCTTGTGTGGCCATGGGAGAAACTTCCGAGGAAGCTTCCCCTCCGGGATTCGTGAGCTTCTTTTCCTCCTAGCACCTCCCACCACCCCTATAAGAACCCCCTCGACCTCCTATTTCCATTCCCCTAAAAAAATCTCCGTTTCCCTGCCCGTAGCCACCGCGCCACCATCTCCATTTTCCCTACCACACCAAGCTCGGCAGGAGCTTAACCCCAGCGCCCCCCTCCAGGAGCTCCCTGCCTCTCCCTAGTGCCTTCCCCTACCCCCCTGCGCGCCCCACCCCTCCTCCACCGATTCCTCACCCCACCGGCGGCCTCCCTACCTCGCCGGAGCAGCTACCTCGCCGGAGTTCGTCCTCTCTCTCACCCATGGTGAGATTCCCGAAATCTCGTATTGCAGTTTTTTCAGAAAATTGCAATCTTAGAAAATTCATATCTATTATTCTATAACTCCGAATTAGGTGATTCTTTCTGAGTTGGATCACAAATGTTATGTAGTTTATGTAGATATATAATTTGGCTATGTTTGGATTTATAAAATTTGAATTAGATCATATTTGAGTTAAAGCTTGTTTTGCTTATACCGGGAGTTTAAAAATAGCTTTTAAATTAATTCTTTTTGCTACTGTTTCCTATTAATCATATCTTTCAGTATTTTAAGTTTCAATTTTTTTTAAATAATTTTAGTCAGGGTTTTAAGCCAAACAGATTCTGTTTTAGCCTTTTTTGTTTTCTTGCTATTTCTTTTGTATTAATTGTTCTTAATTTGTTTTTTTTGTAATTGTGACAAGTTATATTTTGTTTTCTGATATTTACCAGTAAATTTTCAACAACAACAAAATTTTATTTTATTTATTCTTATTTGTTTGCATGGAATCAATTCTAGTTCTATACTAACTTGCGAATTGATTGCATTGCTAGTTTGATTTCCTATTTTGAAAATACTTACAAAATAATATTGTTTTGTAAATTTTACTTATGTTATCTTAGTTATTTTATATTTTGTTTTCTGTTATTTTTTCTATTTTAGTGTTTTATTTTTAGTTAGAACAAAAGCTATATAGTGTTTGATGTAGTAGAAGGCTTCCGATCCTAGCTTCTTTGAAGTTTCCTTTGGATTTTTATCCGCTCTCTCTTATTGATTTTTCATTGCATAAACTTTTCTGTTTGTTAATTGATTGCTAGAATGATTGCTAGTGTGAGTGCTTATGTGAATACTATGTTTGATTATATAGATTTCATCGGAGAGTGACGAATAGTTCTATCACGTATTTCCCGAGAACGAAAATTCTTCTTCGTCAACATCACCAGGCAAGTCATTTGATCATGTATCACCTATGTTTTATGCATCATAGTTTTACCATCCTATGCCCAATTGCATGCTGAGTAGGTACCTGGAAATTATGGTTACATATTGTAGTATCATGTGGTAGGCAACCAACAACCCCGTTACTTGGCCCGGGACGACAAATTCCATATTGCTATGCGTGAGTAGACGGGATTCTGGTTGAGAGTTTACCACGAGTGATGCGAGAATAATTTAATAACCAAGACCGGTTAAGTCAAGACTTTTCAAGACCTCGTGATGCAATGCAACTCTGGGTGAAGGATGGTTGATCGGCTCCCTGGAGAAACCAGTGGATGACCCGGGATGCTGGAGACGGCCATGACATCCTACGGAAAGCTTCACCCAGGCTCAAAGAGACGGACGGATATTTTCAAGACCCAAGGCTTACCTGCACAGCCACAAGTCATTATGGGCTCTGGCTTGGTTGGACAATGCGGCGACTCTGGATACGCGGTGCTAGTAGATGTAGAAGAACGGTAGGATTGGATGGGCACCGACAGGGATTCAGAGGGACCCGTTGAAAGACCATGTTTTGATCATCCGGTCTTCAAACACCCTGAAGTGCGAGGACATACACGGAGGCGATCAAATCTTGTGAGGAACGTGTGCAAAACTCTGCAGAGTACTCAAACCTAATCGATTAGCCGTGTCCATGGTCATGGACAACTTGAGCCAAAGGAACTGAAGTTATCTGAAATTCTCAACACAAATAATAATATTGATGTGGGAATTATTGACAACTCGGGTACGAGAACTGGTTGGCGGAACCATCTCGTTAACAACCAACCTTGTAGTTATATTTTGCTTTTTGCCCCTCTTTTTGTAGGAGAAAATTTGCTTTACGCTAAAAACTTACAACATCGTTAAAGAGCCATATTACTTTGTCTTCTCCTTTGTGTTTGCCTGCAGATTCAACTTAGTCCAATGCACGAGCACTCTTATTATTGTTCACATCGTTCGATCGTGCAAGTGAAAGGCAATAATGATGATATATGATGAAGTCTATATATTTGTCGTCCCATATTCAGCTTTGTTGAGAGAGAACCATGTTTGCAATGACAACTTAGAGATCATAGTTTCTGATGCCATGCTTAATTAGCTAGGAGCTTATAATGGTTTGTCTTGAATGCCAACATAGATTTTGAGATGACTATGATGTAGTATGATAGGATGGTATTCTCCTTTGAATGATTCAAGTGGTTTGACTTGGCGCATGTTTATGCATGTAGTTGAAACAAAATCAACATAGCCTCTATGATGTTCGTGTTCATGGTGATTTATATCAAACTCATTGCATCTTGATGACTGTTGTCGCTCTCTAGTTGGTCGCTTCCCAATCTTTTGCTAGACTTCACTTGTACTAAGCGTAGTACTGCTTGTGCATTCACTTCCATAAGCCCAAAACTTCTTCCATGAGATTCCACCATACTTACCTATTTGCGGTATCTACCTGCCGTTCCAAGTAAATTTGCATGTGCCGTTCTCTAAACCTTCAAGAAATAATCTATTTTGCATGCCCGAACCGCTCATGTGGTGACAGGGGGCTATTGGTATCTTCCATGTTAGGCGTGTTATCCTCGACATGTGTTTATTCACTGTCATTCACGAGAAAGGGGCCAGTAATTGGAATGCCCATTTCCATGCTTAAATCGAAAACTTAACTGTAAAACAAGACTCCCCCCGGATTGATGTTAGTATGCATGGTACCCGAGGATTCGGCTAGCCGTGGAGTGTGATTGATTGGTGGTGGGGGAGTTAAAACTTTACTTTTCTGTTTGGGAACCTCCTATAGCATGAGTAGCATGGAAGATATTGAGAACTCTTGGTCATTGCGTTGAAAATGAAAGCATGCCACCCAAAATGATTATCTCTGTTTTCAAAGCTTGAGCTCTGGCACCTCTGCAAATCAATGCTTCCCTCTGCGAAGGGCATGTCTATTTATTTTCCTGTTGAGTCATCCTCTTCTTATATAAGCACCAATTAGAGAGCACCTCTGTCCTTTTTATGCTTTGCTTTTGATTGCTATTGAGTATGACTATAACTGGATCTTCGTTGCTATGAATTACAATTTTTACTCAGCCCTTGATCTTTAAAAGTGCTCTGCGTTTATGTTTTGCGGTCTCAGAAAGAGCTAGTGAGATACCACCTATTCATATTGCTTCACGCTTGTTTTGATTGAATTGTTGGTATCTGAAACTCATTATTATTTGCTCTCTAGCTGTTTATGCCATTGATATTAGTTTACCGTGAGACCTATGTGTCACTTGCTTATGTGGTTAACTTGTGATCTTGCTGAAATTCTGGTTATGAGTTAGACATAGCTGCAACAACAAGATCAAACAGAGTTTGTCAAAGTTTTTCTTTCTCGTTTAGTTTGTCAACTTAGTTTCTTGAGGACAAGCAAGGTTTTAAGCTTGGGGGAGTTGATACGTCTCCATCGTATCTACTTTTCCAAACTCTTTTGTCCTTGTTTTGGACTCTAATTTGCATGATTTGAATGGAACTAACCCGGACTGACGTTGTTTTCAGTAGAATTGCCATGGTGTTTTTTTTGTGCAGAAATGAAAGTTCTCGGAACGTCCTGAAAATTTACGGAGAATATTTTTGGAAAATGTGAAAAATACTTGAGCAAAGATCCACCACAGGGGCTGAACGAGTGGGCCACAAGCCCCCTGGCCGCGGCCAGCCCCCCAGGCCGCACAGTCAGGGCTTGTGGGGCCCACCAGACTGCACTACCTCCAAACTCAGCTCTATATATTCCCTTTCGTCCCGAAAAAAATCAGGAAAGAAGATTTAATCGCGTTTCACGATCGAGATGTTGGAAATATGCCCTATAGGCAATAATAAATTAGTTATTATTATATTTCTTAGTTCATGATAATCGTTTATTATCCATGCTATAATTGTATTGATTGGAAACACAATACTTGTGTGGATACATAGACAAAACACTGTCCCTAGTAATCCTCTAGTTGACTAGCTCGTTGATCAAAGATGGTCAAGGTTTCCTGGCCATAGGCAAGTGTTGTCACTTGATAACGGGATCACATCATTAGGAGAATCATGTGATGGACTAGACCCAAACTAATAGATGTAGCATGTTGATCGTGTCATTTTGTTGCTACTATTTTCTACGTGTCAAGTATTTGTTCCTATGACCATGAGATCATATAACTCACGGACACCGGAGGAATGCTTTGTGTGTATCAAACGTCGCAACGTAACTGGGTGACTATAAAGATGCTCTACAGGTATCTCCAAAGGTGTTCGTTGAGTTAGTATGGATCGAGACTGGGATTTGTCACTCCGTGTGACGGAGAGGTATCTCGGGGCCCACTCGGTAATACAACATCACACACAAGCCTTGCAAGCAATGTGACTTAGTGTAAGTTACGGGATCTTGTATTACGGAACGAGTAAAGAGACTTCTCGGTAAACGAGATTGAAATAGGTATGCGGATACTGACGATCGAATCTCGGGCAAGTAACATACCGAAGGACAAAGGGAATGACATACGGGATTATATGAATCCTTGGCACTGAGGTTCAAACGATAAGATCTTCGTATAATATGTAGGATCCAATATGGGCATCCAGGTCCCGCTATTGGATATTGACCGAGGAGTCTCTCGGGTCATGTCTACATAGTTCTCGAACCCGCAGGGTATGCACACTTAAGGTTCGACGTTGTTTTATGCGTATTTGAGTTATATGGTTGGTTACCGAATGTTGTTCGGAGTCCCGGATGAGATCACGGACGTCACGAGGGTTTCCGTAATGGTCCGGAAACAAAGATTGATATATAGGATGACCTCATTTGATTACCGGAAGGTTTTCGGAGTTACCGGGAATGTACCGGGAATGACGAATGGGTTCCGGGAGTTCACCGGGGGGGGGGCACCCACCCCGGGGAAGCCCATGGGTGTTTGGGGTGCCGCACCAGCCCTTAGTGGGCTGGTGAGACAGCCCAAGAGAGGCCTATGCGCATAAGAAAGAAAATCAAAGAGGAAAGGAAAAAAAGAAGGAGGTGGGAAAGGGAAAAAGGACTCCACCTTCCAAACCAAGTAGATTTCGGTTTGGGAGGGGGAGACCTTCCCCCTTGGCTCGGCCGACTCCCTTGGGAGTCCTTGGACCCCAAGGCAAGTCTCCCCCCTCCTCCTCCTATATATAGTGGGGTTTTAGGGCTGATTTGGGACAACATTGCCACGGCAGCCCGACCACATACCTCCACGGTTTTTCCTCTAGATCGCGTTTCTGCGGAGCTCGGGCGGAGCCCTGCCGAGACAAGATCATCACCAACCTCCGGAGAGCCGTCACGCTGCCGGAGAACTCTTCTACCTCTCCGTCTCTATTGCTGGATCAAGAAGGCCGAGATCATCGTCGAGCTGTACGTGTGCTGAACGCGGAGGTGCCGTCCGTTCGGCACTAGATCGTGGGACTGATCGCGGGACGGTTCGCGGGGCGGATCAAGGGACGTGAGGACGTTCCACTACATCAACCGCTTTCACTAACGCTTCTACTGTACGGTCTACAAGGGTACGTAGATCACACATCCCCTCTCGTAGATGGACATCACCATGATAGGTCTTCGTGCGCGTAGGAAATTTTTTGTTTCCCATGCGACGTTCCCCAACAGTGGCATCATGAGCAAGGTTCATGCATAGATGTCTTCTCGAGTAGAACACAAAAGTTTTTGTGGGTGGTGATGTGCGTTTTGGTGCCCTCCTTAGTCTTTTCTTGATTCCGCGGTATTGTTGGATCGAAGCGGCTCGGACCGACATTACTCGTACGCTTACGAGAGACTGGTTTCATCGCTACGAGTAACTCCGTTGCTCAAAGATGACTGGCGGGTGTCAGTTTCTCCAACTTTAGTTGAATCGGAATTGACCGAGGAGGTCCTTGGATGAGGTTAAATAGCAATTCATATATCTCTGTTGTGGTGTTTGCGTAAGTAAGATGCGATCCTACTATTTACCCATGGTCACCACGTAAAACATGCAGCAACAAAATTAGAGGACGTCTAACTTGTTTTTGGAGGGTATGCTTGTGATATGATATGGCCAACAATATGATGTGATATATTGGATGTATGAGATGATCATGTTGTAATAGTTAATATCGACTTGCACGTCGATGGTACGGCAACCGGCAGGAGCCATAGGGTTGTCTTTAAACTAACGTTTGTGCTTGCAGATGCGTTTACTATTTTGCTAGGATGTAGCTTTAGTAGTAATAGCATGATTAGCACGACAACCCCGATGGCGACACGTTGATGGAGATCATGATGATGGAGATCATGGTGTGACGCCGGTGACAAGAAGATCGTGCCGGTGCTTTGGTGATGGAGATCAAGAAGCACATGATGATGGCCATATCATGTCACTTATGAATTGCATGTGATGTTAATCCTTTTATGCACCTTATTTTGCTTAGAACGACGGTAGCATTATGAGGTGATCTCTCACTAAAATTTCAAGACGGAATTGTGTTCTCCCCGACTGTGCACCGTTGCTACAGTTCGTCGTTTTGAGACACCACGTGATGATCGGGTGTGATAGACTCAACGTTCACATACAACGGGTGCAAAACAGTTGCGCACGCGGAACACTCGGGTTAAGCTTGACGAGCCTAGCATGTGCAGACATGGCCTCGGAACACATGACACCGAAAGGTCGATCATGAATCATATAGATGATATGATTAGCATAGGGATGCTTACCACTGAAACTATACTCAACTCACGTGATGATCGGACTTGAGCTAGTGTAAGTGGATCATGAACCACTCAAATGACTAGGGAGATGTACTTTTTGAGTGGGAGTTCTTAAGTAATATGATTAATTGAACTAATTGTCATGAACATAGTCTAATGGTCTTTGCGAATTACGATGTAGCTTGCGCTATAGCTCTACTGTTTTTTATATGTTCCTAGAGAAAATTTAGTTGAAAGTTGATAGTAGCAAACTTTGCAGACTAAGTCAGTAAAACCAAGGATTGTCCTCGTTGCTGCGCAGAAGGCTTATGTCCTTAATGCACCACTCGGTGTGCTGCACCTCGAGCGTCATCTGTGGATGCTATGAACATCTGACATACACGTTTGTGATGACTACGCGATAGTTCAGTGAAAAATACTTAATGGCTTAGAAGCAAGGCACCGAAAACGTTTTGAAACGTCACGGAACATAAGTGATGTTCTAAAGAGATGAAATTGTGATTTCATGCTTGTGCCCTTGTTAAGAGGTACGAGACCTCCAACAAGATTCTTTGTCCACAAAGTAAAGGAGAAAAGCTCAATCGTTGAGCGTGTGCTCAGATTGTCTGAGTACGACAATCGCTTGAATCAAGTGGGAGTTAATCTTCCAGATGAGATAGTGATGGTTCTCCAAAGTCTCTGCCACCAAGTTGTGAGAGCTTCGTGATGAACTATAACATATCAAGGATAGATACAATGATCCTTGAGCGATTCGCGATGTTTGACACTGCGAAAGTAGAAATCAAGAAGGAGCATCAATAGTTCATGGTTTGTAAAACCACTAAGTTTCAAGAAAGGCAAGGGCTAGAAGGGATACTTCGCGAAACGGCAAAATAGTTGCTGCACTAATGAAGAGACCCAAGATTAAACCCAAACCCGAGACTAAGTGCTTCTGTAATGAGGGGAACAGTCATTGAGGCGGAGCAACTCTAGATACTTGGTAGATAAGAAAGCTGGCAAAAGTCGAAAGAAGTATATTTTATATACATGATGTTGATGTGTACTTTACTAGTACTGCTAGTAGCATGAGGGTATTGGATACTGGTTCGGTTGCTAAGTGATTAGTAACACGAAATGAAAGCTACGACATAAACGGAGACTAGCTAAAGGCGAGGTGATGATACGTGTTGGAAGTGTTTCCAAGGTTGATATGATCAAACGTCGCACGCTCCCTGTACCATCGGGATTGGTGTTAAACCTAACTAATTGTTATTTGGTGCTTGCGTTAAGCATGAACATGATTGGATCGTGTTTATTGCAATACTATTATTCATTTAAAGAGAATAATGGTTACTCTATTTTATTGAATATTCACCTTCAATGGTTTATTGAATCTCGATCGTAGTGTTACACATGTTCATGATATTGGTGCCAAAAGATACGAGTTAATGATGATAGTACCACTTACTTGTGGCACTGCCGCTTGAGTCATGTTAGTATAAATTGCATGAAGAGGCTCCATGCTGATGGATCTTTGTACTCACCTGATTTCGAATCACTCGTGACATGCAAATCATACCACATGAGCAAGGCCTTGTTTTCATTGAGATGAAATAAGATAGTAACTTGTTGGAAGTGATACATTTTGATGTATGCAGTCCAATGGGTGCTGAGGCACGCAGTGGATATCATTATGTTCTTACTTCACTGACGATTTGAGTAGATACAGGAGTATTTACTTAATGAATCACAAGTCTGAAATGTTGAGAAGTTGAATTCCGTTTTAGAGTGAAGTTCGTCGTAACAAGAGGATAAACTGTTTACGATATGATCATGGAAATGAATATCTGAGTTACGAGTTTTGGTACGCAGTTAAGACAATGTGGAAATTGTTTCGCAGTTCATGCCACCTGGAACATCATAGTGTGATGATGTGTGTGAACGTCATAGCCACGCACTATTTGGTATGGTGCATACTATGATGTCTCTTATCGAATTACCACTATCGTTTATGGGTTATGCATGAGAGACAACCGCACTCACTTTAAATAGGGCACCGCGTATTTTCGTTGAGATGACACAGTATAGACTGAGGTTTAGAGAAATCTAAACTGTCATTTCTTGAAAGTTTGGGCTTCGACACTTATGTGAAAAAGTTTCAGTCTGATAAGCTCGAACCCAAAGCGGATAAATGCATCTTCATAGGATATCCAAAACAGTTGGGTACATCTCCTATCTCAGATCCGAAAGCAAAGTGTTTGTTTCTAGAAACGGATCCTTTCTCGAGGAAAGGTTTCTCTCGAAAGAATTGAGTGGTAGGGTAGTAGAACTTGATGAGGTTATTGAACCATCACTTCAACCAGTGTGTAGGAGGGCGTAGGAAGTTGTTCCTGTGGCGCCTACACCAATTGAAGTGGAAGCTGATGATGGTGATCATTGAGCTTCGAATCAAGTTACTACAAACCTTGTAGGTCGACAAGGTCGCGTACTGCTGCAGAGTATTATGGTAACCCTATCTTGGAGGTCATGTTGTTGAGCAACAGTGAACCTGCGAGTTATGGAGAAAGCGATGGTGGGCCCAGATTCCGACAAATGGCTGGAAGCCATGAAATCCGAGAGAGGATCCATGTGTGAAAACAAAGTGTAGACTTTGGTAGAACTACCTGATGGTCATAGGACTATTGAGTAAAATGGATCTTTAAAAGAAGACAGACGATGATGGTGATAAATCACTATTAAGAAAAGCTCGACTTGTCGCAAAGATGTTTTCGACAAGATCAAACAGTTGACTATGATGAGACTTTCTCACTCGTAGCGATGCTAAAGGTCTGTTAGAATTATGTTAGTTGTTGATGCATTATTTATGAAATATTGCACGTAGGATGTCAAAACATTGTTTTCTCGACGGTTTCCTTGAGCCAACATTGTATGTGATACAACCAGAAGGTTTTGTCGATCCTAAAGATACTAGCAAGTATGCAAGCTCCAGTGATCCTTCAATGGACTGGTGCAAGCATCTCGGAGTTGGAATATACACTTTGATGAGATGATCAAAGATTTTGGGTTTGTACAAGGTTTATGAGAAACTTGTATTTCCAAAGAAGTGAGTGGGAGCACTATAGAATTTCTGATAAGTATATGTGGGTGACATATTGTGAATCAGAAGTGATGTAGAATTTCTGTAAAGCATACAAGGTTGTTTGAAAGGAGTTTTCAAAGGAATACCTGGATTGCGCTACTGGAACGTTGAGCATCAAAGATCTATGGAGATAGATCAAAAGCGCTTAATGAAAGTTTCAATAAGATGCAGGCCTTGACAAGTTTTTGAAGGAGTTCAAAATAGATCAGCAAAGAAGGAGTTCTTGGTTGCGTTGTAAGGTGTGAATTTGAGTAAGACTCAAAACCCGACCACGGCAGAATAAAGAGAATAGACGAAGGTCGTCTTCTATGCCTTAGCCGTAGAATCTAAAGTATGCCATGCTGTGTACCGCACCTGATGTGTGCCTTGACTCAAAGTATGTTGAGAGGTACAGAGAGTGATCCATGATTGAATCACTAGCAGCGGTCAAAATTTATCCTTAGTAACTAATGGACTAAGGAATTTTTCTCGATTATGGAGGTGGTTAAAGAGTTCGTCGTAAAGGGTTAGCTCGATGCAAGCTTTGACACTAATCCGAATAACTATGAGTAGTGAAACGGATTCGTATAGTAGAGTAGATATTTGGAGCATTTCCGAATAGCACGTAGTAGCAACATCTATAAGATGACATAAAGATTTGTAAAGAACGCACGGATCTGAAAGTTTCAGAACCGTTGACTAAAACCTCTCTCACGAGCAAGACGTGATCAGACCCCATAACTATATGGGTGTTGGATTCGTTGGAATCACATGGTGATGTGAACTAGATTACTGACTCTAGTGCAAGTGGGAGACTGTTGGAAATATGCCCTAGAGGCAATAATAAATTAGTTATTATTATATTTCTTAGTTCATGATAATCGTTTATTATCCATGCTATAATTGTATTGATTGGAAACACAATACTTGTGTGGATACATAGACAAAACACTGTCCCTAGTAATCCTCTAGTTGACTAGCTCGTTGATCAAAGATGGTCAAGGTTTCCTGGCCATAGGCAAGTGTTGTCACTTGATAACGGGATCACATCATTAGGAGAATCATGTGATGGACTAGACCCAAACTAATAGATGTAGCATGTTGATCGTGTCATTTTGTTGCTACTGTTTTCTGCGTGTCAAGTATTTGTTCCTATGACCATGAGATCATATAACTCACGGACACCGGAGGAATGCTTTGTGTGTATCAAACGTCGCAACGTAACTGGGTGACTATAAAGATGCTCTACAGGTATCTCCAAAGGTGTTCGTTGAGTTAGTATGGATCGAGACTGGGATTTGTCACTCCGTGTGACGGAGAGGTATCTCGGGGCCCACTCGGTAATACAACATCACACACAAGCCTTGAAAGCAATGTGACTTAGTGTAAGTTACGGGATCTTGTATTACGGAATGAGTAAAGAGACTTGCCGGTGAACGAGATTGAAATAGGTATGCGGATACTGACGATCGAATCTCGGGCAAGTAACATACCGAAGGACAAAGGGAATGACATACGGGATTATATGAATCCTTGGCACTGAGATTCAAACGATAAGATCTTCGTAGAATATGTAGGATCCAATATGGGCATCCAGGTCCCGCTATTGGATATTGACCGAGGAGTCTCTCGGGTCATGTGTACATAGTTCTCGAACCCGCAGGGTCTGCACACTTAAGGTTCGATGTTGTTTTATGCGTATTTGAGTTATATGGTTGGTTACCGAATGTTGTTCGGAGTCCCGGATGAGATCACACACGTCACGAGGGTTTCCGGAATGGTCCGGAAACGAAGATTGTTATATGGGATGACCTCATTTGATTACCGGAAGGTTTTCGGAGTTACCGGGAATGTACCGGGAATGACGAATGGGTTCCGGGAGTTCACCGGGGGGGCCCACCCACCCCGGGGAAGCCCATGGGTGTTTGGGGTGCCGCACCAGCCCTTAGTGGGCTGGTGAGACAGCCCAAGAGAGGCCTATGCGCATAATAAAGAAAATCAAAGAGGAAAGGAAAAAAAAAGAAGGAGGTGGGAAAGGGAAGAAGGACTCCACCTTCCAAACCAAGTAGATTTCGGTTTGGGAGGGGGAGACCTTCCCCCTTGGCTCAGCCGACTCCCTTGGGAGTCCTTGGACCCCAAGGCAAGTCTCCCCCCTCCTCCTCCTATATATAGTGGGGTTTTAGGGCTGATTTGGGACAATTTTGCCACGGCAACCCGACCACATACCTCCACGGTTTTTCCTCTAGATCGCGTTTCTGCGGAGCTCGGGCGGAGCCCTGCCGAGACAAGATCATCACCAACCTCCGGAGCGCCGTCACGCTGCCGGAGAACTATTCTACCTCTCCGTCTCTCTTGCTGGATCAAGAAGGCCGAGATCATCGTCGAGCTGTACGTGTGCTGAACGCGGAGGTGCCGTCCGTTCGGCACTAGATCGTGGGACTGATCGCGGGACGGTTCGCGGGGCGGATCGAGGGACGTGAGGACATTCCACTACATCAACCGCGTTCACTAACGCTTCTGCTGTACGGTCTACAAGGGTACATAGATCACACATCCCCTCTCGTAGATGGACATCACCATGATAGGTCTTCGTGCACGTAGGAAATTTTTTGTTTCCCATGCGACGTTCCCCAACACGAGAGGCGCTGCCACATCCCGTTCTTGCCCTGGAGGGCAGACCTGGAGTCCGTTTTGGGCTCCGGATCAAGGAGATCGTCGCCATCGTCATCATCAACCTTCTTCCCTCTCCAATTCCATGAAGCTCTTCATCGTTCCTGAATAATCTATTCGTAGACTCGCTGGGCGGTGATGAGTAGGATGAGATCTATCATGTAATCGAGTTAGTTTTGACGAGGATTGATCCGTAGTATCCACTATGTTCTGAGATTGATGTTGCTACTATTTTGCCATGCTTAATGCTTGTCACTAGGCCCTGAGTGCCATGATTTCAGATCTGAAATTATTATGTTGTCACCAATATATGTGTGTTTTAGATCTGATCTTGCAAGTTGTAGTTACCTACTATGTGTTATGATCCGGCAACCCCGGAGTGACAATAACTGGAACCACTCCCGGTGATGACCATAGTTTGAGGAGTTCATGTGTTCACCAAGTGCTAATGCGTTGGTCCGGTTCTTTATTAAAAGGAGAACCTTAATATCCCGTAGTATCCATTTGGACCCCGCTGCCACGGGAGGGATGGACAATAGATGTCATGCAAGTTCTTTTCCTTAAGCACGTATGACTACACACAGAATGCATGCCTACATCACATTGACGAACGGGAGCTAGTCACATATCTCTCCGTGTTATAATTGTTGCATGATGAATGTCATCCGACAAATCACCGATCCATTGCCTACGAGTTTGTCCCACTGCCTTTGTTACTTGCTGCTTTCGTTACTTGCTTTGTCCTGCTGCTGCTGCTCCTACTGTTACTTGCCACTGTTGTTACTAGTTACTCTGCTGCTACCTGCTACAATACTTTACTAGCGCCATTGATACTTCAGTTAGGAATAATCTGCCGTCAACAGATTCTTTCCTAGCACCGTTGCTATCATACTACCTTTGCTGCTTATATCCTGCTTGCAGATACTAATCTTTCAGGTGTGGTTGAGCCGACAATTCAACTGCAAATACTAGAGAATATTCTTTCACTCCCATCGTGTCAAACCAACAAATTTGGGTTGAATACTCTACCCTCGAAAACTGCCGCGATCCCACACGCTGGTGGGCCATTGCAAGACAATTGCTAATTGTTGAGCAACTGGGAGCAGCTCTTTTCTGGCTCCATTGTCGGGGAGGCATCAAGTCAGGAATAGTTGCACGTCAACAGGGAGGCTCGTCCAGCTACTGAATGCTTTGCCTAATCACCCTCTTGAGAAGAATGAAATACTTGGTATCTTCTATAATGGCCTTACCGATGCTTCTAGAGACCACCTAGATAGTTGTGGCGGTTGTGTTTTTAGGGAACGAACTGTAGAACAAGCTGAGATCCTGTTGAATAATATCTTGTGCAATGAGAACGCTTGGACTATTCCCGAACCACCTCCGAAGACAACTCCTAAGAAAAGAGGTATTCTATTCCTCAGTCCTGAAGATATGCAAGAAGCTAAGAAATCTATGAAAGAGAAAGGCATTAGATCTGAAGTTGTCAAAAATCTACCACCTACCAAAGAGATCATGGTCTCGAGAACCCAATACATGTAGTAGAAGTGAATCCTGTGTGTAGATTTGATAAACCTACTAGGCTATGCCTGGATGAATTTGATAACTTTGTTGCCAAACAACAGAGTTTCAATGATTATGTTAGCAGGCAACTGGAACAGAATGCTCGTATGCTTAGTCATTTAAGTTCCTGTGTGGACAGAAACGTCAATGATCTTAAGCTCCTGAGTAAACATGCCTCTATGGTAACTACTGAGGTAGAACAAGTACTTAATGCTTAGAATGAGTTTCTCAATGAGGTGAATGAAAATTCTGTCAGAGTCGTCACTAGAGGCGATAGAATGACCCAGGAACCTTTGTATCCTGAGGGTCATCCTAAGAGAATTGAACAAGATTCTCAAGGAGTTAGCACTGATGCACCTAGTCATTCTAGAAAGAAGAAGAAAGATGATAGGAACTTGCACGCTAGAACCCTATTGCTGTTACACCCGAGAGTCCAAACGATGTCTCTGTTTCTGATGTTGAAACACAATCTGGTGATGAACATGAGCCTAATGATAGTGGTGTTCATGATGATGCTCAATCTAGCAATGATAAGGATGTGGAGATTGAACCTATTGATCTTGATAACCCACAACCTAAGACTAGGAGATATGATAAGAATGACTTCGCTGCTAGGAAGCATGGTAAAGAAAGGGAACCATGGGTTCAAAAACCCATGCCCTTTCCTCCCAAACCATCCAAGAAAAAGGATGATGAGGATTTTGAGCAATTTGTTGAAATAATTAGACCTGTCTTTCTAGAAATGCGTTTGACAGATATGCTCAAAATGTCTCCGTATGCTAAGTACATGAAAGATATTGTGACTAATAAGAGGAGGATACCTGAGGTTGAGATTTCCACCATGCTTGCCAATTATACCTTCAGGGGTGGAACTCCTAAGAAACTAGGTGATCTCGGAGTGCTCACTATACCTTGCTCCATTAAAGGCAACTACGTTAGAACTGCTTTATGCGATCTTGGAGCCGGTGTTAGTGTTATGCCTCTCTCTATTTATCGTAGGCTTGAACTGGATAAGTTGACATCCACTGAAATCTCTCTGCAAATGGACGACAAATCAACTGCTTTCCCTATCGGCATTTGCGAGGATGTACCTGTTGTGGTTCCGAACGTTACTATCTTAACGGACTTTGTTATCCTGGATATTCTCGAGGATGATGCCATGGCGGTCATCCTTGGAAGACCCTTTCTAAACACTGCAGGGGCTGTTATAGATTGCAACAAAGGCAATGTAACTTTCTATGTCAACGGTAATGAGCATACAGTGCATTTTCTGAAGAAACAATATCGAGTACATTGCATCAATGCTATCGAAAAAACTTCATCGATTCTTATTGGGAGCTTTGAATGCCCTATACCTCCTGGCAAGATGAAGTATGATTTTCTTGTTGGGGATATTCACATCCCCATTGAGGTAACCTAGTGACTATTCGAAAATTCTCCGTTCTGTTTTGCGATTCGAAAAAGTTTGTCAGGGAGACTTGATTAACCTCATTGACAAATTTCTTTCGGTGACCATGAGATGGATGAATCGAGGAGTCACAAACCTCTGTTCCAAGCTTTCACCTTCGGTTGCTTAGAAGAAAAATGATAGATTTAGTTTACTTTTCCCTGTTTTCTGTTTTTTGCGTCCCATAGAAAAGTAGCCCGAAAATAAAAGTTCTTGGAACATCCTGAAAATCAAGTATGATTTTCTCTGGATTTTTTGAAAAATACTTAGACGAAGAGCTAGTCTGGGGGCTGCACCAGTGGGCCACAAGCCCTGGAGGCGCGGGCACCCCCCTGGTCGTTCCACCCAGGCTTGTGGGGCCCACGTGCACCCCCTCCACTCATTCTAGCTCCCATCTGCTTCTCCTACCTCCAGAAAAAATCGTTTCGCAGCTCAAACCCGTGTTCTTGCTCTTCTTGCTGCGATTTTCGATCTCCTTGTGCAAAGCACCATTCACCAAGCTGTTTTGGGGAAATTACTCCTTGGTAAGTGACTCCTCCATTGGTCCAATTAGTTTTTAATCTAGTACCTTATACTTCGCGTATTTTTTCTGCCTTGGTGACCCTATTCTTGAGCTTTGCATGCTAATTTTAGCTGGTGTCAAGTTGTTTTGATGCGTAATATGGCCTCCAGGCACTTGTGGGAGTAGTTGCTACGAGTTTCGTTGGGCCTTGTTCACTTTTCCTTAGAATCACTAAAAATTTCCGAAATTTTCAGAGATAGAAAAGGGAAAAGATGAGGAGGTTCTTAAGAGGCTCTTCAAGCCGTGACCCCAAGGATGATGGATGTGAGAAGAACAAACCCAAGTATCCGGTCCCTCGAGTTGTAGAAGTTCGAGCGTGCGAGTGGCCAAGCGATGTGTTCTTACGCGCCGCCGGACTTTATGAGGACTTTTACTACTTGGTGGAGAACGCGGGCCTTACCGCCTTCGTTGAAGATAAGTGTCCGCAATACCTCCTTCTCACTAATATCTTCATGCAAAGCTTTAATTTCTATCCGACGAAGAATCCTCCTATGGTTGAGTTCAAATTATATGATATCCCCCAATGCATGTCACTTCAGGATTTTTGCAATGTTTGCAAATTACCTTATGTTGGGGATATTCATGAACCTCGTCCATGGGACTTGGAGGCTTTAATAGATACTATTGTTGTAGGAGAGGAGAGAGGAGTGTCTTGCGCTAGAGCTGCTAGCATACATTTTTCCCGTGCTTCGGTACTTCTCATTATTTGCGGGAAAATGTTTGATTGGTCATGGGGAAGCTAGGTCCCTTAGTTCCCCAGATCATGCGGTCTTGTGCGAAGCCCTTTATAATGATAAAACTTATAGCTTGGGTGCTATAGTAGCTCAATGGTTGAACACGAACCATTCTAAAGGCGTTGTCTATGGAGGTATTTATGCTACTCGTCTTGCTAGACATTTTGAGATACCTATTAGACTGGACGAGGAAGAAGAGATTCTTCTTCCCGAGAGATATCTAGATTATGATAGCATGGTTCGCCATGACTTTCTTGATGGAGATATAAATAGAAGGATGATTTATAACCTGGTATTTAGTCAGGGTACTCGTGAGACTATTACTTTGCCTGCTCCTTCTTTGTTCAATATTCATACAGGCAGGTACATTATTACGCCCTCGAACATCTACGCATATTGGGGCATAGCGCAACCACAGGTGCCCGTGCCCGAGCCACCAGTCGAGTACCAGATGCCAGTTTATCAGTGGGAGCCAAAGGAGCTGACATAGGAGTGGCATGCTCAGTCCACTCCGGAGTACCCCGGGGCTGGTTATTTCCCTCCTTGGGAGTAGACCAACTTAGGCCAAAAGCCTAAGCTTGGGGCAGTACGTGTTTCTCACCGACTTTATATTCTTGCTTATGCTTTCACTTTGTTAGTCGGTGTTCACACTTTGCCACTGTATCATTCATGCTAGTTTATTTTCTTTTTCTCGTTTTCTTTTCGTGTGTCTCTCTAGTTTGAGAAAACCCAAAAAGATTTTCTTGTTCTTCTTTTCCTTGTTGGGAGCTTTCCCGTGTAAATAGTTTTCTTTTTCTTTGGGTCAAGGTAGAAGACCATGGTTACAATGTCTAGTGGCTCTCACATGCATATCTGTTTATCTTTCAAAGAGCCATATTACCTTGTCTTCTCCTTTGTGTTTGCCTGCAGATTCCAGCTTAGTCCAATGCACAAGCACTCTTATTATTGTTCACATCATTCGGTCGTGCAAGTGAAAGGCAATAATGACGATATATGATGAAGTGATTGAGCCTGGAAAAGCTGGTATGAACTCGATCTATGTTGTTTTTGTAAATATGACTAGCTCATCGTTCCTGATTCAACTTTGTTGTGAGAGAAACATGTTTGCAATGACAACTTAGAGATCATAGTTTCCGATTCCATGCTTAATTAGCTAGGAGCTTATAATGGTTTGTCTTGGATGCCGACATTTATTTTGAGATGACTATGATGTAGTATGATAGGATGGTATCCTCCTTTGAATGATTCAAGTGGCTTGACTTGGCACATGTTCATGCATGTAGTTGAAACAAAATCAACATAGCCTCTATGATATTCATGTTCATGGTGATTTATGTCCTACTCATGCTTGCACTCAATGTTGGTTAATCTCAATGCATTTTGATGACTGTTGTCGCTCTCTAATTGGTCGCTTCCCAGTCTTTTGCTAGCCTTCACTTGTACTATGCGGGAATGCTACTTGTGCATCCACTTCCATAAACCCAAAGTTGTTCCACACGAGTCCACCATACCTACCTATATGTGGTATCTACCTGCCGTTCCAAGTAAATTTGCATGTGCCACTCTCTAAACCTTCCAGAAATAATATGTTTTGCATGCCCGAACCGCTCATGTGGTGACAGGGGGCTATCAGTATCCTCCATGCTAGGCGTGTTATCCTCGATATGTGTTTATTCACTATCATTCACGAGAAAGGGGACGGTAATTGGAATGCCCAGTTCCATGCTCAAATCGAAAAGATAATTGCAAACAAAACTCCCCGTGGATTGATGTTGGTATGGACAACACCCGAGTATTCGGCTAGTCGTGGAGTGTGATTGATTTGTGGTGGGGGATTCAAAACTTTACTTGTCTGTTTGAGAACCGCCTATAGCATGTGTAGCGTGGAAGATGGTGATAACTCTTAGTCATTGCGTTGACAATGAAAGCGTGCCACCCAAAATTATTTATCTCTCTCTTCAAAGCTTGAGCTCTCGCACCTCTACAAATCAATGCTTCCCTCTGCGAAGGGCCTATCTATTTATGTTCTTGTTGAGTCATCCTCTTCTTATAAAATCACCAATTAGAGAGCACCTGTGTCATTTTTATGCTTTGTTTTTAACTGTGTTGAGTATGACTATGACTGGATCTTCTTTGTCATGAATTACAATGTTTAGTGAGCCCTTGGTCTTTGAAGGTGCTCTGCATTTATGTTTTGCGGTCTCAGAAAGAGCTAGTAAGATACCGCCTGTTCGTACTGCTTCATGTTGTTTTGATTGAAGTGTTGACATTTGAGGCTTATTATTATTTGCTCGCTAGTTGATTATGCCATTGATATGAGTTTACCGTGAGACCTAGATGTCATTTGCTTATGTGGTTAGCTTATGATCTTGCTGAAATTCTGGTTATGAGTTAGACATAGTTACAACAACAAGATCAAACAGAGTTCGTAAAAGTTTTTCTTTTGTCTCTTTCAGTTTGTCAACTGAATTGCTTCAGGACAAGCAAGGTTTTAAGCTTGGGGGAGTTGATACGTCTCCATCGTATCTACTTTTCCAAACTCTTTTGCCCTTGTTTTGGATTCTAATTTGCATGATTTGAATGGAACTAACCCGGACTAATATTGTTTTCAGCACAATTGCCATGGTGTTGTTTTTGCGCAGAAATAAAAGTTCTCGGAATGAGGTGGAAATTTACGGAGAATTTTTGTGGAATATATAAAAAATACTCGCGCAAGAATCAACGGAGGAAGTGGAGCGTGGAGCCCACAAGCCCACCAGGCGCGGGCCCCCTGGCCACGCCTGGCAAGCTTGTGGGGCCCACGTTGCTCCACCGCCTCCAACCTCAGGTCTATTTAGTCCCTTTCGTCTGGAAAAAAAATCAAGGAGAAGAGTTCATCGCGTTTTACGATACAGAGGCACCGCCACCTCCTGTTCTTCATCCGGGGAGTCCGTTCTGGGCTCCGGAGAGGGGAGATCGTCGCCATCGTCATCACCAACCTTCCTTCATCGCCAATTCCATGATGCTATTCACCTTTCGTGAGTAATCTCATCGTAGGCTTGCTGGACGGTGATGGGTTGGATGAGATCTATCATGTAATCGAGTTAGTGTTGACGGGGATTGATCCCTAGTATCCACTATGTTCTGAGATTGATGTTGCTACTACTTTGCCATGCTTAATGCTTGTCACTAGGGCCCGAGTGCCATGATTTCAGATCTGAACCTATTATGTTGTCGCCAATATATGTGTGTTCTTGATCCTATCTTGCAAGTTGTAGTCACCTACTATGTGTTATGACCCGGCAACCCCGGAGTGACAATAGCCGGAACCACTCCCGGAGATGACCTTTGTCACATCCCTGGAACCCTAATCAAAGTTTAGCATTGTGCTCATATCTTCTTTGCATTGCATCCAAGAAAATTGCAACAAGATCAAAGCAAGTGGTGAAGCAAAACTCAAAAACCCTAGCCACTTCTCAAATTCAAAGAAATTCCAAACTTGTTAAAATCAATGAACCCAAAATGGCCTTAAGTAAAGTTCAACTTTTCTGATATTTACTGAAACCAAATTAAATAGAAAATCAAATTAGTTAGCAAACCAGAAAACAAAACAGAAAAAATGAAGAAGAGCTTACCTGTCACCCTGAGGAGGCCCAGCCCCCCAGGGGCAGGGGCGTCTTCTTCCTCCTGCCTTCTGGTAGAGGAGCGAACGCCCACGGCGGCTCCTCCACCTCCTGCTTCACCGTGGCGTGCTCCGGTACCCCCCAGGACAGCGCGACAGCGGGGATAACCTCCCCGAGCACGTCCCTATCGATCCCCGCTATCCATTCCTCCCCCCTCCTCTCGGTTCCTTCCCTCTTCTCCTGCCGCCATTGACAAAAGCTCGAGCTCGAGCTGCCCGATCCTCTGGCCACAGGATAGCCCCTCCGAGTGCTCCATTCGCTCCGCCTCGACAAGCTGGTTGTCCATGCCAACGAAGAAGATCCCCCCAGCCCTGCAACGCCCTCGGCACCGTCGTCTTCAAGCTTCGTCTGCCGGCAAGCCACCGTCGGTTCACCGGATCCAGTGCCTCCCCGAGCCGTCTGAGCTTCCCATCGCCTTCACCGTGAGCTTGCGCTCATTTTCCCTCTTCTTCCCCTTAGTTTCGTGCACCCTAGCCACTAGACCGACGAGCCCGAGATCCGGCCGTCGCCTCAGCTCGTCGCCGGTGACCTCCGGTCCTCCCCTGTCCTCCCTGAGGCCCGTATTGGATGAAGCCGAGCCTGGGGATCCTCCCACTGCTCTCGGCCCTCGTTCCCGAGCACCACAGCCATCTCCAGCGACTCTCCGGCAAAGATTTGCCATGGATCTGGTCGCCGCCGGTCAGTCTCCGGCAGGATCTAGGCTGGCCTCGCTAATCCACGTTTTAAACATTAAGCAGTCGCTGACAGTGGGCCCGAGACGCAAGTCAAACACAATCAGGGGCTAGTCAACGCGGGATTAACCCTCTGAGGCTGACTAGTGGGCCCCACCTGTCAGGTTTGACCTGACCAGGTCGGCCGACGGCTGACGCCATGCTGACGTGGGCCTGACGCAATAAATAGGTTTTTTGTTATAAAAGAATTCCAGAAAATGCCTAAAACTTCTAAAAATCATAGAAAATAATCTGTAACTCGAATGGAAATAATTTATATATGAATAAGTAACAGAAAAATCCAAAGAATCTGATTTTGATATTTTCAAACATGTTTGAAAATGTTAACATCACTAAACAGATTAAATGATGATTAGGATAACCATATTAAGTAATATATATTTGGAATTTGAAATCCATTTGAATTCCACTTCAAATGCCATGACCAAACAATGCTTAATCACAACCAGGAAATTAACATATTATTCCCATGCATGTTAAAACAAGATGACCTGAGCATCAGGTCGAATCAATTAAAAGGCTATCTAAAATACCTTGTTTCAAGTGATATTTGAATCTGGATTCAAATAAACTTCAAACTTAATAAATGATAGCTACATTAGCCTATCACGTTTCATCTTCATGCCATGCTCATGCATCATCTTGTTGCATATGATTGATATTGATTGATGTCATTTCTATCGATAGGCTCCGCTCCTCCGAATTCCACCGAATATCCGTCTGACGGATATAGTCCCTCTGCTGAGCAACAAGGCAAGCAACCATTTTGATCATCCGGATAAATCCCATGTTCTCGCTCCTGCACTTACTTATTGCATTAGGATCAAATGCTTCAAATGCTTTTGCCACGTTAGTTGAACCCACTTCCTTTGCATGACCTGTTTTGTCACAGTAAATAGTTGAACCTTGCAACCTAGCATACCTGGTAGATGCTTAAGCCATGATGTGCCTTATCCTGCTATGCATGCTGTGCTTAGAGTTGTGTATGGTCTGTCATCTGGGTGATGAACAGAATTGTGAGAATGTGTTCAGTAAGTAAAGGTTGTGTGTTGAACCTGATTTGGTAAAGGTACCGGTGAAAGGCTATGTAGGAGTACATGGCGGGTTGTTTCATTGGAACTGTCCTTAGGAACTGAGTTCCCTGTATGTAATCCAAGACGAGATACTACCACATGCTAGGCCCTGAAATATGACCCCGCTCGACTTATTAACCACTTTGTACTCGGTTCAGGAGTTGCAAGTAGTTTCTCATGTATATAGTCATGCTGGAGGCCGTGCATAGCGCTGACCTGAGAGGTGGGATGTGATGCGGTAGCAGTGGCACGGTGTACAAAGTGGCACCCGGATGGTGGGCTTGGGAACCCTGCGCACATCGTTTGGTGCCGTGGCGGAAACCTCGGCCGGACTTCTGTGCGGGTTACCCTCAGATAGGCGATAGACCTGGACTAAGTATTAGCGTGGTTAACGGTCGTGGTCGACTCCCTCGCTGGGCTTCCGCTTGAAGGTTGCCGAGGTGCATGACGTGCACATGGCGATAAGTGGCGAGAGCGTGTGTGAAGAAGTACACCCCTGCAGGGTTAGGATCTATTCAAATAGCCGCGTCCGCGGATATGGACTACTTGGAGACATATGTTGTTCATAGATAACTTTAATGGTTACTCATAAAATTTTCAAGATAAGCGTGAGTGTCGTGGACGGCATTTCCGTATGGAGACGGAATGATTCCACGATGGAGTATTGTTGTGGTGTTAGTGGACTCGTGTGCGAGAAATCAAGTTGTCAAAATTATTTAAAAATGCAAGTTGTCTAGCCTTGAGTCGAATGCTGGCTATCCGCATGAAACCCCACAACTCCTTATTGATACATTGCATGAGTAGATAGTTATCCTAAAGTCTTGCTTAGTACCTCTGTACTCACGTTTTCTTAACAATTTGTTGCAGAGGTTGTTAATGACCCTAATGGAGGGTTCTATCTAGACATCGACGACGACGAGTAGCTGGTATCCCAGTTATGGTCTGGCCCTAGGGTGGGTCTGTAGATAGTCAGGCCATGTGCCTTTATCTTTCCATCTGTCTGTACTCAGACAGCTTTACTCTTCCGCTGGTTTGTAAGAATTATGTGTATGACTTGTGATGATGGGTCGTGAGACCCTTACTTTGTAATATTATGTGTGTGGCTCTTCCGAGCCTTCTAAATAAAGTTTGTATGATTATGGTTATGTTGTGATGCCATCGATGTATCTATACATATCGGTATGCCATGCGTACGTGTGTTGTACTTGATATGTATGGGGTTCGATTACCTAGCCGTAGGCTTTAGTAGCATTCCTTACAGGGAAATGCCCCTTTGTGATCCAACGAGCCATGGTAGTTCGCTACTGCTCCGGACACATTGGTTGACCGACATGTGTCCTTCTTAGCTGCTGTGTTTGTCCCCTTTGGGGAAATGTCAGGCGATGTAATGGAGTCCCCGTAGCTTGCTACAACTCGTCTACATTCGCTAGTGACCGACACCTGGTTTGCTGGGTCATGTATGCCTGTCCCTGTGCGAAACTGCCACTTTGGTTTATGACTAGACATGTCGATCCGGGTTCTTTGTCATTGGATTGCTAGCGACACAATTGCATACGCGAGTCAAAAGGCACAAATGGTCCCAGCTAAGGTAAGGCTGCAGCCGTGGGGATAACCGTGCGTGAGACCGCAAAGAGATGTGATGTCTTACAGGCTGGATTCCTATGGCTTAGGATCGGGATCCCGACAGCGTTGGTATCAGAGCCTGGCTGACTGTAGGATTACTAAGCCAAACTGGTCGAAGTTGAGTCTAGAATTGCTTTAGTTATATATAAGGGAATTGTTTGTGTAAGGGAAGGTAAGACTCTTGTTCTCTTCTCAAGATATTCTATTCTGGTCATCCTCGTCTTCTCTGCGGGGATTAAGGACTAGGTTACTCATCTTCTTTTAGGCTCGTGTTTCTGATCGGTAGATTATAGGACAACGGGTCGAGAGTTATTTTGGGTTTCTTTTATCCCTAGGAAAAGGAAGTAAGTTTGATGATCAGAGAATTGAACTTGATAGTTGAGTGGTTACGCTATTCTATTTTATGGGTTGTCTCAAAATTGTTTTTGAGCATTTGCAGCCGTTATGCTGCCCAATTTTGCATTCAGAGCTCTAATGCGTTTGCATTACTCTCTATTTTCAGATGCCTGGCCGTCCTTCTCGTCAGGTGGTTCGTCTGACTAGGTGCATTGATGTGCCGGGTCATACGGCCATGCTAGTCAGGATGATGTCAGTGTCCGTTTACCGCTCGTACCCAGAGTACATAGTGGAGGAGCAGTAACGGGATTTTGATCAGAGGCAATACCTCTGCACTGTTAGGGTATTCCCAGACTACCCTGGAGCTGAGGAGCCAATCCATTGGTCTTATGGATTGGGAGTCACTGTTGACATGGCAGTACAAGATGTTGCCTATTCAATGCTGACCATCATGAGGGCTAGATATGCACTGCTGCAGAATTCAGAGTTCTGCTATGTTTCTGCCTCTCAGCCAGGTGAAGAAGGATACCTCAGCGGGGTCTACTTTGATTCCTCTATGGAGGATCCGCTGCTGCAGTCCACTGCTGAGATGCTAGAGAATAGAGACAGGGATGCTCGTGCTCTCCGTATGGAGCTTTATGCTACACGTGCCCGTCTGTGGACGGCTTTGATGCAGCTGGCACCTGTAGTCCAGACAGGGTATGGAGATATGGAGATGCTGAACCCTGTTAGAAACCATCTTCCGGCTCATGTTGACTGGCCTGCTATAGGAGGAGTCACACCTCTTCGGGGACCTCTACTACCACCACTCAGGGGACCAAGGCCACATCCGTGTCCTTACGGATCCCAGGGATCTCAGGCTAGAGTATTTCCTGATCCGTAGGTTAAGCTTGCAGGCATGGAGGCAATCTTTATGAGATGTTCTATGCGGATGCCTGAACCGTGAGTGGAAGGATAGTATGGTAGTAGCTGTACTTTCACAGTCCTGTGTGACTTGTGAAGTATGCTTGTGTCGTGAAATGAATTCTGGAGGCATAGATAAATAATGTATAGGAAGCTTGGAAGCCTCTGATGAGTAGTTTCATGTATTCAGTAGTTTGTTCTTCGGTTAAGGTTGTACTGAACTATGTAATGGTGTGTATGAACCATGGTGTATATATAGCAGTTGCTTGTTACCATGTTGTTCGGATATTCATTTCCGCATTCCATGTGTTCAGTGCATTCTTAATCCATAGCTGGTATTGATGATGATATTGGTCTAAGATGTGAGTTTGTTTGTCAGGATGGTGTTCACCAGGTTGAATCGTGCCCCTGCTCATGAGCAAGGCGAGGGTAGTCAAGCATCACAGGAAGAACTGCCTCACCCGCCCTCTCTGGCGGATGTTATGCTTGAGGCAGAGAGAAACAAAAGGGAGACAAACCGACTATTTGAGCGTATTGAGCAAAATATGGCTCGTCAGCCTAGGAATGCTGTGGTGTCCCTCAATGACTTTGTGAAGATGAATCCTCCAAAGTTCCATCACTCCGTCGATCCCCTCGACGCTGATGATTGGCTGTGCAGTATTTCACGTAAGATTCGCTCTGCGAATGTTTCTGCGGCCGACAAGGTGACCTTTGCGGCGTATTTTCTGGAAGGATCCGCGAATCTGTGGTGGGAGAACTTTGAAGCTATGTGTCCTGCTGAACCAGCAGCCACATGGGCAGACTTTAGTGCAGCCTTCCGTCTGCACCATATTCCAGAGGGCCTGATGGACAGAAAGAGAGAGGAGTTTTGTGCATTCACCCAGGGAAAGTTGTCCGTTGATGCCTATAGCCGCGAGATCGATAACCTCGCCCGCTATGCAACAGAGGAGGTGTCTACTGATGCTAAGAAGCAAGCAAGATTCCGAAAGGGTCTGAGCCCTGAGCTTCGTGGTGATTTGCGCCTCCATGAATGTACAAGCTTCCAAGCCCTAGTCAACAAGGCGATGAGTGCCGAGACTAGTCATAACGACTATGAAGCCACAAAGAAGCACTCCCGTGACTCTGGCTCGTCGTCTGGTTCCGCGTTTCCAAAATGCAGGCTGTGGGTTCCAAACAGTTCTCTGCCACCAAGATACACATCGAGGCCATCCTATGTGGCGCCTCAGACGAATCAAACCAACCCTCCAGCAAAAACCTATGGTGGTCCAGCTAGCAATGCTGCACCTGTTGGGGAACGTCGCATGGGAAACAAAAAATTTCCTACGCGCACGAAGACCTATCATGGTGATGTCCATCTACGAGAGGGGATGAGTGATCTACGTACCCTTGTAGATCGTACAGCAGAAGCGTTAGTGAACGCGGTTGATGTAGTGGAACGTCCTCACGTCCCTCGATCAGCCCCGCGAACAATCCCGCGATCAGTCCCACGATCTAGTACCGAACGGATGGCACCTCCGCGTTAAGCACACGTACAGCTCGACGATGATCTCGGCCTTCTTGATCCAGCAAGAGGGACGGAGAGGTAGAAGAGTTCTTCGGCAGCGTGACGGCGCTCCGGAGGTTGGTGATGACCTTGTCTCAGCAGGGCTCCGCCCGAGCTCCGCAGAAACGCGATCTAGAGGAAAAACCGTGGAGGTATGTGGTCGGGCTGCCGTGGAAAAGTCGTCTCAAATCAGCCCCAATACCTCCGTATATATAGGTGGGAGGGAGGGGACCTTGCCTTGGGGCTCAAGGAGCCCCAAGGGGGTCGGCCGAGTCCAAGGGGGGAAGGCTCCCCCCCCAAGCCGAGTTGGACTTGGTTTGGTGGGTGGGAGTCCTTCCCTTCCTTCCCACCTCCCTGTTTTTCTTTCTCTTTGTTTTTTATCTCTATGGCGCATAGGGCCCTTTTGGGCTGTCCCACCAGCCCACTAAGGGCTGGTGCGCCACCCTTATGGCCTATGGGCTTCCCCGGGGTGGGTTGCCCCCCCGGTGAACTCCCGAAAGCCATTCGTCATTCCTGGTACATTCCCGGTAACTCCGAAAACCTTCCGGTAATTAAATGAGGTCATCCTATATATCAATCTTCGTTTCACTATTCCGGAAACCCTCGTGACGTCCGTGATCTCATCCGGGACTCCGAACAACATTCGGTAACCAACCATATAACTCAAATACGCATAAAACAACGTCGAACCTTAAGTGTGCAGACCCTGCGGGTTCGAGAACTATGTAGACATGACCCGAGAGACTCCTCGGTCAATATCCAATAGCGGGACCTGGATGCCCATATTGGATCCTACATATTCTACGAAGATCTTATCATTTGAACCTCAGTGCCAAGGATTCATATAATCCCGTATGTCATTCCCTTTGTCCTTCGGTATGTTACTTGCTCGAGATTCGATCGTCAGTATCCGTATACCTATTTCAACCTCGTTTACCGGCAAGTCTCTTTACTCGTTCCGTAATACAAGATCCCGCAACTTACACTAAGTTGCATTGCTTGCAAGGCTTGTGTGTGATGTTGTATTACCGAGTGGGCCACGAGATACCTCTCTGTCACACGGAGTGACAAATCCCAGTCTTGATCCATACTAACTCAACCAACACCTTCGGAGATACCTGTAGAGCATCTTTATAGTCACCCAGTTACGTTGCGATGTTTGATACACAAAAAGAATTCCTCCGGTGTCAGTGAGTTATATGATCTCATGTTCATAGGAATAAATACTTGACACGCAGAAAACAGTAGCAACAAAATGACACGATCAACATGCTACGTCTATTAGTTTGGGTCTAGTCCATCACGTGATTCTCCTAATGACGTGATCCAGTTATCAAGCAACAACACCTTGTTCATAATCAGAAGACACTGACTATCTTTGATCAACTGGCTAGCCAACTAGAGGCTTGCTAGAGATGGTGTTTTGTCTATGTATCCACACATGTAAATGAGTCTTCATTCAATACAATTATAGCATGGATAATAAACGATTATCTTGATACAGGAATTATAATAATAACTATATTTATTATTGCCTCTAGGGCATAATTCCAACAGCACCACGTGCCAACCAAGTGATATGTTACAAGTGTGGAGAACCAGGGCACTATTCCGGTGAGTGTCCTCAGAATGTGGGTGCCAAGCAACCTGGAAAGTCCGTTGGGCAAGGCAAGTCGGGCAAAGCTTACTATGTGAAGCCAACTCCTGCACATGGCCGTGTGAACTATGTTTCAGCAGAAGAAGCTGCACAGGATCCCGACGTCATTCTGGGTACGCTTCTTGTTAATCATCACCCAACGTCTGTTCTTTTTGACACTGGGTCTTCTCATTCCTTCATTTCAGAAAGTTATGCACAGTTGCATAACATGTGTTTCTGTGATATGCCAATCCCATTGGTTGTCCAAACCCCTGGTAGTAAGTGGCAAACCTCCATGATAACCGATGACAATGAAATTCTAGTAGACACCCTAGTTTTTCTAGCTTCATTGATAACCCTGAAATCTTCGGATATTAATATCATCTTGGGTATGGACTGGATGTCAGCTCACTATGCCAAGATTGATACTCATTCCAGAAATGTTCAGCTTACCCATCCCTCGGGTGAGATAGTCAATGTCTCTACTCGAGTTGCCAAATGCCAACTCTATTCCCTCAATGCCAACCCTCTTCCGGAACTTGAAGACATTCTGGTAGTCCGTGACTTCCCGGATGTTTTTCCAGAGGAACTGCCAGGAATTCCACCTGATAGAGATGTAGAGTTTGTGATAGATCTCGTTCCGGGAACTGTTCCAATAGCCAGAAGACCATATAAGATGGCACCCCTGGAGCTAGCCGAACTTAAGAAGCAACTAGATGAGGCCTTGAATAAAGGTTTCATTCGTCCTAGCTCTTCTCCTTGGGCTTGTCCCATCCTCTTTGTCAAGAAGAAAGACATAACGGATGGGATGGTTGTAGATTACCGACCAGTTAATCTGGTCACCATAAAGAACAAGTATCCGCTCCCTAGGATCAACGACCTGTATGATCAGCTCGTTGGATCCTCAGTCTTTTCAAAAATGGATTTGAGGTTGGGATACTAGCAAATCAAGATCAAGAACGGGGACATTCCAAAAACGGCTTTGGTCACTCGTTATGGCCAATACGAGTACACCATCATGTCCTTCGGTTTAACCAATGCCCCAGCCACCTTCTCTCGCTTGATGAATTCAATCTTCATGGAGTATTTGGATAAATACGTCGTGGTATACCTCGATGATATTCTCATCTACTCGAAGAACGAACAAGAACATGTCGAGCATCTAAGGCTGGTATTGATGAAACTTCGAGAGCATCGCCTTTATGTCAAGTTTTCAAAATGTGAATTTTGGTTACCAGAAGTGACCTATCTAGGTCACGTAATCTCTGGTAAGGGTAATGTTTTCAATCCCGGGAGAGTTCAAGCTGTCCTTGATTGGACTCAACCTCAATCGGTTAAGCAAGTTAGGAGTTTTCTTGGTCTAGCGAGCTATTGCCGCCGCTTTGTCGAGAATTTCTCCATGGTTGCAAAGCCTCTAAATGAACTCCTCAAGAAAGATAAAAAGTTCGAGTGGACACCACAGTGTGAGCATAGTTTTCAGGAACTGAAAAGACGCCTGACTTCCGCACCTGTGTTGCTACCACCAGATTTTTCTAAGGACTTTCTTATCTACTGCGACGCCTGGCGACTAGGATTAGGTTGCATTCTCATGCAAGATCGTCATGTGATTGCATACGCATCTCGACAGTTGCGTCCACATGAGGATAATTATCCCACACATGATCTGAGCTTGCAGCTCTACTCCATGCACTTAAAACCTAGCGACATTACCTTCTTGGTAATCGTTGCGAAATATTCACTGATCACCAAAGTCTGAAATATATATTCACCCAGCCGGATTTGAATCTTAGGCAAAGACGATGTGTTGAGTTGATCACGGATTATGACTTAGGGATAACTTACACCCCGGGGAAGGCCAATGTTATGGCTGATGCACTAAGTCGTAAGTCTTATTGTAACAATTTGATGCTACAATGAGGTCAACCACATCTCTATGAGGAATTTCGGAAGTTAAATCTTCATATTGTTCCTCAAGGATTCCTTTCTACCCTGGTGGCGAAGCCTACTCTTAAGGATCAAATTACAGCTGGCCAGAAACGTGATAAGGGTATATCACGGATCAAGGAGAATATTATTAGCGGAAACGCTAATGAATTCTCCATGAATGATCAAGGTGTTGTGTTCTTCCAGAATCGCCTAGTGGTTCGTAAGAATCCACATCTAAGGAAGTTAATCCTTAAGGAAGCTCATGATTCTCCTCTCACCATTCATCCTGGTAGTACTAAGATGTATCAGGACCTACGCCAGAGGTTTTGGTGGACTAGGATGACAAGAGAAATTGTTGAGTTCGTTGCTAACTGCGACGTTTGTTGTCGAGTTAAGGCAGAACATCAAAGGCTTGCTAGCACCCTTCAACCTTTAGCTATTCCTGAATGGAAATGGGATAAAGTCAGTATGGATTTCATTACCGGATTTCCCAAGACCAAGAAAGGAAATAATGCTATCTTTGTGGTCATTGAACGTCTCTCCAAAGTATCCCATTTTCTTCCTGTTCGTGAGAGTATAACAGCTAGCCAGCTAGAAGAGTTATATCTCTCTCGAATAGTGTCTCTTCATGGTGTTCCCCTCGAGATTAACTCAGACCGTGGGAGTATCTTTACTTCTTGCTTTTGGGAAAGTTTTCAGAATGCTATGGGGACTCACTTATCTTTTAGCACTGCTTTCCATCCTCAATCAGGTGGTCAAGTAGAAAGAGTGAATCAAGTCATAGAAGATATGCTCCGAGCTTGTGTTATATCATTCGGTATGAATTGGGAGAAGTGCCTTCCATTCACCGAATTTGCTTATAACAAAAGTTATCAATCAAGCTTGGGCAAAGCCCCTTTTGAAGTTCTCTATGGACGAAGATGCCGAACACCTCTTAATTGGTCAGAAACCGGAGAGAGACAACTCTTTGGCCCGGATATGATCCAGGATGTAGAAGAGCAGGTTCGCATTATTCGTGAAAAGTTGAAAACAGCCCAGTCTTGTCAAAAGAGCCAATATGATCGTCATCATAAGGCTGTGACCTTTGAAGTTGACGAGAAGGCTTACTTTTGGGTTACACCTTTGAAGGGTACCCATCCTTTCGGTATCAAGGGCAAATTGGCTCCTCGTTACATTGATCCTTTTCGCATTCTTGCCAAACGAGGAGAAGTTGCCTACCATTTGGAACTTCCTCCGCATCTTTCCAAGGTTCATGATGTCTTCCACATCTCGCAACTCAGGCGTTGCTTTTCGGATCCTATCCGTGAAGTGGACCACGAAACACTTGATCTCCAAGATAACCTTTCATACCGAGAATACCCTGTGCGTATTCTTGATCATGCTTAGCGTACCACTCAACGTCGAAACCTCAAGTTTCTTAAAGTTCAATGGTCAAATCATTCTGAAAAGGAGGCAACATGGGAAAGAGAGGATCGTCTCCGACTTGAGTATCCCGCGTTATTCCCGACGACTTCTAAATCTCGGGACGAGATTCTTTTGAGTGGGGGTGAGTTGTCACATCCCTGGAACCCTAACCAAAGTTTAGCATTGTGCTCATATCTTCTTTGCATTGCATCCAAGAAAATTGCAACAAGATCAAAGCAAGTGGTGACGCAAAACTCAAAAACCCTAGCCACTTCTCAAATTCAAAGAAATTCCAAACTTGTTAAAATCAATGAACCCAAAATGGCCTCAAGAAAAGTTCAACTTTTGTGATATTTCTTGAAAGCAAATCATCAGGGAAGAAAACTATTTTTAAAACAGATTTGGAATTTTTTTTAAATGCAAAAAGCCACTGAATTCAAGTTTAAATTTGAATTCAAAAACTTTTAAGATTTCAAAAATGTTGAAAACTTCAGGAATGGTTGGAAATATTCCAACTAATATCCTGGTGTGTTCAAAATAATTTTATAAACTATTTTGGAGCTGAAATAAATAGCAAATCAAATTAGTTAGCAAACCAGAAAACAAAACAGAAAAAAATGAAGAAGAGCTTACCTGTCGCCCCGAGGAGGCCCAGCCCACCAGGGGCAGGGGCATCTTCTTCCTCCTGCCTTCTCGGAGAGGAGCGAACGCCGACGGCGGCTCCTCCACCTCCAACTTCGCCGTGGCACGCTCCGGTGCCCCCCAGGACAGCGCGACAGTGGGAATAACCTCCCCGAGCACGTCCCTATCCATCCCCGCTATCCATTCCTCCCCCTCCTCTCGGTTCCTTCCCTCTTCTCCTGCCGCCATTGACGGAAGCTTGAGCTCGAGCTGCCCGAGCCTCTAGCCACAGGATAGCCCCTCCGAGTGCTCCATTCACTCCGCCTCAACAAGCTGGTCGTCCCTGCCAACGAAGAAGATCCCCCCAGCCCTGCAACGCCCTCGGCACTGTCGTCTTCAAGCTTCGGCCGCCGGCAAGCCACCGTCGATTCACCGGATCCAGTGCCTCCCCGAGCCGTCTGAGCTTCCCATCGCCTTCACCGTGAGCTTGTGCTCGTTTCCCTATTCTTCCCCTTAGTTTCGTGCACCCTAGCCACTAGACCGACGAGCCTGAGCTCCGGCCGTCGCCTCAGCACGTCGCCGGTGACCTCCGGTCCTCCCCAGTCCTCGCTAAGGCCCGTATTGGATGAGGCCGAGCCTGGGGATCCTCCCAGTGCTCTCGGCCCTCGTTCCCGAGCACCACAGCCATCTCCGGCGACTCTCCGGCAAAGATCAGCTGCGGATCTGGTCGCCGCCGGTCAGTCTCCGGCATGATCTGAGCTGGCCTCGCTAATCCACCGTTTTAAACATTAAGCAGTCGCTGACAATGGGCCCCAGACGCAAGTCAAACGCAATCAGGGGTTGGTCAGCGCGGGATTAACCCTGTGAGGCTGACGAGTGGGTCCCACGTGTCAGGTTTGACCTGACCAGGTCGGCCGACGGCTGACACCATGCTGACGTGGGCCTGACACAACAAATAGCTTTTCTGTTATAAAAGATTTCGAGAAAATGCCTAAAACTTCTAAAAATCATAGAAAATAATCTGTAACTCCAATGGAAATAATTTGTATATGAAAAAGTATCAGAAAAATCGAAAGAATCTGATTTTGATATTTTCAAACATGTATGAAAATGTTAACATCACGAAACAGATTAAATGATGATTAGGATAACCATATTAAGTAATATATATTTGGAATTTGAAATCCATTTGAATTCCACTTCAAATGCCATGACCAAACAATGCTCAATCACAACCAGCAACTTAACATATCATTCCCATGCATGTTAAAACAAGATGACCTGAGCATCAGGTCGAATCAATTAAAAGGCTATCTAAAATACCTTGTTTGAAGTGATATTTGAATCTTGATTCAAATCAACTTCAAACTTAATAAATGATGGCTACGTTAGCCTATCACCTTTCATCTTCGTGCCATGCTCATGCATCATCTTGTTGCATATGATTGATATTGATTGATGTCATTTCTATCGGTAGGCTCCGCTCCTCCAGATTCCACCGAATATCCGACTGACGGATATTGTCCCTCTGCTGAGCAACAAGGCAAGCAACCATTTTTATCATCTCGTCAAATCCCATGTTCTCGCTCCTGCACTTACTTATTGCATTAGGATCAAATGCTTCAAATGCTTTTGCCACGTTAGTTGAACCCACTTCCTTTGCATGACCTGTTTTGTCACATTAAATAGCTGAACCTTGCAACCTAGCATACGTGGTAGATGCTTGAGCCATGATGTGCCTTATCCTGCTATGCATGCTATGCTTAGAGTTGTGTATGGTCTGTCATCTGGGTGATGAACAGAATTGTGAGAATGTGTTCAGTAAGTAAAGGTTGTGTGTTGAACCTGATTTGGTAAAGGTACCGGTGAAAGGCTATGTAGGAGTACATGGCGGGTTGTTTCATTGGAATCGTCCTTAGGAACTGAGTTCCATGTATGTGATCCAAGACGAGATAATACCACATGGTGGGCCCTGAAATATGACCCCGCTCGACTTATTAACCGCTTAGTACTCGGTCCAGGAATTGCAAGTAGTTTCTGGTGTTTATAGTCATGCTGGAGGCCGTGCATAGCGCTGACCTGGGACGTGGGCTGTGATGCGGTAGGCAGTGGCACGGTGTACCTAGTGGCACCCGGATGGTGGGCTTGTGAACCCTGCGCACATCGTTTGGGGCCGTGGCGGAAACCTCGGCCGGACTTCCGTGCGGGTTACCCTCAGATAGGCGATAGACCTGGACTAAGTATTAGCGTGGTTAACGTCGTCGCCGACTCCCTCATTGGGCTTCCGCTTGAAGGTTGCCGAGGTGCATGACGTGCACATGGCGATAAGTGGCGAGAGCATGTGTGAAGAAGTACACCCCTGCAGGGTTATGATCTATGCGAATAGCGGCGTCCGCGGATATGGACTACTTGGAGACATATGTTATTCATAGATAACTTTAATGGTTACTCATAAAATTGTCAAGATAAGCGTGAGTGTCATGGACGGCATTTCCGTATGGAGATGGAATGGTTCCACGATGGAGTATTGTTGTGGTGTTAGTGGACTCGTGTCCGAGAAATCAAGTTGTCAAAATTATTTAAAAATGCAAGTTGTCTAGCCATGAGTCAAATGCTGGCTTTCCGCATGAAACCCCACAACTCCTTATTGATGCATTGCATGACTAGATAGTTATCCTAAAGTCTTGTTGAGTACCTCTGTACTCATGTTTGCTTAATATTTGTTGCAGAGGTTGTTAATAACCCTAATGCAGGGTTCTATCTAGACATCAACGACGACGAGTAGCTGGTATCCCAGCTACGGTCTGGCCCTAGGGTGGGTCTGTAGATAGTCAGGTCATGTGCCTTTATCCTTTCATCTGTCTGTACTCAGACAACTTTACTCTTCCGCTGGTTTGTAAGAATTATGTGTATGACTTGTGATGATGCGTCGTGAGACCCTTACTTTGTAATATTATGTGTGTGGCTCTTCCGAGCCTTCTAAATAAAGTTTGTATGATTATGGTTATGTTGTGATGCCATCGATGTATCTATACATATCGGTATGCCATGCGAATGTGTGTTGTACTCGATATGTATGGGGTTTGATTTCCTAGCCGTAGGCTTTAGTAGCATTCCTTACAGGGAAATGCCCCTTTGTGATCCAACGAGCCATGGTAGTTCACTACTACTCCGAACACATTGGTTGACCGGCATGTGTCCTCCTTAGCTGCTATGTTTGTCCCCTTTGGGGAAATGTCACGCGATGTAATGGAGTCCCTGTAGCTTGCTACGACTCGTCTACATTCGCTGGTGGCCGACACCTGCTTTGCTAGGTCATGTATGCCTGTCCCTATGCGGAACTGCCACTTTGGTTTATGACTAGTCATGTCGATCCGCGTTCTTTGTCATTGGATTGCTAGCGACACAATTGCATACGCGAGTCAAAAGGCGCAAACGGTCCCGGTTAAGGTAAGGCTGCAGCCGTGGGGATAACCGTGCATGAGACCGCAAAGAGATGCGATGTGTTACAGGCTGGATTCCTATGGCTTAGGATCGTGGTCCCGACAACCATAGTATGAGGAGTTCATGTATTCAATATGTGTTAATGCGTTGGTCCGGTTCTTTCTTAAAGGAGAACCTTAATATCCCATAGTTTCCATTAGGACCCCGCTGCCACGGGAGGGATGGACAATAGATGTCATGCAAGTTCTTTTCCCTAAGCATGTATGACTATATACGAAATACATGCCTACATTACATTGACGAACTGGAGCTTGTTACATATCTATCCGTGTTATAACTGTTGCATGATGAATAACATCTGGCATAATCATCCATCACTGATCCAATGCCTACGAGTTTTTCCTACCGGTCCTTGCTATGTTACTTTGCGGCTACTGTTGTCACTGCTGTTACTGTTACTCTGCTGCTACTGTTGTTACTCTGTTGCTACTGTTGTTACTGTTGCTACTGCTGCTATCACACTACTTTTCTACAGATACTAAATCTTTCAGGTTTGGTTGAATTGGCAACTCAACTGCTAATACTTGAGAATATTATTTGGCTTCCCCTTGAGTCGAATCAATATATTTGGGTTGAATACTTTACCCTCGAAAACTGTTGCGATCCCCTATACTTGTAGGTTATCATTAGCTTACGCCGAACCCCAATTAATTACCGTGGTAAATACATGATATCTGAATGTGAAGACACACTAAAAATAAAAGGATGGAGAAATGCAATACAAACATGAATGATACCATTTGGAGAGGAATACTTGCGCATCCCACAAGTTGGAGATTGGTTGATGTGCGTTCTTCAATACGGAGATGCGGAGTTCTCCTTTATTATGCTTTTGTACCTAGGAGCGAGCAGTAGTTAGTGTTTAAACCTTGTGATAACTTGGTTACTTGCTACTATGATAACAACCAGAATGATGAGGAGTTCATCTTTCTTATGCTATTTTATCTAGAATGATGAAGAGCTTTTTAACTAGTATGTACAATGATGAGGAGTAATACGATGTCGTGTAATCCTTTTCTTCACTACTATATGTACGTACCGACCAAAAAAACCAACAAGCATAAGGAACCAAAGATGAAAGACACAAAAAGAAAAGGGGGGAAACACAATATGAAACCCCTAAACCCTCCAAAAGCCTCTAAACCCCTCTTCTAAAAAAACAACGCCTGGCAGCTGCTCACGCGTGGCCGCCTTTTAGTCCTAGTTGGTGTCACCAACTGGGACTAAAGGTCCCCACCCCCTAGCGCCCCAAAGCGGCCAGGTGGAGCACCATTAGTCCTAGTTCATAACACAACCGGGACTAAATGTTTCGACCTTTTGTCCTGATTGTTTAGTACCAGTTGGAAAACCGAGACTAAAGGCTCTCGAGAACCGGGACTAAATCCCCTTTTGCCACTAGTGATTGTTCTTTGTGTAAGATAGATAACACCGCATCCAAATGTTCCCAATGTTCTGTCAATGTTTTATTGAATACACGGATATCATCAAAGAATACCACTGCATAGTTCCTCAAAATAGGTGCAAGATCATAGTTGATTGTCCCTTGGAATGTACCCGGTGCCCCTGTTAAACCCATCACATTGAACTCACAGTGTCCATTGTGAGTTTGGAAAGCTGCTTTATACTCTTCACTAGGTGTTAATCTGATTTGATGATATCCAGCTTTGAGATCCAACTTGGAAAGCCAACATGCTCCTGCCAATTCATCCAAAAGTTCATCTATGATAGGCACTAGATATTTACCTTTCACTGTAATAGCATTGAGTTATGTGTAATCAATCACCATTCTCCATGTCCCTTCTTCTTTATTTTTAACTAACAGTACAGGAGAAGAACACGCACTATTGCTATGTCTGATCATTCCTGAGTCTAACACTTCCTTGATCTATTTTTCTAACTCATCTTTCAAGTGTGGAGCAATTCTATAAGGTCTAACAGATACTGGTCTGGCCCCTGGAATCAATGGAATAGTATGATCCTTCAGTCTTCTAGGGGGTAATGTGGTTGGAGTCTTGCTACGACAACAGACAACAGTGCCGGAGATTGGCACGTTGACGGAGATTGGGCATGCGTTGGTTATTCCCTTAAAGAGGAAAGGGTGATGCAGCACAGGAGCAGTAAGTATTTCCCTCAGTTTGAGAACCAAGGTATCAATCCAGTAGGAGAATCGCGTCAAGTCCAGAGTACCTGCGCAAACACAAAAGAGCTTGCACCCAACGCTATAAAGGGGTTGTCAATCCCTTCAATATTGATTACAAAGTGAGATCTGAAGGCGGAAAGTGCAACGAACTAAAAGAGTACGGCTGAAAATATGGTATGAAGTAGACCCGGGGGCCATAGTGTTCACTAGAGGCTTCTCTCAAAATAGAAAATATTACGGTGGGTGAACAAATTACGGTCGAGCAATTGATAGAACTGTGCAAAGTCATGACGATATCTAAGGCAATGATCATACATATAGGCATCACGTTCGAGACAAGTAGACCGATACTTTCTGCATCTACTACTATTACTCCACACATCGCCCGCTATCCAGCATGCATCTAGTGTATTGAGTTCATGACGAACAGAGTAACGCCATAAGAAAGATGACATGATGTGGAGGGATAAACTCAAACCAATGATGAAAACCCCATCTTTTTACCCTTGATGGCAACAATACGATGCGTGCCTTGCTACCCCTTCTGTCACTAGGTGAGGTCACCGCACGGTATGAACCAAAAACCAAGCACTTCTCCCATTGCAATAATCATAGATCAAGTTGGCCAAACAAAACCCACAACTCGAAGAGAATTACAAGGATACAAAATCATGCATATAAGAGATCATAAGAAACTCAAATAAGATTGATAGATAATCTGATCATAAATCCACAATTCATCGGATCTTGACAAACACATCGCAAAAGAAGATTACATCCGATAGATCTCCATGAAGATCATGGACAACTTTGTATTGAAGATCCAAGAGAGAGAAGAAGCCATCTAGCTACTAGCTATGGACCCGTAGGTCTATGGTGAACTACTCACGCATCATCGGAGAGGTCATGGTGTTGATGAAGAAGCCCTCCGTATCCGAATCCCCCCTGTGACAGGGCACCAGAACGTGCCCCGTATGGGATCTTGCGGAGACAGAAGCTTGCGGTGGCGAAAAAGTATTTTTTTTTGTCACCTAATTTTTTCTGGGATTTTAGGGAATTTATAGGCGAAAGACCTAGGGCAGGGGAGGCCCAGGGAGCCCACAAGCCTGGGAGGCCCGGGCCCCCTGGCCATGCCATGAGGGCTTGTGGGGTCCCTGGTGACCCTCTGCCTTGGTTCTCAAGTCTCCCGATCGTCTTCTGTTTCGGAAAAAAATCTTTTTGGAAGTTTTATTCCATTTGGACTCCGTTTAAAATCCTCCTCTGAAAAGGGTAAAAAACACGAAAAAACAGGAACTGGCACTTGGCACTGAGTTAATAGGTTAGTTCCAAAAAATATATAAAAGGCATACGAAACATCCAAAGCTTGACAAGATAATAGCAGGAAACCATAAAAAATTATAGATACGTTGGAGACGTATCAAGCATCCCGAAGATTAACTCCTACTCGTCCTCGAGTAGGGAAGTGATAAAGACTGAATTTTTGATGTGGAATGCTACCTATCATAGTTGACCTTTGTAACTTCTTTCATGTGACATGAATGATTAGATCCGGAAGATTCAAAACAATAGTTTGCTATTTACATGAAAACAATAATACTTCAAGCAAACTAGCAAGGTAATCATGAACTTTCGAAATAACAAGGCCAAAGATAGTTATCCCTACAAAATCATATAGCCTGGCTATGCTCCATCATCCTCACAGAACTAATTTAAATCATGCACAACCCCGGTATTGGCCAAGTAATTGTTTTTGCACTCTTACTTTCTCAAACCTTTTACAACTATCACGCAATACATGAGCGTGAGCCATGGATATAGCACTATAGGTGGAATAGAGTGTGGTGGTGGTTGTGAGAAAAAAAAAGGAGGAGATGGTCACATTGAATCGGCGTATCAAAGGGTTATGGAGATGCCCATTAATAGATATCAATGTGAATGAGTAGGTATTGCCATACAAAGGATGCACTAGAGCTATATGTATACGAAAGCTCAAAAGGAGAACTAGTGGGTGTGCATCCAACTTGCTTGCTCACGAAGACCTAGGGCAATTTGAGAAAGCCCATCATTGGAATATACAAGCCAAGTTATATAATGAAGATTCCCACTAGGATATGGTGGTGACGAAACGAGAGGCTCTCAATCATGAAGAACATGGTGCTATTATGAAGCACAAGCATGGAAAAAGATATGAGCATTGTCCCTTCTCTCTTTTTCTCTCCCTTTTTTTTAATTTGGGCTCTTGGCCTCTTTTTTTATTTCCTCACATGGGACAATGCTCTAATAATGATGATCATCACACTTTTATTTACTCACAGTTCAAAGCTCAGAACGATGATGACTCTATACGAAATGCCTCCGGCAGTGTATCGGGATGTGCAACGATCTAGCTTGGCATATGATGTTGAAACATCTCGCTACCTATACGATCATGCAATGTCAATATGAGAGTGACGGCACAAGTCATGAGATGGAATGGTGGTTGTTGCATGGCAATATATCTCGGAATGGCTATGAATATGCCATAGTAGGTAGGTATGGTGGTTGTTTTGAGGAAGGCATATGGTGGGTTTGTGCACCAGCGAGAATTGTGCGGTACTAGAGAGGCTAGCAATGGTGGAAGGTGAAAGTGCATCTATACCTTGGACTCTCATTAGTCATGAAGAACTCACATACTTGTTGTGAAAGTTTTTATTAGTAATCAAAACAAAGTGCTAAATGCATACTCCTAGGGGAAGGGTTGGTAGGTGTTAACCATCGCGCGATTCCGACCGCAACACAAAGGATGACAATCAATAGATCAATTATGCTCTGACTTCCTAACATAGTGGTTCACCATACATGCATGTTACGGGAATCACTAACTTCAACACAAGTATTTCTACATTCACAACACCCTACTAACATAACTTTTAATATTACCAAATCCACGTCTCAAAACTAATTGAAAGGAATCAAACTTTTCTTTCTAATCAATGCACATGGAGATGGAAGTTTTTGTATCCTATTTGGGGACCTATCACCTTTGGTACTACTTTCATAGCACAAGCCAACTACCAAGTCACGCACCGTCGTGCTCTCAAAGATCTATGTGAATCACATAGAGCAAAATTGTCTAGCTCAAAAGATATAAGTGAAGCACGATGAGCATTCTAGCAAAATCACGAGGAGTGCATGTCTCTGTGAAAAGGTGTGCAACAAGGATGATTGTGACACAACAAAAAGAAAAGACTCCTACGATACAAGATGCTCCAACCAGAACACATATCATGTGGTGAATAAAAATATAGCTCCGAGTAATGTTATCGATGGATTGAAGACGAAAGAGGGGATGCCTTCCCGGGGCAACCCCAATCTTAGGCTTTTTGGTGTCCTTGAATTTGGCTTGGGATGACTTTGGCATCCCCAAGCTTGAGCTCTTTCCACTCTTTATCCCTTTGTCCATGAGATCATCACCCAAAACTTGAAAACTTCACAACACAAAACTTAAACAGAAACTCGTGATATCACTAGCACAAGAAAACAAACTACCACCTCTTAGGTACTGTAGCAATCTTTATTTCTATTTATATTGGTGTTATATTACTGTATTCTCACTTTTCCATGGCTAGTACCCCCCGATGCTATCCATAGTTTCATCAAAACAAGCAACCAACTCAACAAAAACAGAATCTGTCAAAAACAGACCAGTCTGTAGCAATCTGTATACTTTGTATACTTCTGCTACCTACAAAATTCTGACGAATTATGAATGCCTGGGAAAAAGGCATATCAACCAGCATAAAAACGAATCAACTCAAAAGCTCTTTGCGAATAAAAATGAAAAATAATCTCGTGAGTGAAAAGTTTCTGTCTTTTTCCAGCAGGATCAAACAACCATCACCAAGACTAGTCATAAAGGTTTTTCTTGGCTCAAACACAAAAGGAAACACAAAAGACACAATCATAACAGAATTATGATGGTGTGGACGCAACAAAACAGAAATAAAAAATATAAATTCATTGGGTTGCCTCCCAACAATCGCTATTGTTTAACGCCCTTAGCTAGGCATAAGGCGATAGAATCACGTATCGTCGTCTTTGGTGCTCAAACCATAAGTAGCCCTCATAATGGATTCATAAGGAAATCTTATTTTATTTCTAGGAAAATGCTCCATGCCCTTATATAAAGGAAATTGAAATCTAATATTCCCTTCCTTCATATTGATGATAGCACCGATAGTCCATAGGAAAGGTCTACCAAGAACGATAGGGCATGTAGTATTGCAATCAATGTCAAGCACAATGAAATCCACGGGTACATAGTTCCTAGGGATAGAAACTAGAATCCGCAAGACGCAAATTAAGAGAACACTCCTCAATCTCATTAAAACCCAGAACATCACATAAAGACTTTGGAATCACGGAAACACTAGCACCAAATCACACAAAGCATTGCATTCATAGTTTTTGATTTTGATTTTGATAGTAGGTTCCCACTCATCATGAAGCTTCCTAGGGATAGAAACTTCCAATTCAAGTTTCTCTTCAATAGATTTTATCATAGCTTCGACGATATGATCGGTAAAGGCCTTGTTTTGGCTATAAGCGTGTGGAGAGTTTAGCATGGATTGCATCAAGGAAATGCATTCAATCAAGGAGAAACTATCATAATTGAATTCCTTGAAATCCAAAGTAGTAATTTCATTACTACTCAAGGTTTTAATATCTTCTACTCCACTTTCAATGCTTTTAGCATCAAGATAGATGGACTCCGAATCATTGGGGCGTTTTTCAGCCAAAGTGGATTCATATCCAGCCCCATCATCATTAGGTTTGACACAAGAAAACATAGAATCAATGGGAGTCACACCAAGCACTTTAAGATATTCGTGATTCTCATCACAAATTTCAGGTTTAGTAGCCATTTTATTGACTAAAGTAGCTTGTTTATCAGAAATCTGGCCTACCAATTTTTTCAGACGAGCAAACTGAGAATTTAGCACAAGGAATTCTTTGGCCATATCATCAACTTCTTTATTCATAAAAGCCAAAAAAGGATTTTGCTCCTTCAGTTCTCTATGAAAGTAACTGTTGTATTCAAACTGTGTAGACATGAAACCTTTAACACTAGTTTCAATCTCTTCCAACCTTGCATAGTGAGCATCAAAATCCCTTGGTTGGGCCATACATGTCTTAGTAAGTAGACAAGCGGACAGAAAGCAGGCGAGAGAAAAGGGCGAACGAAAAAGGCAAATGAAAAAGGCAAATATTTTTGTAAATTTTTGTTTTTCGGAAGTGGGGGAGAGAAAAACGAGAGGCAAAAAAGTAAATGCAAGAGATGACTTTGAAACACTTACTTTTATGAGTTCTTGACTTGATCCTCCCCGGCAACGGCGCCAGAAATCCTTCTGCTATGGCAACAGACAACAATGCCAGAGATTGGCACGTTGACAGAGACTGGGCTTGCGTTGGTTTTTCCCTTGAAGAGGAAACGGTGCTGCAGCACAGGAGCAGTAAGTATTTCCCTCAGTTTGAGAAGCAAGGTATCAATCGAGTAGGAGAATTGCGTCAAGTCCAGAGTACCTGCGCAAACACAAAAGAGCTTGCACCCAACGCTATAAAGGGGTTGTCAATCCCTTCATGATTGATTGCAAAGTGAGATCTAAAGGTGGAAAGTGCAACGAAGTAAAAGAGTAAGGCTAAAAATATGGCGTGAAGTAGACCCGGGGGCCATAGTGTTCACTAGAGGCTTCTCTCAAAATAGCAAATATTACGGTGGGTGAACAAATTACTGTCGAGCAATTGATAGAACCGCGCAAAGTCATGACGATATCGACGGCAATGATCGTACATATAGGCATCACGTCCGAGACAAGTAGACCGATACTTTCTGCATCTACTACTATTACTCCACACATCGACCGCTATCCAGCATGCATCTAGTGTATTGAGTTCATAACGAACAGAGTAACGCCTTAAGCAAGATGACATGATGTAGAGGGCAAACTCAAACCAATGATGAAAACCCCATCTATTTACCCTTGATGGTAACAACACGATGCGTGCCTCGCTACCCCTTCTGTCACTGGGTGAGGTGACCGCACAGTATAAACCCAAAACCAAGCACTTCTCCCATTGCAAGAATCATAGATCAAGTTGGCCAAGCAAAACCCACAACTTGAAGTGAATTATAAGGATATGAAATCATGCATATATGAGATCAGAAGAAACTCAAATAAGATTCATAGATAATCTGATCGTAGATCCACAATCCATCGGATCTCCACAAACACACCGCAAAAGAAGATTACATCGGATAGATCTCCATGAAGATCATGGAGAACTGTGTATTGAAGATCCAAGAGAGAGAAGAAGCCATATGGCTACTAGCTATGGACCCGATGGTCTATGGTGAACTACTCACGCATCATTGGAGAGGCCATGGTGTTGATGAAGAAGCCCTCCGTATCCGAATACCCCTCCGGCAGGGCACCAGAACGTGCCCCAGATGGGATCTTGCAGAGACAGAAGCTAGCGGCGGCGGAAAAGTATTTTCGTGGATCTCTTGCGTAGTTTTGGATTTTTCGGGAATTTATAGGCGGAAGAGGTAGGGCAGACGAGCCACAGGGGGGCCACAAGCCTGCTAGGCACGGTCCCCCTGGCTGCTCCTAGGGGGCTTGTGGCCTCCCCTAGTGGCCTCTACCTTGGTAACAGTCTAAAATCACTAGTGAACTGAACTGATCCACATGTACAAGAGCTCTTTGACAATATTGAATCACATTGTATTGTGCCTCCTCCAGCTACATCTACCAATACAGGAGAGCTCTTCTATATATTGGTGAGTCTATGTTGCAATTCACTGTCAATAAAAAGAGTGTGTACTACCTGAATCCACCAGGAATATCAGCTACATACCTTGGACCTCACTCAGCAATTGCAGAGTTGGATCATCTGATTGTTTTCCCACAGAAGCAACACATAAATGCACACAATAGATAGACATCTGATTGGCTCTTGATGAGTATTAAGAAAGAGATCTACTTCTTCCGATTGGATGTGACCAATCGGTTCCTGAACAAGATGTAACTGGATTGCTTATTTGCACACATGATCCTTAGACCACCTCTCACCACACACAAAACAGAGCCCCTTGGATTTACGATAAGCATGCACAGCATGTCACTTGTCATGAGATGATGCAATTTTTAGATTTTCAGAAGAGCGCTTATCCTCACTAAAACGAGGTTTGGGAGGAAGGGGAAGTGGAAATGTACATGCTCATTGCCCTGCTGGAGTATTCAGTGGGGTTGTGCCTCCACCAAGCTGCTCATGTAAGAGAGCTAAATCATAGGCTGAATCCAAATCCTTGGGCTTCTAAAGAGAAACTACAACATGAACACCGGGCCTCAGACCTATCGAGGAATCGAGTGGTGTACTGCAGATGATTGGGAGCCTCCTCAAAAGCTAATAAAGAGTCATAGAGGTCAGCAAAACGATCCACATAATCAACAAAAGTGCCAGTTTGCAAAATGTGAAACAACTAACATAGAAGAGTTTGGTGTTGATTCCTCCCAAAGAGACTTTGAAGGCTTGAACAAAATTCAGATCAAGAAGCTTGCGGGCATGTGCGTTGCATGGATGCAAGCCAACAAGAAGCAACACCTTCAAACTGAGATGTTGCTAACGAAACCCATCTATGTTGAGGAGTACACTAGAGCCTGAACTGATCTTCATATCGGTTTGCCACAAACGAGGATTCGCACCATGAAAATGAGGGAGATTCACCTGCACACCAAATGAAAACGCATCAGGGTAATTCACATCACGCGTAGAAAGAGATCGAATAGGGAAATTTGAATCACACACACCTCTGACTGGAGGAGGGACATAAGCGTTATGCGCCTTCCCCTGGTGGTCCTGATTGGAGCCAAGGGAGTCGGCGGCAGGGTTGTAGCCTGATGTATGGTAGAACTACGTCGTTATTTTCCCAAAGAGGAAGGGATGATGCAATATAGCGACGATAGGTATTTCCCTCAATGATGAGACCAAGTTTATCGAACCAGTACGAGAACCTCCTCACACCACGTAAACATCACCTGCACACAAATAACAAATACTCGCAACCCGACGTGTTATGGTGGTTATCAATCCCTTTCGGGTACGACGCCTCAAGATAGGCAAATAACGTGAGGTTAAAGTGGTAGATAGGGTAAGTAGATTGCAGAACAAATAAATTGCAGCAAGGTATTTTTGTATTTTTGGTTTAATAGATCTTAAAAAATAAAAGCAAAGGAAAATAGACCGCAAAGGCAAATATGATGAAAAGAGATCCGAGGGCCGTAGGTTTCACTAGTGCCTTCTCTTGAGAAAAATAGAAAACAGTGGGAAAATAATTACTGTTGGGCAATTGATAGAACTTCAAATAATCATGACGATATCCACACAATGGTCATTATATAGGCATCACATCCAAGATTAGTAGACCAACTCCTTCCTGCATCTACTACTATTACTCCACACATCGACCGCTATCCAGCATGCATCTAGTGTATTAAGTTCATGGAAAATGGAGTAATGCAATATGAACGATTACATGATGTAGACAAGATCTATTTATGTAGACATAGAACCCATCTTGTTATCCTTAATACCAACGATACATACATGTTTTTTCCCTTTCTGTCACTAGGATCAAGCACCGTAAGATCGAACCCATCACAAAGCACCTCTTCCCATTGCAAGGTAAATAGATCAAGTTGGCCAAACAAAACCCAAATATAGGAGAAGAAATACGAGGCTATAATCAATCATGCATATAAGAGATCAAAGAAGAGTCAAATAACTTTCATGGATAAAAACATAGATCTGATCATAAACTCAAGATTCATCGGATCCCAACAAACACACGACAAAAAGACTTCCATCATATGGATCTCCAAGAGACCATTGTATTGATAATCAAGAGAGAGAGAGAGAGGAAGCCATCTAGCTACTAACTACAGACCCGTAGGTCTACAAAGAACTACTCACGGATCATCAGAGAGGCACCAATGGACATGATGAACCCCTCCGTGATGGTGTCTAGATTGGATCTAGTGTTTCTGGACTTTACAACGGCTGGAATTGAGTTTCGTCCCCCTTCTTAGGGTTTCTGGAATATTGGGGTATTTATAGAGCAAAGAGGCGGTGTGGGAGGCCAACGAGGAGGGCACAACCCACTGGTGCGCGCTTGGCCCCCCAGGAACGCCCTGGTGGGTTGTGCTCCCATCAGAGCTCCCCTCAGGTGTGTTCCTGGCCCACTAGATGTCTTCTCGCCCAAAAAATACACACAAAGTTTTGCTGCGTTTGGACTCTGTTTGGTATTGATTTCCTGCTATGTAAAAAACATGCAGAAAACAACAACTAGCACTCGGCACTATGTCAATAGGTTAGTACCAAAAAATGATATAAAATGACTATAAAATAATTGTAAAACATCCAAGAATGATAATATAACAACACGGAACAATCAAATATTATAGATACGTTGGAGATGTATCAGCATCCCCAAGCTTATTTCCTGCTCGTCCTCGAGTAGGTAAATGATAAAAACAGAATTTTTGATATGGAATGCGGCCTAACATGTTCATCACATTTCTTTTATTTATAGCATGGACATTTGGACTTTTATATGGTTCAAAGAAATAGTCTAGTTTTGACATGAAGACTTTAATACTCAAGCATACCAACAAGCAACCATGTCTTTCAAAATATCAACAGTGCAGCAAGTTATCCCTAGCCCATTATGCTCAATCATTGATCCATTCATGAAACACACTCGAATATTAGCTACACCCAATGCTAAAATACGATCATAGTGCCACTTAGTTCACTACTAAAATTCATAAATTTGCCGTCTGCCAAAGCGGACGGCAAAGGGTGCAACCACGGACGGCAAAGGCTTTGTCGTCGGTCAGCTGACGGCAAAGTAGACGGTAAAAAAAATCCAGTGAAGAGGTTCTTTGCCGTCTGCTTTCCCAAAGCGGACGGCAAAGAATCTTTGCCATGAGGGGGCAGACGGCAAATTAACTAGGACGGCATATATTGCAACGTCCCCGTTAAGTGTTAACGGCAGGCCTCCTCCCTTTGCCGTCTGCCTCCCCCCTTTGCCATGTGGGGGCAGACGGCAAAGAGGGGAGAAAGAGGGGGCAGATTCCCCCCTTTGCCGTTTGCCTCCCCCTTTGCCATGTGGGGGCAGATGGCAAAGAGGGGAGAGAGAGGGGGCAGATTCCCCCCTTTGCCGTCTGCCTCCCCCCTTTGCCATGTGGGGGCAGACGGCAAAGAGGGGAGAGAGAGGGGGCAGATTCTCCCCTTTGCCGTCTGCCTCCCCCCTTTGCCATGTGGGGGCAGACGGCGAAGAGGGGAACTAGCCCCTTATTTATTTATTTTTTGTTATATCCAGCATTTTTAACAATAATTAGGATATATATATATATTTGACATAAATAAATTTCTTTCTGTACTCATAACCATATTAAAATAACCTCTTCTATCCAGCTTTCAAGTTGCATCCACGTGCATACAAAGTTTCATATATTACACCAGTTTCATCCACGTGCATACAAAGTTTCATATATTCATATACTACAATAGTTTCAACACAACCCATGGTACAAGAAATCATCTTCAAGCATTCCATCAATGTTTTCCAAGCTTCCTGTGAAGTGAAGGTAATCTGCAAAATAACAAATAAGAAAGTTAGAAGAATAATACTAGATGAAGTAGTGTATATATAGGTTATTTCGGAGAGAAATTAGGTAAGTATAGACCATTTAGGAGCTAACTAAGCTAATTATGTCATTTAGGTGGAACCCTAGCTAACTATAGGTCGTTTCGGAGCTAACTTGGGTAAAATAGGTCATTCCGGAGCAAACTATGCTTATGAAACCATTTTTGATCTAGCTAGGCTAATTATAGGCCATTTAATACCTAACTTAGGGGAAATAGGTCATGTTGCAGCTACGTAAGCCTTATTATGGCATTTAGGAGAGAACTTAGCTAACTATAGGTCATGTTTTATTAAATAGACCATTTTGGAGCTAACTAAGCTAATTATGTCATTTATATGGATAATTAGCCAATTTAGGCTTTCTTGGATGATTCTAAGCTACGTAGAAGAAGAGAAAGAGAAGAAGAAGTAAAAGAAGGAGGAGGAGGAGGAGGACGAGGAGAAGGAAAAGAAGAAGAAAAGAAGAAGGAGAAGGAGAAGGAGGAAGAAGGAGGAAGAAGAAGAAGAAGGAGGAGCTCCTTCTCCTTCTTCTCCTCCTTCTTCTCCTTCTTCTTATCCTCCTCCCTCTCCGTGTTCTTCTTCTCCTCTTCTTCTTCTTCATTCCTTTCATTTTTCCTCTTTCTTCTCCTCTTGTCCCCTTCTTCGGCCTAAATTGGCTAAGAATGCCTTTTTGGAGCTAATTATGTCATTTCCAGGATAATTAACTAAGTACAGGTCATGTTTTATTAAATAGGTCCTTTTGGAGCTAACTAAGCTAATTATGTCATTTAGATGGATAATTAGCCAATTTAGGATTTCTTGGATGATTCTAAGCTACGTAGAAGAAGAGAAAGAGAAGAAGAAGTAAAAGAAGGAGGAGGAGGAGGAGGAGGAGAAGGAGAAGGAGAGGAGAAGAAGAAGAAAAGAAGAAGGAGAAGGAGAAGGAGGAAGAAGGAGGAAGAAGAAGGAGAAGGAGGAGCTCCTTCTCCTTCTTCTCCTCCTTCTTCTCCTTATTCTTATCCTCCTCCCTCTCCTTCTTCTTCTTCTCCTCTTCTTCTTCTTCCTTCCTTTCATTTTCCTCTTTCTTCTCCTCTCGTCCCCTTCTTCGGGTTAAATTGGCTAAGATGCCTTTTTGGAGCTAATTATGCATTTCGAGGATAATTAGCTAAGTATAGGTCATTTTTTATTAAATAGGTCATTTTTTATTAAATAGGTCATTTTGGAGCTAACTAAGCTAATTATGTCATTTAGATGGATAATTAGCCAATTTAGGCTTTCTTGTATGAGTCTAAGCTACGTAGAAGAAGAGAAAGAGAAGAAGAAGTAAAAGAAGGAGGAGGAGGAGGAGAAGGATAAGGAAGAGGAGAAGAAGAAGAAAAGGAGAAGGAGAAGGAGGAAGAGCTCCTTCTCCTTCTTCTCCTCCTTCTTCTCCTTCTTCTTATCCTCCTCCCTCTCCTTCTTCTTCTTCTCCTCTTTTTCTTCTTCCTTCCTTTCATTTTTCCTCTTTCTTCTCCTCTCGTCCCCTTCTTCGGGCTAAATTGGCTAAGAATGCCTTTTTGGAGCTAATTATGTCATTTCCAGGATAATTAGCTAAGTATAGGTCATGTTTTATTAAATAGGTCATTTTGGAGCTAACTAAGCTAATTATGTCATTTAGATGGATAATTAGCCAATTTAGGCTTTCTTGGATGAGTCTAAGCTACGTAGAAGAAGAGAAAGAGAAGAAGAAGTAAAAGAAGGAGGAGGAGGAGGAGGAGGAGAAGGAGAAGGAAGAGGAGAAGAAGAAGAAAAGAATAAGGAGAAGGAGAAGGAGGAAGGAGGAAGAAGAAGGAGAAGGAGGAGCTCCTTCTCCTTCTTCTCCTCCTTCTTCTCCTTCTTCTAATCCTCCTCCCTCTCCTTCTTCTTCTCCTCCTCTTCTTCTTCTTCCTTCCTTTCATTTTTCCTCTTTCTTCTCCTCTCGTCCCCTTCTTCGGGCTAAATTGGCTAAGAATGCCTTTTTGGAGCTAATTATGTCATTTCGAGGATAATTAGCTAAGTATAGGTAATTTTTTATTAAATAGGTCATTTTGGAGCTAACTAAGCTAATTATGTCATTTAGATGGATAATTAGCCAATTTAGGCTTTCTTGGATGACTCTAAGCTACGTAGAAGAAGAGAAAGAGAAGAAGAAGTAAAAGAAGGAGGAGGAGGAGGAGAAGGATAAGGAAGTGGAGAAGAAGAAGAAAAGGAGAAGGAGAAGGACGAAGAAGGAGCAAGAAGAAGGAGAAGGAGGAGCTCCTTCTCCTTCTTCTCCTCCTTCTTCTCCTTCTTCTTATCCTCCTCCCTCTCCTTCTTCTTCTTCTCCTCTTCTTCTTATTCCTTCCTTTCATTTTTCCTCTTTCTGCTCCTCTCGTCCCCTTCTTCGGGCTAAATTGGCTAAGAATGCCTTTTTGGAGCTAATTATGTCATTTCGAGGATAATTAGCTAAGTATAGGTCATTTTTATTAAATAGGTCATTTTGGAGCTAACTAAGCTAATTATGTCATTTAGATGGATAATTAGCCAATTTAGGCTTTCTTGGATGAGTCTAAGCTACTAGAAGAAGAGAAAGAGAAGAAGAAGTAAAAGAAGGAGGAGGAGGAGGAGGAGGAGGAGAAGGAGAGGAGAAGAAGAAGAAAAGAAGAAGGAGAAGGAGAAGGAGGAAGAAGGAGGAAGAAGAAGGAGAAGGAGGAGCTCCTTCTCCTTCTTCTCCTCCTTCTTCTCCTTCTTCTTATCCTCCTCCCTCTCCTTCTTCTTCTTCTCCTCCTCTTCTTCTTCCTTCCTTTCATTTTTCCTCTTTCTTCTCCTCTCGTCCCCTTCTTCGGGCTAAATTGGCTAAGAATGCCTTTTTGGAGCTAATTATGTCATTTCGAGGATAATTAGCTAAGTATAGGTCATTTTTTATTCAATAGGTCATTTTGGAGCTAACTAAGCTAATTATGTCATTCAGATGCATAATTAGCCAATTGAGGCTTTCTTGGATGAGTCTAAGCTACGTAGAAGAAGATAAAGAGAAGAAGAAGTAAAAGAAGGAGGAGGAGGAGAAGGAGAAGAGAAGAAGAAGAAGAAAAGAAGAAGGAGAAGGAGGAAGAAGGAGGAAGAAGAAGGAGAAGGAGGAGCTCCTTCTCCTTCTTCTCCTCCTTCTCCTTCTTCTTATCCTCCTCCCTCTCCTTCTTCTTCTTCTCCTCTTCTTCTTCCTCCTTCCTTTCATTTTTCCTCTGTCTTCTCCTCTCGTCCCCTTCTTCGGGCTAAATTGGCTAAGAATGCCTTTTTGGAGCTAATTATGTCATTTTGAGGATAATTAGCTAAGTATAGATCATTTTTTATTCAATAGGTCATTTTGGAGCTAACTAAGCTAATTATGTCATCTAGCTATCTTTTATTAAAACACTAGAAATAACATACCTAAGTTAGGGTCAAGCACGGTGGCTCTGGCTTGTTTCACCTGGAGAAGGCTGCCCTGGAGAAGGCTCGACTGTAGAAGGGTCGTGCGATGCGTTTCGGGACATATTCTGCACCAAACATCATTTGCAATGTGTAGTTAGCATGAGGACACTCTTAAGATCACTCCACTGAAATGAAACTCACCGTCCCCGCCACGTTAATGACTGGCATCGGCGGAGGGACTTGGCCGTTCTTCTCGCACATAGACTGTACATTTGGTTTCGACAAGTCAAACTTTTTATTTATTAATGAAACGGACATTCAAATGCAAGATTTGAAATAACATGAAGAAGAAACTTACCACGAAGATCTCGTATATGGCCCTGGTAGACGCATCATTGCGTGCCCTCTCCGCCTCCACCAATGCAGTCGTCCTCTCCTCCAGGTCCCTAATTTCCTTATCCTTCTCCGCCATAGCCGCCTGCATTGCCTCTCTCTCTTTCTGAATAGCAGCGTACAACACAACTCATTGTTATAAATGTAATCATATTGGTTCCAACGCACAACATAATGCGGAAAGATAGTTGAGTCCATTAAATTAACCTCGATGGCGAGCTCGACTGGCCGTGGACGACGTGTTATCTCCGGACAAGAACTCGTTTGGCGTGCCTTTATCTGCCGGAGAGAGCTAGGACAACGTATAAGGCCGTCTCCAATGGCGATCGAGCCATGGGGCCTCCCGTTGCCAGCTATCATCACCAGCTCTGGATCAATAGGCCCCTCGCTCGGGTTAAAGTCCTCCCCTTTCCTCGCCTTCCGGTGATCTCTGTACTTCACGAGCTTGTCGTGGGAGGAAATGTTGGTGAAGTTTTCTGGATGCTCGAGGTCAGACTCAGAGAATGCCTTGACCTTCTTGTACGAAGCAATATGGGCCATCGCATACAGGTCGTACATCTGTGGCGCCTCCGTTTTATTGTGACGCGCCTAAAAGAGAGAGTGAGGAAAATTGTATTGGTAAAGGGCTCAAGATAGCATTAAGAATGAATTGCATGAGGCATGAAGCAAACCACATACCCAGTTCTCGCCAAATTGGATTAAGTTGACGCTCCCTTGATGGTGTGGCACGCCAACCATTTTGCCACGCCTCTCCTTGGCGTTGTTGTGGCTGGCCTCCCACGTTTCGGAGCACCACTGATCCACCAAGGCCTCCCAACAATCCATCTTATCCACACACCATCTCGGGGGCACCTAAGTTAATAAAGAGAAATTTGAGCGCGTAAGAACCAAATCAAGGAAACTAACTACAAAGCCTTAATAATATGTAACTACCTTCATGTAATGCTCCTTCTCCATATTAGCATCACGGCACTTCGCCTTGTTAAGCCTAATACGCCGGGTGGCATAGTAGTCTCGAATAGCCTACACCCGAGCCTCGTGCCGAAAGTTTTGAAGTAGGCGGTGATATTCGGTTTCGATAACCTTTGCCGCGTCCTCCTCGTATCCCTCCTCACACCTGTAGTAGGTCTGCAAACGAGACAACACCGATTAGTACAATAAATAGCTATGGTTGATTTATAATTGTGTGAAAGAGAAATTACCCAGAACTTTCGGATCACCATGTCCACCCTCGTGTCACACAAAATACCGTCGATCTCCACCTCCGGCGGGGCCGGGGTACCCAAGTAGTGCTCCCAGGTCATTCCTACCTCTCGCTCCCGACCGGGCAACGTAACAAACCCCGGGAACTTTTGAAGGCAAAGAACACCAAGGACGTTGTTGGGCTTGCGGACAGCCTTGGCAACAATCGAACCCATACAGTATGACAAATTAAAGCCAAAACATTAGATATTTGAGAAAACGCGAAGGCAAAAGGTTACATAAGAGTAAATTAACTTACTTGTCCCCATTTTGCCTGATCGACCACCTCTGCTCGTGGGTCGCTGGCACGAGCGGGAGCCCCGAACTATCACGCTGATAGACGGTAGCCCCCTCACCCAGCTCCTCGTCGCTACCCGCATGGCCACTTGGCTCAGGCCAGGTATCCTACTGGGTCTCTTGGGATGTACCCTCATCCCTTCTTTGCTCCGGAATCGCCTGGAAGGAAGCCTCTGGGACACGAGTCTCATGGGTCGAAGGCTCGTCGACCTGAGGCTCGTTGACCCGAGGCTCGTGAACCGGAGGCCGTGTAGCCTCCACCTCAGACGAATCCACCCTAGAAGTCCTGTGCTCAGGTGAATCAGCTTGGGGTGGTGGCGGAGACCGTGTAGCCCTACCTCTCCCGCGGCCACGTGTACCTTTAGTACAACATAAATACCAACATGAGTAATAAAATGTATATAAATACCAATATGCATACAACATGAGTACAACATAAATACCAACATGAATACAACATGTACCTTTAGTGCCTCTCGGCTTCGCGGGGGGTCGACCTCCTCTCACGGGGGGTGCTCCTTGCAAAGTAGAGAGCAACACTCTCCGAAGAGGCGAGGCAGGAATGAAAGTACCCATCCCATCACCCGTCGACGAAGAAGCAGCCACGGAATGCTTTCGACCCTTTCCCACGATCTTTCAACACTTGTCATGACAAAGAGTACATGAAATTAGTACAACATAAATACCAACAGGAGTAATAAAATGTATATAATTTAAGTGTATCATCGTCATAAATACCAACATGACTAATAAAAATTGAATACCTAACATGACCTCAAAATTTATATATAGTATAATAGCTGAATACCTGACATGAACTAATAACAATCGTCCTCGTCTATATATGCTTCGGGGTCAATAAATGCATCGTGATCATCACTATCATCAATAAATGCATCATCATCATCAATATCACGAAGAACATGTGGAAGGCCACCATTATGTAATCGGTCAAGAAGTGACAGGTCATCTGCAGCAGTAACCTCTTCTTCTTCCAGCTCTTCCTGTTCGGGCTCAGGGGTTAAGACGGATTCATTGTCGCTGTCTACTTCAATGTTCTGGGGTGAAGTAGAGCGGTTCTTGAAACGTTTCTTGGACATACGTGTTTCTTGGAAGAATTCTCCTTCATATGTGTCTGGGTTAATGTGAGGTTCGTAATCCTCTTCATTGAGGGTAGGTGGTCTAAAATGTGGTGGCACTTCATAAACGACATCCCAACCTTTGAGATTTGGATCAGTTTGGCAGGCCCACGGTAGATAGAAAACTTGTGTCGCCTGTTGAGCCGTAATATAGACATCGGGAACATCTAAGTGGGTGTTTTGGTTGATTTCGACTAGTCCTATATGTTCATGATTCCTTCTAGTCTCCCTCGGCTCAAACCAATAACATTTGAAGACTACGACGGTCGGTGGGTTTTCACCATAGAATAGAAGTTCATAAATTGCTTCAACTCTTCCATAATATTCGGTGTCTCCTTCGCCGATAGCAGAGACAGAACAATTTGTCGTCTTTAGGTCGGGCATGGATAGCTCTTTGCCAAAGGTACGAAAGTGATACCCGTTGATGTTGTATTTGTCAAATGAACGGACCTTATAGTCAAAACCATTAGCGACTTGTCTCAACTCGGCGTCCATAGACTCTGCATCAGCCTACAAGTTTTATACGAAAGAATGGATGCATTAGCCGCAAATTAGACCAATAAATCAAACGGGCCCTTAATGGTAATTAATTACCCTTTGTTTGAACCAAGAGATGAAACCGGGATAGTCGCCTCCATGCTTTGCGAGAAGCTCATACTCTTCGACTGAATCCTTTTCGATGACCGCTCCATCCGAGAATTCGGCGACGTATCAACTATATCAAATATCCGGGAATAAGAGTAGTTCAAAGCAATTAGAAGTTGCGGAACAATAAATTACCGAGAACTTACTCGATGTACGGCCTCACTTCTGTTAGGTTGGTGAAGATATACAATGAAATGGTCCGCCATTCTTTTACATCCAACGATTTCCCTTTCGAAGCACCGGATGGTGCGAGCTTACCTTTGAATAGGCTGAGGTTGGATCGAACTTTTTCTCGATCGCCATCATTGTACCGAGGCTTCGTAGTGTGCTGTCACGAAGTTTGCCGCCTCCTCAATAATGAATGCCTCGACCATCGATGCTTCAATTCTACGTTTATTTTTACACTTAGCTCGAAGCGTCTTCTGCATCCTCTCAGTTGAGTAGCACCATCGATTTTGAACACCCCCCCCCCATTCTTGCCTCGGTCGGGAGATGCAAAATCAAATGTTGCATTGGATTAAAGAAGCCCGGTGAAAGATCTTTTCTAATTTGCAGATCAACTCCGGCGCCAACTCTTCCATTTCATCTAGCACGCCAGGCGATAGTTCTTTCGCACAAAGAGAACGGAAGAAATAGCTCAGCTCTGCCAGTACTAGCCATTCATCCTCAGGGATAAAGCCACGCAACATCACCGGCATTACCCGCTCAATCCATATGTGCCAATCACGACTATTGAGCCCAAATATTTTCAATTTCTCAAGACTCGCTCCCCTCTTTAGATTCGCAGCATACCCATCGGGGAACATCAACCGCATTTTCACCCACAATACAATTTCCCTCATAGCTGGCCTTTCAATATTGAACCATGCCTTTGGCTTTGCTATGCTTTGCTTTCCTTTCCGTTGTCGCAAGTTTTGCAACGGTCTATCACATAGAGCCTCCAGGTCGATTCTAGCCTTAGGATTATCTTTTGACTTCCCCTCTATGCCCAACAATGTACCAAAAATGGCCTCCGCAATATTCTTTTCAGTGTGCATCACGTCAATGTTGTGTGGGCAAAGGAGGTCTTTGAAGTAAGGGAGATCCCATAAGCATGACTTGTGAGTCCAGGTGTGTTCCGTATTATACCCTTTGAAGTATCCTGGACGCAAAGGATCAGGCTCGAGAGCGTTTAACTGATCAAGGTTCTGTTGGCCTGTCAACGCAGCTGGTGCAGTGTTTTTGACAACTCTACCTTTGATGAAATTCTTCTTGTCTTTTCTGAACTTATGGTCAGGATCCAGGAATTGTCTATGCATGTCGAAGCAAGAATACTTGCGACCAGCCTGCAGCCAACGGAACTGAAGAGCTGCCTTGCATGTGGTGCACGGGAACCTTCCATGCACACACCAGCCAGCAAATAGCGCAAACGCCGGATAATCATGCGTCGAGTACATGTACCACACATGCATTTTGAAATTTGTTTTGGTAGCCGCGTCGTAGGTCTTGATCCCATTATCCCAGGCTTCTTGCAAGTCATCCTTAAGCGGCTGCATGTACACATTCATATTCTTCCCCGGATAGTTGGGCCCTGGAATTATCAACGTCAGGAAAATGTTCTTTCTTTTCATAATCTCTCCGGGTGGCAAATTTAGTGGAATGACAAATACAGGCCAACAACTGTATTGTGCTGCTGTCATACCATACACATTGAACCCATCCGTGCTGATGGAAACTCTAGGTTGCCTTGGATCTTCCGATTTATCCTTATGTAATGCATCGAAGTGCCTCCACGCAAAACCATCTGAAGTGTGTACCAGCATCTTGTTCCCATCCGCATCTAGTACGGTTCTTTTGCCCAATTTGTGCCATGTCATCTGTCTGGCCGTCTCTTCGACCATGAAAAGACGTTGAAGTCTTGGTACGATTGTCAGATATCGAAGAACACTAATGGGGATTTTGGTCTGATTCTTCTCACCCATGCCATTGTCTACCACAATATACCTGGAAGAATTGCAAATGGGGCAATAGTTCAAGGCCGCATACTCAAGCCTAAATAAGGCACATCCATTCTCACAGGCATGTATCTTCTCATAGGGCATCTTAAGTACATGGAGGATTTTCTCTGACTGGTACAGGTTTGCAGGCAGTACATGGCCTTTGGGTAGAAAGCGTCCAAATATCGTCATCATCGTGTCGTAGCATTCTCTGCCTAGGTTGAATTGAGCCTTTAGAGCTATTACTTGCGCGATGGCATCCAGCTGACAAAGCTCAGTCTGCTCGTGGAGAGGACGTTTTGAAGACTCCAGCATTTCATAGAAGGCCTTTGCAGATTCCTCCATCTCATGGTCCGAATCACGAGCATCATCAAAGTCTTGCACCATGTCTTCAATCCTGGTACCATGCTCGTCGGTGCGACGACGAATCACCTCAGCTCCGGCACGTTGGTCAGACTCACCATGAAAAGTCCACACCGTATAATTAGGCGTAAAACCCCACTTCTGCAGGTGTTTACCCATTTCAAACTCTGTCTGCTTTTTCCAGTTGTCGCAGTTGGGACAGGGGCACCATGTTTTATTCTGGCCATTTGCAAATGCGGCTCTCACAAACCACCTGGTTTTTGTTAACCATTCATGGGTCATGTCTTTCTGACTAGGGTGACCAGTGTACATCCAAGCACGATCACTCATGTTGCCTAGCTACCTATGGGGGCACAAGAAATAAATATATAATTCATCATCTATATTCATACGCTAATCAAGTTTGTCAGTTTTATTACGTCCATGCAACCTACACACTAATAGGTAAAGATAGGTGCTAATCCCACCCGAGTATGTGTAGACTCAGTTCGTTTTCCCATGCTCTGCTCCAGATGCGATGCAGAATTTCGGCAGCACCTCCCCGCTGTTCTCCTGATACACGGCTCGGCAATAAGCAGAGAGGATGTGTACCCGGTGAACAACAGGGGAGGCACTGATGAAATTCCGCATCGGATCCGGAGCACAGCATACGGGAAAACAAACCCAATCTACACATACTCGGGCTGTCCATGGATAATGTTGGACAATTCGAAAGGATGGCAGTTATAAATATGCAAAGAAATGCATATTTATTGATGTCGCCCTTTCGAACGGGAGACACATACTGGTCACGCATAGTCATGATTGAAGAAACCTATAGCTAGCAAGTTTCATCGGCACGAAGACCGGGACAGAGCAAATTAAGGGGGTAGGAGGAGAAGTCATTTGCGCTCACCAACAAACGCAAGGGCGGAGCTCGTCCAATGCACGTGGAGGTCGTCGAACAACTGCACATTGAAATTCACCCGATCAACACAAATATGATGTTTTTATAATTAACATAATCGGAAAATATGTGACCTAACTCATAATTTACAAAATTATGACCCCGTCGGCTTAGAGGCGTCGATGGTCGGTGGTGTCGGGTGTCGGTGGCGTCCATGGCCGGTGGTGTCGGGTGTCGGTGGCATCGGCGAACGGGGGTTAGTGTTGTCGGGGGTCGAGGATCACTTGCGTCGGGGGTTGGGGTCTCTTTGGTCAACAAGAGGCCGAAGAGGTGTCGGGGGTCGGGGGTTGGGGGTCAATGGTGTCGGGGGCCGGGGTAGGGGGCCGGGGGTCGAGGGTCAGGGGCGTCGGGGGTCGGGGGTCGAGGGTCAGTGGCGTCGGGAGTCGATGGTCAGTGGCGTCGGGCGTCAGGGGTCGAGGGTCGAGGGTGAGTGGCTTCTGTAGTCGAGGGTTAATGGCGTCGGGCATCGGGGTTCGGGGGTTAGTGGAGTCGGGGGTCGGGAGTCGGGGGTCAGTGGTGTCGGGCGTCGGGGCTCGGGAGTCGGGTCTCAGTGGCGTCGGAGGTCGGGGTCGAGGGTCTGGGGTTGGTGGCGTCGGGCGTCGAGGGTCGTGGGCCGGGGGTCGGGGTCGGGATCCATTTCTTTCTTCTTCTCCTCTCTCCTCTTCTTCTTCTTCTTCTTGATCATCATATTATTATTCTTCTTCTTCTTTCTCCTTCTCCTCCTCCTCCTCCTCTTCTTCTTTCTTTTATCTTTCTCCTCCTTTCCTCTTTCTTCTTCTTCTTCTCCTTCTTCTTCCTTTTTCTTCTAGTTTATTATTCTCTTATTTTCTTCTAAGTTTTTTTTCTATCTATTGTTTTCTTCTCTATCTACTTTTTCCACCTAATAAACTAACTATCCAATTTAACAGAAAAAAATAGAAAATAAACTAACAATAATTCGAATACCATGGTGGGTAGAAAAAGAGTTATATTGTGAGCCATCTTCAGCCAGGAGCCATTACATTGTTGCAGACGTCCTACTTGGTTAGGCCGGCATCGGCCGAGCACGATAAACCTCCTGTCCAAGCCAGTGGCATCACCAAGGCGAATGATTGTAGTGGTGTGGAGGTGCGATCTATCATGCATCTCACTCTGTCTGTGGTCAATTTTTTTGCTCCATGATTTTAAAACAAGCGTGAAGAGCTGAAGATACTGGCGTGAAAACGAGATGAGAACGGGCTGAGATGAGATTAAGAAACTAATGCTGCTGTTGCAATCTTTCTTTGTTATATATATACGGTATCCACATATCTACTGATGGACAATTGACCACTGTAATTATATACTAATGCTGTTGCTGCAACCTTTCTTTTTTATTTATTATCTTTCATATTTTTCATTGTGACAACCTCTTAATATTTTCAGCCATCTCTTCATAGGTACTAGTAACTTGGAGGTCTTTATTATGTAGTCCAGTTTCTTCATAGGTACAACCTCTTAATATTTTCAGCCATCAAAAGTGTCATTTAACTAACACACTATATGTCTATACTATATACTATCTACTAGTTTAAAAGAAAACACAGGAAATAAAGAAAAAAAGAAAAAAAAAACTTACCTGCAGTCGGAGGAGGGCAGTGGGAGGAGGGGAGGGCGAGCTCCGGCCCTGGGCGGCGGGGAGGAGGAGCGTGGGGAGGACGTGCGCGTGGAGGAGGGGAGGGCGAGCTCCGGCCGTGGGGGTGGCGCCCCTTTGCGGGGAGGAGGGGAGCGGGGAGCTCCGGTCGTGGGCGGCGGGGAGGAGGGCCGCGGGGAGGAGGGGAGCGGGGAGCTCCGGTCGTGGGCGGCGGCGGTGGGCCGGAGCAGTGAAGGGGGTGGTGGCGGCGGCGCTGTAGTGGGCAGGGGCGCGCGCAAGAGAGGCAGGAGATCGAGGGGAGCGGGGGTGGAGCGTGCCGTTAGGGGAGCGGGGGTGGGGGCTGGGTGCCGTTAGGCGGATTCCCCCTTTGCCGTCTGCAGAAGCTGGGAGGCAGACGACAAAGGGGTGGGTGGGGTGGGGCGGGCTTCGGCCGTTAGGGTGGCGCCCCTTTGCCGTCTGGGTTCTCTTTGCCGTCCGCCTTTGGGGCCTTTGCCATGCGTCAGCAGACGGCAAAGAGGTGGCCACTGGCAAATAAAACCTTTGCCATCAGCAACCTCTTTGCCGTCTGCTTTGTGCCAGCTGACGGCAAAGAGGGTCTTTGCGATGCGCCAGCAGACAGCAAAGGCATGGCAGATGGCAAATTTCTCAATTCCAGTAGTGGTTGGTGCTTTATGAGAGAATATGAAGACTCAAATTCAAAACAAAAATTGCATAAGTAAAAGAAAGGCCCTTCGCACAGGGAAGTAGGGATTTGTAGAGGTGCCAGACCTCAAAACGAAAATTGAGAGATAAAACATTTTGGGAGGCATACTTTCCCACCAGCGAAAAGGACTCAGAGCTCCCAACACTTTCCATGCTAGATACATCATAGGCGGTTCCCAAACGGAAAATAAAGTTTATTCCTTTTTCCACCATTACTTTCACTTTCCATGGCTTTTCCATATCCACGGGTGCCCTCCATACCAACACTTTGCAAGGAATTTATTATTTGACAACAAAAATTAAATTCTTTTTTTCATTTTGGGACTGGGTATCCCTACTACCTTTGTCGTACTCTCGTGCAATGACAAGTGAATAAACACTCATCGTGATAATAACACATCTAGCATCGAAAATATTGGCCACACCTCACCGCCTCGCGAGTGGTAGAGCACACAAAAGAGAAATTTATTTTGAAAACTAGAGATGGCACATGCAAATTTGCTTAGAACGGCATGGAAATAACGCATATAGGTAGGTATAGTGGACTCATATGGCAAAACTGGTTTAAAGGGTTTTGGATGCACAAGTAGTGATCATACTTAGTGCAAAATGAAGGCTAGCAAAAAGATTGATAAGTGACCAACCAAGAAACTAAAAATTTCATACCCAAGCATTAAGCATAAGTAACACCGAATAATGCACCACAAGTAGGATATAAATTTCATTGCACAACTATTGACTTTCATGCTTGCATAGGTAATCACAAACCTTAACATCAATATTCTTACTAAAGCACAATTACTCATCAAGATGACTCACATATCATATCATCATATCTCAAAACTATTACTAAGAATCATGTTTATTTTGTCCAATGATCTTCATGAAAGTTTTTATTATATCCTCCTTGGATATCTATCACTTTGGGACTATTTTCATATGTTGCTTTTGATAAGCTCAAACAAATTGAAGTGAAGAACATGAGCATAATTTTTCTTTCTCTCAAAATAATCTAAGTGAACCAAGAGAGAATTTCTTAATATTTTCACTAACTCCCAAATAAATATAAGTGAAGCATGAGAGCAGTTCTTCAAAAATAACGAAGCACACCGTGCTAAAAAAGATATAAGTTAAGTACTATAGTAAATCCATGGCTCTAAAAATTTAAGTGAAGCATAGGAGCAAGCATAGCATAATTTCTGGCTCTCTCAAAAAGGTGTGTCCAACAAGGATTAAGGACATAAAACACAAAGCAAAAAAATCAAAGACTCATATCATACAAGACACTCCAAGCAAAACTCATAATATGTGATGAATAAAAATATAGTTTCAAGTAAAATATCGATGGTTGTTAGAAGAAAGAGGGGATGCCACTCGGGTGCATCCCCAAGCTTAGTTGCTTGCTACTTCTTGAATATTATCTTGGGGTGCCTCGGGCATCCCCAAGATTAGCCTTTTGCTAATCCTTATTCCTTCATCCATCGTAAGATCACCCAAAACATGAAAACTTCAATCACACAAAACTCAACAAAACCTTCGTGAGATCTGTTAGTTTAAGAAAGCAAACCACTACTATAAGTACTGTTGCAAACCTATTAATATTTTACTTTTGAATTATATATACTGTATTCCAACATTTCTATGGCAAACACTCATCAAACAAAACCATAGAATCATCAAAACAAGCACACAACGCAAAGAAAACAGAATCTGTCAAAAACAGAACAGTCTGTAGGAATCTGACTACTTCGAATACTTCTGTAAATCCAAAAATTCTGAAACATTAGGAAGATGTGAATAATTTGTTTATTAATCTTATGAAAAAATAATCAACTCAAAATCTCTATTCTGTTAAAAATGAAAAATATTTCGTTAGCGCAAAAGTTTCTGTTTTTCAGCAAGATCAAATCAACTTTCACCCAAATCATCCCAAAGGCCTTGCTTGGCACAAACACTAATTTAAACCAGAAAAACACATCTAAGAAGAGGTATAATTGTGTGTTTTAATGAAAACACCAAGAAAACCAAAAAGCAAAAAGATACAAGTTGGGTTGCCTCCCAACAAGCACTATCGTTTTATGCCTCTACCTAGGCATAACGCGTAGGATCTAAGTGTTGTCCTCGGTACTCTTTGCCACTTTAGTACGGGTCTTTTCAAATCCGGGAGGCTCTTTGCCCTTCCCTAAATTTTCTGGAAACAAACCATCTTGTTATCTAAAATATCCAACCGTTTATTGCAAAGGTTAATCAAAGTGTTCACACGATTGATACTACCATTGAGATGTTTGAGAGGTTCATTATATTTTTGCAATTAAACCATATGTTTATGCAAATCACCAAGTTTGTCAAAAATTTGGACTTCCTCTGAAGTGAAAGAGAACCCTTTCTTTTGTGCTGGAACTCCCAAAATCCCTTCTAAAATTTCATAGGCAGCATTAACATCAAGTTCAATAAAATTCCCTTTCGCGGCAAAATCCAAGAATTGTCTATGATGCAAAGCCAATCCTGGGTAAAAATTTCTAAGAAATTTTTTTGCATCTCCCTTTAGTTTGCAAACACGGTAAGACTCCATAAGCCTATACCAAGCATCTTACAAAATTTCTCCTTGTCTTTGTTTGAAGTATATAACTTCAAAATTTCGTAATAAAGGAGGAGCATTCAAACTAGCCATTGTGACGAGAAAACAAGAACAAGAATAGATCTGACGAGAAAACGACGAACAAAAAAGGGGGCAAATAAAATGACAAATTTTTGTGAAGATGGGGGAGAGGAAAATGACATGCAAGTTGCAAATAATGTAAATTGCAAGGAGATGAGATTTGTGATTAGTAACCTGGTTGATGTTGAAGATCCTCCCCGGCAAACGGCCCCATAAATTAGCATGTTGCCGGGAGACTATCTTGACTCGATCTTCCCAAGCAACGGTGCCAGGAATTTCCTTTGATGTCTGCTAGAACTATGCCAGTATTTCCCCAAAGTGGAAGGGATGATGTAGTATAGCGACGGTGGGTATTTCCCTAAGTGATGAGACCAAGGTTATAGAACCAGTAGGATAACCTCCTCACATCACGTAAATAGCACTTGCACACAAATAACAAATACTCACAACCCGACGTGTTAAAGGGGTTGTCAATCCCTTTCGGGTATGGTGCCTCAACAGAGGCAAATAACATGAGTTAAAAGTGGTAGACAGGATAAGTAGATCGCGGAACAAATAAATTGCACCAAGGTATTTTTGTATTTTTGGTTTAATATATCACAAAATAAACGCAAAGAAAAATAGATCGCAAAGGCAAATATGATGAAAAGAGACCCGGGGACCCTAGGTTTCACTAGTGGCTTCTCTCGAGAAGAATAGCAAACGGTGGGAAAACAATTACTGTTGTGGAATTGATAGAACTTCAAATAATCATGACGATATCCAAGCAATGATCATTATATAGGCATCACCTCCAAGATTAGTAGACTGACTCCTGCCTGTATCTACTACTATTACTCCACACATCGACCGCTATCCAGCATGCATCTAGTGTATTAAGTTCATGGAAAAACGGAGTAATGCAATCAGAACGATGACATGATGTAGACAAGATCTATTTATGTAGAAATAGACCCCATCTTCTTATCCTTAATAGCAATGATACATATGTGCCGTTTCCCTTTCTGTCACTGGGATCAAGCACCGTAAGATCAAACCCATCACAAAGCACCTCTTCGCATTGCAAGATAAATAGATCAAGTTGGGCAAACAAAACCCAAATATTGGAGAAGAAATACGAGGCTATAATCAATCACACATATAAGAGATCAAAGAAGAGTCAAATAACTTTCATGGATAAAAACATAGATCTGATCATAAACTCAAAGTTCATCGGATCCCAACAAACACATCGCAAAAAGACATACATCATATGGATCTCCAAGGGACCATTGTATCGATAATCAAGAGAGAGATAGGAAGCTATCTAGCTACTACTACAGACCTGTAGGTCTACAAAGAACTACTCACGCATCATCGGAGAGGCACCAATGGACATGATGAACCCCTCTGTGATGGTGTCTAGATTGGATCTGGTGTTTCTGGACTCTTCGGTGGCTGGAATTCATTTTCGTCTCCCTTCTTAGGGTTTCTGAAATATTGGGGTATTTATAGAGCAAAGAGGCGGTGCTGGAGGCCAACTAGGGGGGCACAACCCACCGGGGCGCGCCTGGGCCCCAGGCGCGCCATGCTGGGTTGTGCTCCCATCGGAGCTCCCCTTAAGTGCGTTCCTGGCCCACTGGATGTCTTCTGGCCCAAAAAAATCCACAAAAAATTTCTTTGCATTTGGACTCGTTTGGTATTGATTTCCTGCGATGTAAAAAACATGCAAAAAACAACAACTAGTACTGGCCACTATGTCAATAGATTAGTACCAAAAAATTATATAAAATGACTATAAAATGATTGTAAAACATACAAGAATGATAATATAATATTATGGAACAATCAACAATTACAGATACGTTAGAGACGTATCACAACCACTCAAAGAAAGACGAGAAGACAAATTCTCCCCGCGCCCTCGCGGTTCCCTCTGGTAATCGCTGCGAATGGCCTCGAGTTCGAGGGCGAGCTTTGGGCGCACCCTATCAACACAAGCTGACAGCAGCCCGTCATGCGTGGCGGTCTTGGCCTGGATGAGCTTGTGAACCGCCTATAAGAGATTCTCACCATGATTCTTGAAGCGCTGGTCGAGATCGGCGGTGAAATCCGCCCATAAGAGTGAATACATGCCGCACCCTTCATCTGACAACTTGTCCATTGCCCCCGCTCGACATCGGTCACACCACCGCGTCGCGTGTTGGTGCCGTGGCAGCTCCAGAACCAAGGAATCTGATATCAAGTGTAAGATAGTGTTCGATCTATGGTCCAGGACTATAGGGTTCATGGCGGAATTGAGAATTGGGTAGTGTGTCTATTCCTTCCAACCTCGCTGAGAGCTACCGACAGAGTTGTTATGCCCAAGCCGCCGTCCAAATCGAAGCCAAGTTAAAACAAACGTTACAAGTGAGTATATAGGCTACTGGATCCAATCTGGCCCAGAGTTCCAGTTGGGCTTCTTGTTGTGGCGAGTAGGCCGCACCGGCCCACTAGCCGTCTTGGATCTTTCCTTGTCGGCCTGGCTTATTGGAGCCATTGCTTCATCGCCTGATTTCCTGGCCCGCTGGTTGGCGTCACTGACAGCCATGGCTACACCAACAGTGTTCAGGTGCTCGGTCGGCCAGCACTCCTTCTATGGATGTCACGCGTGCGATAGCAGCGCCCTCTGTTGGTTTTTGAACCATAGATCAAATCACCACCAAAGTTTGTACTCGCAGTGTAGCTAGCGTAGCTAGCAAGCTAGCAAGCTAGTAGGTTGATGGATGATTGATGGGTGGTCTAGCCAGTACATGGACGCGTACGTACGTGAGCTAGTTGATCGATTTGATCGATCAATTCTCGGCAGCTCAAAGCGTATTGACGAAACTCAGCGCAGCAAACGAATCGGTGGACGTAGGCTCGTATCGAGCCTGTTAACTTTGTATTGCTTTTCAATTGATCTTCTTGATCTTCTTACAAAGACTACACAGGGGTATACGTATATATATTGCTAAGCTAGGCCTACTGCAAACCGACTCGGTTTGCAATACTACTACTAATCCTACTCGGTTTGCAATACTAACCAAATTAGGACACACGTGTACGTTTAGACTACAACTAGGTTAATTACTACATTCACCTCCTTAACCTTGTTGATATGTCTTCATTGCTTGCACTCCGACTTTCTTCCTCATCTCGATGAACTTCTGTCGACCGAGGGACTTGGTGAAAATATCGGCAAGCTGGTCCTTCGTATTCACGTGCAGAACTTCTATCATCCCTTCCTCAACGCACTCCCGGATATGATGGAACCGGGTATCTATGTGCTTGCTCCTTTCGTGATGAACCGGATTTTTGCACAATGAGATTGCAGCTTGGTTGTGAATCTTTAATGACACCTTCTGCACCTCCCGCTTTGCAAGAATAGCTAGGAGTCTTCTCAGCCAAACTGCTTGACAAGCCGCCGTGCTTTCCGCTATGTATTCTGCCTCGCATGAAGACAGTGCCACCACCTTTTGCTTCTGAGAATTCCAGCTAATCGAATTCGGGCCAAGGTAGAAAACCATGCCCGTTGTGCTCTTTCGGTCATCAACATCACCTGCCATGTCACTATCTGAATATCCACGAAGGATCAATCCTTCCTTTCCCTTTCTATACGTGCAGCCAAGATTAATTGTGCCTTTCACATAGCGTAGAATTTGATTGACCGCACTCATGTGTTCGGTTGTCGGTTTCTCCATGAAACGACTCACGATCCCGACTGAATAAGCCAAGTCAGGTCGGGTATGCACCAAGTATCTTAGGCTACCCATAACGCTTCGATACATTGTGGTGTCCACCGGCGGATTTGAGCTACGCTTGCTCAACTTCTGACGTTGGTCCATTGGAACTTGTGTCGCGTAGCAATCTGACATGCCACACTTGTCCAATAACTTGACCGCGTAAGCCGATTGACATAGGGAAATCTCTCCGGAGCTTTGCTTCACTTCGATGCCCAAGTAATAGCTGAGTAATCCCAGATCACTCATGCTAAACTTGTTCTTCATTTGCGCCTTGAAACGTTCAATTTCTTGTACGCTATCTCCGGTGATAATCAGATCGTCGACATAAACTCCAACTAGCAGGTTTGAGCCTTTGGAGTTCTTTGTATAGACTGCGTGCTCGAGGGGACATCTCTTGAACCCGAGCGAGACCAGACTTCGGTCTAACTTTGAGTTCCAAGCTCTTGGCGCTTGCTTTAACCCGTAAAGTGCCTTCTTGAGCTTGTAAACTTTCCCTTCTTCGCCTATCTTCTCGTAGCCGAGGGGTTGTTCCACATACACTTCTTCTGTGAGATCGCCGTTGAGGAAAGCGGATTTAACATCCATATGATGAACCTTCCAATCCTCTTGTGTTGCCAAAGCTAGGAGCACTCTCACCGTCTCGATTCGAGCAACCGGTGCAAACACCTCATCATAGTCAACTCCTTGACGTTGAACGTAGCCCTTTGCAACGAGTCTTGCCTTGTACTTCACAATGGCACCCTCCGTGTCCTTCTTTAACTTGTAAACCCACTTCAAACCTATCGTCTTTTGGTTTGGAGGTCGGGTTACCAAAGTCCACGTGCCATTGCTCTCAATTGCCTTCATCTCCTCATCCATGGCGTGCGTCCAGCTAGGACTTTTTCTCGCCTCTACGAAGTTCGCCGGCTCCTCAACTCCGAACAGACATAGTCCGGAGTACTCGAGCGTAACTGGCTTTGTGTACTTGTAGACTTTCTTGAGGGTCTTGTAGCGACGAGGCCCTGAGGAGTCCGTTGTGGCTTGCGAAGGAGGCGACACAAATTGTGTCGGTGTTGATGCACTTGAAGAAGACGGCTGAGACCTTGGTGTGTCATCGACATCCGTGTCGTCGGCGTAGTCGTCGTGACCGTGACCATCATCTTGATTGTCGTCGTCACTATGCGCCTCGTTGTCGATGTTGTCGTCGAGATCTCCGCCTGTGTCGTGCACGGCGTTGTCGCTATCTCCTTGCGACCTATGCGCGTCGTCGTCGGTGTCGGCACCATGATGATCACTACCATTGTGGTCACCTTGGTTGGGCGTCTTGCCAATCACCTGGACATCCTCCCCTGCATCATCATCAGTTGGAAATTCAACTGCAAATATGTTACTGTTTGGAGCATCGTCGGCTGCGGCGCTCAAATTCCACGCTTGGTTTTCTTCAAACACGACGTCGCGTGAAATCCGTAGACGCTTGGTTTGTGGATCCTAGAAACGGTATGCCTTGGTGCCAGAACTGCTCTCGTATCCGATGAACACCATCTTGGTGCTACGATCGGCAAGCTTTGAGAGGTGCGGCTCCGCCGTCTTCACATGTGCCACGCACCCGAATGTCCGTAGATGAGACACATTCGGCTTACGTCCGTAAATTGCTTCATACGGAGTCTTGCCGACCACCGCCTTCGTTGGAGCCCGGTTGAGAAGATAGACCGGCGTCGAGACAGCTTCTCCCCAAAAAGTCCCTGGCAGGTTCTTGCTCTTGAGTAAACTCCTTGCCATGTCAATGACGGTTCGATTGCGCCTTTCAATGACCCCATTCTGCTGCGTGTGTAAGGTGCCGTGAGGAACCTCTTTATGCCAATCTTCTCGCAGTAGTCGTTGAACTCATTCGACGTAAACTCTCCGCCGTGATCTGTCCGTAGAGCGCGAACCTTCAGCTTGTGTTCCATCTCTGTTGCAGCCTTCAATTTCTTGAACGCTTCAAACGCCTCATCTTTAGATCGTAGGAGAATGACCCACATATATCTCGAGTAGTCGTCTACCACAAGGAAGAAATACTTCTTTCCAGCATGAGTTGCCGGGGTGATAGGGCCACATAGATCACCACGGAGCAGCTCGAGTGCATCACTTGCACGATAGGTAGACAGAGCAGGGAATGGCCTGCGGTGTTGTTTTCCAACCAAGCACCCGTCACATACTCGATCAACATGGTCGATAACTGGCATCCCGGATACCATCTGCATCTTTGACATCTTCTTCAAGGCGTAGAAGTTAACGTGTCGAAATCTAGCATGCCATAACCACGAATCATCATCACTCTTGCCAAGCCAACACTCCGGTTGAGATTGATCAAGGTTGAGGATATAGAGCCTATTCCGTGTGCGATTAACACGAGCTAGCACGTTTCGGAGGTTGTCGAAGATCGTCATCACTCCGCTCTCTATATTCACCTTGCATCCATTCTCGTCAAGCTTCCCAATAGAGATGATGTTGTTGCGCAACCGTGGGATGTAGTACACTCCGGTGAGTATGCGATGTTCGCCTGTGAGACCCTCAAAGAGGACAGATCCTTGCCCACAAATCTCCACAGCTGAACCATCACCGAACTTGACCGAGGCTTCAACATCGAATTCCAGCTCGAGGAATTTCTCCTTGCACCCCGTCATGTGGTTACTGGCACCCGTGTCGAGATACCATGACACGTTCTGATCACCGGATAACTTTGGTGTCACTTTTTCCTCATGAAGTAGCACCTTCCGGCTTGGTTTCACAACCACCGTTTCAGCGAGATCACAAACTTCGGCCATCAGAAGACCTGGACCTTCGTCTTCCTGCTTTGCCAAATTTGCCTTGATCTCCCGCTTGTTAGGCTTTGGACAATCCTTCGCAAAGTGACCCATCTTATTGCAGTTATAGCACTTGACCTCGGACAAGTCCAAGTTCCGTGGTTTCTGCTCTTTAGATTGGCCCGCCTTACCACAACCTTGTGGTTTGCCTTTTCCGGTTTGTCCATCGCCCTTCGTGTTGCTTGAGCGTTCGCCACCGTCACGCCTTCCTTTGCTACTTGGGGCCTCCCAATCTGTGCGCGAGTACATGAGTTGGTCACTACCTCCTCCTTTGCCTTTCCGACAGCCACGAGAATTCTCTTCCCATGTCCGCAATCGTCCGATCGCCTCCGTTATGGTCATGTCGTCGATGTCGTAAAGCTGCTCGAGCGTGCCGATGATGTACGTGAATTTATCAGTGACAGAACTGAAAAATTTCTCCACGATCTCGGTCTCATCGAGCTTTGCACCAAGCGCGCGGATCTCTCCCACCAAAGTAGTAAGACGCATGGCGTAGTCATTCACAGATTCAGTTTCCTCCATCTGCAACTTGTGAAATTGGCGCTTCAGCACTTGTGCCCGAGCCTTGGTGACGCCATCTTCTCCGATCCTCATCTCCTTGAGTGCGTTCCACGCCTCTCTTGCCATCTCGAACTCCGCCAATGTCATCAGCACGGAATCCGGCACAGACTGGGCTATGGCGGCCATGGCACCTTCGTCGCGCTCCTCGTCGACGTCGTCGTCCGTGATGGCCTCCTACACTCGAAGGGATCGAAGAATAATCTTCATCTTCACCGCCCACACGCCGTAGTTGGCGTCGGTGAGCATCGGGTACTGGATGGGGATGTTGCGATGCGCCTGGACGTTAGCGCCGCTCGTTCCTCCACCACTGGTTGCTGACTTAACGCCCTTCTTCACCTTGTCGCCGTTCTTGTTCGCCTTGACACCGCCGCTGCCGGACTTGACCGACTCAGCGTCACTGTCCGTCATCGTAGATCGTAGATCGTCGAGGCTCTAGATACCAATTGTTGGTTTTTGAACCGTAGATCAAATCACCACCAAAGTTTGTACTCGCAGTGTAGCTAGGGTAGCTAGCAAGCTAGCAAGCTAGTAGGTTGATGGATGATTGATGGGTGGTCTAGCCAGTACATGGACGCGTACGTACGTGAGCTAGCTGATCGATTTGATCGATCAATTCTCGACAGCTCAAAGCGTATCGACGAAACTCAGCGCAACAAACGAATCGGTGGCCGTAGGCTCGTATCGAGCCTGTTAACTTTGTATTGCTTTTCAATTGATCTTCTTGATCTTCTTACAAAGACTACACAGGGGTATACGTATATATATTGCTAAGCTAGGCCTACTGCAAACCGACTCGGTTTGCAATACTACTACTAATCCTATTCGGTTTGCAATACTAATCAAATTAGGACACACGTGTACGTTTAGACTATAACTAGGTTAATTACTACACAGCACGAACTCGAGCTCCCGCGCCAACACCTAGGCTGTCCGACGCGCCACGCGTGTCATGGTGGCGCCCACTGACCTGGAAGCTAGCCAGCTCCGCCCAGGTGTGGCCTGCTGCTGCTCCCGCTCCGTAGAGGAGGCCTCAGCCGGCAGCTCCACACGACAGTTACCAGGCATGGCCGACTGCTGCTCCCGTTATGTTACACGAGGCCTCGATCGACGGCTCTGCACGACTCCTCCCATGCGCGGACTGTTCCTCCTCCCGTATGTGCCAGGAGACCTGGACCGGTGCCTCTGAATGACTCCTCTCAGGCGCGGCTGCTCCTGACAGTATGCCCCCATGCCTGTCTCTTCCTCTAGTGAGGCCGTCCTCTCCCGACAATGCACCCTACGCCATGAGCCCAGCCGCTGCTTCCCTGCGACCTGCTCGCCCACGACCATGTTCCATACCTGTTCGATGGAATGCCTCCAAAGAGAAGAAGATTTGGAAGAGACAATGTTAGCTGACCAGTGGACCCTCTGTTCAACTTAACAGAAAAAAAATTGTGTTGACCGTTTTGTACCACATTAGCACTTACACGTGGACCCGACATGTCAGAAATCGGATTAAAGCGGTTCTAATCATTCATCAGTGTTCATTGAGAAAATTAACAAGAAAAGCAGTACATTTTTGGGCACTTAAGATATGTGGTGGCAATTCAGAATGAGAACTTCAAATATGGTGGTTTTTTGCAATTCACTCACACACCTGATGACCGATAAGTATAGGAGATCAATTGTAGTACTTTTAATAAGTAAGACTGCCGAACCCAATGAGGAGCAGAAGGAAATGATAAGTAGTTTTTCAGCAAGGAATTCTTTGCAAATATTGTAAGTAAGAGTGATAGATAGATTTATAGCAAGATAATTCGTAACAAGTGATAAGTATCAAGAGTAACAAAAGTGCAGCAAGGTAGACCAATCCTTTTTATAGCAAAGGATAGTCCTGAAAGTTCTGTTACAGAAAAAAGCGCTCCCGAGGACACATATGAATTTCTTTCTAGTCTTGTTCATCGTATTAAGTTGATTCACGTTTGCTACTTTTATGATTCGATATGTGGGGGATCGGTGCTAAGGTGTTGTTCTTACTTGAACTAACAACCTACTTATGATTACCGTCTCTCGCAAGCATCCTCAACTACGAAAGAAGAATTAAGAATAATCTAACCATAGCACGAAACATGTGGATCCAAATCAACCCCTTATGAAGCAACGCATAAACAGGGGTTTAAGCTTCTCTCACTCTCGCAACCCATCATCTATTTGTTACTCGACAATGACTTCTCTTAGGCACATAACATGGTGATATTTCAAGTAGTCGACGATCACATGACACCACTAAGAGAAGTACCAACATCCATATCAACAAAATATCGAATGAATACCAAATTTACATGATTACTTATAACAAAACTTCTCTCATGTCCTCAGAAACAATTATTACTACTCACACATCATCAACATGTTCAAGATCAGAGGTGTAATAATAATAATTAAGGATCTAAACATAATATCTTCCACCAAGTAAACCCACAAGCATCAACTACAAGATGTAATCAACACAATTATTAACCCACATGTACCAATCTGAGCTTTTGACACAAAGATTAAATACAAGTCATGAACTAGGGTTGGAGATGAGATGGTGATGGTGAAGATGCTAATGAAGTTTGGTCCTCCCACGAAGGAGGAAGCATTGGTGATGACGATGGCTTCGATTTCCTACTCCCGGAGGGGAATTTCCCCGGCAAAATCTCTCTGCCGGAGAGCAAAAGGGCCTCTTCCCAGGTTTCTGCCTCGAGACGGTGGAGCTTCATCCCGAAAGGCATCTTATGAATTTTGTAGGGTAAAACACACTATATAGGGGATGATGGTTGCTAGAGGGTCGGCTGGGGCCCCACAAGCCATTAGGGCGCGACCAGGGGGCGCACCCTGTTAGCTTGTGGCCAGCTGGTGGCCCCTCTTCAGTATATTTTTGGACCAGAAATTCTCAAATATTTCAGAAAATTTCACCGTGAAGTTTCAGGTCATTTGGAGCAAGTTGATTTTTCTGTCTTTTTATCTGTTTCCCGGTCCAGAATTCTAGTTTTTAGATATTTCCCTCTCAGTGATGTACCTTGCGTATTCCAAGAGAAAAGGCATAGGAATTCTGTGATAATAATGGATAATGGACAAGATCAATACAAATATCAATAGTGATTCATGATGAAAAATGAGCGTATCAACTCCCCCAAGCTTAGACTTTGCTTGTCCTCAATCGGAAACCAAACTGAAAAAATAATGACCACATGATTTGAGAGATAGGTGTCGATAAAAATAGAATACGAACATGAGAACATTACTAATTTTAGCATAGCATCAAGTATTTTATCATATAACTTCTCATAAACAAGTGATGATCCATCCACAACTATTGGAGTATAAAGCATAAACCTTATTGATAATGAACAAACTATGTTCTTGGCCATTGGGGCAATCATAATTCATCATAATCAGAGGAGTCTATGTAAGAGCTTTCATTTTGGGAAGTTCACATACTCAACTATCATTTAATCTTCTATGATTGCTCACGCTCAAGGCATATTTTTAAAGCTCATGTTTCAATAGAACACATAGGAAGATAGGGGCTTGAATGATTTGCCACCCAACTTATTTACCTCAAGGATAATATCAACAATAAAAAATCATGATCATTTACATCGACTTGGATATATAAATCCGAATCTTTCTTCAACACATGGAGCTTGCCACTATAGGATTAATATATTGGAAGAGGGATAAACTTTATTCACTCAAGCATAGGGTTGAACTCCTGCAAGTAAAATATAGGCCGTTCGTAGAGGTTCTCATGCACTTTTAATTTGTTGGATGTGTAAACTCTTAATGCAAAGGAACGTCACTTTATACTGCCCCTTGTGATAGCAAACTTTATTATGCACTCTATCACTTTCATTTCTTTGCCATCACAAGATCTTACAAAGCTTATTTTCCCTTGCAATTAAATATCATACATATTTAGGAGCAATTTTTATTGCTTGATGCACCGATGACAACTTACTTGAAGGATCTTACTCAATCCATAGGTAGGTATTGTGGACTCTCATTGCAAGAAACTGGGTTTCAAGGTTATGGATGCACAAGTAGTATCTCTACTTAGTGTGGAATTTTTGGGCTAGCTAAGTGTCTAAAGCAAGCATCGCATGCTGAAGGATTCAAGACCATATAACTTCTATGTGAATATAAACTACCATGATCATTACATTGTCTTCCATGTCCTACATCAACACTTGATCATTATATAATATTTGACGAAGGCTCACTATCATAAAAGATGTATAGGATAGTGTATTTATATGCGAGTCTCCTCTCCTCTATCCTAATCTTGGTCAGATTGCACCGATGACTAATACTATGTTTGTTTACTATCAACAACTTTTATCACTTATTCCCTTTTTGTGTGAAGTCATTACTTCTCATGAGATGAGCATATGATCTTTATCTTTCTTTTTATTGCCATGCTATGATGATGGGATCCCACGGGTAAACCACAAAAACTCAATTAATCTTTATTATATATCTCGCATACTCAATTACAAGGATAGATGGAACTCAAAGCAAAAATTCTAAGCAAAGAAAATCTCAAATTTATTTTGCTAAATCCCGAAACAACTAAGGGTCGGACTAAGATAGATAGTAATGATGGAAGTGATGGTGATATGATACCAGGGCACCTCTTCCAAGCTTGGAACAAGCCAAGGGTTGTGCCGATACCCATGTACTCAAGCGTCCCCTTTAGGTGATGGTGGTGGTGATGTAGAAGCATTCTTCTTCTCCAGCTCGCGTTAGACGACAAAATTATCCTCCCTCAAGTCATCATTCTCCCTCTCAAGATTCAATATGCTTTTGCGTAATGCCATCTGGCTTTCTTGCAGAAAACGTGATGGGATAAATTGATCCTTAGATTTCTTTACCCTGATTGGGAGACTGGACTTCTTGAATTCCACATGCATATCTTCGGGTTGAGGTAGTGGGACTTCATCTTCATCTGAGCTGGCTTCCATTGTTTCCTTAAAATCATTATCCTCCTATTCATCCGTGGACCAAAGCTAGGGATAGATATCCCCAAAGATCTTCGGTCCTGAAATATAGTAGGAAACATAGCTCTCTCCATCTGAATCCTGAGACGACATAATCTCACGCTTGCCAGAAAAACAACTCGAAAGAAACACAGAGGGGAAACTCGCGATGCTGTGATCAAAAGACATGGGAGTATACATACTGAATTTTTCCACATAAAAATACGTGCTCGGGAAGAATTGGGAGTCCGGGAGGTGCACGAGGGCCCCACAAGCCATCAGGGCGCGACCAGGGGGGTCGCGCCCTATTGGCTTGTGCTTCCCTCGGGTCCCATGGACTCCATTTTATTTTTGTATTTTTTCTAAAATACCAAACCTAGTAAAAAGTTGTGAATTTTTGGATTCAGTTTACTTACCGTACCATGTACCTACCCACTTTTCAGGTTTCCGGAGTGTTCCGGAAGACTCCCTAAATATAATTGTGCTCCTCCGATGTTATCACTTGGATGACATTAGTTTCCTAATTAATGGGTGTATGTGAAATATAATGCTTGATTCTTTGCCCATTCACCACTCTCTGGTTTTTACCTTCAAAGTTATTAATTCTTGTAGCGCCGGAGCGATAAAACTCCTCGACAACATAAGGTCCATCCCATTTGGATAGGAGTTTCCCTGCAAAAAATATAAAAAGAGAATTGTACAAAAGCACTAAGTCTCCTACATTGAATTCTCATTTTTGAATTGTCTTGTCATGTCGTGTTTTAAATTTTTCCTTAAATAATTAGCATTTTCATAAGCTTGTGTCCTCCATACATCCAGTGAGATGATATCAAATAACCTCTTCTCATCGACAAGTTTAAAATCAAAATTAAGTTCTTTAATTGCCCAATAAGCCTTACGTTCTAACTCAAGAGGTAAATGCGAGGCTTTTCCACAGACCATTTTATATGGGGACATCCCCATGGGATTCTTATAAGCAGTCTTATAAGCCCACAAAGCATCATCAAGTTTCTTAGACCAAATCTTTCTGGACATATTGATAGTCTTATGCAAGATTAATTTGTTTTCATGATTGCTCAGTTCAACTTGACCACAAGATTGAGGATGATAAGGTGATGCAATTCTATGGTTAACATCATATTTAGCTAGCAGTTTACGGAAAGCACCATGAATAAAATGTGAACCACCATCAGTCATTAAATATATAGAGACACCAAACCTCGGAAATATAATGTCTTTAAGCATTTTAATAGAAGTGTTATGATCAGATGTACTAGTTGGAATAGCTTGTACCCACTCAGTGACATACTCAACAACAGCTAGAATATGCATATATCCATTAGAGGAAGGAAAAGGTCCAATAAAGTCAAATCCCCAGACATGAAATGGTTCAATAGCAAATGAATAGTTCATAGGCATTTCCTGACATTTACCAATATTACCAACACTTTTGCATTCATCACAAGAAAGGACATACTTACAAGCATCTTTAAAAAGAGTAGGCCAATAGAAACCAGATTGTAATACCTCGTGTGCAGTTTTCTCACCGGCATGGTGTCCTCCATAGGCCTCGGAATGACACTTCCTTAGAGTTTGTTCCGGCTCATGCTCAAGCATACGACATCTAATAACACCATCTACTCCTTATTTATAAATATGCCTAGAAATCTTTGAGAAATCTTGAATGAAATGCCTATAGAAACCATCATGACCAAGGAAACTTCTTATACATTTGATATCTATTGGGCAAGTCATTTTCTCTATTGCATAAACTTTGGCCTTACCCACCTCAAAATCGCGTTCATAGATTTTGTGCCCAAGCACTATACCTTCATTCACCATAAAGTGGCACTTCTCCCAATTCAAGACGAGATTAGTTTCTTCACATCTCTGCAAAACTCTATCAAGATTGATCCAGCAATCATCAAAAGAAGTCCCGTAAACAGAAAAATCATCCATGAAAACCTTAACAATATTTTCACAAAATTCACAGAATATAGAATTCATACATCTTTGAAACGTAGAAGGGGCATTACATTGACCAAAAGGCATATACCTATTAGATAGTAGTCATACATCTTTGAAAGGTAGCAGTTGCATTGCATAGACCAAAAGGCATACACCTATAAGCATAAGTTCCGAATGGGCAAGTAAAGATAGTTTTCGCTTGGTCCTCTTTAGACACATGTATTTGAGAGAATCCAGAAGATCCATCAAGAAAGAAAAAGTGTGTGTGCTTAGATAATCTTTCTAACATTTTATCAATAAAAGGCAAGGGGTAATGATCTTTTCTAGTAGGTTTATTCAATTTCTGGAAATCAATTACAATCCTATAACCAGTTACTATCCTTTGTGGAATAAGTTCATTTTTATCATTAGGAACAATAGTTATACCACGTTTCTTGGAAGACAATGAACACGACTTACCCATCTACTATCAGCAATAGGATAGATTATACCTGCCTCCAAAAGTTTTAGTATTTCAGTTCCTACCACCTCTTTCATTTTAGGGTTGAGACGACATTGATGATCAACAACTGGTTTAGCATCAGGTTCCATATTATTCTTGTGCTGATAGAAAGTGGGGCTTATGCCCTTAAGATCATCAAGAGTATATCCAATAGAAGCCATATCTTCTTTAGAGTTTTGAGTAATCTATTTTCTTCATGTTCTGAAAGGTTAGCGCCAATAAAAATAGGATATATCTTCTTGTCATCAAGATAAGCATATTCCAAAGTATCGAGTAGAGCCTTAAGCTCAAATACGGGATCTCCCTTGGGTGGAGGAGGATCACCTAGAATCTCAACTGGTAAGTTGTGCTTAAGGATAGACTATTGATCAAGCAATATCTTATCTATTTCATTCCTTTCATTCAAATGCATATCATTCTCATGGTCTAGCAAATATTGTTCTAGTGGATCGGTAGGAGGTAGAACAATAGAAACAAGACCAATTATTTCATTTTTACTAGGCAATTATTTTTCATGTGGTTGTTTTCTAAACATAGAAAAGTTAAACTTGTGATAAATATCACCAAAGCTCAGTTTGACCTTCTGAGTAGCACAATTAATTTCAGCATTAACTGTATTGAAGAATGGTCTACCAAATATGATGGGACAAAAGTTATATTGTTCTCAACAAAGTACTAAGAAATCAGTGGGGTAGTTGACTTTTCCAAACAAGACTTCAACAACTCTAACAATCCCAAGTGGCGAAATAGTATCACGGTTTGCAAGCTTAATAGTGACATTAATATCTTCAATTTCTGAGGGTGTTATATCATGAATAATTTCTTGATATAATGTAAAAGGTATAGTACTAATACTAGCACCAATATCACACAGGACATGATAGCAATGATCTCCAATTTTAACTCAGATGACAGGTGTGCCTACCACCGGTTTATTTTCATCTAGTTCATCTCGTTTGTTTCTAATAGGTTTTGCAATTCTAACATCTTCATCATAGAGGTAAATAACCTTCCCATCAATATTATCAAATAGGATATCTTTAACTATAGCTACATTAGGCTCAACATTTATTTGTTCAGAAGGTGTAGGTGCTCTCACATAACTCTTATTAACCGTTGTTGTAGCCTTAGCATGTTCTCTAATCCTAACACAGAAAGGAGGTTTCTCAATGTAAGCAGTAGAACAATAGGATCAACACGGTTAACAATTATTTCTTCCTTCTTAATTCTAAGAGGTTCTTGAGGTAATTTTTCAATGGGAGGATGATATTTGAACCACTTTTACTTAGGAATGTCAACTTAGGTAGCAAAAGATTTATAGAAAGAAGTTACTATCTCAGAGTCAAGGCCATATTTGTTGCTAATATCATGAAAAGGGCAAGTTTCTATAAAAGATTTAACACAATAAAAATTAAGCATGATACCTCACTCTTTACCTTCATCAAGTTCCCAATCTTCAGGTTGTGTTTAATCTTTTCCAGAAGATCCCATCTGGATTCAATAGTCTCCTTCATATAGGAACCGACAACACAAGCATCCAGTAAGATTCAATCATCATGAGAAAGCCGAGCATAAAAATTATGTGTAATCTATTCCTTTGAGAGCTCGTGGTTGGGGAAAGTGTGCATCATGCATTTAAGCCTCCCCCAAGCTTTAAAAATTCTTTCTCCTTCACGAGGACAACAATTATAAATAAAATTCTGATCATGATGAATTAGATGCATATGATAAAACTTCGGATGAAATTCCAGCTTCAAGCGATTCCAATCCCATGATCCAGTATTATCCAATAGCCTGTACCACATTAGTGCTTTTCCCTCCAAATATAAATGGAAAACTTTATTCTTGACCTTATCTCCGGGTAGACCTGAAAGCTAAAACAATCCAAAAATCTCATCGACATATATCAAACGGTAATCGAGATGAGCTGAACCGTTATAAGGATTAGCCAACAGTTTCTCTACCATACCGAAGGAATATCATAATATTTATTTTCGGTAAGTTCAATAGGTTTAGGAACAATTTCCTCAACTTCTGTTCGAGGCGAAGATGCCCCGAACAAGCCACTCAAAGGGTGACCGTTTATAGTGACAAGCAACAATAAATTTCAGTATGTAACAAAAATGTTTCCTTACCAATTTCAACTTACCACATGCGCTTCACTTCCCGGCAACGACGCCATAAAAGAGTCTTCATGACCCACAAGTATAAGGGATCAATCATAGTCCTTTTAATAACCCAACAAGGAGTGGGAGGAAATGATAAGTAGTTTTCAGCAAGGTATTCTCTGCAAGTGATGTAAGTAACAGTGATAGATAATTTTGTAGCAAGACAATTCATAACAAGTGAAAGGTAACAATACTAGAAAAGGTGTATAAAGCTAGTCCAGTCCTTTTTATAGCAAAGTACAGGCTTGAAAGTACTCTTATATAAAGCAAGTGCTCCCGAGGACACATGGGGATTTCTGTCTAGTCATGTTCATCATGCTGAGTTGATTCACGCTTGCCACTTTGATGATTTGATATGTGGGTGGACCAGTGCTAATGTGATGTTCTTATTTGAACTAACGACCTACTTATGATAACCCTCTCTTGCAAGCATCTGCAACTATGAAAGAAGAATTAAGAATAATCTAACCCTAGCATGAAACATGTGGATCCAAATCAACCCCTTATGAAGCAACACATAAAGTGGGGTTTAAGTTTCTTTCACTCTTGCAACCCATCATCCATAATGACTTCCCTTAGGCCCATAAGATGGTGAAGTGTCATGTAGTCGACGTTCACATGACACCACTAAGAGAAGTAACAACAACCATATCATCAAAATACCAAACCAATACCAACTTTACATGATTACTTATAACAAGAATTCTCCCATGTCCTCAGGAACAATAATTACTACTCACACATCATGAACATGTTCAAGATTAGTGGTGTAATAATTAAGGTTCGGAACATAACATCTTCCACCAAGTAATCTGCTACATCTTGAGCTTGCGTTGGTTTTTCCCTTAAAGAGGAAAGGGTGATGCAGCACAGTAGCTGTAAGTATTTCCCTCAGTTTGAGAACCAAGGTATCAATCCAGTAGGAGTATCAAGATGAGGCACCAATGTACCTGCGCAAAAACAGCAAACTTGCACCCAAAGCTACAAAGGGGTTGTCAATCCCTTCACGATTGATTGCAAGGTGTGATCTGAAGGCGGAAAGTGCAACAAAGTAAAAGTGTAGGGCTGAAAATATGATGTGAAGTAGACCCGGGGGCCATAGTGTTCACTAGAGGCTTCTCTCAAAATAGCAAGTATTACGGTGGGCGAATGAATTTCTGTCGAGCAATTGATAGAACCGCGCAAAGTCATGACAGTATCTAAGGCAATGATCATACATATAGGCATCACGTCTGAGACAAGTAGACCGATACTTTCTGCATCTACTAGTATTACACCACACATCGACCGCTATCCAGCATGCATCTAGTGTATAGAGTTCATGACGAATAGAGTAACGACTTAAGCAAGATGACATGATGTAGAGGGATAATTCATGCAATAGATATAAACCCCTTCTTTTTACCCTTGATGGCAACAACACAATGCGTGCCTCGCTACCCCTTCTGTCACTAGGTGAGGTCACCGCACGGTATGAACCGAAAACCAAGCACCTCTCCCATTGCAAGAATCATAGATCAAGTTGGCCAAACAAAACCCACCACTCGAAGAGAATTACAAGGATATGAAATCATGCATATAAGATATCATAAGAAACTCAAATAAGATTCATAGATAATCTGATCATAAAACCACAATTCATCGGATCTTGACAAACACACCGCAAAAGAAGATTACATCGGATAGATCTCCATGAAGATTATGGAGATCTTTGTATTGAAGATCCAAGAGAGAGAAGAAGCCATCTTGCTACTAGCTATGGACCAGAAAGTCTATGGTGAACTACTCATGCATCATCGGAGAGGCACTGGTGTTGATGAAGAAGCCCTCCGTATCCGAATCCCCCCTCCGGCAGGGCAACAGAACGTGCCCAGATGGCATCTTGCGGAGACAGAAGCTTGCAGCGGCGGAAAAGTATTTTCGTGGATCTCTCCCGTGGTTTTGGATTTTTCGGGATTTATAGTCGGAAGAAGTAGGGCAGAGTAGCCACACGGGGCCCCCAAGCCTGCTACGCGCGGGCCCCGCTGGCCGTGCATAGAGGTCTTGTGTCCTCCCCTGGTGCCCTCTGCCTTAGTTCTCAAGCTCCCTGCGTATATTCTGTTCGAGGAAAAAATATTTTCAGAGATTTTATTCCGTTTGGACTCCGTTTAATATTCTCCTCTGAAAAGGGTCAAAAAAATGGAAAAATCATGAACTGGCACTTGGCACTGAGTTAATAAGTTAGTCCCAAAAGAGATATAAAAGGCATACAAAACATCCAAAGTTTGACAAGATAATAGCATGGAACCATCAAAAATTATAGATAAGTTGGAGACGTATCAAGCATCCCCAAGCTTAACTCATGCTCATCCTCGAGTAGGGAAGTGATAAAGACAGAATTTTTGATGTGGAATGCTACCTAACATATTTGGCCTTGGTAACTTCTTTCATGTGACACGAATGTTCAGATCCGTAAGATTCAAAACAATAGTTTGATATTGACATGAAAACAATAATACTTCAAGCAAAAATAGCAAGGTAATCATGAACTTTTGGAATAACAAGGCCGAAGAAAGTTATCCCTACAAAATCATATAGTCTGGCTATGCTCCATCATCCCCACACAACTAATTTAAATCATACACAACCCTGGTATTGGCCAAGTAATTGTTTTCGCACTCTTACTTTCTCAAACCTTTTTCAACTCTCATGCAATACATGAGCGTGAGCCATGGATATAGAACTATAGGTGGAATAGAGTGTGGCTGAGGTTGTGAGACAAAAAGGAGCAGATGGTCACATCGACTCGGCGTATCAAAGGGCTATGGAGATGCCCATCAATAGATATCAATGTGAAAGAGTAGGGATTACCATCTGATGGATGCACTTAGAGCTATAAGTATGTGAAAGCTCAAAAGGAGAACTAGCAGGTGTGTATCGAACTTTCTTGCTCACAAAGACCTAGGGCAATTTTGAGGAAGCCCATCATTGGAATATACAAGACAAGTTATATAATGAAGATTCCCACAAGCATATGGTGGTGACAAAACAAGAGACTCTCAATCATGAAGAACATGGTGCTATTATGAAGCACAAGTGTGGAAAAAGATAGTAGCATTGTCCCTTCTCTCTTTTTTTTGTTTGGGCACTTTGGCCTCTTTCCATATCTCTCTCTTTTTTTGTGTGTGGGCAAATTTGGCCTCTTTTTTTATTTCTGCACATGGGACAATGCTCTAATAATGATGATCATCACACTTTAATTTACTCACAGCTCAATGCTTAGAACGATGAGGACTTCATAGGAAATGCCTCCGGCAGTGTACCGGGATGTGCAACGTTCTAGCTTGGCGTATGACATCGAAACATCTCTCTAGCTATCTTATGATCATGCAATGGCAATATGAAAGTGACGGCACATGTCGTGAGACGGAACGGTGGGAGTTGCATGGCAATATATCTCGGAATGGCTATGAAAATGCCATAATATGTAAGTATTATGGCTGTTTTGAGGAAGGTATATGGTGGTTTTGTGTACCGGCGGAAGTTGCGCGGCACTAGACAGGCTAGCAATGGTTGAAGGTGAAAGTGCATCTATACCATGGACTCACATTAGTCATTAAGAACTCACATACTTATTGCGAAAGTTTTTATTAGTAATCGAAACAAAGTGCTAAACGCATACTCCTAGGGGAAGGGTTGGTAGGTGTTAACCATTGCGCGATCCCGACCGCAACACAAAGGATGACAATCAATAAATCAATTATGCTCTGACTTCCTAACATAGCGGTTCACCATACGTGCATGTTACTGGAATCACTAACTTCAACACAAGTATTTCTAGATTCACAACACCCTACTAACATAACTCTTAATATTACCAAATCCATATCTCAAAATTATTTGAGAGGAGTCAAACTTCTCTTTCTAATCAATGCACATGAATATGGAAGTTTTATTGTATCCTCTTTGGGTGCCTATCACCTTTGGGACTACTTTCATAGCATATGCCAACTACCGAGTTACTCAGAGAGATCACTCTCAAAAGGATATAGGTGAAGATCAAGAGTTCTTATTTCTCCAAAATATGACACCGACATGCTATAAAAGATCTAAGTGAAGCACTTAGAGCAAAGTTATCTAGCCCAAAACATATAAGTGAAGCACATGTGAGCTAAATTGCCTAACTCAAAAGATATAAGCGAAGCTCAATGAGTATTCTAGAAAATTCACGATGAGTGCATGTCTCTCTCAAAAGGTGTGCAGCAAGGATGATTGTGACACAACAAAGAGAAAAGACTCCTATAATACACGATGCTCCAAGCAAAACACATATCATGTGGTGAATAAAAATATAGCTCCGAGTAATGTTACTGATGGATTGAAGACGAAAGAGGGGATGCCTTCCCAGGGCATGCCCAAGCTTAGGCTTTTTCGTGTCCTTGAATTTGGCTTGGGATGCCTTGGGAATCCCCAAGCTTGAGATCTTTCCACTCTTTATCCCTTTGTCCATGAGAACATCACCCAAAACTTGAAAACTTCACAACACAAAACTTAAACAGAAACTCGTGATATCATTAGCACAAGAAGACAAACTACCACCTCTTGAGGTGCTGTAGAAAACTTGATTTCTATTTATATTGGTGTTAGATTACTGTATTCTCACTTTTCCATGGCTAATACCCCCGATACTATCCATAGTTTCATCAAAATAAGCAATCAACACAACAAAAACAGAATCTGTCAAAAACAGACCAGTCTGTAGCAATCTGTATACTTTGTATACTTGTGGTATCTGGAAAATTCTGAAAAATTACGACAGTTTGGGAAATTGGCGTATCAACCAGAAGCAAAAAGAATCAATTCAAAATCTCTTTCTCGATAAAAATGAAAAATATTTTAGTGATTGAAAAGGTTCTGTCTTTTTCCAGCATGGTCAAACAACCATCACCAAACTAGTCATAAAAGTTTTACTTGGCTCAAACACAAAAAGAAACACAAAAGACACAATCATAACAGAATCATGATGGTGTGGATGCAAAAAAACAGAAAGCAAAAAGAAAAGATAAATTCATTGGGTTGCCTCCCAACAAGCGCTATCGTTTAACGCCCTTAGCTAGGCATAAGGTGATAGAATCACGTATTGTCGTCTTTGGTACTCATACCATAAGTAGCGTGAACACTCATTATATTAAGGTGTTCATCTCTCTTACTAGATGGTTCACCACTATTTTTAGGAACAAAAACATATTTGGTGGCCTTATTTTGGGCAAAAATTGGAGTGTTCTGCACAGGGGCAAAAGCATAACCCAAGTTGGTTATAACATCCTCTAGTTGGCCAATCCTAGCGGAATCATGACCTAGTTTGTCGTTAACTGTGGCTTCCCTCTCCTTTAAATTTTTCAAAGTCATTCCCACCTTGGATCCATACTGAGTGATTTGATTATGGAAATTTTTATCCAAATTCTCAATGAGTTCAATCGTAGCAACTTTGTTTTCAATGATATCCAGCCTACGCATCACATGTTCCAAAGTTAAGGTGGTTCCATTAACCATGAGTGGGGGTGACCCTACCAAATTTATCAAAGCATCTTAAGAATCAACGGTATGGCTACCCAACAAATCTCCACCTACGATGGCGTCAAGAACATACCTATTCCAAGGGGAAATACCCACATAAAAGCTACGAAGCAGGACAGTAGTGGATTGCTTACGAGTAGATCTATTTTGAGCATTGCAAATCCTATAGCAAGCATCCTTTAAGTTTTCTTCCTCATTTTTCTAAAAATTGAGAACTTCGCTCTTGGGAGCATCGTTCGAAGCGGTGGGTCTAGTCATGAGGACATGTAGACTATCCCACTCAAGCAGGCAAAAGCAAGAGAAAGTAAAGGGCGAACGAAAAAGGCAAAAAAATTGTAAATTTTTGTTTTTCAGAAGTGGGGGACAGGAAAACGAGAGGCAAAAAAGTAAATGCAAGAGATGAGTTTGCGACACTTACTTGGATAAGCTTCAGTTGATGCTCCCTAGCAACGGCGCCAGAAATTGGCACGTTGACGGGAGACTATTCTTGACTTGATCCTCCCCGGCAACGGCGCTAGAAATTCTTCTTGCTACCTCTTGAGCTTGCGTTGGTTTTTTCCCTTGAAGAGGAAAGGGTGATGCAGCACAGTAGCAGTAAGTATTTCCCTCAGTTTGAGAACCAAGGTATCAATCCAGTCGGAGTATCAAGATGAGGCGCCAATGTACCTACGCAAAAACAGCAAACTTGCACCCAACGCTACAAAGAAGTTGTCAATCCCTTCACGATTGATTGCAAGGTGAGACCTGAAGGCGGAAAGTGCAACAAAGTAAAAGTATAGGGCTAAAAATATGATGTGAAGTAGACCCCGGAGCCATAGTGTTCACTAGAGGTTTCTCTCAAAATGGCAAATATTATGGTGGGTGAACGAATTACTGTCGAGCAATTGATAGAATCTCGCAAAGTCATGACGATATCTAAGGCAATGATCATACATATAGGCATCACGTCCGAGACAAGTGGACTGATACTTTCTGCATCCACTACTATTACTCCACACATCGACCGCTATCCAGCATGCATCTAGTGTATTGAGTTCATGACGAACAGAGTAACGCCTTAAGCAAGATGACATGATGTAGAGGGATAAATTCATGCAATAGATATAAACCCCATATTTTTACCCTTGATGGCAACAACACGATGCGTGCCTCGCTACCCATTCTGTCACTGGGTGAGGTCAGCACACGGTATGAACCCAAAACCAAGCACTTCTCCCATTGCAAGAATCATAGATCAAGTTGGCCAAACAAAACCCACAAATCGAAGAGAATTACAAGGATATGAAATCATGCATATAAGAGATCAGAAGAAACTCAAATAAGATTCATAGGTAATCTGGTCATAAATCCACAATTCATCGGATCTCGACAAACACACCGCAAAAGAAGATTACATCGGATAGATCTCCATGAAGATCATGGAGAACTTTGTATTGAAGATCCAAGAGAGATAAGAAGACATCTAGCTACTAGCAATGTACCCGAAGGTCTACGGTGAACTACTCACGCATCATCGGAGAGGCAATGGTGTTGATGAAGAAGCCCTCCGTATCCGAATCCCCCCTCGGGCAGGGCACCAGAACATGCCCTAGATGGGTCTTGCGGAGACAGAAGCTTGCGGTGGTGGAAAAGTATTTTCGTGGATCTCTCCCGTGGTTTTGGATTTTTCGGGGATTTATAGGCGGAAGAACTAGGGCAAAGGAGCCACAGGGGGGGCCACAAGCCTGCTAGGCGCGGGCGTCCCTGGCCGCACCTAGGGGGCTTGTGGCCTCCCCTGGTGCCGTCTTCCTTCGTTCTCAAGCTCCGTGCGTATCTTCTGTTCCAGAAAAAATCTTTTCAGAGGTTTTATCCCGTTTGGACTCCATTTAATATTCTCCTCTGAAAAGGGTCAAAAACACGGAAAAAACAAGAACTGGCACTTGGCACTAAGTTAATAAGTTTGTCCCAAAAACGATATAAAAGGCATACAAAAAATCCAAAGTTTGACAAGATAATAGCATGGAACCATCAAAAATTAGAGATACGTTGGAGACGTATCATAATCCAACAAGCATCAACTACAAGCTGTAATCAACACAACTAGTAACCCACAGGTACCAATTTGAAGTCTTGATACAAAGATTGAATACATATGATGAACTAGGGTTGAGATGAGATGGTGTTGATGAAGATGTGGATGAAGAATTGTCCTACCATGAAGGAGGAAGCGTTGGTGATGAAGATGGCTTCGATTTCGCCCTCCCGGAGGGGAATTCCCCTGACGGAATCTTTGTGTTGGAGAGCACAAGGGTCTCTGCCCAGGTTTCCGCCTCGATAAGGTGGTGGCTCGTCCAAAAAGATAACTTATGATTTTTTCTAGGGTAAACCACACCATATAGGATAAGATGGTCGCTAGAGGGTTAGCTAGAGCCCCACAAGCCATCAGGGCGGGGCCAGGGGGTCGTGCCCTATTGGCTTGAGCCCAACTGGTGGCCCCTCTCCCGTATATTTTTTGCCCAGAAATTCTCAAATATTCCAAAAACATTCTCCGCAACGGTCCAGAATTCCAGTTTCTAGATGTTTCTCGCTCACTGATGTACCTTGCATATTTAGAGAGAAAATGCGTAACAATTGTGTGGTAATGATGGATAATGGAAAGGATCAACACAAATATATATCAATAGTAATTTGATACGTCTCCATCCTATCTACTTTTCCAAACTCTTTTGCCCTTGTTTGGACTCTAATTTGCATGATTTGAATGGAACTAACCCGGACTGACGTTGTTTTCAGCAGAATTGCCATGGTGTTGTTTTTGTGCAGAAATAAAAGTTCTCGGAATGACCTGAAAACTTACGAGGATTTTTGGTGGAATATATAAAAAATACTAGCGCAAGAATTACCAGAAGTCACAGAGCCATGAGCCCACAAGCCTAGGAGGCGCCCCCTAGGCCGCGCCTGGCAAGCTTGTGGGGCCCACGTGGCTCCGAAACTTCCAACTCCAACTCTATATAGTCTCCTTCATCCCAGAAAAAAATCACGGGAGAGCTGTTGGGAATAAACGCAGCCGCCACGAGGGGGAACTTGAGCAAAACCAATCTAGAGCTCCGGCAGGGCCGTCCTGCCGGGGAAACTTCCCTCTCGCAGGGGGAAATCATCACCATCGTCACTACCAACACTCCTCTCATCGGAGGGGAATCATCTCCATCAACATCTTCATCAGCACCATCTCATCTCCAAACCCTAGTTCATCACTTGTACCCAATCTTCGTCTCGCGACTCCGATTGGTACTTGTGAGGTTGCTAGTAGTGTTAATTACTCCTTGTAGTTGATGCTAGTTGGATTACTCGGTGGAATATCATATGTTCAGATCCTTAATGATATTCAATACCTCACTGATCATGAACATAATTATGCTTTGTGAGTAGTCATTTTTGTTCCCGAGGACATGGGATAAGTCTTGCTATAAGTAGTCATGTGAATTTGGTATTCGTTCGCTATTTTGATGTGTTGTATGTTGTCTTTCCTCTAGTGGTGTTATGTGAATGTCGACTACATAACACCTCACCATTATTTGGGCCTAGAGGAAGGCATTGGGAAGTAATAAGTAGATGATGGGTTGCTAGAGGGATAGAAGCTTAAACCCTAGTTTATGCGTTGCTTCGTAAGGGGCTGATTTTGATCCACTAGTTTAATGTTATGGTTAGACTTAGTCTTAATTCTTCTTGCGTAGTTGCGGATGCTTGCGAGATGGGTTAATAATTAGTGGGATGTTTGTCCAAGTACGGAAAACACCCAAGCACCGGTCCACCCACATATCAAACTATCAAAGTAGCGAACGCGAATCATATGACCATGATGAAAACTAGCTTGACAGAAATTCCCATATGTCCTCGGGAGCACTTCACGTCATATAAGAGTTTGTCCAGGCTTGACCCTTGCTACAAAAGGGATTGGGCCATCTTTCTGCACCTTTGTTACTATTGTTACTTGCTACTTGCTATGAATTATCTTATCACACAACTATCTATTATCGATAATTTCAGTGCCTGCAGAGAATACCTTGCTGAAAACCACTTGTCAGTTCCTTCTGCTCCTCGTTGGGTTCGACACTCTTACTTATCGAAAGTACTACGATAGATCCCCTACACTTGTGAGTCATCAAGACTCTTTTCTAGTACCGTTGCCGGGGAGTGAAGCGCATTTGGTAAGTGGAATTTGGTAAGGAAACATTTATATAGTGTGCTGAAATTTATTGTCACTTGTCACTATGGAAACTAATCCTTTGAGGAGCTTATTTGGGGTACCTTCACCTCGAACGGAAGCACAAGGAGTTTCTCCTCAACCTACTGCACCTACTGAAAATATTTGTTATGAAATTCCTTCGGGTATGCTAGAGAAACTGTTGGCTAATCCTTTTATAGGAGATGGAACATCACATCCCAACTTGCATCTAATCTATGTAGATGAAGTTTGTGGTTTATTTAAGCTTGCAGGTTTGCCCGAGGATGAGGTCAAGAAGAAGGTATTTCCCTTATCTTTGAGGGATAAAGCATTGACATGGTATAGGCTATGTGATGATATTGGATCGTGGAACTACAACCGATTGAAATTGGAATTTCATCAAAAGTTTTAGCCTATGCATTTGGTACATCGTGATCGGAATTATATCTATAATTTTTGGCCTCGTGATAGAGAAAGTATCGCTCAAGCTTGGGGGAGGCTTAAGTCAATGTTATATTCATGCCCCAACCATGAGCTTCCTAGAGAAATTATTATTATGAACTTTTATGCTCGGCTTTCTCATGACGATCGCACCATGCTTGACACTTCTTGTACCGGTTCTTTTATGAAGAGAGATATTGATTTCAAATGGGATTTTTTGGAAAGAATTAAACGCAACTCTGAAGATTGGGAGTTTGATGACGGTAAGGAGTCAGGTATGAATCTTAAGTTCGATTGCGTTAAATCCTTCGTTGAAACAAATACTTTTTGTGATTTTAGCCCTAAACATGGTCTTGACTCTGAGATAGTAGCTTCATTATGTGAATCATTTGCTGCTCATATTAATCTCCCTAAAGAGAAGTGGTTTAAATATCATCCTCCCATAGAAGTCAATGTAGGAAAACCCAATCCAGTTGAAGAGAAAGTCATTGCTTATAATGATCCTATTGTTCCTAGTGCTTACATTGAGAAACCACCTTTCCCTGTTAGAACAAAGGATCATGCTAAAGCTTCAACTGGGATACGTAAGGGCTATATTAGAACACCTACACCCCCTGAGAAAATTAAAGTTGAACCCAACATTGCTATTATCAAAGATCTCCTGTCCAATAATGTTGATGGGCATGTTATTCACTTCTGTGAAGGTGCTGCTAGAATTGCTAAACCTCATGCTAGAGACAAACATAAGCTTGTTGTCGGCATGCCTGTTGTTTCTGTTAAGATAGGAGATCATTGTTATCATGGTTTATGTGATGTGGGTGCTAGTGTTAGTGCAATACCTCGATCTTTATATGATGAAATTAAAGATGAGATTGCACCTGTCGAGATGGAATTCATTGATGTTACTATTCAACTTGCCAATAGAGATACTATCTGCCATGTGGGAATTGATAGAGATGTTGAAGACTAGTGTGGTAAAACTAAGTATCCTACTGATTTTCTCGTTCTTGCTACCACACAAGATAGCTTTTGTCCCATCATATTTGGTAGACCTTTTCTCAATACTGTCGATGCTCAGATTGATTGTTAGAAACAAATTGTTACTATTGGCTTTGAAGGTGTTTCACATGAATTTAATTTTTCCAAGTTTAGTAGACAACCTCATGAAAAAGAATTGTCTAGGAAGGATGAAATCATTGCTCTAGCTTCTATTGATGTGCCTCCTACTGATCCTTTAGAGCAATACTTGCTTGAACATGAAAATGATATGCATATGGATGAACGGAATGAGATAGATAGAGTTATCTTTGAACAACATCCTATCCTTAAGAACAATTTGCCTGTTGAATTACTTGGAGATCCACCTCCACCAAAGGGTGATCCTGTGTTTGAGCTTAAACAGTTACCTGATACTCTTAAGTATGCTTATCTTGATAAAAAAGAGATATATCATGTTATTATTAGTGCTAAGCTTTCAGAGCATGAAGAAAAGAAATTATTGAAAACTCTGAGGAAGCACCGTGCTGCTATTGGATATACTCTTGATGATCTTAAGGGCATTAGTCCCACTCTATGCCAGCATAAAATTAAAACTGATCTTGATTCCAAACGAGTTGCCGATCATCAACAAAGATTAAATCCTAAGATGAAAGAGGTGGTAAGAAAAGAAATACTAAAGTGCCTCGAAGCGGGTATTATCTATCCTGTTGCTCATAGTGATTGGGTAAGTCCAGTGCATTGTGTCCCTAAGAAGGGAGGTATTACTGTTGTCCCTAATGATAAAGATGAATTGATCCCACAGAGAATTGTTACTGTCTATAGGATGGTAATTGTTTTTAGGAAATTAAACAAAGCTACTAGGCAAGATCATTACCCTTCGCCTTTTATTGACCAAATGCTAGAAAGATAGTCTAAACACACACACTTTTGCTTTCTAGATGGTTATTCTGGTTTCTCCCAAATACCTGTTGCACAGTCTGATCAGAAGAAAACGACTTTTACCTGCCCTTTCGGTACCTTTGCTTATAGACATAAGCCTTTTGGTCTATGTAATGCACCTGCTACCTTTCAAAGATGTATGATGGCTATATTCGCTGACTTTTGTGAAAAGATTGTTGAGGTTTTCATGGATGATTTCTCCATTTACGGATCTTCTTTTGATGATTGCTTGAGCAACCTTGATAGAGTTTTGCGGAGATGTAAAGATACCAACCTTGTCTTGAATTGGGAGAAGTGCCACTTTATGGTTAATCAAGGCATCGTCTTAGGACATAAAATTTCTAAAAGACGTATTGAAGTCGATAAGGCTAAAGTTGATACGATCGAGAAAATGCCATGCCCTACAGACATTAAATGTATAAGAAGTTTCCTTGGTCATGCTGGTTTCTATAGAAGGTTCATTAAAGACTTCTCTAAGATTTCTAGGCCTCTTACCAATCTCTTGCAAAAAGATACTCCTTTTGTTTTTGACGATGATTGTGAGGAAGCATTTGAAATACTTAAGAAGGCCTTGATAACTAAACCTATTGTTCAACCACCTGATTGGAACCTACCTTTTGAAATTATGAGTGATGCTAGTGATTATGCTGTTGGTGCTGTTCTAGGACAAAGAGTTGATAAGAAATTGAATGTTATTCATTATGCTAGTAAAACTCTATACAATGCCCAAAGAAACTATGCTACTACTAAAAAAGAATTTTTAGCAGTCGTGTTTGCATGTGATAAGTTCAGATCTTATATTGTTGATTCCAAAGTTACTATTCACACTGATCATGCTGCTATTAAATATCTCATGGAAAAGAAAGATGCTAAACCTAGACTTATTAGATGGGTTCTCTTGCTACAAGAATTTGATTTGCATGTTGTTGATAGGAAGGGTGCTGAGAACCCCGTAGCAGATAACTTGTCTAGGTTGGAGAATGTTCTTCATGACCCACAACCTATTGATGATAGCTTTCCTGATGAACAATTGAATGTCATCAATGCTTCACGTAGTACACCTTGGTATGCTGATTATGCGAATTATGTTGTTGCTAAATATATACCACCTAGTTTCACATACCAACAAAAGAAGAAATTCTTCTTTGATTTGAGACATTACTTTTGGGAAGATCATCACCTTTATAAAGAAGGAGTAGATGGTGTTATTAGACGTTCTGTACCTGAGCATGAACAGGGACATATCCTACAAAAGTGTCACTCCGAGGCTTACGGAGGACACCATGCGGGAGATAGAACTGCACACAAGGTATTGCAATCTGGTTTTTTATTGGCCTACTCTCTTCAAGGATGCTCGTAAGTTTGTCTTGTCTTGTGATGAATTTCAAAGAATAGGTAATATCAGTAAACGTCAGGAAATGCCTATGAATTATTCACTTGTCATTGAACCATTTTATGTTTGGTGTTTTGATTATATGGGACCTTTTCCAAAGTCTAACGGGTATACTCATATTCTAGTTGCGGTTGATTACGTTACTAAGTGGGTAGAAACTATCCCAACTAGTAGTGCTGATCATAACACCGCTATTAAGATGCTTAAAGAAGTTATTTTCCCTAGATTTGGAGTCCCTAGATATTTAATGACTGATGGTGGTTCACATTTTATTCATGGTGCTTTCCGTAAAACGCTTGCTAAGTATGATGTCAACCATAGAATTGCATCTCCTTCTCATCCTCAATCTAGTGGTCAAGTAGAGTTAAGTAATAGAGAAATTAAACTAATTCTGCAAAAGACTGTTAATAGGTCTAGAAAGAATTGGTCTAAGAAACTTGATGATGCACTATGGGCTTATAGAACTTCTTATAAGAATCCCATGGGCATGTCTCTGTACAAAATGGTTTACGGTAAAGCATGTCATTTACCTCTTGAGCTAGAGCATAAGGCTTATTGGGCAATCAAAGAGCTCAACTTTGATTTCAAACTTGCTGGTGAGAAGAGGTTATTTGATATTATCTCACTTGATGAATGGAGAACTCAGGCACATGAAAATGCCAAGTTGTTTAAAGAAAAATTTAAGAGGTGGCATGATAAAAGGATACAAATACGTGAGTTCAATGTAGGTGATTATGTCTTGCTATACAATTCCCGTTTAAGAGATTTTGCAGGCAAGCTTCTCTCCAAATGGGAAGGTCCTTACATTGTCGATGAAGTATATTGTTCTGGTGCCATCAAAATCAACAACGCGGAAGGTAATTTTCTGAGAGTTGTGAATGGGCAAAGAATCAAGCATTATATTTCACGTACTCCCATAAATGTCGAAAGCAATATAATTAATACCATAACTCCGGAGGAGTACATAAGGGATATTTACCAGCTTGTTTCAGACTCCAAAAACGAAGAGGTATGTGATTCGGTAAGTAAAACGACTCCAAAAAAATTCCAATAGCATTTTTTCCCTGTTTTGGAATATTTAGAAAAATAGAAAAATTTAAAGTATTCCGGAAAGCGCACGACATTTCCCGTTCTTCTTTTACTTGTTGGGTGCTTTCCCGTGTAAATAGTTTTATTTTTCTTTGGGTCAAGGTAGAAGACCATGGTTAAAATGATTAGTGGCTCTCATATGCATTTTTGTTTATCTATGAGAGAGCCTGTATTACTTTGTCTTCTCCTCTGAGTTTGCTTGCAGATTCCAGCTTAGTCCAATGCACGAACACTCTTATTATTATTCACATCATTCGGTCGTGCAAGTGAAAGGCAATAATGATGATATATGATGAAGTGACTAAGCCTGGAAAAGCTGGTATGAACTTGACCTATTTTGTTTTTGTAAATATGACTAGCTCAACGTTCCTAATTCAAAATTGTTATGAGAGAAACATGTTTGGAATGACAACTTAGAGATCATAGTTTCTGATGACATGCTTAATTAGCTAGGAGCTTATAATGGTTTGTCTTGGATGCCAACATGAATTTCAAAATGATTATAATGTAGTATGATAGGATGGTATCCTCCTGTGAATGATTCAAGTGCTTGACTTGGCACATGTTCACGCATGTAGTTGAAACAAAATCAACATAGCCTCTACGATATTCATGTTTATGGTGATTTATATCCTACTCATGCTTGCACTCAACATTGGTTAATTTCAATGCATTCTGATGAGTGTTGTCGCTCTCTAGTTGGTCGCTTCCCAGTCTGTTGCTAGCCTTCACTTGTACAAAGCGGGAATACTGCTTGTGCATCCACTTCCATAAACCCAAAGTTGTTCCATATGAGTCCACCATACCTACCTATATGTGGTATCTACCTGCCGTTCCAAGTAAATTTGCATGTGCCACTCTCTAAATCTTCAAATAATAATCTGTTTTGTATGCCCGAACCGCTCATGTGGTGACAAGGGGCGGTCAGTATCTTCCATGCTAGGCGTGTTATCCTCGATACGTGTTTATTCACTATCACTCACGAGAAAGGGGCCGGTAATCGGAATGCCGAGTTCCATGCTCAAATCAAATCGAAAATATAATGGCAAACAAAACTCCCCCTGGATTGTTGTTGGTATGGACGATACCCAAGGATTCGGCTAGTCGTGGAGTGTGATTGATAGGTGGTGGGGGAGTCAAAACTTTACTATTCTGTTTGGGAACCGCCTATAATATGTGTATCATGGAAGATGGTGAAAACTCTTGGTCATCGCGTTGACAATGAAAGCTTCCCACCCAAAATTATTTATCTCTGTTTTAAAAGCTTGAGCTCTCGCACCTCTACAAATCAACGCTTCCCTTTGCGAAGGGCCTATCTATTTACATTACTGTTGAGTCATCCTCTTCTTATAAAAGGCACCAATTAGAGAGCACCTCCGTCATTTTTATGCTTTCCTATTAATTGATATTGAGTATGAGTGTGACTGGATCTTCTTTGCCATGAATTACAATGTTCAGTCAGCCCTTGGTCTTTGAAGGTGCTCTGCATTTATGTTTTGCGGTCTCAGAAAGGGCTAGCATGATACTATTTGTTCATATTGTATCATGATTGTTTTGATTGAAGTGTTGATGTTTGAAACTTATCATTATTGCTCGCTAGTTGATTATGCCTTTGATATGAGTACACCATGAGACCTAAATGTTATTGCTTATGTGGTTACCTTATGATCTTGCTGAAAATCTGAATATGAGTTAGACATAATTACAACAACAAGATCAAACAGAGTTCGTAAAAGTTTTTCTTTTGTCTCTTTCAGTTTGTCAACTGAATTTCTTGAGGACAAGCAAGGGTTTAAGCTTGGGGGAGTTGATACGCCTCCATCGTAACTACTTTTCCAAACTCTTTTGCCCTTGTTTTGGACTCTAATTTGCATGATTTGAATGAAACTAACCCGGACTGACGCTGTTTTCAGCAGAATTGCCATGGTGTTGTTTTTGTGCAGAAATAAAAGTACTCGGAATGACTTGGAAACTTACGAGTATTTTTTGTGGAATATATAATAAATACTAGCGCAAGAATTACCAGAAGACATGGAGCCATGAGCCCACAAGCCTAGGAGGCACCCCCTAGGCCGCGCCTGGCAGGCTTGTGGGGCCCACGTGGCTCCGCAACTTCCAACTCCAACTCTATATAGTCTCCTTCGTCCACGAGGCGGAACTTGAGCAAAACCAATCTAGAGCTCCGGCAGGGCCGTCCTACCAGGGAAACTTCCCTCCCGGAGGGGGAAATCGTCGCCATCGTCATCACCAACACTCCTTTCATCGAAGGGGACTCATCTTCATCAACATCTTCATCAGCACCATCTCAGCTTCAAACCCTAGGTCATTGCTTGTACCCAATCTTCGTCTCGCGACTCCGATTCGTACTTGTAAGATTGCTAGTAGTGTTAATTACTCCTTGTAGTTGATGCTAGTTGGATTACTCGGTCGAAGATCATATCTTCGGATTCTTAATTCTATTCAATACCTCTCTGATCATGAACATAATTATGCTTTGTGAGTAGTCACTTTTGTTCTTGAGGACATGGGATAAGTCTTGCTATAAGTAGTCATGTGAATTTGGTATTCGTTCGATATTTTGATGCGTTGTATGTTGTCTTTCCTCTAGTGGTGTTATGCGAACGTGGACTACATAACACTTCACTATTATTTGGGCCTAGAGTAAGGCATTGGGAAGTAATAAGTAGATGATGGGTTGCTAGAGTGACAGAAGGTTAAACCCTAGTTTATGTGTTGCTTCATAAGGGGCTGATTTGGATCCACTAGTTTAATGATATGGTTAGACTTAGTCATAATTCTTCTTTCGTAGTTGCGGATGCTTGCGAGAGGGGTTAATCATAAGTGGGATGTTTGTCCAAGTAAGGACATCACCCAAGGACCTGTCCACCCACATATCACACTATCAAAGTAGCCAACGCGAATCATATCAACATGATGAAAACCAGCTTGATAGAAATTCCCATATGTCCTCGGGAGCGCTTCACGTCATATAAGAGTTTGTCCAGGCTTGACCCTTGCTACAAAAGGGATTGGGCCATATTTCTGCACCTTTGTTACTATTGTTACTTGCTACTTTCTATGAATTATCTTATCACATAACTATCCGTTATCGATAATTTTAGTGCCTGCAGAGAATACCTTGCTGAAAACCACTTGTCAGTTCCTTCTGCTCCTCGTTGGGTTCGACACTCTTACTTATCGAAAGGACTACGATAGATCCCCTACACTTGTGGATCGTCATAATTCATGATGCAAAATGAGTGTATCAAAGTCCACCACCTGCATGGCCATAAGCTGTATGGCAGCCTTGCTGAGAGGTTTTGCACGGCCATAGGGAACACCCCGAATCTGTCGGCATGGTGGATGACATCCCTCGCCCTCAGCGGGGGAGACTGAGCTGATTAGTCTTGTCTTCTTGCTCGAGCTGAAGCCACCATGCCACTTATGGCCTTCATACTGTCACCTTAGAGCACTCTAGGATTGAGAGAAGGCGAGAGAATGAGGCAAGATAGAGCTCTAGGGATTTTTCTTTTACATTTACCCTTTATAAGTCAACCTCGTGTGTCTAGTTGGTCAACGTGACAACAATCCAAGCATCTCTAAACCACACATCGATGGGTCAATGCTGGTTATGCAAGCTTAGAACGTGAGATGAAAAAAGTTAGATAGTTTGGGGAACCAAATACGCAGTTTCGAAGTAATAGGACTAAACTAACACACCTCCAATCGTTTTAGGACCTAAAATGTTGTAGTGTCGAAGTTATAGAACTAAATTGACACACCTCAAATAATTTTAAGACCTAAAATTGCAGTTTCAAAATTATAGGCCTAAACTAACAAGCCACAATATGTTTAGGATTTATGATGCATTTTACTCTTTATTATTCATAGCATGGCATTTATTTATAACATGACATTTTTATTACCCAAAGTGTGGAAAATTTTCTTATTAAGAAGATATCATTTTTATTATTAATGACATGACATTTTTTAATATTTAAATGATGGAAGGTTTATTATTAATAGGATGATAGTATTATTATTTGACACTATATGGCATTTTTAATATTGTTGGCATGACGTTTGTCTCTACTATTAAGAGGATGACAATTTTATTATTAACGTAAATTTTTTAATTGGCATGGTCTTTTTATTTTTGCTTTTTCCTTTGATCTAACTATTTTTATGATTTGTTTTTACACTGGACAAAAAAGTCAACAAAAATTATGGTACGTCACTTTTTTTGTTCCATGGGAAAAATAAACAAATAAATGTTTTCCAACACATGGCATTTCTTTAATGGGGAAACATCTCCATGACAAAATTCTTAAATATGTTTTTTGCAGATCACACGCCACTTTTTTTAATCATACAATTGTAAAATTATAAATTAGGGAGAAGGTATTTTTATAAAGTAGTATGGTAACTTTAGAAAGTAGGATGACATTTTTTTCATAATTCAGATCATGACAATCACGGTCTCCTTTTCTTTTGATTTCATTTTTCACAAAACAAAAAGTTAACTAGGCCTCTAGGTGGACTAGGAGACATGTCGGAGCAATCGCTGATTGGGTTGGTCATCCGGACACACATCGCTCTACGTGTGAATACAATGTGTTTCTTGGACCATCCCTTATTAATATTGCGGTCGACCAGGCGACAACTCACGGTTTTTGCGATCCAACGACGAGGCGAAGTATCGTGGCATGGACAACATTGTCGCTGAATGCACATGGCTTTGACAACTTCTTCATGAGCTTTCTTATCGTGTTCACAAAGCCAATGTTGTTTATTGTGATAACATTTGCGATGTCTACCTCTGCACCAATCTGGTCCATCATCAAGGCACGAAGCACATCAATATGGATATTCATTTTGTTCGCGAACAATTGAGTTTTGGAAAGGTTCGATTCCTTCACGTTCTCATGACACAAAAATTCATGGATATCATGACACACTAGTACAAAATAGGTCTTACGTTTGACCCATTAGTCCCGGTTTGGTTTTGAACTGGGAATATGTGACCATTAGTCCCGGTTCCAACGGCTAGGACCGGTCGGGGGGCATAGGCACCATTAGTCCCGGTTCAATTTGGATCTATAGTCCCGGTTTGTGATACAAACCAAGACTAAATGGTTGGTGGCAGTCTGGTGGCAGGCTAGGGCCCCCACTAGCCCCTTCAGTCCCGGTTTGTATCACAAACCGGGACTATAAGTAGACCTTTAGTCCAGGTTTGTTATACAAACCGGGACTAAATATTTTCCTATATAAACCCCTTCGTCCAGCCCGAGCACATTGCTCTATTTTCTCCATTCCCCTCTTTGGTGTCCCCCTTGGTTCGAGCTCAACCTCCATTTTTTACCAAGATTTGTCAAGGTTTGAGGCACCCCATCTCTCCAAGTGTTCACAACGGTTATCAACTTTTTTCCTTTCATCTCTCATTGCTAGATCGGCTCATGCAATGTTGTACAAGTATAGTGATTTGTGGATTTTCTTTTGGGAATAATTATGTGGGAGTTTATTCGATTTATATGAAATTTCAGCTCAAATTAACTTGCTAGTTTACATATGTGTAGGTGTGGTTTACTTAGTGTCATCCCCATCCTAAGTAGCGTCGATCGCACCGTCACGTCGCCCTCGGCACCACCTTGGTGAGCCCCTTGTTCTTATCCTTTTTTCCCAAAAAGATCTTATTTGTATGGTTTAGATAGTTACTTGCATAATTTTCACACTTGTATGATTGTTTGTTATGTGCAATGATTTTGAGATCCGATCCCGTCGACCCTCGTCCGGTTTACTATTCGGATGTGATATATTCTCTTTTTTAATTATTTGTTGCATTTCATGTTTATGAGAATTATGCCCATGAAGTTGACATAGATGTTTTTTTCTAGAAGGTAGTCGAATCGGAAATTCCAACAGACCCTATTGTCGAGAAGTTAAATTTAGTTGAAAAAGAAAACGAGGATTTGAAAGGAAAATTGAAAAGAGTTGAAGAAGAGAAGATGATGTTGGAGTTGTATGTTGTCGATGATCACAAGATCAAGATGGATGCAATGCGCTTGAAGATTAGAAGGATTAGAAAATATGCCCTTAATAAAGAGGCTTCGTATCACTATGCTGTTGGATCAATTGTTACCTTAGTTGCGATCTTGGCCACATTTGTTATTGCATTTAAATGCTTTAGCTAGAAACTCTTCTATGTTGTTTTATGAGAATAAGTGTGTATGAACCTTATGTGTGAACTTGTATTAATTTGGTCTTTTCGGTCTTGTGTAATGAAGATGAATCACCAATGGATGTACGATGACCGACGCTCTCCCCAGTTTATTAATGGCTTGCAGAGTTTTCTGCGTACGGCTGAGGCAAACCAGCGGGTTGGTTTTATGTGTTGTCCATGTGCTATCCGAAAGAATGATAAAACTTACTCTATGTCAAGAGTCATTCACGTCCACCTGTTTACGTCCGGTTTCATGTCCGTCTATAACTATTGGACCAACCATGGAGAAAGAGGGGTTCTAATGGAAGAGAATGAACAAGAAGATGATGATGACGGCTATCCTTCGTTCCTTGAATACGATGGTACTTCAATGAGGGAAGAAGTTGAAGTAGAGGCACCAGATGAGCCCGCTAATGATCTTGGTCGCTCCATTACTGATGCAAAGAGAAACTGCGCAAATGAAAATGAGAAGCTGAGGTTGCAGCGCATGTTAGAGGATCACAAGAAATTGTTGTACCCAAATTGGGAAGATGACAAGAAGAATCTGGGTACCACACTGGAATTGCTGCAGTCGAAGGCAGAGAATGGTGTATCTGACAAGGGTTTTGAAAAGTTGCTGAAATTGTTAAATAAGATGCTTTGAAAGGACAACGAATTGCCCGACAGTACGTACAAAGCAAAGAGGACTATGTGCCCACTAGGATTAGAGGTGTAGAAGATACATGCATGCCCTAGTGACTGCATCCTGTACCGCGGAGAGGGGTACGAGAATTTGAATGCATGCCCAGTATGCGGTGCCGAGCACTATAAGATCGGCCACAATGACCCTGGTGACGATGTTGAGCTCCAGCGCCCCAGGAAGAGGAATCCTGTCAAGGTGATGTGGTATGCTCCTATAATACCATGGTTGAAACGTTTGTTCCAAAACAAAGAGCATGCCAAGTTGATGCAATGGCACAAAGACGAGCGTAAGAAAAACCGGAAGTTGAGAGTACCCGCAGATGGGTCGTAGTGGAGGAAAATCAAGAGAGAGTGGACGAACTTTGTAGATGACCCAAGGAATTGTTGGTTTGGTTTAAGTGCAGATGTCATTAATCCTTTTGGGGAGCGGAGCAGCAATCATAGCACCTGGCCCGTGACTCTATGTATCTATAACCTTCCTCCTTGGTGGTGCATGAAGCGGAAGTTCATTATGATGCCAGTGCTCATCCAGGGCCACAAGCAACCAAGCAATGACATTGATGTGTACCTGAGGCCATTAGTTGAAGAACTTTTACAGTTGTGGGGTATCAAAGGTGTACGTGTGTGGGATGAGCACAAACAGCAAGAATTTGACCTACGAGCGTTGTTGCTTGTAACCATTAATGATTGGCCTCCTCTTAATAACCTTTTAGGACAGACAAACAAGGGATGCCATGCATGCACGCACTGTTTAGATGATACCGAAAGTATATACTTGGATAAATGTAAGAAGAATGTGTACCTAGGATATCGTCGATTTCTTACAATCAAGCATCTCTTAAGAAAAGAAGGCAAGCATTTCGAAGGTTAGGCAGATCACAAGAAGAAGCCTCACCACCGTACTAGTGATCATATACTTCATATGGTCTAGGATTTAAAAGTAATTTTTGGCAAGCATTGTTGAGGTCTTTATAATCGATGCACATACGAAAAGTGACGTTCTTCTTGAGAACTAAGACCGGGTTAGCCAACCACTTAGGAAGAATAACTTCGATGATGAATCCAACGGCCAAGAGCCGGGCGACTACTTCCCCAATTGCTTTACGCCTCTCCTCGTTGAAACGACAGAGGTACTGTCGAACCGGCTTGATCTTGGGATCTACATTGAGGTGGTGCTCAACTAATTCTCTCGGTACTCCTGGCATGTCAGAAGGTTTCCATGCAAAGATGTCCCGATTCTCACAGATGAATTGAATGAGCGTGCTTTCCTATTTGGGATCCAAACCGGGCCCAATAGTAAAGTAATTACAAGAGTCGCCTCGGGTGAAATCAACTTGTTTGGTATCATCTGCCGACTTGAACTTAATGGGCGGCTCAGAATCAACCATTGGTTTATTGAGCGGGCTCATGTCAGCCGGGTCCACATTGGCCTTATGAAACTTCAGCTCTTCAGCAGCGCATGTCGACTCAGCATATGCAACATCTCCTTCTTCGCATTCCCGCACTATCTTTCGGTCTCCATTGATTGTAATGGTACCTTTAAGACCGGGCATTTTAAGCTTGAGGTACACATAGCAAGGCTGAGCCATGAAGCGGGCATAAGCCGGCCGCCCGAACAGAGCATGATAAGGACTCTTGATTTGATTTTGACCATCTCAAACATCAGAGTCTCACTTATGTAATTGGATTCATCACCAAAATCCACATTCAACTTGATCCGTCGAGTTGGATACGCCGACTTACCCGATATAATGCCATGAAAAACCGTGGTTGAAGGCATCAAGTCTTTCCGAGAAAAATTCATCCGCTGGAAGGTATCATTATACAAGATGTTGATGCTGCTACCTCCATCCATCAGGACCTTAGAGAGGGTGTATTCCCCAACCTGAGGCGGCATTACCAACGCAAAGCGCCAGGGTTATCAATCTGGGGCGGGTGATTAGCTCTACTCCACGCGTCGGGTTGTTCAGACCAATTGAGGTATCTAGGAATCACTGGCTACGCCTTGTTGATCGCCCTCTGTTTGACTTTCTTGTCCCTTTTACAAGTATTAGTGGTGAAAACATGGTACACACCAATGTTCAATTGCTTAAGATTGCTCTGAAAACCACCCTGATTGTTTGGGTGTTGAAAACCGCCTTGGTTGTTTTGCTGCTGCAAACCGCCCAGGTTATTATACTACTAATTATGCTAGCCTGACGGCTGTCCACCGTTATTATTTGAGCCGCCTTGCCCCACAGGACCCGAACTATGGAAACCACCAAACGAGCCACCTCGTGACCCGCCAGGATCGAATTGACCCGGATGGACGCCACCGTTTCCCCCTTAGTGATCTCTGGACGCTTGAAGACAGAATTCCTGCATCACAAAGCAGTTTTCCCAAGAATGGTTGGATGGGGCATCCGGGGTACTGTGCTTAGGACAAGGTCCCTTGAGAACCTCCTCGTAATTGCGCAGTTTTCTCCCACTAAAGTGATGATTGCTACGGCAACAAAAGTCCTCCCTGGCGCTTAGGAATTCTTCTTGTTACTTCTCTAGTTTGCGTCGGTTTTTCCCTTGAAGAGGAAAGGGTGATGCAGCACAGGAGTAGTAAGTATTTTCCTCAGTTTGAGAACCAAGGTATCGATCCAGAAGGAGGGCCTTGTCAAGTCCAAAGTACCTGCGCAAACACAAACAAGCTTGCAACCAACGCTTCAAAGGGGTGGTCAATCCCTTCAAGATTGTTTGCAAAGTGAAATCTGAAGGCGGAAAGTGCAACGAAGTAAAAAGTGTAAGGCTGAAAATATGGTGTGGAGTAGACCCTGGGGGCCATAGTGTTCACTAGAGGCTTCTCTCATAATAGCAAATATCACGGTGGGTGAACAAATTACTGTCGAGCAATTGATAGAACCACGCAAAGTCATTACGATATCTAAGGCAATGATCATGCATATAGGCATCACGTCCGAGACAAGTAGACCGATACTTTCTAGATCTACTACTATTACTCCACACATCGACCGCTATCCAGCATGCATCTAGTGTATTCAGTTCATGATGAACAGAGTAACGCTTTAAGCAAGATGACATGATGTAGAGGGATAATCTCAAACCAATGATGAAAACCCCATTCTTTTTACCCTTGATGGCAACAACATGATGCGTGCCTCGCTACCCCTTCTGTCACTGGGTGAGGTCACCGCACGGTATGAACCCAAAACCAAGCACTTCTCCCATTGCAAGAATCATAGATCTAGTTGGCCAGACAAAACCCACAACTCGAAGAGAATTACAAGGATATGAAACCATGCATAAGAGAGATCAGAAGAAACTCAAATAAGATTCATAGATAATCTGATCATAAATCCACAATTCATCGGATCTCGACAAACACACCGCAAAAGAAGATTACATCGGATAGATCTCCATGAAGATCATGGAGAACTTTGTATTGAAGATCCAAGAGAGAGAAGAAGCCATCTAGTTACTAGCTATGGACCCGTAGGCCTATGGTGAACTACTCACGCATCATTGGAGAGGTCATGGTTTTGATGAAGAAGCCCTCCATGTCCGAATCCCCGCTCCGGCAGGGCACCAGGACATGCCCCAGAATGAATCTCGCAGAGACAGAAGCTTGCAGCGGCGGAAAAGCGATTGCGATGATCTCCTGATTTTTTCTGGAATTTATGGGATTATATAGGCAAAAGACCTAGGTGAGGGGACCTCCAGGGGGGCCACAAGCCTGGATGGCACGCTCCCTGGCCGCGGGGTGGGGTCTTGTGGGGCCCCTGGAGCTCCTCTGGTTTGGCTCCCAAGTTCTCTGATCTTCTTCCGTTCCAAAAAAAATTCTTTTCGGGGATTTTCTTCCGTTTGGACTCCGTTTCAAAATACCCTCTAGAAAGGGTCAAACACATGGGAAAAACAAGAACTGGCACTTGGCACTGAGTTAATAAGTTAGTCCCAGAAAATAAATAAAAAGCATGCAAACATCCAAAGTTTGACAAGATCATTACCTGAAAGCATCCAAAATTATAGATACGTTGGAGACGTATCACTCATCTTGACCAGTGTTCCGGTGTTGGCTTCTTGTCCCGGTGCTGGTGTTAGCAACATAATGAGACGCGCCGTCTGGTTGCCTTCGTTTTCCTTGACCTCCCTCGTTGCTGTTGCGGCATGAGCCTGGAAGTGACTCTTCGCCCCGTCTTCCTTATTTACTTCACTGGCGTTATCATCATCAGAGCCGGCATCCTTCGTGCTACCTGACTCGGCGTACCTGGTGAGGGTGTCCATCAAATCACCCATATGGTGCACCTTCCGTTTAAGACGACCAATCTTCAATAGTAGAGGTTGAAAATCGCAGTTCTTCTCCAAGATCAACACGGCCTGAGCCGCCGTTATGTCATCCGACGAATGGATAATTTCTGCAACCCGCCTTGTCCAATGGGGGGTGACTCATCTGCCCGTTGAACACAATGGTGTAGATCTAAAATCATCATTGGGGGCTTGTAAGTTCCACGGAAGTTCTTAATGAAACACTCCTTCAATTCTGACCAGGTGTTGATGGACTTGGGTGGTAAATTTTTCAACTATGTGCGAGCCGGCCCCTCTAATATCATGGTGAAATACTTGGCACATACTGCATCACTGGCATCAAGCATGTCCATAGCCAGCTCGTAATTCTTAGCCCATGCACCTGGCTCAAGATCGGGTGTGTAATTGGGCACCTTGCGATGGCCTTTGAAGTCTCTGGGCATGCGCTCGTTACGAAGAGCAAACGATAAGCAGGGGATGCCTACAGTCATTCCTCCTAATCTACTATACGTGGGCGCCAGCTGAGCATAAGTTGGAACTACCCGACCCGCCATTGCCACCGCTGCCTCTGCTTCTGCCTGTCGGGCGGCTCGAGCAGCATTCACAAGCACCTGTGCATTTGATGTCGACAGCTCAGGCGGATTATCCTAAGGTTACTGTTGGTGACCGTTGCTGGACATCGCCGGGGGATTATCATGACGGCTCTTGGAGTGGCTGGCATGAGGTGTGGAGTGCAGTGGATCACGACTGTAGGAAAGTTGCACCTGCTAAACCACCGCCGTCTTCGGCATTTCGATGGCGTAACTTGCTGCCACCTCAAGTAGGGTGTTTCCACGAATAGGGAGAGACTCCAAGTGGTCAGTAGCAGCGAGCAAGTTGTCTACTGGGTTGGAGAAGTGTCCTCGCGGTGTTTGAAAGCACTGAGCCGCCTGCTGGACCGACGGAGGTCGAGTCGGCTGTTGAACGAACTCGGCCTATGGATTATTCTAACGAGGCGGGTTATGCTCCACACCTGGCGTATGTGGGCTGTCAAATAAACGAGTGGGATTTAGATTGGCCGGATACGACTCTGATGCCTCCTTTGGTGCACCGCATCAGATGCAACCCTTTGACGCTCAAGCCTTCATTCCTCATCATTCAAGCGCTCCACCTCTTTGTTGATTTGAACCTGCTGATCCGCCATCCGGGTGTTCTCAGTATCAATCTCATGTTGTATCTTAGCCATCTCCTCACGCAGTTTTGCCAGTTCGGCATTGGTTTCCTCCTGATTCTCGGCCGTTACAGTGACTGCCACGAGTTTTGACATCTCCACCATTAGATCCGTCATGGCCTCGGCCGGTGTTTTTCCTGACCCACTAGCTCCATTGGCAGTTACATCATATGGCTGATTCTGGGTTGTCCCTGCCCCCACCATATAGAAGGCGACTTGGCGAGGTGGTTCTTGCGGTCCTTCAGAAATCGCCGGCTCAGGAAAGCCCCCAAACCTTCCCTCATAGAGAGGGCAGGTCAAATCCGTATCCCCCATGGATGACTCTGTGTCTGAGATGATAGGGGTGTCTCCACCAGTTGCTGGCTCATCCGGGAGGCTACCCCATGTGATGCTTGGCGGCGCCGGCCGATCTGACGCTTGGCAGGTTGGATGAGACGAGCCGGCTTGACGATTTTGGTGTAGACGTCTGGCTCGGGGACGGGTGTTCCGATCTTGCCGATGAAGACGTGAATCTTGCCGAAGGGGACCCGATAACCTGATTCAATTGAACCGGCCTTGGGGCCTCAGCTTGAGTCGTCGATGTAGAATTTTCCGCGGCGGCTCTTAGTCATGAGAACCATCGCGTAGCTCCCGAACCCTGGAAGGGCTCCCTTTGAGAACTCAACTCCACCGTGTGTAGGCCCCAGAGTGGGCGCCAACTGTCGTGGTTTTATCACGGCAGATGTCCTCGTAAAAGGACTTAGTAATGGGGCCATCATAACTATGTGGCGACTCAAAGGGGTTGATCGGGTACGAGAGGCGAGTTTACCCAGATTCGGCCATTTTGATGGAGGAAAAAGCCTACGTCCTGCTTTGCGTGTATTGATGATGAAATCGATTACAAGGTTGTGGTTTTTTTCTAACCTAGCTCTCGATTGATTGTAACTTAAGTCTACCAGCCCTAGAGACTCGCCTTTATATACAGGTCGAGGATCTAAGTTTAATAGAATCCGGGTCATCTTATGACTCCTAAGAATCCTTCTCCCTGATGGGCCAAGAGCCACCATCTACGTATCTTGGGCCACAACCGGCTCTCGTTGGTAACCACCTTGTGCGTTGTTCTTAGTAAGTCAGGACCACTCTTGAACATAAATAAAGCCGCCACCATCTTGACCCCGGCCACTTATGGCGGGTCATATGGCAGGATAATATCCCCAACACAACCCTAACTCAGTTTCCCCACACATACGGACTCTAAAAATAGCCTATAATGTGGTATTTCGAAATTACATGGGCTTGGCCCAAAAGTAAGGTGACGCAAGACCTATAATAGCCTATGGACGAAATTTATGAAGTGGCATCTTGAATATTTCGTCCAAGATTTCATGCTCTCCTTATGGTGGCTTCAATGTTCGAAAATCACTAGTGGAAGCTCCATTGTTCTTTCCCGCGCGTGCACCTTCTACTCCCTGCTTGATCTCGCTCCAACGGATATCCTTCTCGTCCATGCTAGGTCCTTCTTTCATAAGTACAACAAAAGTATCTAACTTAGGAAGCATCATATGTTCATGAACATTAGAAGGAATTCCAAGAAACAAAAGTACCTGGTAATTCAATTGGCATACACGAGCTCTAGTAATTGGTCCAGTATATCCTCCCCTTCTTGAACTGAAGTCGTCCTCGACGGAAGCTCATCTTCCTAACCCAAATATGGCTACAAATCTGAAATGTTAAAAGTAGAATATCCCCAAAATATGCACGCAGCTCAAGTCTATATGCATTATCATTTATTTTCTCTAACACCTTGAAAGGACCATTAGCACGTGGCATTAGTTTTGACTTGCGCAAATCAGGAAACCTATCCTTACACAAATGCAACCACAAAAGATCTCCAGGTGCAAAGAAAACATGTTATCTACCCTTATCTCCAACAAGTTTATATTTAGCATTCATACGCTCAATGTTTTCCTTAGTTAACTCATGCATATTTAATATCAAATCAGCACGTTCTTTAGCGCCAAAATTAACCTTCTCCGAAGATGGAAGAGGTAACCAATCAATAGGTGTACGAGGTAAGAAACCATACACTACTTCAAAAGGTCACATCTTAGTAGTAGAATGCAGAGAACGATTATAAGCAAATTCAATATGAGGCAAGCATTCTTCCCACATTTTCAGGTTTTTCTTCAAACCAGCCCTAAGCATAGTAGACAATGATCTATTGACTACTTCAGTTTGCTCATCAGTTTGGGCTGACATGTTGTTCTAAAAAGAAATTTTGTCCCCAAGTTATCCCATAAACATCTCCAAAAGTGGCTAAAAAATTTAGCATCACGATCTGAAACAATTGTATTTGGCACACCATGCAAGCGAATAAATTCACGCAGGAACAAATCAGCCACATTAGCAACATCATTACTTTTATGACATGGTATAAAGTGTGGCATTTTTGAAAATCTGTCCATGACAACAAATATGATATCCCTCGCCTTCTTTGTTCGAGGCAAACCTAAAACAAAGTCCATAGATATATCCTCCCAAGGAACACTAGGTACACACAAAGGAATATATAAACCATGAGGATTGAGTCGTGACTTAGCTTTTTGACACGTCGTGCGGCGAGCAACAAAACTTTCAACATCCCATCGCATGTTTGGCCAAAATAAATGTGTACCAATTACATCCTTCATCGTCTTTATGCCAAAGTGTCCCATCAGTGTTCCTCCATGCACCTCTTGTAACAACAAAAGACGAACGGAGCTTGCTAGAATGCATAGCCTGTTAGCACGGAACACAACTCCATCGTTAATGATGAAATTGTTCAATGTTATCCCTTCTTTACAATTCTCCAACACATCTTTACAATCATCATCATGCACATATTGATCTTTGATGGTCAGCAAACCAAACATTTTAAAGTGATCAAGTTGTGAAAGCATAGTATAACAACGAGGCAATGCATCAACAATAACATTTTCTTTACCCTTCTTGTGTTCAATGACGTACAAGAAAGTCTCAATGAATTTAACCCATTTAGCATGTATACGGTTCAGTTTTTTTTACTTTTAATGTGTTTCAAAGATTCATGATCAGAATGTATGACAAATTCTTCGGGCCATAAATAATGTTCCCATATTTCCAAAGTCCAAACAAGAACATATAATTCCTTATCATAAGTACAATAATTCAGACTAGGCCCACTCAATTTTTCAGAAAAGTATGCAACAGGTTGTCCATCTTGTAATAACACACCTCCTAATATAATTCCACTAGAATCATATTGAGACTCGAAAGTCTTATTAAAATCAGGAAGTTGGAATAAAGGAGCATGTGTTAACTTATCTTTCAAAACCCTGAAGGCTTCTTCCTATGCGGTACCCCAAGCATAAGGCACATCCTTCTTTGTAAGCTCATTGATAGGTGCAACAATGGTGCTGAAATCTCTCACAAAACGCCAATATAACCTGGCGAGTCCAAGAAAACTCATCACTTGTGTGACCATTTTGGGCTGCAGCCAACTCTCAATAGCTTCAACCTTGGCTTTATCAACTTCAATTCCCTGTGGAGTAACAACATAGCCAAGAAAAGGTACTCGGTCGATGCAAAAGGTGCACTTCCCAAGGTTACCAAACAAACGTGCATCCTCTAAAGATCTACGATAAATCAGTATATCATCAAAGTAGACTCCCACAAATCGTCCAATGAAAGCTAGTAGAACCTCATTCATTAATCTCATGAAAGTGATAGGTGCCTTAGTTAATCCAAAAGGCATAACTAACCACTCATATAATCCAAATTTAGTTTTAAATGTTGTTTTCCATTCATCTCCCAATTTCATGTGAATTTGATGGTATCCACTACACAAATCAACTTTGGAGAAAATTGTAGAGACACTTATTCATCAAGCATATCATCTAGCCTAGGAATAGGACGATGATAACGAATAGTAATATTATTAATGCCTCTACAATCAATACACATACGCGATGTACCGTCCTTTTTCGGCACAAGAATAATAGGAACAATACAAGGACTATGAGATTCGCGTATATAACTTTTGTCGAGCATCTCCTGTACTTGATGCATAATCTCCTTTGTCTCCTCTGGATTGGTAGGATATGGTGCAAGGTTAGGTAATAATGCACTGGTAATTAAGTCAATCTGATGCTCAATCCCTCTAATAGGTGGTTATCCCGGTGGCACGTCTTGTGGAAAGACGACAGCGAACTCCTACAAAATGTTAATGGCACCAGGTGGCAAAGAGGGAAGCATGTCCTCAAATGAAAATAATACCTCTTTGCATAGGAAAGCATAGAAAATAGATGTAGTAACGTCCAAATCAGTAATATCAGATTTAGTGGCAAGTAAACAACCACTCTTCAGTTTTATTTCAGATGCAACACTAGATGATGGTCTATTAGGCTTATTGTGTTGCTCAAATTCCTTTGCTACAATCTGATTTTCACTCTTATGTAGGTCATGTTTTGCTTTACTAGATCTAGCAATGTCATGTTTCATAATATGTTCAGGAGACATAGGAAGCAAACTTATATTTTGATCCTTATGAACAAGAGTATACTGATTTGTCCTACCATGGTGTGCATAATTTTTATCAAATTACCATGGTCTACCAAGTAAAATGGAGCTTGCTTGCATGGGTACCACATCACAATCAACAAAATCAGAATATGTAGCAATGTTAAAATGCACACGAACAGTACGTGTTACCTTAACCTTGCCAGTGTTGTTGAACCATTGGATGTAATAAGGATGAGGATGTGGTTTGGTGGTGAGAGACAACTTATCCACCATCTCCATGCTAGCTAAGTTGTTCCAACTCCCCCCATCGATGATTAGGCGAACATAACATTCCTTAACAACACCCTTTGTATGGAACAAGTTGTGCCTCTGAATTTTCTCAGTCTATGTTACCTGCACACTTAAAACACATTGAGCAACTAAGCTTTCATACCTGTTAGCGTAGTCAGCAGCCATGTATTTTATTTCTTGGTCAGTATCATCTACACCCTGTTCTTCACTTGCAATAAGAGCCAGAGTATCCTCATCATAATCACTAGCGAAGTCATATCCACCATCTTCAGTAATAATCATCACGGGCTTGGATGGGCACTCTGTCGCATAATGACCTCCACCCTAGCAACGATGACAAATAACCTCATCCGTTTGCCCAGTGGATGCCATGGATGAAGAAGAGCTCTGTGCTGCCCCGGAAGGTGTGCTCTTAGGAAAGGGTGGGGCACGGGCATGTTTCCTGGTATCTTTGTTGGAATTGGTGGCTGAAGTAGGCGGTGCTGAGGCAGGAGGACGTGTGGAAGTAGATGAGGTTTGTGGCGTCCATGAGGAAGTGCAACGTGCAGAAAACATAGTCCTCGCCAATGCCTGTCGATCCTCCACTTCATGTTCAGCTTTGCAAGCAAGATGGAATAAACGAGTGATAGTGTTATAATCCTTATATTCTAGAATAGTCTGAATATCTCTATTTAATCCACCCATAAAACGTGCAAGCATAGCTTCATTGTCCTCAACAATACCACATCTAATCATGCCAGTTTGTGATTCCTGATAATATTCTTCTATAGAACTTTTCCCTTCTCTTAAACGCTACAATATTTGAAGTAATTAACATTGATAACATGGTGGGACCCAATGAGTACGCATAGCAGTTTTCAAAGCAACCCAAGTAGTTGGAATATTAGCATGCTGTATTTGACAATGACCACCAAACACACGAAAAACTAGTGAATGAATAAAAGCAGCAGCAACACGTCTATCTTTAGGAAATTACAAGCATGTACAACATTGATCTTTTTCTAACTCCCAAGTAAGATATATATCAGGAACATATCGACCATCAAATATAGGAATATTCAATTTAAGTTTAGGGAGATGGTCATGATCCCGTACCTCAGGGTGTGGTGCATCCCTACCATTGCGATTGTATCCATGTGTACGACCTGCTGCCTCTGGTGGTGGTTGTTTTCCGTGGTGCTGTTTTGGAGCAACCTCTCCCTCATCATCGTAATCACCATCATAATCCTCATTCTACTCACCCACGGAAACCTCAATAGCAGAAGCAGGAGCAGCAGCAGGAGCAGGAGAAGCAGCTGGAGCAACAACACCAGAATTCTGAACTGGTCGGAAGGCACACGACGCGCTCGTCCCACCATGTCCGAGCCTCGTTGTTGTCGTTGTTGTTGTTGATGTTGAAGATGGACAGAAGCTGCAACTGGTGGTGGTAGACGGGCAAGCACCTCATTGAACTTGGCGTCCATCTTGGCATCGAATGGCTTCTCCAAACCTTCTAGCTTCTCCATGGCCTCCCCAAAGGTGGTCACAAAATCGTGTACCTGGTGAACCATCATTTGCTGAAATTTGTCATGGAGCTCCCGGTTGGTCAAGCTCTCCCAGTCGATCTCGTCGTCTTGTGATCCTGGCATTGTTAGCAGCAATAGGAACACAGAAGAATATGAATCTACAGACTACTAGGAAGTGGTGGTGGTGGTGTTGGTGTCTCACAAATCCATCAAGCAAATATCAATTTGTTACCAGTTCTTACCCAACAGAAGGTGGTGATCGACAACCGGTGTAGTCAAAACTCTCAATGCTTGGATAGAGCGATTTCCAGGTGGTGTCAAACACATGATGTAGATGTATGTAGAACTGGCAAGGCTTATAATATGTGTAACGACTAAGATGCGGTCCTTTCCGATTTAGGGAACGAGGCCCCAAAATGGAAAGAAGCGCATCTAAGCGTTTCACAAGCAAGATAAGCATAGCACATACATAATAAAAGAATGACAAATAGGGAATCATTTTCCATCTCATAGATAATATCAGAGTTTACATCACACATTTATTCAGACATGGTAGTTCCGCTACGGACTACATAACATGAGAAAAGGCTATGCTATCCCGCATGCTTGCCCACGATCACGACCACGGCCTCAATCTTATCTCGCCACTACTAGTATTGAAGCAATTACGAACATCCTTCATTCTGAGATACTCAGAAATTGGAATGATGCCGATGTGCACAAGAGTCCCGTGGAGCTCAACTCCCCGGAAGAAATCAAGGCAGACAGGAGGCACCAAGACAGAACTCCGTCACATCGATATCATATAGATTTCAAAATACCCGCGTGATCCTAAAAAAATTGAGCGAGAAGAAGAGTAGAATTAAGATTTCTTAAGATGAGAACCTCACCAGAGCATGGAAGAGGAGAAAAAATAAACCTACTCTCCGATATAACTAAGACCCAAAACATTTTACTAGACTAGACTCGGCCAAGTACGATCACACAAAGGCTCCTATGGTCGTAAGGCTCTGATTACCAACTTGTAACGCCTAAGATGCGGTCCTTTCCGATTTAGGGTTTACATAGCAATCTAAGCGTTTCGCAAGCAATATAAACATAGCACATACATAATAAAAGAATGACAAATAGGGAATCGTTTGCCATCTCATAGATAATATCAGAGTTTACATCACACATTTATTCAGACAAGGTAGTTCCGCTACGGAGTACATAACATGAGAAAAGGCTATGCTATCCCGCATGCTTGCCCACGATCACGACCACAACCTCAATCTTCTGGATAGTTCACATACATGCGGTCGTTCTCCTCATCGTACTGGCACGCCAGCTGCGTGCCATCGGGATCACCTGTATCGGGCGTACCTGTACCTGTTGGGGTGTTGAAGTAATCTGTGAGCTACACGGACTCATCAATCTATTACCTCGGTACCCAAACTAGTCAAGTTATTAGGTGAGGAAGGTTCAGTGTTTAGGTAGCAGCGTCCTAAGCATTTATGGTGGCTAACTTACGAGGAACAAGTTATAGAGGTGGTGGTCTACAGTTACGGTCGAAGACTAGCTGATCACTAAGTGATCCTGAACACCTACTTACGTCAAACATAACCCCACAGTGTTCCCAAGCGAAGAGAGGTCTTTGAAGGGGACAATCACGGTTACGCACACGGTTGGCAGTTTTATTAGAATTAGTTCAAGTTATCTAGAACTAGATGTTAACAAATATTCCAAGTTGCCACATAACCGCGGGGACGGCTTTCCGAAAGATTAAACCCTGCAGGGGTTCTCCAACTAGTCCATCACAAACGGTCACGGGTCGCAAAGTAATCCTCTATCACGAATCTCGTGATCTCGTCGGATTCCTTAGGGGAAAACCTCAACTCTAGGGAGAACCAAAGCTTCACCGGGATTCCTATACGCAAGATATATCGCTAAGGTAAGACAAGACTAGCTGGACCTCCCGGTGTGTCGACGACCCCGATAAGAGCCGCGTATTTCAGCCTCAGGACAACACCGTCTATGCATAGTGGACAATGACTAATGCCTCAAGTTTCCGCGAGGTGGTATTGCCGACTGCTAGGTGGGTGGACCAACACTCCTGAGGAGCACTCGCCCGGGTTGTTGATTAAATCCATGGGGTAGCTATTCCCTATGCAAGTTATTATTAGGTGATTAGAAAATTAAAACCAATGTTGGGTCCTGCCGGACAAGTCTTAACACTACACGATTTATCAAGGGGGTCCCCATAACAACCCCGAACGTGTTAGGAGCGATCAGTTATGGAATCAAACACCGGTAGACGAAAACTAAGGCGGCAATAATGGAACAAAACACCCGGCAAAGGCTAGGCCTTCCATCATTTACCAAGTATATAGGTGCATTAATTAAATAACAGATTTAAGCATAATGATACCAAGACTCATGTTATCACATGAGACATTGCACCTGCAACTAGCAACGCTAACATTAGAAGCTGAGCAAGCCTACTTAGCCATTCAATATTTGCTAGGAGGGGAAAGTGTTTGGGTTTCATGGCACTATCAGGAGGCAATTATTTCAGTAGTAGTCAGCGAGCATATGACGAAGGAAATGTGAAACTAGGCATAACAAAGTTAGAGACGGTATCAAGTTCATGGTCATCTTGCGTGTGATGTCTTCAGCTTGGAACTGCTCTTGTTCGTCCTGCACGTACTCTCTGGAATCCACGTACTCGCTCTCCGATCCTGGTGCTACCCAACATAAAAATAGCATCCAATGAACAAAAACACAACATGATGCAACATACACATGATGCATGAGATTAGAATGAACATGCATCTTTATTCTAGTCACTTGCATATGCATGCGAAGATGAGACAAACTTCTGGACAGAACTTCTCTCTAAGCTATCTTGACATGCATGAAGATGACCTGAACAGGTGCATCACGAGAAAACTATGCAAAAACATATAGAGAACGTTATGAACGGAGCTACGAATCAACCGGAAACTACGAAACAATAACTGGAGTCATACTGATCAAATCCACCACAAGCACTCTCCAATGGCATACTTCTGGTATTCCCAGGTTGCCAAATGATCAACCAAATAAACATAGATGGGGTGGTGCAAAGAAACTCACCTCACCATCAACTATGCCCTCACAAGCATCAAAACAACAAAACTATGCAATCTGTCCTAAACAGCAACATAGCAGTTTGAGGGCAACATGCAAAGCACCTACAGCCACCCAAATGTGCCAAATAAGATATGTGGAAAAAGCTATTAAAAAGCTATACTAGCATGAGAAAAAATATAATACAAAGGAGTTACACACAGAAAGATCTACAGCTGCTAACTTGGACAAAAATATCAGTTTTCGGGGACTTAGTGAAAATCTCAGATTCTCACCAGGTGTTTATGCACTGAAGCATTTTGACAGCCCCCAAAACAATAGCTAAAGGAAATGAAATGGAATGAAAATTGACAGAGAGCTAGACAAACATAAAAGCTCCAACTTTCTAGTTGATTGCAAGGGTTGATTCCCAACACATGAACTTTTGCAAGCACAACTACAAGGGAAGAAAATATCACCAGTTTCCCGGACTTAGTGAAAATCACAGATTTTCACTAAATTGACAATTTCATCCACATGCCTACTTTGACAAAGCACAACTTGCACATACAAAATCCTAAGCATGAAACAAAACCACCATGCTGTAGAGGGGTTCTCCCTCTACTGCCACAACAAGGGATCGTCCTCTTGGGCTCATCACATCTCATGGCACCAAGCTCTAAACATAGTTCAAAACAGAAAAATGACATCTCCAGAAAGTGTCCAAAAGGGAAATCTGATGTCACCACTGGATTCCTAGGATGATTCTACCCCCAAAAACATATATAAAACCTAGGTACTTGCATAGAACAAATAGGCACAAAAGCTAAGATGAAAATCTACATGGAATCACATAGACTCAAATAGTGCCATATCACATTTGTTGCACACTAGTCCATCACCTACACATGCACTTGCACACTCTCATCACTCCAATGGTGCACATGAGGGGTATACCTCATGTTCATGTGCCTTAGCACCACCACACACTCACATACAAACAAGCATGCACTCACTAGCACCTACACATGCTATTCTAAAACACACACATACTTACACTCACACCACTATCACTAACACACACAAATACATGCTTGCAACACAAGAGCTCCTAAGGCAATACCATGCCTTGGGCATGTGCGTGTCACACACACACAAGCACCACATGGATCCATACACACTCACATACCCATGGGTGCTTGCTCACTCACAAGCACACCTCTCATGCAAATGCACTAGTGCCATATGCACAAGCACACCCACACACACACACACATGGTGACATACATCTACACCATTACTTGGGTGCTTGCACCACATAAGCACACACTCTCATACATCACCTACACAACCATGCTAGCAAATAACAAAGATGCAAACCCACACATGCTTGCATCTACACATCCACATGGAGATACACCTACACATGCAAACTAACTAAGCAAGCGAAAACCTACTAATTTAGGTCCTTAGGCAAAAATATAGATGCCCAAGCAAGCTACAACAACTAAACTAACAATCAAAACAAAACAGCAAAAGAAAACAACTCAAAAAATAAAAGGGGGCTTGGGGGAATCGAAACCCAAACCTGCTGGTTAGCACACAAAACCACCACCACTGCGCTACTGCTCATTCACTCGACAAAACAGAGGAGGCTTATTAGGTAAGCCTTCTACTGATGGTACTGCTCCACAAAACAAAACACAAAAGGGGCGCTCCGGGTTTCGAACCCACGACCACCAGGCGCCAAGACCACCTACTGACCACTACGCTACGAATCAAAACTTAATAGAGTAGAGGAGGATACTCTCTTGGGTAACCCCTCTCTGCTCCTGCAACAGATCGGCGGCGGCCGGAACAGGGGATGACCAAGGATGAAGCTACGCCTCAAATTGATCTGCGGCTTGTTGCGGAAGGAAGAGGGATCCACTAGGGACCCATTCCCGTGCCTACCGCAGCAGGAGGAAACCTGCCACGGCGGCGCAACTAAGCTCAGCTAAGCGGCGGCTACTGCGACAGAGCGGCGGCACTACGGCCCCGGGATGCTACTCGCGAGGGGTAAAAGGAAGAGGAGAACGACCAGCTGACCCTAGTGTGCTCGGGGACGTTCGGCTTCGACGGAGAGGAAGAAGAGGAAGCAGCCCTCGCGCGACTCGCAACTTGCTCCGACAACGACGACGCGGAGGAGATGCCAGGAAGGAGGAACAGCCTCGCTAGCGTCGGGAATGGAATGGGGGATGATCCCCCATCCTCGTGGATGACTCGGGCTCGATGGAGACGCGCCGGCCACAAGGTGAGGGACGACGGAGCGCTGGCGGTGATCACTGAACCTCTAAACCTCTCCTACAGACCTTACCTGACGGGGAGAGAGAGAGATGGAAGGGAGGTGGCGGCGCTAGGAGGGAGGACGCGGAACCCTAGGCAGTAGGGCACGCACGCGGAGGTTATATAGGGCCTCGACGTCCGTGAACTCACGGTGTCGCTACGCTCTCTCACTCGCGCGCCTACTACTGACGAAAGAAACAGGGGAAGGGAAGAAGACGCCGTCAGAGAGAAGGGAGGCACGCGCGTGGGCTGTCGCTGGGGCAACAGAGAGGGAGAAGATGGGCCTCGGGAAGGGAAGGAGGCCCATGCTGGCGCCAGATAGAAGAAAAAGGAAAACCTTGGGGTTTTCCTATTTAAAACACAGCGAGTAAACAATAAGTCTCCTAGGTAATCTAAGGCTTCAAAAATAAAGATAAAAATGCCCCTGGTCATAAGGAATTATGACCTATTTAAATAAAATGAAAAGGGAATTTTTGGAGCATCTAAATTTTTACAAAACAGAATTTGAATAACATGTTTTGTGAATATTTACCCCACTCAAACAAAGTTTCAAAACACTTTAAACCTAGCACCACACTCACCACAAATCACTTTGAAATATAAACATTTTTGAATCAGGGATAGGGCAAGTAAAACTAGAGCTTTGAGAATTAGAGAAGGGGGGTTTTGAAACCTATTTAAAATCTAGGAATGTTGCACCCCACTTTCAATTACCTCTCCACATCAAATCACATATCATCACATCACATTCCACATCCAAGGATCCCCAAGAACAACAAACACAAAGAAGGCCAAAGATATGGATGCATGCATGCAAAGGGAAACAAGACATGCACATGAAATACCACATGAAATATACTCTCATATCCATGACATGATGGACCCACATACAAGAAGGTTCCAAATAAGGCAAGTTACACTCTGGGGCATTACAAACTCTCCCACATTACAAAAAGATCTCGCCCCGAGATCTAGGACTGAAAGAACTCTGGGAATTCAGAATAGAGGTGATCCCCGTGTTCCCAAGTAGCCTCTTTATCGGAATGATGTGACCACTTCACCTTGAGAAATTTGATAGTTACGGGTCTTGCGCTCAGTCACCTCAAGAACCGCACCTGTATGCTCACGATATGATAGGTCGGGTTGATGGTCGATATCTTGAAGATGAATTGTACGCTCGGGAGTCTTGAAGCATCTCCAGAGCTGAGAGACATGGAACACGTCATGCACATTTGCAAAGTTTGAAGGGAGCTCAAGCTGATACGCAAGGTCGCCTCTCTTGCCAACAACTCTGAAAGGACCAACGAAACAAGGCGCAAGCTTTCCTTTGATGCCAAAACGATGTGTGCCCTTCATAGGAGACACCTTGAGATAGATGAAGTCATCGAGCTCATAAGACATGTCATGATGCTTGCTATCATAATAGCTCTTCTGACGGGACTGCGCTGCTGTCAGATTATCCCAAATGACCCGACACATCTCTTCAGCTTCTTCGATCAAGTCATTCCCAACAATCTGACGCTCGCCGGTCTCGGACCTGTTGAGCGGGGTACGACACTTCCTGCCATAGAGAATCTCAATCGGAGCTTTGCCTGAACTAGCTTGAAAACTTTTGTTATACGAGAACTCAGCGAAAGGCAGACAATCTTCCCACTTCATGCCAAAAGAGATAACACAGGCTCTCAGCATATCCTCAAGAATTTGATTGACTCTCTCCACTTGCCCACTAGTCTGAGGATGAAAAACTGTGATGAATCGTATCTTCGTGCCCATCGCGGACTGAAAAGAGTCGCAGAACTTGGAAGTGAAGATACTTCCGTGATCCGAAGAAATCACCATAGGCACCCCGTGCAAAAACACTATCCTGGAAGTGTACAACTCTGCAAGCTGAGCTGCCGAGATGGATTCCTTGACTGGAAGAAAATGAGCCACTTTACTCAACTTATCGATGACGACGAAGATGGCAGCGTTACCCTTCTTGGACTTCGGAAACCCGGTGACGAAATCCATCTCAATATGGTCGAACTTCCACTCGGGAATGGGCAATGGATGCAAAAGACCTGCTGGATGTTGATGCTCTACTTTCACCCTTCGACATACATCACATTCATTTACGAACTAAGAAATCTCACGCTTCAAGCGAGTCCACCAGAAGGTCTGTTTCAAGTCCTGATACATCTTGGAGCTTCCTAGATGTATTGAGAGCAGAGAGTTATGAGCTTCTTCCATGATTACCTTTCTGAGATCACCTTTCGGAATTACAAGACGATCCTCAAAGAACAATGTGTCTCTGGCATCAACACTGAAGCAGTTATATTTTGGAACTCCCTTTGCCAAGCCAATCTTAACCTTCTTCACCATTGCATCAAGAAGCTGTGCTACTCGGACTTGATCTTCCAAGGCAGGAGAGATCTGAATATTTGCAAGAAATCCCTAAGGTACTAACTGAAGGTTGAGCTTTCTGAAAGATTCACAAAGGTAAGGCTGGAGAGGCTTCAGAATGAGACTGTTGTAGTAAGCCTTCCTGCTCAAAGCATCTGCCACAACATTAGCTTTGCCGGGAGTATACTCAACGCTCAGATTAAAATCTTGGAGCATTTCCACCCAACAAGTTTGCCGGAGATTCAGGTTAGGCTGGGTGAAGATGTACTTGAGACTCTTGTGATAGGTGAACACTTCAACCTTTCGTTCCAACAAGAGGTGTCTCCAAGTCATCAGAGCATGTACCACTACTGCTAGCTCAAGATCATGCACATGATAATTCTTCTCACTTGGCTTCAACTGCCTTGAGGTATAAGCAACCACTTTCTTCTCTTGCATCAGAGCTGCACCAAGACCTTGAAGAGAGGCGTCGCAGAACACTTGGTAAGGTTTGGAGTCATCAGGAGGAACCAAGACTGGAGTAGAGGTGAGCTTCTCTTTGAGTGTGTCGAAGGCCAAGTGACACTCTGGAGACCAGGCATACTTCACACCCTTCTGAAAAAGACTTGAGAGAGGCTTAGCAATCTTGGAGAAGTTCTCAACGAACCTTCTACAATAGCTTGCAAGCCCGAGAAAGCTTCGAAGCTGCTTCACATTTGGGGGAGGCTCCCACTCAACAATGGCTTGCACCTTCGACGGATCAACTTTGATGCCTTCGGCAGAGATGATGTGCCCAAGATAGACAACTTCTTTCAACCAGAACTCACATTTGGAAAACTTGGCATAGAATTTATGCTCTCATTCTTGAACGGAGAGAATATGTAGTTCATCATTCAACAAAATGTCGGTGGAGCATTTGCCAGACCAAAATACATGACTGTATATTCATACGAGCCAAAACTTGTCCTGAAAGCAGTCTTTGGAATATCCTCTTCGCGAATGCAAATTTGATGATAGCCCATTCTGAGATCGAGCTTGGAGAAGATCTTAGCCCCTTTCAACTGCTCGAACAACTCATTTATGTTAGGAAGTGGATACTTGTTTCTGATTGTCTTCCTGTTCAATGGACAGTAATCGACACACAATCGGTTCGTGCCATCCTTCTTCTTGACAAACAACACTCCACAGCCCCAAGGAGACGAGCTTGGTCTAATCTGACCCAACCGCTCCTGCTCATCGAGTTGCCTCTTAAGTTCCTTCAGCTCTTCTGGATCCAGTTTGTACGGCCGTTTGCACACAGGCTCAGTACCTGGTTCAAGCTCAATAACAAATTCAACTTCTCGGTGCAGAGGCATTCCTGGTAGTTCTTCTAGAAACACATCTTCATATTCGCAGACCACTGGGACTTGCGAAGTTGGATTAATCTCACCCTTCTCATTAAAGGAAAATAGACGGATTGTGTCATTGCGCGCCGCGAAGATTATCACGTCCTCCGAAGAGTGAGTAAGCTTCACTTCTTTAGCTTCACAATCAATCGATGCCTTGTTCATGGCCAACCAGTTCATACCAAGGATCAAATCAATGTCAGAATTGCCCAAGACAATAGGAGACGCCAGAAAAGAATAACTACCCATCTTGACAGAAACATTCGAAACCACCATGTGTGAATTCATGATCTTGCCGGGAGACACAATTGATAGAGGCTTAGGCAAATCATGAGTTGAGAACCCATGCTTAAATGAGAATGGCCTTGAGATAAACAAATGTGATGCACCAGAATCAAACAACACTTTAGCAGGAATATCATTAACGAGGAGGTTACCCATAATCACATCTGACAAGTTCTCTGCTTCAGCTGCATTCACCATGTTGACTCTAGAAGACCTGGGGTTGAACTTCACGATAGCATTGCGTGGAGGTTTGTTTGGAGGAGGAGGCGGAAGACGGAGCTGGGAAGTGCACTTGTTGGCATAGTGACCCTTCTGCCCACACTTGTGACAAGTAACATCTGCCGGCTGACGGTACTGTGTCTGAGGAGGCCCTTGCTTCTGTTGCTGGAATCTCTGCTGGAAAGCTGGGTTGGGTGGGTGGGAAGAACCACGGCCACCAGAATGCTTGAACTGCTGTGTGTTCCTAGGAGGAGGAGGAGACACCCAATACTTCTGTTGCTTCTGAACCACCTGAGTTGAGGAAGACGAGCTGGAATCTCTAAAGTGCTTCTTAGAATTCTCCACCCTGAGCAAAGCTGCCTCAACCCTGGGAGCTAAGTTGTAGAACTTATCGAACTCCTCAGGATCGTGCAAAGCGAGAGCTAGCTGCAAATCTTCTTTCAAACCACCTCTGAACTGATAGATCTTGCTCTTCTGATCAGGAATGTCCTGCAAGGCGTATCGGGCTAGCTCATGGAACTCGACGTTGTACTTGTACACGGAGTTACCACCTTGCTTCAAGCGCCTGAACTTCTCACGCATTTCCTCCACAAAGCTGGACGGAATGTAGTCGGATCTGAAGTCTCTGCAGAACTCATCCCAAGAGATCACTCTGGCACCCGTGGAATCCTTCAACTGTTGCCACCAGATAGATGCTTGCCCCTTCAGCTGGAATGTTGCAAACTTGACGAAATCCTCTAGACGGACATTGCTACATTCAAAGTGCTTGTTCATGTCACGGATCCAATCCTCAGCGTCAAACGGCTGGTCACACGACGTGAAGGTCTTCGGCTGATTTGACAGGAACTGACTCAGATTAGCAAACTGATTGCCCCCATGATGGAAGTTGCCTTGCTGCTGATTATTCCTCTCTTGCAACAACTGTATCAACATCTGAGTGTTTGAATTTGTAGCAGCCATCACTGCTTGCCAAGCCTCTGCAGGAGGAGGCGGCGGCAAAGGAGGATTCTCTGGACGAGGAGGTGGTGGCGGCATCTCAGCACCCTCACGACCTGGATTCTGACGAGTTGCTGGAGCCATCCTGAAGACGGACAACACATTAGCCCACAGAATAAATTGAAGGTATAGCTGAATCAAAAAGGCAGGAATATCTGAACACGAATATAGCAATTGCACTCAAACAAAATAGTAAGAATGCTTCCTCAAGGTGACTGTCGCCAAATTTTGATTAAGACCACTTGCAAACAAGTATGAGCTAGAACTGCTCGGAACAAACGTATGATCGAGATTTCATCCGATATTTTCGTGGATAAGATCGCACGGGCTCAAATTTACTGTACCCATCCTGTGCAAGGTAGTGCACACGACTTACAAAGTATCCCTGAGTCGTAGCAAGCTACAAGGACTCTTTAAGACACAACGAGAACAAACGTACCCACTGAATGTCGAATCCCAACCTCACATCATGCATCTGTAGGTAGATTTTTGTATAAGTCACTACTTGATATCCCACTAGTAGAAAACAGGGCTATCGTTCGGCCCTGCCCAGCCCATTAGTCCCGGTTCTTCAAGAACCGGGACCAATGGGGGGTATTAGACCCGGTTCGTGAGCCCAGGGGGCCGGCCGGGGCCTCGTGGGCATTGGTCCCGGTTCGTGTAGAACCATTTGTCCCAGTTCGAGCCACGAACCGGGACCAATGGTCCTCGCTGCTGGCCCACAACCATTGGTCCCGGTTCGTGGCATGAACCGGGACAGAAGGGGTGGCTTTAGTCCCGGTTCATGCCACGAACCGGTACAAATAAGTTGCCTATATATACCCATCGCCACGGCAGAGCATTCTGTTTTTTTTGGCCGGCAAGGGGAGGGCATTTTGGTGCTCTAGCTCACCTCCTATGCACATGAGGTGTTCGATGAAATGCCCGAGCCACACTAATTAAGCTTTCTCCTCTCAAAGCTCGACCTAGGAGCTTCATTTTTCCCGAGATTTGTCTAGATTTAGGGGTCTGTCACGCCCCGTCCCCGTTTTCACCGCCGTTGATCGCCCGCGCCGATCTCGTCGCCGGCACCACCTTGGTGAGCCTCTTGTTCTTATCTTCTTTATGATATTTGTCTGATTTTCTTACTTTAGATAGATATTTGTCTGATTTTCTTAATTTTGACACACATAATTATATGTAATGCATGCAGATGAACCGGCAATGGATGTATGGTGACAGACACACCTCCGAGTACATTAAGGGCGTGCACATTTTTCTCCAAGTGGCTGAGGCAAACAAGCATAATGGTTTTAGTGTTGTCCATGTAGTAAATGTGGGAATACGAACTCTTACTCTGACCGGAAAATCCTTCACACGCACCTGCTTTACAAGGGTTTCGTGCCACACTATAATGTTTGGACGAGGCACGGAGAAATAGGGGTTATGATTGAAGACGGCGAAGAAGAAGAGGACGATGACAACTATGTGCCCCCTGAATACGGTGATGCTGCAACGGGGGGAGCTGCTGAAGATCAAGAGGAACCAGACGATGTGCCCGATGATGCTGCAACGGGGGAAGCTGCTGAAGATCAAGAGAAACCAGACAATGTGCCCGATGATGATCTCCGCCGGGTCATTGTCGATGCAAGGACGCAATGCGAAAGTCAAAAGGAGAAGCTGAAGTTCGATCGCATGTTAGAGGATCACAAAAAAAAGTTGTACCCCAATTGTGAAGATGGCAACACAAAGCTGGGTACCATACTGGAATTGCTGCAGTGGAAGGCAGAGAATGCTGAAAATATTGAAGAAGCACCTTCCAAAGATAATGAATTGCCCGACAGTACGTACGTAGCAAAGGTCGTATGCGCTCTACGATTGGAGGTGCAGAAGATACATGCATGCCCTAATGATTGCATCCTCTACCGCGGTGCGTACGAGGATTTGAACGCATGCCCGGTATGCGTTGCATTGCGGTATAAGATCAGATGAGTTGACCCTGGTGATGTTGACGGCGAGCCCCGTAGGAAGAGAGTTCCTCTGAAGGTGATGTGGTATGCTCCTATAATACCACGGTTGAAACGACTGTTCAGAAACAAAGAGCATGCCAAGTTGATGCGATGGCACAGCGAGGACCGTAAGAAACACGGGAAGTTGAGAGCACCCGCTGACGGGTCGCAGTGGAGAAAAATCGTGAGAGAGTACTGGGCTGACTTTCCACGTGACCCAAGGAACATATGGTTTGGTTTAAGCGCGGATGGCATTAATCCTTTCGGGGAGCAGAGCAACAATCACAACACTTGGCCCGTGACTCTATGTATGTATAACCTTCCTCCTTGGATGTGCATGAAGCGGAAGTTCATTATGATGCCAGTTCTCATCCAAGGCCCTAAGCAACCCGACAACGACATTGATTTGTACCTAAGGCCATTAGTTGAAGAACTTTTACAGATGTGGAATGGAAACGGTGTACGTGCGTGGGATGAGCACAAACAGGAGGAATTTAAACTGCACGCGTTGCTGTTTGTAACCATCAATGATTGGCCCGCTCTCAGTAACCTTTCAGGACAGACAAACAAGGGATACCACACATGCATGCACTATTTAGCTGACACCGAAAGTATATACCTGGGAAGCTGCAGGAAGAATGTGTACCTAGGCCATCGTCGATTTCTTCCGACGAACCATCAATGTCGAAAGAAAGGCAAGCATTTCAAAGGCGAGGTGCATCACCGGAAGAAGCTCGCCATGCGTACCGGAGATCACGTACTTGCTATGGTCAATGATTTACACATAATCTTTGGAAAGGGTCCCGGCAGACAAGCTGTTCCGAGTGACGCTGGGGGACACGCACCCATGTGGAAGAAGAAATCTATATTTTGGGACCTACCCTACTGGAAAGACCTAAGGTTCGCTCTTCGATAGACGTGATGCACGTGACAAAGAACCTTTGCATCAACCTTCTAGGCTTCTTGGGCATGTATGGGAAGACAAAGGATACAACTGAGGCACGGGAGGACCTGCAACGTTTGCACGAAAAAGACGGCATGCCTCCAAAGCAGTATGAAGGTCCTCCAGCTACGCTCTTACCAAAGAAGAGAAGGAAATCTTCTATGAATGCCTGCTTAGTATGAAGGTCCCGACTGGCTTCTCGTCGAATATAAAGGGAATAATAAATATGGCAGAGAAAAAGTTTCAAAACCTAAAGTCTCATGACTGCCACGTGATTATGACGCAACTGCTTCCGATTGCATTGAGGGGGCTTGTACCGAAAAACGTCCGATTAGCCATTGTGAAGCTATGTGCATTCCTCAATGCAATCTCTCAGAAGGTGATCGATCTAGAAATCATACCAAGGCTAAGGAGTGATGTGGCGCAATGTCTTGTCAGTTTCGAGCTGGTGTTCCCACCATCCTTCTTCAATATCATGACGCACGTCCTAGTTCATCTAGTTGACGAGATTGTCATTCTGGGCCCTGTGTTTCTACACAATATGTACCCCTTTGAGAGGTTCATGGGAGTCCTAAACAAATATGTCAGTAACCGCGCTAGGCCAGAAGGAAGCATCTCCATGGCCCATCAAACAGAGGATGTCATTGGTTTTGTGTTGACTTCATTCCTGACCTTAAGAAGATAGGTCTACCTAAATCGCGGTATGAGGGGGGACTGACTGGAAAAGGCACGCTTGGAGGGGAGACAATAATATGCTGGCACGCTTTGAGGAGTATTAATTAGTGATAATATTCGACGATGAATGGACACAAGAGATCGATGATGTAGCCTTGCTTATAATGGAATGCATGCTAATTTGAATACTACTTTATTTTACGATTTGTTTTTGCTTATTGAATGTTCAAATTGGAAAAGTACTCCTACTTTGAATGCTAAAATTAGAGAGCACTATGCAGAAATCTAGGAGCCCCCCTCCATCATCCGCGCCGTCGTCCCCGTCACCGACCCCCTCCGACCTCGAGTCAGGGTCTATATTGTTTTATGCTATTTTACCTTAAATAGGGTATTTAATTAGGTCCTCCCTAATACTAATGATCATGTTGGTGTAAATGTTGTATGCCAATGTTGTAAAGGGTAGTAATTGGTCTCTTCTGCTGCTTTTTAGAGATGGAGTTCTTCACGATTATACTTGAGAAATCCTCCAGGCTGGTGCTGCCGCACAATTTTGTGAAGATGCTGGACGGCCATCGGCAACAAAACATGAAGCTAAGGCAGGCTGGCAACGGGCTTTGCAAGCTGTGGGACGTGGAGGTGGTGTTCGACGCCGATGGCCGCATGTACCTAGATCGTGGCTGGAAGCAGTTCGTCCGTGCCTACGACCTGGGGATCGGGTACTTCCTTGTCTTCAGGTACGACGGCAACGCCACTTTCACCGTGAAGGTGTTCGACATGGCTATGTGTCGGAGGCGCTACCAGGACGACGACGATGCCGGTACGCTCTGTCTCTTCTTCCTCTCCATTAGGCTATGTCTCACACCCATTTTTGAAAAAACTTTTTTGCATTTGGCAAGGCAATGGGAGCAGGAAAAGCGAGTACTACCACATGTGCTATGTCTATGGCAGCAGCGACTCTGGTAGCAAAAGTAGGAGCGACTCTGGCGACAGCAAAAGTAGCAGCGACGATGGCCTCGCGATGGATGTCCCACAGCTGGGCGACAGGGCCATGCCAATTGTGGTAGAGGAGTATGTTGGAATTATTCCCTACAGGCAATAATAAATATAGTTATTATTACAATTCCTGTATCAAGATAATCGTTTATTGTCCTTGCTATAATTGTATTGAATGAAGACTTATATACATGTGTGGATACATAGACAAAACACTGTCCCTAGCGAGCCTCTAGTTGGCTAGCCAGTTGATCAAAGATAGTCAGTGTCTTCTGATTATGAACAAGGTGTTGTTGCTTGATAACTGGATCACGTCATTAGGAGAATCACGTGATGGACTAGACCCAAACTAATAGACGTAGCATGTTGATCGTGTCATTTTGTTGCTACTCTTTTTAGCGTGTCAAGTATTTGTTCCTATGACCATGAGATCATATAACTCACTGACACCGGAGGAATACTTTGTGTGTATCAAACGTCGCAACGTAACTGGGTGACTATAAAGATGCTCTACAGGTATCTCTGAAGGTGTCCATTGTGTTAGTATGGATCGAGACTGGGATTTGTCACTCCGTGTGACGGAGAGTTATCTCGGGGCCCACTCGGTAATACAACATCACACACAAGCCTTGCAAGCAATGTGACTTAGTGTACGTTGCGGGATCTTGTATTACGGAACAAGTAAAGAGACTTGCCGGTAAACGAGATTGAAATAGCTATGCGGATACTGACGATCGAATCTCAGGCAAGTAACATACCGAAGGACAAAGGGAATGACATACGGGATTATATGAATCCTTGGCACTGAGGTTCAAACGATAAGATCTTCGTAGAATATGTAGGATCCAATATGGGCATCCAGGTCCCGCTATTGGATATTGACCGAGGAGTCTCTTGGGTCATGTCTACATAGTTCTCGAACCCGCAGGGGCTGCACACTTAAGGTTCGACGTTGTTTTATGCGTATTTGAGTTATATGGTTGGTTACCGAATGTTGTTCGGAGTCCCGGATGAGATCACAGACCTCATGAGGGTTTCCGGAATGGTCGGGAAACGAAGATTGATATATAGGATGACCTCATCTGATTACCAGAAGGTTTTCGGAGTTAGCGGGAATGTACCGGGAATGACGAATGGGTTCCGGGAGTTCACCGGGGGGGGGGGCAACCCACCCCGGGGAAGCCCATAGGCTTTGGGGGTGGCGCACCAGCCCTTAGTGGGCTGCTGGGACAGCCCAAAAGAGCTCTATGCGCCATAGGAAGAAAAATCAAAGAGAGAAAAAAGAGGAGGTGGGAAAAGGGGGAAGGACTCCTCCTTCCAAACCTAGTTGGACTCGGTTTGGAAGGGGAGAACTCCCCCCCTTGGCTCGGCCGAAGTCCTTAGGGGTCCTTGGACACAAAGGCAAGGCTCCCCCTCTTCCCCCTATATATACGGAGGTTTTAGGGCTGATTTGACACAACTTTGCCATGGCAGCCCGACCACATATCTCCACGGTTTTACCACTAGATCGCGTTTCTGCGGAGCTCGGGCGGAGCCCTGCTGAGACGAGATCATCACCAACCTCCGGAGCGCCATCACACTGCCGGAGAACTCTTCTACCTCTCTGTCTCTCTTGCTGGATCAAGAAGGCCGAGATCATCGTCGAGCTGTACGTGTGCTGAACGCGGAGGTGCCGTCCGTTCGGCACTAGATCGTGGGACTGATCGCGGGACAGTTCGCGGGGCGGATCGAGGGACGTGAGGACGTTCCACTACATCAAACGCGTTCACTAACGCTTCTGCTATACGGTCTACAAGGGTACATAGATCAACCATCCCCTCTCGTAGATGGACATCACCATGATAGGTCTTCATGCGCGTAGGAAAATTTTAGTTTCCCTTGCGACGTTCCCCAACAGAGTACATCCCATAGCCTGGCCTGGGGCTTCGCCGCTCTAAGCGCATCAAGATGATGAAGGAGAAGGTGAAGAAGCAGGAGTGAATATCTTAAGAACCTGATGGCTTTAATCTTTATAGTATAAACCTTTTATGTACGGTAGTGTTGAACTGCTACTGCACTTTTAAGTATGATGGTGGTGTGCCTGATGAAATTTTGTGCATGTTCCTGGATGCTCCTTGTTATTATGATGTATGATGATGCATGATTAGTAGGACTTGTTATTATATATGATGATGTATGATGCGAGCATGAAGAGTTATTATATATTAGCGGGTGAAATGAACATAGCAGTAGAGTTGGTAAACCAAGCACGAAGATAAGAGAGGACACTTCTCTCTATTAGCTAGCTAATAACAACCTAAATTAACCCCCAAACCCCCTAAACCATCCACTTTCAAAAAAAAACCTTAGCTCCAGCCAGTTTCTGATGTGTGGATGCCTTTTGGTCCCGGTTTATGTCACCAACCGGGACCAAAGGCCCCCCTGCCTGGGCTGCCCGCAGCGGCCACGTGGATGCCCATCTGCCCCGGTTCGTGTAAGAACCGGGACTAAAGGGGGGAGGCATTAGTAACGACCTATTAGTCCTGGTTCAAGAACCGGGACTAATGGCCCTTACGAACCGGGACAAATGCCCTGTTTTCTACTAGTGTCCCACCTATGAATTCCCGAAATATCTGGTCATGCAATCTTGTACACGGATACAAGGAGTAATATTCACACAACTCCTATACTAACCCGTCCAATGTATCACATCCGTCAACACATAACCAAAATCTCGGACCTTCATCTACTACAGACCCTCGTGATCACAACGATACAAAGTATGGCAGTACTCCCAAACAATATGCACCAGTACTGGGGACATCGGGGTTATCTCGCCACTACTAGTATTGAAGCAATTACGAACATCCTTCGTTCTGAGATACTCAGAAATTGGAATGATGCCGATGTGCACAAGAGTCCCGTGGAGCTCAACTCCCCGGAAGAAATCAAGGCAGACAGGAGGCACCAAGACAGAACTCCGTCACATCGATATCATATAGATTTCAAAATATCCGCGTGATCCTAAAAAAATTGAGCGAGAAGAAGAGTAGAATTAAGATTTCTTAAGATGAGAACCTCACCAGAGCATGGAAGAGGAGAAAAAATAAACCTACTCTCCGATATAACTAAGACCCAAAACATTTTACTAGACTAGACTCGGCCAAGTACGATCACACAAATGCTCCTATGGTCGTAAGGCTCTGATTACCAACTTGTAACGCCTAAGATGCGGTCCTTTCCGATTTAGGGTTTACATAGCAATGTAAGCGTTTCGCAAGCAATATAAACATAGCACATACATAATAAAAGAATGACAAATAGGGAATCGTTTGCCATCTCATAGATAATATCAGAGTTTACATCACACATTTATTCAGACAAGGTAGTTCCGCTACGGAGTACATAACATGAGAAAAGGCTATGCTATCCCGCATGCTTGCCCACGATCACGACCACAACCTCAATCTTCTGGATAGTTCACATACATGCGGTCGTTCTCCTCATCGTACTGGCACGCCAGCTGCGTGCCATCGGGATCACCTGTATCGGGCGTACCTGTACCTATTGGGGTGTTGAAGTAATCTGTGAGCCATAGGGACTCAGCAATCTATGACCTCGGTACAGAAACTAGTCAAGTTATTAGGTGAGGAAGGTTCAGTGTTTAGGTTGCAGCGTCCTAAGCATTTATGGTGGCTATCTTACGAAGAACAAGTTATAGAGGTGGTGGTCTATGCTAGCGGTCGAAGACTCGCTGATCACTAAGTGATCCTGAACACCTACTTACGTCAAACATAACCCCACTGTGTTCCCGATCGAAGAGAGGTCTTCAAAGGGGACAGTCACGGTTACGCACACGGTTGGCAGTTTTATTAGAATTAGTTCAAGTTATCTAGAACCGGATGTTAACAAATATTCCAAGTTGCCACATAACCGCGCGCACGGCTTTCCGAAAGACTAAACCCTGTAGGGGTGCTCCAACTAGTCCATCACAAACGGTCACGGGCCACAAAGTAATCCTCTATCACGAATCTCGTGATCTCGTCGGATTCCTTAGAGGAAAACCTCAACTCTGGGGAGAACCAAAGCTTCATCGGGATTCCTATACGCAAGATATATCGCTAAGGTAAGACAAGACTAGCAGGACCTCCCGGTGTGTCGACGACCCCGATAAGAGCCGCGTATCTCAGTCTCAGGACAACCCCGTCTATGCATAGTGGACAATGACCAATGTCTCAAGATTCCCCTCGAGGTGGTATTGCCGACTGCTAGGTGGTGTGGACCAACACTCATGAGTACCACTGGCCCGGGTTGTTGATTAAATCCATGGGGTAACTATTCCCTATGCAAGTTACTATATGGTTATTAGCAAAATAAAACCAATGTTGGGTCATGCCGGACAAGTCTTAACACTACACGATTTATCAAGGGGGTCCCCATAACAACCCCGAAAGTGTTAGGAGCGATCAGTTATGGAATCAAACACCGGTATCCGGAAACTAAGGTGGCAATAATGGAACAAAACACCCGGCAAAGGCTAGGCCTTCCGTCATTTACCAAGTATATATGTGCATTAATTAAATAACATATTTAAGCATAATGATATCTAGACTCATGTTATCACATGAGACATTGCACCTGCAACTAGCAACGCTAACATTAGAAGTTGAGCAAGCCTACTTAGCCATTCAATATTTGCTAGGAGGGGAAAGTGATTGGGTTTCATGGCAATATCAGGAGGCAATTATTTCAGTGTTAGGCAGCGAGCATATAACGTAGGAAACGTGAAACTAGGCATAACAAAGCTAGAGACGTATCAAGGTCATGGTCATCTTGCCTGTGATGTCTTCAGCTTGGAACTGCTCTTCTTCGTCCTGCATGTACTCTCCCGAATCCACGTACTCGCTCTCCGATCCTGGTGCTACCCAACATAAAAATAGTATCCAATGAACAACAAGACAACATGATGCAACATACACATGATGCATGAGAAGAGAATGAACATGCATCTCTATTCTAGTCACTTGCATATGCATGGGAAGATGAGACAAACTTCTGAACAGAACTTCTCTCTAAGCTATCTTGACATGCATTAAGATCACAAGAACACGTTCATCACGAGAAAACGATGCAAAAACATATAAAGAACATTACGAACGGAGCTACGGATCAACCGGAAACTACGAAACAAGAACTGGAGTCCTACGGATCAAATCTACCACAAGCACTCTCCAATGGCATACTTCTGGTATTCCCAGGTTGCCAAATGATCAAACAAACAAACATAGATGGGGTGCTGCAAATAAACTCACCTCACCATCAACTATGCACTCGGAAGCATGAAAACAACAAAACTATGCAATCTGTCCTAAACAGCAACATAGCAGTTTGAGGGCAACATGCAAAGCACCTACAGCCACCCAAATGTGCCAAATAAGATGTGTGGAAAAAGATATTCAAAATATCTACATGCATGAGCAAAAATATAATACAAAGGAGTAACACACAGAAATATCTAAAGCTGCTAACTTGGACAAAAATATCAGTTTTCAGGGACTTAGTGAAAATCTCAGATTCTCACCAGCTGTTTATGCTCTGAAGCATTTTGACAGCTCCCAAAACAATAGCTACAGGAAATGAAATGGAATGAAAATTGACAAAGAGGTAGACAAACAGAAAAGCTCCAACTTTCTAGTTGATTGCAAGGGCTGATTCCCAACACATGAACTTTTAAAAACACAACTACAAGGGAAGAATATATTAGCAGTTTCCCACATTTAGTGAAAATCACAGATTTTCTGTGACAGTCCGAGACCGACGTTCCAGAAGATTCCCCCCTTTATTCCATTTTCGTCGTGTGTCTAATTTTATTTGTCGCATCATCATCGCATCATGTGTATCATCCGCATTGCATCTGCACTCCGTTGCCGCTAGTTTTCAATAGTTGCATCCATTATTAGTTGCCGGTTCTCATCGTTGCCCGTTCTGAGCCCGACCACACCCGCACGCGCCCGCGGCATCGTCAAACCTTGTTTTTAAAAGTGTGTATAAATTTTTCTATGATTGGGTTGAAACTTGGTGTGTGGTCTTGATATATTATAGGTAGGCCGCGTGCCAATTTTCGTCAGAATCGGAGTCCGTCTGGTACCCGAACGGTCGACCGTAGCGGCACCGTCATCGGTTTATCGTTGGACGCTTTCGGTGTTAAAAATCCCTATCGCCAGGTTGCCCGTTTTCCCTCGCCTCCCCTCCTAGCCCCTCTGCACAGTGCACCAACCTGTCTGGAGCCTAGTCTGGAACGTTCCACGGACCAGAACCGGCCGGTCGTGATCGTTGGATCCGGATCAACCCCGTTTTAGCAGAAACCGTCATCGGTTTGTCGAGTGAATCCCCCTAACCTAGTTATTTGCGACTGTCTGATCTAAATCGGAGGGTCCACATACCCTTTAAACCTAACCCACTAACTATAAGTAGGCTATCCCTAGTGCAATCAGTCAAACCCTAAAATTTAGGCACCTTGTCCCATCCAACGCCGCCACTTCCCACCTCGATTTCCCCATCTGGCCAACCCGCTGTGCCGCTTTCTCCTTGCTCGCGCCCGCGAGTCAGCCAGCCAATGCTCCCCTGCAGCCTCCCAGATCCAGCGCTCCAGTTCGAGAAGAGCTCGATCCCGAGCTCCTCCTAGAAGCCTGTAGCCGCCGCCGTGACCACCCGATCGAACACATGCCCAGGCCATGCCTCGGCATTCTCTTCTCCTCCTCGGTTTCTATCCTCTCTCATGAATCCCTCTCTCTTCTTTCTTCTTCCTTCCCCTGTTTCTTTTCTGAACTGTGTTTCCCTCTCTTTGTTCAGACAACAGCGGCACCATGGCAACCCGGAGCTCGTCGTCGATCGCCCCTCCGCCATCGCCCCCTTGCCGTCTCGCTGGAGCAGCAATCCTGTGACCAGCAGGTTAAGGGCCCCGACCAGGTCGACCCTGCTGCCCCCTTCTTCTCTCTGTCTCTGTGTGTTGCTCCTCCTCCTCTCTCTAATATATCTTTCTCTCCTGTTGCAATCAGGAGCAGCCATGGAGGCGCCGAGGTCCTTCAAGCCGTGCCTCGATCTACCGCTGCCGGTGACAGGAGTCGTCATCGAGCTTGGAAATGGGGCCCCCTTGACCGGATCTTCCCGGCCCGCCGGCAAAGAGCCCCGTCGGAGCCGCCCTGCAGTCGCCTGCGCCGCCATCTGTTCGTCCCTGACGAACTGAGCCTGCAGGTTGTGCGTATTTTTTCATTTCCTGTAGAACGTCCGAAGATATACTTATAGAAAGGCTTGACGTTGTTTCCTTTCGCAAGTATGTTGTTAGCCGAGCTGGTAGCGAGCGCACACTGAACCAAGGAGTCTAGGGTTTGAATTCCAGACAACCCTGCTTACTTTTGCTGTTTGTTTGATTTTTGGTTCAGGTTCGGTGTGGTGCTTGTTCATCTAGCGTAGGAATGAAATTTATCGCAACCGTGCCAGCTAGCCAACTGGTCAACCAAGCGAATTTGCACCCACAGGTCGTGGGTTCAAAACCCAGCTTCCCTAGATTTGGCCTACTATTTTTTTGTTTTTCTTTGCTAGTAATTTTTTGTGCTAACTCAGGATTTAGGCATATCTTTAAAAACACTTGTAATTTTTAAACCGTGCTTCGCATGTACAAATTGTAGATATGTAGAACGTATTGATTTTCGTGTAGTTTCGCAGAATGCCACTTTCATGCATGATAAAAGTAATTAACCCCGCTGTTTGCATCGTTTTGCATACAGGACGTGTTAAAAACGATTTAATTCGTAGCTAGTAATCAGTAGCTCCGATGGAGATCAACTATATATGAAAACCGACTAGAACGACGAGTAGAATCACATGAACCACTTTGTTTCTCCGTTTAACAAGTATAAAATGTGATTAGGAAAGATATGGACAGAATTAGAATTTAACGCGTGGGGTCATCTCGGAGATGCTATATGTCATTTCCGACCTCATTTAAAATACCTAGATAGATAGTTTAGTTACGCTTCACCTCTTGCCATGTTAACCAACATTTAATATTGCCGTGTACCTAATCAGGATAGAACTAAATAACTCGTATGTGGAGTTTCGTCAATATGCAACTCATTGCAGATTGAACTTCACTTAATGTGTAGTGTTTGATTGTTGTGAATTGACATGTCGTGTCTTGCATATACTCTTTTCTTCATGCATCATATGTGTTGTGCATCGTGTGGTGAATATCATGTGTTATGCTTGTTTCCGGTTGTCTTCGTCTCGATAGAGTTCCGCAAGCGTGTCGGATTGTGAGGACCCGTTCGACTACATCGGTTCGTCTGCTTCACGGAGTCATTCTTCTTCCAAGCGGGATCTCAGGCAGGATGACCATTTCCGCAGATACCATTACTATCATTGCCATGGTAGTTTTACCGTTTCTATTGATTATGTCTCATTGCCTACCACATGTTAAATATCAGCCTCTCAACAATGCCATGAAAGCCTTGAACCTGTTCAACCTAGCAAACCACTGATTGGCTATGTTACCGCTTGCTTAACCCTGTGTTAGCATTGCTAGTTGCAGGTGCTTTGCTTCCATGTGATAACATGGGTTCCTTGTTATATCACCCTATTATATGCTATTTAATTTAATGCACATATATACTTGGTAAAAGGTGGAAGGCTCGGCCTTTCTAGCCTGGTGTTTTGTTCCACCTTTGCCCCTTTAGTTTCGGCTACCGGTGTTATGTTCCATAATTGAGTGCTCCTAACACGATCGAGGTTGTTATGGGGACCCCCTTGATAATTCGTTTTAGATTGAAGCTGGTCTGGCAAGGACCAACATTGGTACTACATTTGCCCAACATAATAATTTTGTTAATACGGAAAGCATAGGGCGTCATGAACCCGAGGAGTATTTCTACATAATACAGGGAGGGCCAGTGTTGATGGTGCTGGTCCAAAACAGAGCAGCTTACTAACGCTACCCGGGGCAATTCGGCGTCTAGCGTGGTAACCATCGCTCATCCGTCGTATCCTGAGAACAAGATACGCGGCGTCTATCGGGATCGTTGACATGACGGACGGTCTTGCTGGATTAGTTTTACCTTTGAAGAATGTCTTGTGCATCGGGATTCTAGTGATGCTTTGGGTAATCTCAGATTTGAGGTTTTCCACTAAGGAGTCCGACGAGATCACGAGTTTCGTGATTGAGGATTTCTATGCGGCTTGTGGTAATTTGTGATGGATTAGTTGGAGCACCCCTGCAGGGTTAAATCTTTTTGGAAAGTCGTGCCCGCTGTTATGTGGCAACGTGGAAACTTTGTTTAACACTAGTTCTAGATAACTTGAAGTTAACTTAATTGAAATATGCCAACTGAGTGCGTAACCGTGACAGTCTCTTTCTTGAGTTCCTTCTCCGATCGAGGACACGGTGGGGTTATCTCTGACGTAGGTAGGTGTTCAGGATCATTTATTTGATCATCAGTAGTCACGTCCGCTATGCATGGATCTGCCCCCTCTTATTTCTTGTACTCGTAAGTTTAGCCACCTAATATATGCTTAGCCGCTGCTGCAACCTCACCACTTAACCGTACCTCACCCATTAAGCTTTGCTAGTCTTCATACCTTCGGAAATGAGATTGTTGAGTCCCCTGTGGCTCATAGATTACTAAAACACCAGTTGCAGGTACAGGTAAAGGTTACTTGACGCGAGCGCGTTGTTTGTTCATTTGGAGTTGCTTCTTCTTCTTCTTCTTCATCGATCTAGGATGGGTTCTAGGCCGGCAGCATGGGATAGCAAGGATGGACGTCGTTCTTCTTTTCTCGTTTGTTTCCATTCATAGTCGGACCCTGCTCTTCTTCATAATGTTTATGTACTATACTGCTGTGACTGTAATGTAGCTTGTGGCGAGTGTAAGCCAATTCTATATATATAACTCTTCTTTTCAGTACATGTACTTGTAACAATATCCATTCTTGCGAAATGATGAGATGCGCTTCTATCCCTGACGTGGCCCTCGTGCCAAATTGAGGATAGGGTCGCATCTTGGGCGTGACAAGTTGGTATCAGAGCAGTACCGACCTAGGAGCCCCCTTGATTGACCGAACTTGGCCGAGTCGAGTCTAGTGAAAAAATTGCTTTCAGTCTAGTTATATATCGGAGAGTAGGATTCTTTTTTCTCCTCTTCTATGCTCTGGTGAGGAATCTTGACATAACAATTTTAATTCTATTCCTCTTCTCACTAAAAAAATTTTAGGATCACGCGGATATTTTTGTAATCTATATGATGTCGATGTGACAGAGTTCTGTCTTGGTGCCTCCTGTCTAACTTGATTTCTTCCGGGGTGTTGAGCTCCAGGGGATTCTCGATCACATCGCTATCATTCAGATTTCTTAGTATCTCAGAACGAAGGATGTTCGTAATTGCTTCAATACTAGTAGTGGCGAGATAACCCCGATTTTCCCAGTACTGGTGCAGATTGTTCGGGAGTACTGCCATACTTTGTATCGTTGTGATCACGAGGGTCTGTAGTAGATGAAGGTCCGAGATTCTGATTGTGTGTTGACGGATGTGATACATTGGACGGGTTAGTATAGGAGTTGTGTGACATATTGCTCCTTGTATCTGTGTACCAGATTGCATGACCAGAAATTTCGGGAATTCCTAGGTGGGAATTCAAGTAGTTACTTATAGGACAATCTTCCAACAAATGCATGATGTTAGGTTGGGGTTCAACATCTAGTGGGTTCGTTTGTTAACGGTCGTCTTACAACAGTTCTTGTTGTGTCTTAAAGAGTCCTTATAGCTTGCTACGACTCGAGGACGCGTCGTATGTCGTGTGCACTGCCTTGCACAGGATGGCTACTGTAAGTATCGAGCCCGTGCGATCCTGTCCACGAAAATATCGAACGGAAATCTTCTCATGAGTTTGTTCTAGCTAATTTGTAAGCATCACCCTTTGTTTTGTTGGAATATGGTCATTCGGGTTGCTTCGATGTCAAGTGGTTATTTCAGATCTTTCCTAAGTGCTGTTCTCATATTTCTATCAGAGTATTAATTCTGTTCCTCAAATCAACTTGTCTTTTCAATATCTTGTCAATCGGAGTCGTCATATCAATTCTTTTCCAACCGGTCTACTTCTCGTCAAGTGAATTCAATCCTCTCCAATTTTTTTTGCAAGGCCAATCATCATTTGTTTCCGGAGTTTGTCTCATCTGTCCCATGCTGTCTTTGTTTTCCCCACCCTCCCGCCCTTTTTCGTAAGTGATTGGATTTCATCCAAGTGCATTTCATTTCATTGTTGCTACCGCTATCTTTTCTTTTCTCTCTTATCCGGTGGTTCATTGTGTAGATTCTCAGGAGCTTCGTGTTCATCTTGATTCGATCTAGTTATCTTTTCCGGTGAATTCAATTTAGTTTTCCGTGTTCATCATATCCTTTCATCCTTTAAATTCTTTCCCATGTTGAAAATTCTTATCAAGTCTTGTTGTTGTCATTTCTCTCTATTCTATCCGGAGTGCTGAAGGTATCTTAGGAGTTTCTTGTTTTCGATTCTTTCAATTATTTCCACGGCCGCACCTCATCTAGTTTTCATGTGTATCGGTGCAATATCTCCCTTTCTAAGTAATCATTTAAATGGTGGTTTCTTTGAGTGGGACATAACCCACAGGTTTTTTCCTAGGATCTTATCTGAGTCTTGTTATCTTTTCCGGAGATCTCTAATTCTTCTCAACTGTGACGTAAGTATGAATCTCATCAGTCATATCCCTTCTCCAAGTTCTATTCGAATTAATTCATTCTTTGGCTCAACCTTTCATTCTTCTTTATTCCGAAGTGTCTAATTAATTCTTGGTGGTGTTCTCCTCATCATTTTCAACTTGGAAGACCGAAGGAGTGTTTTTCTCAAATCTTGGTCCATTCTCTTGGACATTCATCATTTCAGCTTGTGTCATCATCTTGAATTGTTCCATTCATGAGTAATCCCTTTCTTGCTATCCGGTGCTTTTGTGAGTTGTTTTCATTCTTGATCCTACGAAGGCCATCATTTTTAGAAGATTCTTCGGTCTCAGCTTTCTGCTTTCATCCTCAATTCTTCTCCATTGTTGTCTCTTCGTTCGTCTCTCAATTATTCCGGTGCCTTGTTCTAGTTTTCTCTCAGGTGGATCATGATCTCTTCATTCTCATGTATCTACATTCATTCATGTTTGCCTCATTCGTTTCAATTCTCACCGGTGTCTCCTTCAAGACTTCTTCAAGTTTGTGCTCATGTCTCTCCTCAATCATTTCTAGAAGAATAAGTGGTACCTAAATCCGTTGCTTGTCATCAATTAAGCTTCATGAATGATAAGCATGGAATAATTCTTATTCTTGTTCATAGTAGTCTGAATTCTTCTTCCGGAGCAACTCATGATATCAATTCTTTTCGCAGGTGCTTATATTTCTTTTCCGAAGTTTCAAGTTCTATCAAATATCTCTTTGAGAAGCTTCATCTAAAGCATTGCAAGGCCTTAATCTTATTCTTTCATCATTTCATTCCAGTGTTCCCCAAGAGGTTCGTCATGGTGGTGCATCAAGGTTTCAATTTTTTGTCTCAAGGTGTCCTTCTAGATTCTTGTGGTAGTAGTTCTCATTTTTTCTTCTTCGTTCCATCTTTCCAAGATCTAGTTTATATTCTCTTGGTCCAGAGTTGTTGTGATGTTGCTCTTTTGGGTCAATCATGTTGTTTTATCAAGATCATGGTGTTCCCTTGTTCTATTTAGTTGTTTGTTATGAATCTTGGCTAATTCTCCCAACTTATCGAATTTTTATCCCCTTTTCCTACCGAAGTGCTGCCGAAATTTTCCGTGAATTCTTCTTTCTCATATCATTCCTCATCGCTTTGCAACCTTCAAGGATCGTTGGTTTCACTCGTTTGTCAAAGAAGCGACTAAATTTTACCTCTTGCTTTCTCATCCTCTCCCCCTTTCATTCTTGGATCTCGGGGCGAGATCCTCTTGTAGTATAGGAGAGTTGTCACAGCCCGAGACCGACGTTCCAGAAGATTCCCCCCTTTATTCCATTTTTGTCGTGTGTCTTATTTTATTTGTAGCATCATGCGCGTCATCCGCATTGCATCGGCACTCCGTTGCCGCCAGTTTTCAAAAGTTGCATCCGTTACTAGTTGTCACTTCTCATCGTTGCCCGTTCTGAGCCCGACCACAGTCGCACGCGCCCTCGGCATCGTCAAACCTTGTTTTTAAAAGTGTGTATAAAACTTCCTCTGATTGGGTTAAAACTTGGTGTGCGGTCTTGATATATTATAGGTAGGCCGCCTGCCAATTTTCTTCACAATCGGAGTCCGTTTGTACCCGAATGGTCGACCGTAGTGGCACCATCATTGGTTTATCGTGGGACGCTTTCAGTGTTAAAAATCTTTCTCGCCGGGTTGCCCGTTTTCCCTCTCCTCCCCGCCTAGCCCGTCTGCACAGTGCACCAACCTGTCTGCAGCCTAGTCCGGAACGTTCCACGGTCCAGAACCAGCCGGTCGTGATCGTTGGATCCGGATCAACCCCGTTTTACCGCAAAACGTCATCGGTTTTTCCAGTGGATCCCCCTAACCCAGACCTAACCCACTAGCTATAAGTAGGCTATCCCTAGTGCAATCAGTCAAACCCTAAAATTTAGGCACCTTGTCCCATCCAACGCCGCCACTTCCCACCTTGATTTCCCCATCTGGCCAACCCGCTGCGCCGCTTTCTCCTTGCTCGCGCCCGCGAGTCAGCAAGCCAAAGCTCCCCTGCAGCCTCCCAGATCCAGCGCTCCAGTTCGAGAAGAGCTCGATCCCGAGCTCCTCCTGGGAGCCTGCAGCCGCCGTCGTGACCACCCGGTCGAACCCATGCCCAGGCCATGCCTCGGCCTTCTCTTCTCCTCCTCGGTTTCTATCCTCTCTCTCACAAATCCCTCTCTCTTCTTTCTTCTTCCTTCCCATGTTTCTTCTCTGAACTATGTGTGTCCCTCTCTTTGTTCAGACAACAACAACACCATGGCAACCCAGAGCTCGTCGTCTATCTCTCCTCTGTCGTCGCCCCCTTGCCGTCTCACCAGAGCAGCAATACCGTGACCAGAAGGTTAAGGGCTCCGACCAGGTCGACCCCGCTGCCCCCTTCTTCTCTCTGTCTCTGCTTGTTGCTCCTCCTCCTCTCTCTAATATCTCTTTCTCTCATGTTGCAACCAGGAGTAGCCATGGAGGCGCCGAGGTCCTTCAAGTCGTGCCTCGATCTACCGTTCCCGGTGACCGGAGTCGTCATCGAGCTCGAAAATGAGACCCTCTTGACCGGATCTACCTGGCCTGCAGGCAAAGAGCCCTGTCGGAGCCGCGCTGCAGATGCCTGCGCCGCCATCTGTTCGTCTGTGACAAACTGCGCCTGCAGGTTGTGCGTATTTTTTCATTTCCTGTAGAACGTCCGAAGATGTACTTATAGAAAGCCTTGACATTGTTTCCTATCGCAAGCATGTTGTTAGCCGAGCTCGTAGCGAGCCGCACACTGAACCAAGGGGTCTGGGGTTCGAATCCCAAACAACACTGCTTGTTTTTGCTATTTTTTTATTCTTGGTTTAGGTTCGGCATGGTGCTTGTTCATCTAGCGTAGGAATCCAATTTATCGCAACCGTGCCAGCTAGCCAGCTGGTCAGCCAAGCGAATTTGCATCCACAGGTCGTGGGTTCAAATCCCAGCTTGCCTAGATTTGGCCTACTCCTTTTCTTTGTTTTTCTACGCTAGTAATTTTTTGTGCTAAGTCAGTATTTAGGCATATCTTTAAAAACGCTTGTAAATTTTAAGGGAGACGCTACGCGTCCACCGACGGATACGTAAGAAGTATCCACCATCGGTATAGCCGTTCGATATAAGGGCTATCGTCCGTCCGATCCGATATCTTCCGACCAAATAAAACCTGAAACTGCTGCTCAATTTCAGAAACTGATAGCCTGCTGCGGTTCCGACAGACTGCGCCGACCGCAGCCACCGCCTCCAACCACCGCGAAGCCGCCCGCAGCCACCGCCTCCAACCACCGCGACACCGCCCCGGTAACAACTGCTCCAACCACCGCGGCGCTACCCGCAAACCACCGCGGCCACCGACAAACCTACGCCGCCCCGCAACCTCACGACGCCGCCAGCGCCGGCGTGCCTGAACTCCATGGCGCGCCACATCGCGCGCCAGATGGTCGGATCGGACGCCAACCTAGCTGACCCAGCCCGGCCATCTTTCTCAGCTCCAAGCGCCTTCGGGGAGCTTCCTCCGCGAGCTGGATCTTCGAGTTGGTTCACAAATCCTTCGGTGGTGTTTCCTGAACCCACATCGAGCAGATCCCGTCAACGAAATTCGGTGAGACCTCCGGTTTCTGAAACTGTAGCTCTGATCCAAAGTGAAAGAATGAACACCTCTGTGTTTCTGAACCTGTTCCTGAACCTGCCTAATTTCTGAACCTGTTCCTGAACCTGCCTAGTTTCTGAACATGCCTAGTTTCTGAACCTATTCCTGACTTTTTTTACTAGTGAAAGACTGAAACTGTTTCTGAACTTAGTTGCAGAAACAAATGCCTAGTTTCTGAAATTAGTTGGAATGAACCTGTTCCTCTCAAAAACAGAGAAAAAATGAGCCTCTATAGCTTCTGAACAATTGTCTAGTTTCAGGAACTGAACCTGAAAAATTTGCCTGTTTAGTTGTACCCCTGCTCCCAATTTCAGTTACTATTGATTTGATTTTGTTGCAACACTATCATATGTTATTTTTGAGGTATGAATGACTGTTGCACAATAATTGTGTTGCAAGTACATGTAACTGAAGGTGAAGGAAGCTATGTCCATGGAAATTTTTCTGCTCCTGATGTTGAAGATTAAGAAGGTTTGTTATTTGCTGAAGATGCTGAAGATGCAAGAAAATATGATTCAGATGATGAAGATGTTTCTTCCTAGCCGCTGCCGCCCTATGTTGGGATGGTGTTTGACACAGTTGACGATGCTCGCAAATTCTACAACGACTATGCATTCAAGTTGGGTTTTGGAACGCATATATCTACTTCAAAATTCACCCAGAAGAGAGGCCAAAAGAAAGAGGATGCAACCCTGATAAAGAGGGTCTTTGGATGTGTGCACACTAGAAAGCCCGTTAAAACGGAAACCAGCAGCACGTCAGAGAGCATTGCAACTGGAACCAGCAACTCTAGTAGGCAGCCTAGTGAGGGGAAGGATGTCACAAGAAAACGTCAAAAAAACAGAATGCTCCGTCATGATTGTAAGGCGCATATGATTGTTGGGCTAAGGGAGGGGAGGTGGACAATGACTTGTTTTGTTGCGGAGCATACACATCCGATGATGGATCAGCCGGAGCATGTTAGGTACTACCACTCGCACCGCAGCATACCCAACGAGGATTACCAACTGTTGTTGACGATGCATGATGTGAACCTCTCCAATTGAGAATGCATGAGTGTCCTTGGCAGGATCCATGGAGGTGACACTAGGATACTCCCGTATGTGAAGAGAGACGTTACAAATGAACATGCAAAGCTCCATAGAGGGTTAACATTCAGAGACATCGATATGACAGTGAAGTATTTTGAGAGGAGGAAGGGTGAGAATCAAGAGTTTTTCTTTGCGAAACAGCAAGATCCCGCAACAAACTCAGTTACTGCCTTGTTTTAGGTTGATGGGAGAACAAGGGCGTTGTACCCGAAATACAAAGATTGTGTATTCTTCGATACAATGTTCTGCACAAACAGATACAACATGCCATTTGCTCCTATAGTTGGTGTAAACAACCACCTCCAGCAATTGCACTAAGATGTGCCCTGTTGCCGGATGAAACTATTGACACATTTAAGTGGGTGTTCTAGCAGTGGATGGTTGCGATGGATAACGAGCATCCTGCCAACATCATGACTGACCAGGACCAAGCGATGGCAACAACCATTGATCAAGTGTTCCCGAACACTTGCCATAGGTGTTTAAAGTTTGATGTGCTTAGCAATGCACGGTCCAAGTTGGGGAGGTTGTTGAGCACGAACGAGGCTTTTGCAGATGTGTTCTACACTTGTATCAACCAATTTGAAACTGTTTTAGAATTTGAGGAAACATGGTAGCACATGTTGCATGGTCTTGAAGCTGTAGAAAAGAAACACCTCAAGAATATGTGGCGAACAAGGCACACGTGGGCACCAACATATTTCAAGAACAAATTCTTCCCGTTCACAAGCACAATAGGCAGGTCTGAGGGGCTCAACTCATATTTCAAGACCCTCATTCGACCAGCTGACTCCGTTTGGAGGTTTGTGCAGCAATATGAAATGTATCAGGAAACTATGCTTGATCGTGAGGACAATGCTGAATGCACTGGTGAAAGAACAGCTCCACCACTATACTCTCGGTAGACATACTTCTCATGATTTGCCAAAAAATCAAAAACAAACAAAAAAATGTTGTTGTTGACTTATTTTTTCTTATGTTGTTGCAGCTACAACACTGAGCGCCAAGCTGCTGCGTACTACACCCGCAGTGTCTTTGGTAAGTTTTAGAAATAGGTGGCAGCTTCTACTTGCTTCATTATGAACCAAGACACTGACTACCAAGGACACGGTGCCATGTTTGAGGTGAAAGAAACCTCCTATGAGAATCCGAAGGCATATTCTGTGCATGTTGTGATGGATGAAGGGCTGTTTGAGTGCAGCTGCCACTACTTTGAGATGAATGGGCTGATTTGTGCACACATAATAAGGGCAATGGTTCATCTGAACGTGCAAGTAATTCCGCAGCAATACTTATTGGAGAGATGGTCTGAAGCAGCCACAACAAGCATGGGTAGGACTGGCAGGTTGCTGGACTTTGGGCACCCCTCGACAAACACTCTGAAATACAACTCGTTGTGTCGAAGGTTGACATGGCTTGCCTCTAATGCATGTTGCAATGATGATGCCTACAGAATATTGGATGATGCAATTAAAGCCCTTGAGCCTGCCATAGCAGCGGCCAAGAGAGGAGCCATGCCTGTTCAACAAGCTGCACAGCAGAGTGAATCTCCAACAGTAGCCGCTGCGGCAACGGTACCACTAAATGGTGACATGCCACAACACCAAAGCTCCGATATGCTGCAAAACCCAGCTCGTGTGCCTAAGAAAGGCCGGCCAATTGATAGAGAGAACAGAAAGAGGATGCTTGTAGAGCAGCGAGATGATGAACAAAAGAAGAAGATGAAAAATCAAGAGAAAAAAGCAACAACGTCAGGCAAGACAACAGCTCCAAAAAGAAATGTTCACTGCAAGCACTACAACGAATTAGGACACAACATTCAAACATGTGGCACCCTAAAAGCTGTAATGGAGGCAGCAACAACACCCCAAAAATGCCAATTATGCTCTGTGGTTGGACATGCAGTTCCAGAATGTCAATACTTGAGAGCTGTGCTTGCAAATGATCCAAGAGTTGGCCAAATGACGCAACTGAACCTGTAGGAAAAAAGATTGACAAAAAAATGGAGGCGACCAAACAGTAGACAGTTTTTTTGTTTTATTTTCATCTTGATAAACAACAGACAGTGTTTGGAAAACAGGGTCTGATTCTTGTAGCTTCAGTTTTTGTTGATCATATATTTTGTAACTGTACTATTTCATCTCGTTATACAAAGTTTGTTATATACTATTTCCTGCAACGAATGTCATGCTGCATAAATGTATTGCAGAAATGATTTTCAATAGAAACCCTGTTTCAGAAATGTTGTAAGTTTTTTTGTAACAAAACGCTTTGTTGTAGAAAATTTGTACAACAGAAATATGATGCATAAAAAATGTGCAACAAAGTTAATGTTGCAGGAACTATACAACGGCGAGGTGGGGGCCGGCGGGCGGTGTAGTTCGTTGAAGAAGGCAAGATGAAAAGATGTGGCTGGAAGTAATGAAGCGAGAAAATAAGGAAGCAAAAATACAGTGTGTTCCCTGTTCATGATCTTGTTGTGTTAAAGTTGCTGCAAAAAAAATACAGTGTGTCCCCTGTTCATGATCTTGTTACGGAAAAAATCTTGTTTATGTTGATTTTCATTTTTGCAGGGCGTGCATATCTTGCAGAGATGTATCCATGAGAAATATTTACTAATGTACCAAAATGTTACATAAAAAACATGTTACACAGACTTAAAGAAGGTTTCTTTGTTGCCATTGAAAAGGATGCATCATGCAACAAGATGCTCCCATGCAAACAAATCTGATAAACCAGAAACAGTGGGGCATACAACGGGAACCCACATTAAGAAAACGGTGGAAAATGCTTTGAAACACATCATCAGGATCAGGAAACTACCCATTTGTATTTGGGATTTTGTCATGTGTACAAATGAGGATCAGGTAACTGCAAAACATGTATTTGTCATGCTCGAATAGATCGCATGCCCGAGCTAGATAATGTACCACATCTACTAGAGAACTCAGTTTTAAAAACATGTCGTGTACACATGCACTCAAAAAAAGAAGCCTAAACTACTACTAGCTACGTTTTGTTGCGGTCGACCATCCACTTGAATCTAAGACTTTTTCAGCAACTTTTGGAGCTCCTCCTCCGAGCTGAGGGTGTTTTGTGGGTGTTTGAAAAGCTTTGCAGCGATGTACTTGCGGAAGTTGAGCAACGAAGTTGTGTCCTGATCATACACATCAACAAAGAAAAAACACATGTTTAGATACTACTAGCAAAAAAAGGGAAAGCTAGTGTGTCCGCAACAGAGATTACGCAACACATATTTCACAAAAAAAATAAGTAGCAAGAAAGAGGAAAGGCAAAGTCATACTGTGCTGAATGGCTTTAACCCTTTTGCAGTTAAATTCTCCATGTATAGAATAGCAAACAAGCCGCAATCAAATCTGCCAGGGGAAAAGTTGGAGAAAAATGAGATCACATATATGAAATAAAAAGTTGCCATAAATAATGTATAATCGCGGAAAACACTACGTTGTTGACTGTTGTGGGTAGCCTGATGGATTGAAGCGCTCAAACTTGTCTAGATCATGCTTCCATGGGTTTCTTTCCCTGACCAGAGTTTTGAAGTTCTCTATCTGCAAAAATGGAGGTTGGTTGCTTCCGAAACATTGATTTGAAAAAAAATCATGGTGAAAAAGAAGAGAACAAATGCTAACCCATACCAAATTGCAACAAGGCTTCTCGAGGATGCTGACATAGTCAGAGTCGTGACTGTTGGAGTCAAAAATGTTGAACTGTTTATGCATCAAGTTTACAACGACAAGCGCCCAATGGTCTTGTTTCACAATGGTGAAGAACAACTGCAAAATGAATTATCCAGGGTCGGTTGGTGTTGTCATGGGGGACGCTGGCCAATCTGTGGTGGCCTGGTGCTGTCATGCATATCGTGGAGTTGCAAAAAAGTATATGAAGCTTCTGAATACTACTGCCCTAACTCCACACACTGGATGCTATCTACTGGTTTCAATGCAGGTTTGTGAATTATTTTAGTTTCTCCTCGTTTAATGAAAACTAGCATATTTCTGTAGGATTTTCACTTTTTCATGCATGTGTTGTGTGAAACAATTTTGCTATGAGCATGGCTCAGATGATGTTCAAACACTATATATGATCAACAACAACAGAAGCAAAAAGTTTTAAAAAAAGTCACAGCATGTCAAGGCAGAAGCACATTTTAAACATTTTTAGTTGGAGAATTAGTTGCAGCATTTTTTATTGCAGAATTGGTGTTGTTGTAGTTATTTCTGCAACGGTGGTAGAATTTTTTCGCAACGGTAGTCTAGTTGTAGAAATTTTCTGCAACAAATGTCATGATGCAGAAATTTTTAAAACTTTATTTTCTGCACAGCAAGGTGGAAAAATTATTGCAATGTAGACAAAACATCGGAAAGCAATCAACAAAAAGCCTTACTTGATCAGATTTGGCAATGTCGTTCTTCTCACAGGCCCTTTTGAAATCTTTGGTGCATGAATTTGGATTGAATGAACTTGGGTCCACACTGAGTTTTGACTGTATACATAAGCAAAAACATCACAACAAACAGAAAGTGAAAAAGGAGTGTGGCTATCATCTAAAACATACTATGTTGCGTTGCAAATTGTCAAGTGACAACAATAGGGAAAAAGATGGATACTTAACTCACAGCAACATACTGTGAGAAAGCAAACTTCCTAGGCTTGCTTGAGTTGTACATGTGCTCAATGTTGAAACTTTCAATATAGAGTGACATCACCTCGTTGTTCACATGAGCCCGCTTTTTGAGCCCGTTGCTGAAATGTTTGAATGAAATATTGAAACCACCTATCCTTATGAATGAAGGGCTAATTTGTTACAAGAGAGGACAGAAACTTGGTTAGTAGTTGTGAAACTATTGTTCTCGTTTATTTTATCTCAGCACACAAAAAAGAAAAAATGCATGGGAAGAAACTTACAGTGGCTCGCCTCGGGGTGGGTCCTTTATCTTGTAATTGGTACAACAGTACCTCTGGTATATCGCATCATCCATTGCATCAATTTTTTTCTTCTTCATTTTCGGCAACTTTGCTGCGGTTGGTTCGGTAGGTGCAGCAAGTGTAGGATGCTTCTGATCATGGCCTCGCCCGCTGCTGACTTCAACCTGTGCATCCTCTCTTATATCATCAATACAAGCTTCTGCCCAAAAAAATGAAAAAACAAAGCGGAAAGAAATAGTGAGTAACAGTTTTGAATCATACATGTGCTGAGTTTCAAAAATAAAGAAAAGTGGAGTGACATGTTGCGTAAACAAAAAATTGCAGGAATGACTTATAGAAACCTGCAGGGCCAGTTTATATTGGCGGGATCCTCGCAAGTGGAGTGACATCATAAACAGGACCGGGTGAAGTGGCAGCAGCAAAAAGGTCATCAAATTTCGGGCTCCTCTCTCGAATCTCCATGAATGACTCAATATCAACAGCAGGTGACCTAGGAGGTGATTCAACTTGTGGCACATCCTGAAACAGCAAAGCATCGGGGCTACCAGGTTCAAACAATCCAAAAGAAGGCCCGTCTTCAAGAGTTTCTAATCAAATTCACGCATCGGTAGGATGTGCTGCGAGGCGACATTCGTTCAAATTTGTTTGCTTCGCTGCATATATCTTCTCCCTTTGCATTGCTGAAATCAATTCCAGAGTTGTGCTCACTCTTACTCTTGTGGGGTTGATGGGCAAAATCTGTTTTACCAACTACAACTTTTGTTTCAATGCTATTTGTGTCATTCAGTTGAGAGGCTTGCTGCACAGTTGAGGCTGTAAACGTGCATTGAGCAGTTGCTGTAGTAACTTGTACCCTGATTTCATGCTGCTTAGGCTGCTGCGGAGATGAAATATTCACAGTTGCATTGGCAGTTCCTTAGTACTATCAAGTTGCTTCTGCTGTTGCGGAGACGAGTCGCTAGCAGTTGCATTGCACATGGCAGGAGCAGGAGCTGCTGGTACATCAAAAATGACATCTGGGCATTCATGTTTTGCTTCGTCACTCCTAAATCCAGCTTTCCATGCCTCAGACAACATCAGTCCCATTCGTTTGCGGTAGATGCCCTCCAACAAACTCCCAAAAGAGCTCAATGCACCTTTAAGTTCTGCAGCATGGATATCTTTGTGCTTGTTGAATATAGCACGCATGTGTGGGGGCAGCTGGAATGCATAAAAACCAAAGAACATTAGCTACAAAAGTTTTCATATTTCCCATCAAGCAAAAAAGAAAAAAGAATGCAAGAAAAAGCAGAGAGTTGCAAAAAAGAAGAAAATGCAATATGGCTCACCTCTGAATCCTCAAATGTGAGTAGAGGGTGCAACCAGTCCTCCAAAGAGCCGCAAACATCATCACCACCCTCCATGTTTTTCGGAGGTGGCTCATGCACATTCCGCACTCTGCCATCAGCTTCGTTTGTATCACCTTCTGTTGGTTGTTGAGTGCCATCAGCATCTCTGTTAACGGGATTCTCTGTTGCGGACACACTAGCTATGTTGGGTAACTGGGCAACCTGCTCTATGTATGACAGAAACTTGGTTGTTGCGTAAGGTGTAGTGGAGCTGAACTACATTCCAGAAAAGTAAACATATTGAAAAACACTTGGAAAATATACAAAGTTGCAATTGCAAAAAAATAAAGATGAAGGTATTGTTTCAACAGTTTCAAAAAAAACAATAATTACAGGGCGCTTCCCGAAACCATCTTCCATGGTATCAACTGCAATGACAACGGTGAAATCCAACTCCTTCACAAAACAAGCCCGTGGCAGAGAATAGTCGATGCTATGATCAACTATGCATCCTCTTGGGATGTCAATGTGGTCCATGTAAATTACCTACAAAAAAAGAAGAGACGCAGAAGCAACTGTAAAAACCAATATGCTCCAGAAAACATAAAAGCGGTAAGTTGCGGGAATGAAGGGAAGTACCGGAAGCATTGGTAGACAACCACCAATAAGGAATTTTAGTTTGCCTTCATTCCCTTATCCTGGTATTTCTTAACTTCCCTCATCGCATCTAACAAACTATGCTCATCCCACTCAAACTCGTGGACAACACTCATGTCTTGCAAGCTGTGCAGATATTCAAGAGGCACCATGTTTCCTGTACCAGGAGCTAGGACCAACGAAAGGCAAAGTAGAATCCATGTCCTATCAATGGTATCCTCATCGTCATCATCAACATTTGATAAGACAGAAACTGTGGTTGGTATTGGAGCCCTTTCGCCTTCCAAGTAAATTACACGAAAATCTGCTTTCCCCCTTTTCCCGAATTCAAGTGGCCTGCTTCCAGATGGTACATTAAAGATCTTCTTAACCAAATCCCTAGTGAGAGATATTTTCTTGCGATCAGTTAACCTATGAGACATAAGAAAATTAGCACTTGTTTCGGAAAATAAAATCAGAAAAAATGAAAAGAAGCAAAAAAACAGCAAACACATACTTGAGCAGCCGCTTCTTGGTATCAATCCTCATGACTATGAAATCAACAAGCGCATCTGGAGGAGGAGGCAAAGGAGAGATATGAAGCAAATCCCCGAAAGAGGACTTGCTTATGACATCCCTCTTTTTCCCTTTGACGGTGTTGGCTATCTCGCGTAGCAGCTTTGCTGACCATCGGGTTATATAGATACCCATGCTGCAAAAACAAAAACAAAATGGGAAAACATGAGCTACATAGAGCAGGCATAACTGGATTTTCAGAAAAAACACTGCCTAATTACCATATCCTCATAAGATTCAGGAAAAATACAATAAAAAAATCAGAAAACATGAAACAAGGTCAATCAAAAAATTCAGAAACAAAAGCAACAAGGTAAATTCAGAAGCATGAGATTACATAAGTTACAAATGGATGATAGATTTCAGTAGCATAAACTGAAATTGAGTAGCATTAATAAAATTCAGTAGCATTCATACAAAAATCAGTAGCATACACTTGAGGTGTTGTAGAAACTACTAAAAAACTATCATCTACAAAAAGTTATTAGGTAGAGAACCTATGAGCTACGGAAATTCATAAGTTTTCTGACAGGATGCTGCAACACAGAAACATTCAGATTATAAGCTGCTACGCGTCAGCCGGCGGATTCTTTGAAAAATATCTGCCACTTCCTAAGTAGTCGGTTCTCATGAATCGAGTGGCCAAGAATCATCATGTACTACTGCAAACATAGGTTGTGTTGCGGAAACACGGGTCATGTTGCAACATAGATTAAGTTGTAGATTTTTTTTATTGCAACAAATGTTTCGCTGCAATTTATTATTGCAACAACAATCTTGTCAAAATGAAATTTCTGTAAACAACTACTACCTTTAATAGGTTTTACACACCGCACCAAAAATCTCCAGTTCTCCAATACCATGGCGGGCAGTGGCACGAAATTGAAAAAGAACACTACTAAAACAAATGAACACCACTAGAAAGAAACTGAAACTGAGTTTACATATGAAGATATCGACACTATCGTCAATTAACTGAAATAGGCATGTGCAATAGCAACAATTTAAACAAAAGCACATAGAAGATCTGCACGTAGAATTTCCTGAAACTGGTTTTACGCACCACACCCAAATCTCTAGTTATCTAATCTGCATGTGCAACAACAATGATTTAGGCAAGCACACAATGGTTTCCTGAAACTGAGTTTACGTCTTCTGATATGTCGACACTTTCATCAGTTAACTGAACTCAGCTAACAGAACAAGATTTTGATGATAAACTTGTCCATTCATTCAAGACTCTGATAAAATTCTAGGTGAAGGCTACAACAATCAGTAGCCTCCTTACACAAAGACAGTAACCAAAATCACCACACATGCTTGCTTTTTATTAAGAGCCCCGAGGTCACACACACTGACACAAGAACTAAAACTCAACTCATCCCTAATAATAAAAGTGCAGCTAAGCTCCCCTAAGATTCAACCCCGACGGCGCGACACCAGGCCTCTCTAGTTGCTGCCCTTGCTGATGAGCTCACCAGGCCTCTCTAGGTGCTGCCCTTGCTGATGAGGTCCAGGACGGTGGCGGTGGAGGGCAGCGCCCGGATGGCTCCCTTCTTGGTGGTCAGTTAACTGAAATAGGCTTGCAATGCCATTTGCAAATCACATCTTCCCAGTTCAGATTTCAGACATTCCCCGCCGGAGACTGCGGCGGATCGGCCATTCCTCGGCGAAGCACCGGGAAACTGGTCCTGCCGACTAGCTGCGGTCGGGTTTGCTTCGGCTACGCTCAAACGGAAGGAAGAAATGTTCAGTGGCGTTTCTTCAAACAAACGGCAGTACTAGAAGAATGGAGCTCAGCCGAAGAAATGTTCAAACCCTGACCAAGACCCTAGTTACTTTAGTCTAGTATTAGTAATATGATCTACCATGGCTTCAAGCTTTATTATTAGTAAAGAAAAGAAGCAGTCATCACCATGGAAATGACAGAAAGGTGTCAGGCTTCATTTTCCTATATGCATAACATGCCTACGACCGAGCTCCAGGGCATCATCAACAGAGTAAAATTGTTGATTTCTGCAAGAAGATGCAGCATACAATAGGTTTGCTAAGAAATCTGTAACGCACCGACACCGAGCGTCCTTTTCCTCGGCGGAGCACCGGGAAACTGGTCCTGTCGGCTAGCTGCAGATGGCGGTGCGGTGCTTGTGCAGGGAGGGGCGACGGGGGGTGCTGCGGGATCCGGGGCAGAACCGCACCCTGCCGGTAGGCGAGTGGCGTTGCGGTGCTTGTGGTGCGTGTGCGATGGGTGGCGCTGCAGGATCTAGAGGAGAACCGCAGGATCTAACGGAGCGTGGGGCGGAGGCTGGCACTGCAGGATCCACGCGAGAGCCGTACCTGCTTGGGTCGTCGACGACCGCTGCCACTCTTGAAGAAGTTGTCATCGCCGGCCTGGGTTCGCGCCGCCTTCCTCCCAGATCCAGTCGCCGTCGACTCCCAATCCCTCCAGCTACGGTCAACTGCTTCAGCTGCAGGAACAAACGGACTGAAACTGATGGGAAGTTTCAGGAAAACGGTCACCACTCGGTCACGGACCCGCCGGCCGCGGGAATAATTTGAGCCGTTAGATCAGAAAAGGATCTACGGACCAAGAGGCGGCGGACGAGAAACGCTGATCCGTCGGTGGGACGACAGAGTTTCCCAATTTTTAAACCGTGCATCGCATTTAGAAATTGTAGATATGTAGAACGTATAGATTTTCGTGTAGTTTCGCAGAATGCCACTTTCATGCATGATAAAAGTAATTAACCCCGCTGTTTGCATCGTTTTGCGTAGAGGACGTGTTAAAAACGGTTTAGTTCGTAGCTAGTGATCCCTAGCTCCGATGGAGATGAGCTATATATGAAAACCGACTAGAACGACGAGTAGAATCACGTGAACCACTTTTTTTCCGTTTATCAAGTATAAAATGTGATTAGGACAGATCTGGACAGAATTAGAATTTAACGCGTGGGGTAATCTCGGAGATGCTATATGTCATTTCCGACCTCATTTACAATGCCTAGATATATAGTTTAGTTATGCTTCACCTCTTGCCATGTTAAACAACATTTAATATTGATGTGTACCTAATCGGGATAGAACTAAATAACTCGTATGTGGAGTTTCGTCAATATGCAACTCATTGCATATTGAACTTCACTTAATGTGTAGTGTTTGATTGTTGTGAATTGCCATGCCCTGTCTTGCATATACTCTTTTGTTCATGCATCATATGTGTTGTGCGTCGTGTGGTGAATATCGTGTGTTATGCTTGTTCCCGGTTTGTTTCGCCTTGATATAGTTAAACAAGCGTGTCGGATTGTGCGGACCCATTCGACTACATCGGTTCGTCTGCTTGACCGAGTCATTCTTCTTCCAAGCGGTATCTTAGGCAAGATGACCATTTCCCCTGATACCATTACTATCGTTGCCATGCTAGTTTTACCGTTTCTATCGATTATGTCTCGTTGCCTACCACATGTTAAATATCAGCCTCTCAATAATGCCATGAAAGCCTTCAACCTGTTCAACCTAGCAAACCACTGATTGGCTATGTTACCGCTTGCTTAACCCTGTGTTAGCATTGCTAGTTGCAGGTGCTTTGCTTCCATGTGATAAGATGGGTTCCTTGTTATATCACCCTATTATATGCTATTTAGTTTAATGCACCTATATACTTGGTAAAAGGTGGAAGGCTCGGCCTTTCTAGCCTGGTGTTTTGTTCCACCTTTGCCCCCTTAGTTTCGGCTACCCGTATTATGTTCCATAATTGAGCGCTCCTAAAAAGATCGGGGTTGTTATGGGGACCCCCTTGATAATTCGTTTTAGATTAAAGTTGGTCTGGCAATTCCCAACATTGGTACTACATTTGCCCACATAATAATTTTGTTAATACTGAAAGCAAAGGGCGTCATGAACCCGAGGAGTATTTCTACATAATTCAGGGAGGGCCAGTGTTGATGGTGCTGGTCCAAACCAGAGCAGCTTACTAACGCTACCCGGGGCAACTCGGCGTCTGGCGTGGTAACCATCGCTCATTCGTCGTGTCCTGAGAACGAGATACGCGGGTTCTATCGGGATCGTCGACACGCCGGGCGGTCTTGCTGGATTAGTTTTACCTTTGACGAATGTCTTGTGCATCGGGATTCCCGTGATGCATTGGGTAATCTCAGAGTTGAGGTTTTCCACTAAGGAGTCCGACGAGATCGCAAGTTTCGTGATCGAGGATTTCTATGCGAATTGTGGTAATTTGTGATGGATTAGTTGGAGCACCCCTGCAGGGTTAAATCTTTTCAAAAAGTCGTGCCCGCGGTTATGTGGCAACATGGAAATGTTGTTTAACACTGGTTCTAGATAACTTGAAGTTAATTAATTAAAATATGCCAACTGAGTGTGTAACCGTGACTGTCTCTTTCGTGAGTTCCTTCTCCGATCGAGGACACAGTGGGGTTATGTCTAACGTAGGTAGGTGTTCACGATCATTCATTTGATCATCAGTAGTCACGTCCGCTAGGCGTAGATCTTCCCCCTCTTATTTCTTGTACTCATAAGTTTAACCACCTAATATATGCTTAGCCGCTGTTGCAACCTCACCACTTAACCTTACCTCACCCATTAAGCTTTTCTAGTCTTGATACCTTTGGAAATGAGATTGCTGAGTCCCCTGTGGCTCACAGATTACTACAACACCAGTTGCAGGTACGGGTAAAGGTTAATTGACGCGAGCGCGTTGATTGTTCATTTGGAGTTGCTTCTTCTTCTTCATCATCGATCTAGAATGGGTTCCAGGCCGGCAGCCTGGGATAGCAAGGATGGACGTAGTTCTTCTTTTCTCGTTTGTTTCCGTCCGTAGTCGGACCCTGCTCTTCTTCATGATGTTTATGTATTGTACTGCTGTGACTCTAATGTAGCTTGTGGCGAGTGTAAGCCAATTCTATATATATAACTCTTCTTTTTAGTACATGTACTTGTAACGATATCCATTCTTGCGAAACGACGAGATGCGCTTCTATCACTTACGAGGCCCTCGTGCCAAATTGAGGATAGGGTCGCATCTTGGGCGTGACATTTTCACTAAACTCACAATTTCAGCCACATGCCTACTTTGACAAAGCACAACTTGCACATACAAACTCCTAAGCATGAAACAAAACCACCATGCTGTGAAGGGGTTCTCCCTCTACTGCCACAGCAAAGAATCATCCTCTTGGGCTCATCACATCTCATGGCATCAAGCTCTAAACATAGTTTAAAACAGAAAAATGACATGTCCAGAAAGTATCCAAAAGGGAAATCTGATTTCACCAATGGATTCCTGGGATGATTCTACCCCAAAAACATATATGAAACCTAGGTACTTGCATACAACAAATAGGCACAAAGCAAAGATGAAAATCTACATGGAGTCACATAGACTCAAATAGTGACATATCACATGTGTTGCACACTAGTCCATCACCTACACATGCACTTGCACACTCTCATCACTCCAATGGTGCACATGAGGGGTATACCTCATGTTCATGTGCCTTAGCACCACAACACACGCACATACAAACAAGCATGCACTCACTAGCACCTACACATGCTATTCTAAAACACACACATACTTACACTCACAGCACTATCACTAACACACACAAATACAAGCTTCCAACACAAGAGCTCCTAAGGCAATACCATGCCTTGGGCATGTGGGTGTCACACACACACAAGCACCACATGGATCCATACACACTCACATACCCATGGGTGCTTGCTCACTCACAAGCACACCACTCATGCACATGCACTAGTGCCATATGCACAAGCACACCCACACACACACACACATGGTGAAATACATCTACACCATTACTTGGGTGCTTGCACCACACAAGCACACACTCTCATACATCACCTACACAAGAAACAGGAGAAGAGAAGGAGACACCGTCAGACAGAAGGGAGGCACGCACGTGGGCTATCGCTGGGGCAAAAGAGAGGGAGAAGATGGGCCTCGGGAGGGGAAGGAAGCCCATCTGGTGCCAGATAGAAGAAAAAGGAAAACCTTGGGGTTTTCCTATTTAAAACACAGCCAGCAAACAATAAATCTCCTAGGTAATCTAAGGCTTCAAAAATAAAGATAAAAATGCCCCTGGTCATAAGGAATTATGACTTATTTAAATAAAATGAAAAGAGAATTTTTGGAGCATATAAATATTTTCAAAACAAAATTTGAATAACCTGTTTTGTGAATATTTACCCCACTCAAACAAAGTTTCAAAACACTTTAAACCTAGCACCACACTCACCACAAATCACTTTGAAATATAAACATTTTTTAATCAGGGATAGGGCAAGTAAAACTAGAGCGTTGAGAATTAGAGAAGGGGGGGAGTTGAAACCTATTTGAAATCTAGGAAAGTTGCACCCCACTTTCAAATACCTCTCCACATCACATCACATATCATCACATCACATTCCACATCCAAGGATCCACAAGAACAACAAACACAAAGAAGGCCAAAGATATGGATGCATTTATGCAAAGGGAAACAAGACATGCACATGAAATACCACATGAAATATACTCTCATATCAATGACATGATGGACCCACATACAAGAAGGTTCCAAATAAGGCAAGTTACACTCTGGGGCATTACAATATGGTAGCAAAATGGGTCAGCAATAATCAGCTCAGAGATGCAAAGTTGAAAAGACGCTCAACGACGGTACCATGCTGGTCCTAGGCTACACCGTACTAGAGACGCGAGCCTAGAACACCAACAAATTCACGATGCTACACGGAATCAAGTGAAGAACCACTGTGATTTTCTTTCTCTATTTTTTTGCTCTTGTTTTGCGCTCTTTTTTTAGAAAATCACTATAATGGAGAATGTCTCAAAACTCTTCCGAAGGACCAAAAACAGGATAGGCACTAAAAAAAATTGACAATTTTTTCTGGAGCAATTCGGGGCTGCGACGACCAAAAATTGCGAAAAAAATCACTATGATGGCGAGTGTCTGAGAACTCTCTAAAGAGCTTAACAAAACGATAGCGAAAAAAAATTCACCCTCTGATTTTTTTCCCCGAAACCTACTCAGTTAAGGAAACGCGAGACCGAAAACAAGAGGATCTCGAAATTAACCTAAGACCGAAATGACTCAGACTAGGATTTTTGGTGGATATGTGGTGGTGCTATATGGTGGCAAGGATAATGGTGGCGTGGTGGTGGTATATGGCAGCCGCGATGATGGTAGCGTGGTGGTGGTATGTGGCAGTGATGAAAGATGTTGCGGTGGCGGCGTGACAACCTGTGAAAAGAACTCAAAACTCTAATGGACTCGACACTAAGACCAGCAACTCGATAGGACGATGTAACCATAAATTCAACAAAACAAAATACTGAAAAGACTATGCAAAGGCTCAGATTGGTTCGGATATGATGATCTAACCCTTTTTTGTCTTTTCCGTGGACTATAGGTATGAAGAACAGAGGCGAGCTAACTAAGAAAAACTGGAAAAATCTCACCGAGCAACCTGGGAATCTGATACCACTTGATAGAGGCAAAGTTGTGCCTTTCTTTTGATGACATGGTGGTTATCGTTTTGGTGGAGTAGACTTTGACGATCCGATTACGAACGTGTGAGGACATCGCGCCTTAGCAATCGCTAAACCAACTCCGAGAGGTTATTGACCACGCCGAAGAACGATTAACCTGACCACGAGGGTTTGTTTCCTGCACGCAAACGAAGAACAAGAAAGAAACTAAGAATGCAATTTGGATATTACGAATATAAGAGGAAAACATTATTGATGAAGGTGGTGTTCTCTGACGCCTTTGTCTGGCCATGGAACACAAATGAAGAAGGCGAAGTTGCAGCTATGATGAACTTCTAATGAAACAAAACCCATGTCTAAACGGTGCCCTAATGGCCGTATATATGGGGAAAAAGAAGAGGAATATCGTGACCCCTTGGAGGAGGGGTCCGAAACCGACCCTAACTCAGTTTCCTCACACATACAAGTTCTAAAAATAGCCTATAATGTGGTGTTCCGAAATTATGTGGGCCTGGCCCAAAAATAAGGTGGCACAACACCTATAATAGCCTATGGACGAAACTTATGAAGTGGCATCTTGAATATTTCGTCCAAGCCTTCATGCTCTCCTAATGGTGGCTTCAAAGTGAAAAAATCACCAGTGGAAGCTCCATTGTTCTTTCCTGCGCGTGCACCTTCTACTCCATGCTTGATCCCGCTCCAACGGATATCCTTCTCGTCCATGCTAGGTCCTTCTTTCATAAGTACAACAAACTATCTAACTTAAGAAGCATCATATGTTTATGAAGATTAGAAGGATTTCCATGAAAAGAAAGTACCTGGTAATTCGATTGGCATTCTTGAGCTCTAGTAACTGGTCCAGTATGTATAAAAGCCGGGGATATGGGTGTAACAATGGTGTTGATGTCCTCATCAGCGTCAACCATGTCCGCAAAGGGTAGTTTTGTCGTCAGCGTACGACAGAGCACACGACATTTTTTTGCCATTAGTGAAATTATTTTTCCGTCAAGTGGGTTGGTAGACGGCAAACAAATGATAGAAGAGGGAGCAGCCTAACTAACCGACGACGTTAGTCCTTTTTGCCGTCAGCTTTGTGCTAGCCTAGATGGCAAAACTGTTAGTTTTTTGCCGTCTTCAATGCAGTTTGAAGACGGCAAACCACCAAAGATCTTTGTCATTTGTTGATCTTGTACAACATGGTAAATTACCTCAAATCTTGGCCATCATCTGCTTATACACAAACGACAACCCATATTAATGGGAGGGCCATGTGTTTTTTTTGCCGCATGAACATGACGACCAATAGGCTACTCTCCCTTTTTGTTTTCTAATCTCATGTTTGGCATGTTATTTTCACAATATAACAGCATAAATAGATAATATAACAACATCAATAGACAATATAACAATATAGTCCATAACACATCCATACATATATATATATATACACACACACACACATACATACATATAGCACAGACGATAACACATCCATATGTAAATAGTCTATAGCACATTCATACAACATCTTCTATCTTATATTTACTAATTGAAGGCACCAAATGAACCTCCAATTTAATCCACATCATTAAGATTATTTTAACTGTTCAATGTATGTAATTGATTAATCTTGACCCTACGATTTATGTTACATAAATATTACCCAAAAGATACACAACCTGACCCAATCTTCACGTAGGTAATGACTAGCAGAAAAAAAATCCCTCCACGCAGATCACGTTCAGAATCACTAGTGGGGACGAGGCCTTTAGCCCCGGCCCGTAAGGGGCTTTAGTCCCGGTTCACCAACCGGGACTAAAGGGGCGGGACTAAAGGCCTAACCTTTAGTCCCGGCCCTGTTCCAAGCCGGGACTTAAGGTGCTCCACGTGGGCGCCTCGTAGCGCCCTCAGGGGCAAGCCCTTTAGTCCCGGTTCGTTACACGGACCGGGACTAAAGAGTTTCAGATTTTGTTTATTTTTGGGTTTTTTTTTAATGAAATTATTTTTGGGTTTTAGGGTTTTAGGGTTTAGGTGTTCGGGAGATTAACGTGATGCCTCGTTTGGTGTTCGGGAATTAGTTTTCATATAATTTAAATAGAAATAATTATGCATATTATATAAGATTAACTTATCTTACAAGCGAGCATATATATACAATTATATGGAGATCTGAATTATCGGGACTAGAGCCCGTCTATTCGATTACATGGACGAACATCAGTAATGGCCCCTAGCTACACTAAATCATCCTTTGTCATCTATAGCTTCCGTCCTCAGAAAGGTCGCAAGCTCCTCTGCAACAGCAATCGCGCGTTGCTCTGGTAGGACCTTCGTCCTCATGGCCGTGTACTATATAAGAAGAGGAGATGAATATCAATATCAATCATGATAACAAAGAATGACGGGTAAAAATAGAGGTGTGAATATTCATTGCTTACGTCGAATCTGTGATCCTTGAGCTGAGAGGTAAACGTGCGAATGGTCTCGCAAACATAGTATCCATATAGATGCGTCCCCCGTGGCTGCCGGTCGCACTGTACGAGAATAGAATATATATAATCAAAATAATAATCTAGCATCATAAATGTATTGAAAATAGAAGTATATCATACTACTACTTACCTGAGCCGCTCTAAAGGTCAGCTTCTCAGGCTCGATACCGGGAGTCACGCACTTGAACCGCTTCCAAACCCTGCCCGACAAGGATAATGATTTGCTAAGTTTTTTATTAATTGATACATCAGAAAATCATCGAAATAGACCGATAGAGCGCAAGAATGATTGAAATTACCCTTGGAGCATGTCCTGCAGGCTTTGGAACTGTTCCAAGGGTCTCGATAATGGGTCGAAGGCGTCAACTCTTCCCTTATCAATTTGAATGTCCAACAGAATCCAATGGAAGCTGCACATGTGTGTGTGTGTGTGTATATATATATATATATATATATATATCAGTAACTTATCAATTACACTTATAAGTGAATGGACATAACAGAGTAAAGACCCTCACCTAAAGTTATATGGAAACAGTATGTGGTCACAGAAATTTTGATCTGTTAGAAACCTTAGAAGGTTTTCCTCCGTCTCCTTGGGTTTATCAGTTAGCGTTGCTATATGAATTTTTTCTGGGTCAATAAACCCAATATTTAGGATGTTCCTACTTTTACAATCCAAAATCTTCATTTTGCATAATAGAGTACAAGTTAATATAGACAATGAATTGAAATAACTAAACAAGTTATATGTAGACAACGAATTGAAAAACTTACAGACAATAGCAACTCATAAGCGATTTGTCGAGGGCGTCGCCATTGTACATCTGGAAGAGTTCATCAAAGTCGATATGGATTTCTTCGGGGCGGCCGTAGTACTCCCGTGGGACACTCACCACGATCATCGTTCTCCCATTCTTTGATTCACTTAAGTACCATGTATGCAAGTAACGCATATTTGTTGGGAGATCATCTTTGCTGACCAAAGGCGCTCCCATGACCAACTGTGGCTTAGGGGCTACCACAGCCTTGGGTAACCTGTCGTCTTGGGAATCCAGAATGTCTTCAACCGGGATACCCCATTCAGCCCCCCACTTCTTTGCTAATTCCAAATCTTGCCCCTGCACCGAAGGGGGAACATTCTCGGTTAACACCGTGAGGGGTGGGATCGACTGTTTGGCCTGTTGTCCAAGATGAGGAACGTCTGAATTTTTCTTGCTTGTAGTTGAACTTGATTTGCTCCCACTTGCACTTGCACGTGGTCTGCTCTTTTTCACTTCCTTCTGCAATGTGCGTGTATAGTCATCAGCCTTATGGTGTAAGTCATACTGTGATGGAAGGGTCGTGAAGTATTTTGCAAATGCTATTTGCTTCTCGGTGTATTTCGGGCGGGGCTCGGGTTCCTTCTTTTTCATCTGAGCATCATGATGTTCCTTTGCTATCCTGGCGTTTTCCTCGGGGGTACAATCATAAGGTCTGATAGGAAGATTAGCATGAGGTACCTTTGGGAGGGGCGACCGTTTGCGCTTTGGGGGGGTCCATCGCTTAGAAATCATCGGCGGAGCGTTCTTGCTAGCACGCTTCCGCTTAGTATCCGGAGCGGGCGGCGGCGGAGACGGACGACCCAAGTCCGGCGGCAGTGATCGAGATGGACTCGTGTTGTGCTGGCCGACGTCATGTGGAGGGCTTGGAGGTAATGGAGGTGTAGGTGACCTGCGGCGACTCGGAGGCGGTGTTGTCCTTGGGGCCGAGCCTGGAAGCTTGATGTAGTTCTTGTCCCATAGGATGACTCCACCGAGTACTTCTCCGAGTGTCCTCTCATCTTCGGCAACAGCTATGTCGAGCTCCATATCATGAAACCCCGCCATGATTTCATCCACCTCGACTTTAGCAAAGCCAGCTGGAATCTCACGGCCATGCCAGCGTGCATCAGGGCCAGAAGGTAAAGCTTGTCCGGCGGCCACCTTCATGGATATGTTCTTGAATTTCTAATAGAGTTCACATGATGTTGACTCCTTGATTCCATCCACGGGGTAGCCGGGACCGCCCTCTATCATTCTTCGTGCATCGTCGGGCGGTGCCTCAGATTCAGCCACACTGCTTTTCTGCTTACACGGGGTGCCGGTAATATCAAATGCAGGATCTTCCTGGCGCGCTACTCCTCTAAGCTCATCAATCTGCTTCTGTTGCTCGTTAATACTGGCAAGCAACTGGTTGAACTTGTCATTCTCCTCATCCTGCTGCCGCTTCTTTGCTCTCTCTCGGCTTGTGTAAGTGTCTTGGTCTGTGGCAAACCCAAGCCACCACGGGTAAGAAGGACCGAAGCCTCGCGTTCGTCCTCCATGTTCGTCATTGCCGAGGACCAGTGTGAGCAAATCTTTCTCTCTATCTGCAATGAACTTTCTTTTTCCCTCCTTAATTTCTTTCACTATCCTTTTCCAATTCTTCCTGGGTATCCTAAGACTTTCACTGCAGATGAGGTCCCCTGTTTCTTCGTCGTACGAACCACCATGCGCAAGGAACCAATTTCTTGCTCTCAATTCCCACTCATCACGGAGTGGTTCAGGTACGATGCCTTTAGCTAGCAGATCTTGCTCTTTCTTATCCCACTTTGGGATGGCAGTCTCATAGCCCCCTGGCCCCAGCTTGTGGTGATATTTCTTCTTGTCGGCATTTATCTTGTTCTTTTCTGATAATGCCTGGGCATCTTCTGACTCCTTGTACTCTTGAAATGCCTTCCAGTGATTCGCCTGCTTGGCTAGATACCCCTCGAATACTGGCACTTTCTTCGTCTTCAGAGAGTTTTTCCATAGCTTCTTCTTCCAGCTATGGAACAGTTCGGCCATCTTCTTTAGAGTCCACTGCTTGACTTTGGCCCTCAGTTTGTCTACGGCGTCTTCATTCTCACATTCTGGCAGGTTGAAATGTGACATGAGATCATTCCAAAGATTATCTTTGTACCTTTCGGTGAAATAGTCACTATCGGCTGCCCCTTTGCGCTGGTTCCACTCCCGAACACTGATCGGGACGTGATCCCTAACGAGGACTCCGCATTGCTTCTTGAATGTGTCAGCAGCATTCTTAGAAAGCTTGGGTTCGCCCGTAGGCAGTATCACCTCAAAGGTGTAATGCGTCCGCGCATCCAACTTTCTAGTCGGTCCTCGTTTCGTAGCTTTGCTCGATGTGGAGGCCTAAGAGGGAGAAACATTCGTCAAATGAATGTATATGTATACAATATAGAGCTATCTCCAATATTTTTCACATATTACAAGTGATTGTCGAACTTCATATGTATACCTCGCCGGACTTTATTATTTCTTCACCGGCTTCTCCACCGGCTTCTCCATCAGTGAAGCTATCACCGTCTCCGTCATTGGACCTATCTCCTGCCCCATCGGCTTCATCTTCGTGTCGGTCTACCTCCATTCCATATCCGGAGGGGTTTAGATATGACGACGGAGATTCAGCTGGTTCAACGTCGGGGCCGTCTTTGATTATATCTTCGAGAAGTTCTTCCTCTTCGAGGTTCCTGATATGTGGATCCATAGTTCTGCAAAAACGGACATTTGATTAACTAATAAACTAACAAACTATATAAGAGGTGTTGGAAACTTCGAAGTGTCGTTTTATATAGGAGGACCTTTAGTCCCGGGTCTTGGCTAGAACCTAAACTCTAAAATATGTCTAACGGATTCTCTTAACCTTTGTACGAAAAAAGAATTATTCTATCAGGAACTCCGTTCGTAAAATAAAGTAGTATTCAAATTAGCATGCATTCAATTATAAGCAAATACATCATCTCTTTTGACTGTACATTGTCGAATATTATCACTAATACTCCTCGAATACTATCATACATATAGCATCACTGATACATCTAGAACCGTAGCGCCCGACGGGTATCGGCGCGGGCGGTGGACACCCAAAGAGAAGGAACCATCACAGGATCATAGCTCCAGTGAGATCCCCGAAGAACCTGCCAGGTATGCTCGAACCTGCCCTCCAACGCAACCATGTAGCGACGGACGTGCTCATCCTCCTCGCTGACACGGTGACGTACCACCTCCGCGGTGTCCGGAAGCCTCGGCACCGTCACTGGCCCACGCGACCGCCACCAAATAAGGATCGGGTCAACGACGGGCTGGCTCCTCACCAACCTACGCCCCCCGGAAGGTAGCACCTCCCAATACCAGCCGGGCGGAGCCCAGTCCCGGACAAGGCCTCTCTGATCAAGCAGGTGTCCTCCGCCGAGTCGACGACGAGGATGCGGGATAGGCATCGTAAAATGAACTAAAAAATAAACTAGTTCTATTAATTTTCTTGCTAAAAATAAACTATTAACACTTAAGCATATACAATAGCAAAATTAAACTATTAACACTTAAGCATATACAATAGCAAAATTAAGCAATAATCTAAGAAACACTATTAACACTTAAGCATATACACTATACAATAGCAAAATTAAATGACAAAAAATATATTTCTTCTTCTTGTAACCCTAAACTAATTTTTCCTCTTCTTCTATTTCTCCTCTTCTTCTACTTCTTCTTCTACTTCTACTTCTCCTCTTCTTCTACTACTTCTCCTCTTCTCTTCTTCTACTTCTTCTCTCCTCCTCTTCTAATTTTTTTCTCTTCTTCTACTTCTCCTCTTCTTCTATTTTTCCTCTTCTTCCCCTCTCCTCCTCTTCTTATTCTCCTTTTTCTTCTTTTCTTCTCCTCCTCTTCTTATTTTCCTTTTTCCTAATCTTATTTTCATATTTTTGTTCATATTTCTTCTTCTTTTCTAAATATTACTAACCCTAATAATCTAGCACAAACCTAATAATCTGGCAAAAATCTTTTTCTTTTTCTTCTTTTCTTCTCTTTTTCTTCTTTTCTTCTCCTTTTTCTTCTTTTCTTCTCCTTTTTCTTCTTTTCTTCTCCTTTTTCTTCCTTTCTTCTTCTTTTTCTTCCTTTCTTCCCTTTTTCTTCTTTTCTTCTCCTTTTTCTTCTTTTCTTCTCATTTTTCTTCTTTTCTTCTCATTTTTATTCTTTTCTTCTCATTTTTCTTCTTTTCTTCTCCTTCCCTTTTTCTTCTTTTCTTCTCGTTTTTCTTCCTTTCTTCTCCTTTTTCTTCCTTTCTTCTCCTTTTTCTTCCTTTCTTCTCATTTTTCTTCCTTTCTTCTCCTTTTTCTTCCTTTCTTCTCCTTTTTCTTCTTTTCTTCTCCTTTTTCTTCTTTTCTTCTACTGGCCGGAGTGTTGGGGAGGAGGGGGCGGGGGGCTTACCGGTCGGAGGTGTCGACAGCGCACGGCGAGGAGGACGGCGGCGCGCGGCGAGGAGGACGGCGGCGGCGAGGAGGGCGACGGCGACGGCGAGGAGGACAGCAAGCGGCGGCGAGGAGGACGGCGGCACTACTAGAATCAGAGATTTTGCCGTCTGCCTAGTCTTTCCCGTCTGCTAGCTGATGGCAAAGACACTCTTTGCCATTAGCTTCAGCAAAACTGACGGCAAAGATCTGGCTGATGGGAAAGAAGGTCTTTGCCAGCAGTCAACTCTATGCTGTCTGCCGCAGACGGCAAAGAAGGGGCCAGCAGACGGCAAAGAAGCTCATCTGGCCGGGGGAACCTTAGGTCAAACTACTCCCCTCTTTGCCGTCTGCTGGCTGACGGCAAAGATGCCAGAGGCAGACGGCACAGAGTATACACCCCTTTGCCGTGTGCCGGCAGACGGCAAAGGTCCTGAATCTAGTAACAGCTATCCCGCCCCCACCGTGGCCCTCTCTCTCTCTCTCAAACGGCCAGTCCCTCTCTCTCTCCTCCCCCGATGCCCAACGCCGCCACCACTGTCGCACGGCCACCCCGGCGCCGCCCCGGTGCCCCTCGTGCCGCCCCGAAGCCCCACAACCCCCCCGGCACCCCTGGTGCCGCCCCTGAAGCCCCACCACCGGCGCCCCGTGGTGCCCCTGGTGCGCCCCCGCTGCCCCACCCCCGGCGCCCCTGGTGCCGCCCCCACAGCCCCACCGCCGGCCCCGCCGGCACAGCCACTGCCCCGCAGGCCTCGACGCCTCCCCCGCAGCCCCACTGCCGGTAAGCCCATCCACCCCCGCCCCCTTGATTTTTTATTTTTTGGTATTTAGTTTTTTGGAATTAGATTATAACTACCGGCATGATTTTTTATTGTTGTTGTAGTAGTTGTGGCATGATTGTAGTTGTTGTTGTTATTGTATTTGTTGTGGCATATATAGTTTAGTTGGTAGGTTAGTTAATTAGTAGTTTTAGTGGTAGTTTAGTTAGTTGGTAGATTTAGTTAGTTAATTAGTAGATTTAGTAGGTAGTTTAGTGGTAGATTTTGTTTTGTTATTTAGTGGTAGCTAGATTATTTTTTAGTTACTTAGTGGTAGATTATGTTTTTGTTTTTTGTTGTTGTTTAGTGCTATCTAGGTTTAGCGATAGGTTTAGTTAGCTTCGTTAGTTAGGTTAGTTAGTTAGTTAGCTTAATAGAAAGAACAGGAAGAAGAAGAAGAGGAGGAGGAGGAGAAGAGGAGAGGAGGAGGAGGAGAAGAAGAAGAAGAAGAAGAAGAAGAGGAGGAGGAGGAGAAGAGGAGAAGAGGAGGAGGAGGAGAAGAAGAAGAAAAAGAAGAAGAGGAGGCGGAGGAGGAGGAGAGGAGAAGAGGAGGAGGAGGAGGAGGAGAAGAAGAAGAAGAAGAAGAAGAAGAAGAAGAAGAAGAAGAAGAAGAAGAAGAAGAAGAAGAAGAAGAGGCGGAGGAGGAGGAGAAGACAAAAATAAGAAGGAGAAGAAGAAAAGAAGAAGAAAAGAAGAAGAGATGAAGAAGAGAAGAAGAGAAGAAGAATACCTTCTACTCCTTCTCCTTGCTTTAATTTCCGCAACAATGACATAATTAGTCCATTTAGCTCCAAAATGCCATAATAACCTCAAAATGGCATAAGAACCTTGGTTAGCTCACGAATATTATATACTTAGCTTGTTTTCCTCTAAAATGACATAATTGGAATATTTGTGTTGATCGGGTGGATTTACATGTGATAGTTGTCTCGTCGCTGTGAGGTCTGCTGTGCGAAGACCTGCGAGTGCGTTGTACGAGCTCCGCCCCTGCATTCGTGGGTCAGTACAAATTTCATCTCCTCCCCGCCCCTTCATTTACTGTGGCTCGGTTTCCGGATGAAACTTTCTAGATTTAGGTAATTCAATTAATTTATCACTATGCGTGACCAGTATGCGTCTCCCGTTCGAAAGGGCGACATCTATAAATATGCATGTCTTTGCATATTCATAACCGTCATCCTTTCGAAATGTCCAACATTATCCATGGACAGCCCGAGTATATGTAGATTGGGTTCGTTTTCCCGTATGCTGTGCTGTGGATCCGATGCGGAATTTCGTCAGTGCCTCCCTGTTGTTCTCCGGATGCACATCCTCTCTGTTTATTGCGGAGACGTGTATCAGGAGAACAGCGGGGAGATGCTGCCGAAACTTTGCGTTGGATCCGGAGCAGAGCATGGGAAAACGAACCCAATCTACACATACTCGGCTGGGATTAGGACCTATCTTTACCTATTAGCGTGTAGGTTGCCTGGACGTAATAAAAATGGCGAACCTGATTAACCGATGAACATAAATGCTAAATTATATATAAATATATTTCTTCTGTCTTTAGTAGCTACGCAAGATGAGTGATCATGCGTGGATGTATACCGGTCACCCTAGTCAGAAAGAGATGACGAAAGAATGGTTTTTAAAAACAAAGGAATTTGTGAAAGCCGCATTCGCAAATGGCCAGGAAAGAAACTATTGCCCCTGTCCTAGATGCGACAACTATAAAAAGACGACAGAGGCTGTAATGATTAAACACCTGCAGAGGAGGGGTTTTAAGCCTAATTATACGGTGTGGACATTTCATGGTGAGTCTATACAACGCACAAGAGCTGAGGTGGTCCGTCGTCGCACGGACGAGCATGGTATTGGGATCGAAGACATGGTGCAAGACTTTGATGATGCTCGGGATCCGGAAGATGAGATGGAGGAATCTGCAAAGGCCTTTTATAAAATGTTGGAGTCTTCAAAACATCCTCTCCATGAGCACACTGAGCTCTGTCAGCTGGATGCAATTGCACAAGTAATGGCTCTGAAGGCTCAGTTCAACTTGGGAAGAGAATGCTACGACGCGATGATGACACTATTTGGACGTTTCCTACCCAAAGGCCATGTCATGCCTGCAAACCTGTACGAGTGGGACAAAATACTTCGTGTACTTAAGATGCCCTATGAGAAGATAGATGCATGTGAGAAAGATGTGTATTATTTAGGAAGGAGTATGCACACTTGGACTATTGTCCCAATAGCGAGTCTTGCAGGTATCTTGTGGTAGACAACGGTATGGGTGAGAAGAGGCAGACCAAAATCGCAGTTAGTGTTCTTCGGTATATGCCAATCGTACCAAGACTTCAACATCTTTTCATGGTCGAAGAGACAGCCAGACAGATGACATGGCACAAATTGGGCAAAAGAACCAAACTAGATGCGGATGGGAATAAGATGATGGTACACACATCGGATGGGGAAGCGTGGAAACATTTCGATGGATTGCATCAGGATAAAGCGGCAGATCCAAGGAATCCTCGAGTCTGCACCGCCACGGATGGTTTTAATCCCTTCTGCATGACGGCAACCCAATACAGTTGTTGGCCTGTATTTGTCATTCCACTCAATCCCCCCCCGGGCAGATTATGCAAAGAAAGAACATATTTCTGACGTTGATAATTCCAGGGCCCAATTATCCGGGGAAGAATATGAATGTGTACCTGCAACCTCTTAAGGATGAATTGGAAGAAGCTTGGTAAAATGGGGTCAAGACATACGATGCCGCTAGAAAAGAAAACTTCAAAATGCATGTGTGGTACATGTACTCTATGCATGACTTGCCAGCGTATGCGCTAATCTCTGGATGGTGTGTGCATGGAAGGTTCCCGTGCCCCCAATGCAAGGCAGCTCTTCAGTTTCATTGGTTGCAGGAGGGTCGGAAGTATTCTTGCTTTGACTTGCATAGACAGTTCCTGGATCCTGACCATCAGTTTAGAAAAGACAAGAAGAACTTTACCAAAGGTAAAGTTGTCAAAAACTTGGCACCACCTGCGTTCACAGGCCAACAGATCCTGGATCAGTTAAACGCCCTCGAGCCTGATCCAGAGCGTCCAGGGTATTTCAAGGGGTATAATTCAAAACATGCCTTTACTCACAAGCCATGCTTCTGGGATCTGCCTTACTTCAAAGACCTCCTTCTTCCACACAATATCAACATGATGCACACTGAAAAGACTATCGGAGAGGCTATTTTTGGTACATTGTTCGACATAGATGGGAAGACAAAGGATAATATTAAGGCTCGAGTCGATCAAGAGACACTATGTCATAGACCGTTACAAAACATGCGAGAAGGCAAAGGAAAGCAGAAGTGGTCGAAGCCAAAGGCCTGGTTCAGTCTTGGAAGGCTAGCTATGAGGGAAATTATCTTGTGGGTCAAAATGCACTTGATGTTCCCCGATGGGTATGGAGCGAATCTAAAGAGGGGAGCGAGTCTTGAAAAATTAAAAATCTTTGGTCTCAAGAGTCATGATTGGCACATATGGCTAGAGCGGGTAATGCCGGTGATGTTACGTGGCTTTATTCCTGAGGATGAATGGCTAGTACTGGCGGAGCTGAGCTATTTCTTCCGTGTTCTTTGTGCGAAAGAATTGTCGCCTGGCGTGGTAGAAGACATGGAGGAGTTTGCACCGGAGTTGTTGTGCAAGTTAGAGAAGATCTTTCCACCAGGCTTCTTTAATCCAATGTAGCACTTGATTTTACATCTACGGACCGAGGCAAGATTGGGTGGGCCCGTGCAAGATCGTTGGTGCTATGCAACTGTGAGGATGCAGAAGACCCTTCGAGCTAAATGTAAAAATAAGCGTAGAATTGAAGCATCGATGGCTGAGGCATTCATTACTGAGGAGGTGGCAAACTTTGTGACAGCACACTACGAAGCCAAAAATCATCATTTGCATAATCCGAAGCCTCGGCACAATGATGGAGACCCTAAAAAAGGTGGGTCCAACCTCAGCCTATTCAAAGGGAAGCTCGCATCAGCCGGTGCTTCGAAACCAATAACGTTGGATATCGAAGAATGGCGGAACATTTTGTTGTATATCTTCAACAACCTAACAGAAGTGCGGCCGTACATCGAGTGAGTTCTCGGCACATTTTCCCGTAACTTCTAATTCATTTGAACTGCTCTTATTCCCGGATATTTCAAACAGCCGTTACGTCATCAAATTCTCGGATGGAGCGGTGATCGAAAATGATTCCGTCGAAGAGTATGAGCTTCTGTCAAAGACAGGAGGCGGCTATCCCGGTTTCATCTCTCGGTTCAAACAAACGGTAATTATCAATAATGGACCATTTCATTCTTGGTCTAACTTGCGGCTAATGCAACAACCGTTTCGTATTAAACTTGTAGGCTAATTCAGAGTCTATGGACGCCGAATTGAGACAAGTCGCTAATGGTTTTGACTATAAGGTCCGTTCATTTGAGAAATACAACATCAACGGGTATCTCTTTCGTACCTTTGGAAAAGAGCTATCTATGCCTGATCGGAAATCTACAAATTGTGGTGTCTCTGCTATCGGCGAAGGTGTTATCGAGTATTATGGAAGAGTTGAAGCAATTTATGAACTTCAATTCTATGGTGAAAACCCACCGAACCTCGTAGTCTTCAAATGTTATTGGTTCCAGCCGAAAAAGACTAGACGGACTCATGAACATATAGGACTAGTCGAAATCAATCCAAACACCCATTTAGATGTTCCCGATGTCTATATTACGACTCAACAGGCGACCCAAGTTTTCTATCTACCGTGGGCATGCCAAACGGATAAGAATCTGGAAGGTTGGTATGTTGTTTATGAAGTGCCGCCACATGTCAGACCACCTCTCCCAAATGAACAGGATTATGAACCTCACATTAACCCAGACACATATGATGGAGAATTCTTCCAAGAAGCACGTCTTTCCAAGAAACGTTTCAAGAACCGTCGTGCTTCATCCAAGAACATGGAAGTAGACAGCGACAATGAATCCGACTCCAGCCCTGAGCCGGAACCAGAAGACCTGGAACTCGTAGAGGTTACTGATGCGGATGACCTGTCAATGCTTCAACGATTAAAGGAAGGCCTTTCACAACTTCACGCCGTTGAACCCGATGAGCACGTCATTCATGAAGACCTGTGTGATAGTGATGATGATGATGCATTTATTGATGATGATTATTAGTTTGTAAGATTCACAACTTAAATTATATATATATTAATCTTTATTACTCATGTACATATTATTATTCATGTTAGTCATTCAATTTTTTTATGTTGTACTAATTTCTTTTAATCTTTATCATGGCAGGTGTTGAAAGATGGTGGGCGCGGGTCGAGAACGCTCGACGGGTTCTTCCCAGGCGCCCCACACGAGGGGTGGTACTTCCCTTCCACCCCTATCTCTCCGTAGAGCCTTGGCAGACAGTCTTTCGACACCAGCCGGGGGTTCTTCTTCGTCGGCGGCATTGCCCACTGGGAGAGGTGCTGGTCGGGTAGGGAGGAAGGGGAAGGGTACAGGGAGAGGTGGTGGCCGCGGAAGATCCAGGAGGACTGTTGAGCCGTCCTCGCCACCACCACCAGCTCATTCACCCGAGCATCGGACTAGTATGGTCGATCCGTTTGCGGAGGAGGCTACGGGGACTCCGGTCCAGGAGCCTGGTGTTCACGGGCATTCGTCCCATGAGACTCCGGTCCAGGAGCAGCCTCAGGTCGAGGTGCACTCGGCCCAGGAGCAGCCGGAGGAGACTACGGTTCCGGAGGCTTCACCCGACGTGGAGAGGCCCCGATGGGAGCCTTGGCCGGATCGTACCGAGTTGCCGGATTGGACCGAGGGTCCGGGTGGCTCAGGGGACGGGGATGAGCTTACGGATAGTGAGGGCGATGTGCAGGTGGATGGGGCCACTGTGTACAAGCGTGGTAGTACACGTCTCCCGGTCGCCCCGGCTACCCGTGAGCAGAGGCCGGTGATTAAACCTGAAGGAGATAGGTAAGTACATTTACCCTTTTTTTAGCTTTTGCCTTCAAGTTTGTTCAAATATCTAATGCGCTGACCTTATCATACTGCAGGGGAAGGGTACACCCTCTTGGAGTCTGCATGCCGAACTCCGTCCTTGGTGTGCTTTGCCGGACAAATTTCCCGGGGTTTGTCACGTTGCCTGGTGAGGGTCAGCTTCCTACACTAGGATTTACTAGGAGCACTACCAGGCTGCTCAGGCCCCGCCGGAGGAGATTATAGATGGTGTCTTGTGCCACACGAGGGCCGAGATGGTGATCAAGAGCTTTTTGGTAAATTATCCTTTTACAGAATCTAAAATTAACAATATACCTAATTATTGTACTAATCGGTGTTTTCACGTTTGATTGCAGACCTGCTATAGGTGTGAGGATGGATATGAGGAGGAGGCGGCCAGGGTTCTCGAGGTCGAGTGTAGGCGGTTACTACAGAACTTGTGCCACGAGGCTCGGCCGCAGGCTATTCGAGATTACTACGCCACGCGTGGTATTAAGAAGGAGAAGAAGGATTGTCGCGGAAAGTTTCTGAAGAAGGAGCAATACATGAAGGTAATTACCTATTCTTACGTCCTTCTACGTAGTTTTCTTGATTTCATTCATAGGGGTAGCACTAAAAATTCTTTCTAATAACTTACAGGTGCCCCCGAGATGGTGTGCGGATAAGATGGATTGTTGGGAGGAGTTGGTTGATGAGTGGTGCACAGGCAGCCGGCGAGCCGTCCACGAGAATGCGAAGGATCGGCGTAGCCAAATGGTTGGTGTGCCACACCATCAAGGCAGGTGCCAACTTACTTCAGTTTGGACGAAACTGGGTATGTGATTTGCTTCATGATTCATGCAATTCATTCTTGATGCTAATATTTTGTTCCTCTCTTTTAGGCGCATCACAATAAGACTGAGATGCCACACTTGTACGACCTTTATGGCATGGCCCATACTGCCTCGTACAAGAAGGAGAAGGCATTCTCTGAGTCTGACCTGGATGATCCCAATAACTTCACCAACATATCATCCCACCAGAAGCTCGTGGCATACAGGGACGCGGGGAAGGCTACGAAAGGGGATGACTTTAACCCTAGCCAAGAACCTTAGGATCCAGAGCTGGTGATGATATCTGGTGGCGGGAGGCCCCATGGCTCGATAGCCATTGGAGATGGGATAATACGTTGTCCACTCACTCTTTCGGAGATCAAGGCGTGCCAGTCAAGGAGATGTCCTGAGATAACGCCTCGTCCACGGCCAGTCGAACTTGCCATCGAGGTTAGTTGTACGGACTAAGAACACTTTCATCCATTTCATTATGTTTGTCACCATAGATCATTACTGTGGTAACGAGGAATGTTTTTTCAGGCTGCTCTTCGGAAAGAGAGAGCGGCAAACCAGGCTGCTCTTGAGAAAGAGAATTGGCAAGCCAGGCTGCTCTTCAGGCTGCTCTTGATGAGAGGGACCACACCACGGCACGATTGCTTGAGGAGGAGAGGGCCCGGAATGAAGCGGGTCAACGGGCCCTGTACGAGCTTTTTGTGGTATGTTTTTTTTCACATTAGCCAAATCATGTGTGTAATGTCTGGCTCAATACTAACTAATACGACCCACTCTTCAGGGTCTGTGCGAGAAGAGCGGTCAAGTCCCTCCGCCGATGCCCGTCTTCTCTTCGATTGGCACGGTGAGTTTCATTATAAACTAGTATTAATAATTGAGTGTCATCATGCTAACTGAGACACTGCAAAATATCTTTCCTACAGAAAAACTCCCGAGCGGCATCGCACGACCCTTCTCCAGGGCAACCGTCTCCAAACGAAGCCGGCACGAGCAACCGTGGTGTTTCTCCTCCTTGATGACCACTACGGTAAGTTTCTCCTCCAAACTTAGCTTGTTTTCCTCTAAAATGATATAATTAGCCCATTTAGCTCCAAGAAGACATAATTAGGTAATTTAGCTCCAACAAGAGGAGAAGAAATAGGAAAAATGAAAAGAAAGAAGAAGAAGAAGAAGAAGAAGAAGAGAAGAAGGAGAAGGAGGAGAAGGAGGAGGAGGAGGAGGAGGAGGAGAAGGAGGAGAAGGCCAATGACCTTCTAGTCCTTCTCCTCCTCCTTGATTTCTTCTTATTCTCCTCCTCCTCCTCTTTCTTCTCCTTTTCATATTATCATTGCTTTAATTTCCCCAACAATGACATAATTAGTCCATTTAGCTCCAAAATACCATAATAAGCTCAAAATGGCATAAGAACCTTGGTTAGCTCATTAATATTATATACTTAGCTTGTTTTCCTCTAAAATGGGATAATTAGCCCATTTAGCTCAAAAAAAGACATAATTAGGTAATTTAGCTCCAACAAGAGGAGAAGAGGAGAAGAAATATGCAAAATGAAAAGAAAGAAGAAGAAGAAGAAGAAGAAGAGAAGAAGGAGAAGGAGGAGGAGGAGGAGGAGGAGAAGGCCAAGGACCTTCTATCCTTCTCCTCCTCCTCCTTCTCCTCCTCCTCCTCCTTCTTCTTGATTTCTTCTTCTTCTTCTCCCCCTCCTCTTTCTTCTCCTCTTTCATATTATCCTTGCTTTAATTAACCCAACAATGACAGAATTAGCCCATTTAGCTCCAAAATACCATCATAAGCTCAAAATGGCACAAGAACCTTGGTTAGCTCATGAATATTATATACTTAGCTTGTTTTCCTCTAAAATGACATAATTGGAACATTTAGCTCAAACATAATTAGGTAATTTAGCTCCAACAAGAGGAGAAGAGGAGAAGAAATAGGCAAAATGAAAAGATAGAAGAAGAAGAAGAAGAGAAGAAGAAGAAGAGAAGAAGAAGAAGAGAAGAAGGAGAAGGAGGAGGAGGAGGAGGAGGAGAAGGAGGAGAAGGCCAAGGACCTTCTAGTCCTTCTCCTCCTCCTCCTTCTCCTCCTTCTCCTCCTTCTTCTTGATTTCTTCTTCTTCTCCTCCTCCTCCTCTTTCTTCTCCTCTTTCATATTATCCTTGCTTTAATTAACCCAACAATGACATAATTAGTGCATTTAGCTCCAAAATACCATAGTAAGCTCAAAATGGCATAAGAACATTGGTTAGCTCATGAATATTATATACTTAGCTTGTTTTCCTCTAAAATGACATAATTGGAACATTTAGCTCAAACATAATTAGGTAATTTAGCTCCAACAAGAGGAGAAGAGGAGAAGAAATAGGCAAAATGAAAAGATAGAAGAAGAAGAAGAAGAGAAGAAGAAGAAGAGAAGAAGGAGAAGGAGGAGGAGGAGGAGGAGGAGAAGGAGGAGAAGGCCAAGGACCTTCTAGTCCTTCTCCTCCTCCTCCTTCTCCTCCTTCTCCTCCTTCTTCTTGATTTCTTCTTCTTCTCCTCCTCCTCCTCTTTCTTCTCCTCTTTCATATTATCCTTGCTTTAATTAACCCAACAATGACATAATTAGTGCATTTAGCTCCAAAATACCATAGTAAGCTCAAAATGGCACAAGAACCTTGGTTAGCTCATGAATATTATATACTTAGCTTGTTTTCCTCTAAAATGACATAATTGGAACATTTAGCTCAAACATAATTAGGTAATTTAGCTCCAACAAGAGGAGAAGAGGAGAAGAAATAGGCAAAATGAAAAGATAGAAGAAGAAGAAGAAGAGAAGAAGAAGAAGAGAAGAAGGAGAAGGAGGAGGAGGAGGAGGAGGAGAAGGAGGAGAAGGCCAAGGACCTTCTAGTCCTTCTCCTCCTCCTCCTTCTCCTCCTTCTCCTCCTTCTTCTTGATTTCTTCTTCTTCTCCTCCTCCTCCTCTTTCTTCTCCTCTTTCATATTATCCTTGCTTTAATTAACCCAACAATGACATAATTAGTGCATTTAGCTCCAAAATACCATAGTAAGCTCAAAATGGCATAAGAACTTTGGTTAGCTCATTAATATTATATACTTAGCTTGTTTTCCTCTAAAATGACATAATTAGCCCATTTAGCTCAAAAAAGACATAATTAGGTAATTTAGATCCAACAAGAGGAGAAGAGTAGAAGAAATAGGCAAAATGAAAAGAAAGAAGAAGAAGAAGAAGAAGAAGAAGAGAAGAAGGAGAAGGAGGAGGAGGAGGAGGAGGAGAAGGCCAAGGACCTTCTATCCTTCTCCTCCTCCTCCTTCTCCTCCTCCTCCTCCTTCTTCTTGATCTCTTCTTCTTCTCCTCCTCCTCCTCTTTCTTCTCCTCTTTCATATTATCCTTGCTTTAATTAACCCAACAATGACAGAATTAGCCCATTTAGCTCCAAAATACCATAATAAGCTCAAAATGGCACAAAAACCTTGGTTAGCTCATGAATATTATATACTTAGCTTGTTTTCCTCAAAAATGTCATAATTGGAACATTTAGCTCAAAAAGACATAATTAGGTAATTTAGCTCCAACAAGAGGAGAAGAGGAGAAGAAATAGGCAAAATGAAAAGATAGAAGAAGAAGAAGAGAAGAAGAAGAAGAGAAGAAGGAGAAGGAGGAGGAGGAGGAGGAGGAGGAGGAGAAGGCCAAGGACCTTCTAGTCATTCTCCTCCTCCTCCTTCTCCTCCTCCTTCTCCTTCTTGATTTCTTCTTCTTCTCCTCCTCCTCCTCTTTCTTCTCCTCTTTCGTATTATCCTTGCTTTAGTTAACCCAACAATGACATAATTAGCCCATTTAGCTCCAAAATACCATAATAAGCTCAAAATGGCATAAGAACCTTGGTTAGCTCATGAATATTATATACTTAGCTTGTTTTCCTGTAAAATGACATAATTAGCCCATTTAGCTCAAAAAGAAGGAGAAGGAAGAAGAAGAAGAAGAAGAAGAGAAGAAGAAGAGAAGGAGAAGGAGAAGAAGAAGGAGGAGGAGGAGAAGAAGAGAAGAAGAAGGAGAAGGAGGAGAAGAAGGAGAAGGAGCCCTCCTTCTTCTCCTTCTTCTTCTCTCCTTCTTCTCCTCCTCCTTCTCCTTCTTCTTCTCTTCTTTTTTCTTCTTCTCCTCCTCCTTCTCCTTCTCCTTCCCCTTCCCCTCCTCCTCCTCCTCCTCCTCCTCCTTCTTGTTTTTCTTCTCCTTCTTCTCTTCTTGCTTATTCTCTTTCTACTTCAATTTAGCTTATTTGTCATATATATGTTGTTCTTCTTCTTCTTCTGACTTTCTTATTCCCATCTTGCAGATTGGATGTACTACATGCATGGAAGCTGGTGTTGGAGTGCTTTAGTTTCCGTTTTTATTTGAGTTGATGAACAATGTGTTGGTTCTTTGTATGTGTTGATGAACAATGTGTTGATGAACAATATATGTGCAACTATATGTATGTATATATGGATGAAACTTTGTATGTGTTGGTTCTTTTGATATATGGGATGTACATTGATGAACAAATGGCATTGATGAGCTTTATATGTATATCATATATGTGTTATGACCTATTTATGATATATGTGCTATGAATTATATGTATATGTGTTGTGAAATAGAAAAAATAAATAAATATGTGACAATATGGGCTCTTTGCCGTCTGCCAGCTGATGGCAAAGACCTTTGCCGTCATCTGGCAGACGGCAAAGGTGCCACGTGGCGCCCAGCTGTGCAACCTGGGCAGTAGCAGCTGACCATATAGTCTCTTTGTCGTCTACTTCCTGGGGGGCAGACGGCAAAGAAGAGGGCACAGAGGAGGAGGCAGATGGCAAAGAGTGGAGAGAGGGCGGAGGGGAGGAACCGGCAGACGGCAAAGATGGACGTGGAGGCAGACGGCAAAGATGGAGGGGGAGGGGAGGGGAGGAGAAGGCAGACGACAAAGATTGACGGGGAGGCAGACGGCAAAGATTGACGGGGAGGCAGATGGCAAAGGCTCCGTTAACCCCTAACAGAGGCAACGCGTGTCGGCTGCCGTCTCAAGAGCTTTGCCGTCAGCTCCTGAGGAAAGCTGACGGCAAAGAGCTTTGCCGTCCGCCTTCCACGGGCAGACGGCAAAGAAGGTCCTATGCCGTCGTAGGCTGACGCAGAAATTTTGCCGGCCGTGACAATCTTTGCCGTCTGTGGTATTGTCTTTGCCGTCAGGGATATTGTCTTTGCCGTCTGTGATGGCTGACGGCAAAGAAGGTGATTCCTGTAGTGCGGGCAGCCTGGCGGCGTCGTCGAGGTCGTCGGTGTGCCACACCGGGCAGGAGAACGAGAGGAAGAAGAAGAGAAATGGACGATTTGGGTTGGAATTTTTCTAAGTCCCGCTTATATAGGTGGATCTTTAGTCCCGGTTCGGGGCTCGAACCGGGACTAAAGACCCCCTTTAGTCCCGGGTGGAGCCACCAACCGGGGCTAAAGGCCCCTTTTCGGGCAGACCAGAAGGCGGGAAGCAGGGGCCTTTAGTCCCGGTGCGGAGCTCCAACTGGGACTAAAGGGGGTCTTTAGTCCCGGTTGGAGCCACGCACCGGGACTAAAGCCCCTCCTCGGCAGGCGGCAGGCGAGGGGCTTTAGTCCCGGGTCCGGGTCGTGGCTCCACCCGGGACTAAAGCCCCTCCTCGGCTGCACGATAAGTTTAGTCCCACCTCGCCCAGCGAGGGGGACTAACACTTGTTTATAAGCCCCGTCGCAGCTACTCCATCGAGCTCCTCTCTAAAGCAGGCTTACGGGCCTAAACTGACTGTAAATTTAAAAATTGAAACTATATTTGAAATTGTGGAGAAACTTAAACCTGAATTCAAAGTGAGCTCACTTTGAATTTAGGTTTAAGTTTCTTTACAAATTCTCATATAGTTTCAATTTTTTTTCTATTTTCAATTAAAAACTATGTTTTATTAAAATTCTTTTTGCATATTTGAGAATTTGACAAAACTATGATAATGAAAAGTGTTTGAAATTGAATAAATAATTCAAAACTATTTTCTATTTTCAAAGTAATTATTTTGACTATCAAAACTATTAACTATTTTGTTATTTTCAATTAAAAACTATGTTTATTAAAATTCTTTTTGCATATTTGAGAATTTGACAAAACTATGATAATGAAGTGTTTGAAATTGAATAAATAATTCAAAACTATTTTCTAATTTCAAAAGTAATTATTTTGACTATCCAAACTATTAACTATTTTGTTATTTTCAATTAAAAACTATGTTTATTAAAATTCTTTTTGCATATTTGAGAATTTGACAAAACTATGATAATCAAAAGTGGTTGAAATTGAATAAATAATTCAAAACTATTTTCTATTTTCAAAAGTAATTATTTTGACTATCCAAACTATTAACTATTTTGTTATTTTCAATTAAAAACTATGTTTATTAAAATTCTTTTTGCATATTTGAGAATTTGACAAAACTATGATAATGAAAAGTGTTTGAAATTGAATAAATAATGCAAAACTATTTTCTATTTTCAAAAGTAATTCTTTTGACTATCCAAACTATTAACTTATTTTTTTGAGCTAGTTGACTCTGAAATTGAAAAGCACTACAAATGAACTCTAAAAATGTTGAAAGTTGGCATGCTATCATCATTTCACCCACATAGCATGTGTTAAAAAGTTGAGAGGGCTACGACAAAAACTGGATGCACTTCGTGTACAAAACGGACAATCTCTCTCGAAGTATCAGGGTTTCGAACGAGAACTCATCTCTTACAAAGGGATTTCATTTTTTTGAACTTATTTAAACTCCATACTTTTTGTGTGTTCAAAATGCACCATTCAAAGGCACATCACAAAATTTCAACAATTTCTGACTTCATTTGGTATTCTTCGTGCATTTACTTTTTTTTAGCTAGTTGACCCTGAAATTAAAAAGCACTACAAATGAACTCTGAAAATGTTGAAAGTTGGCATGCTATCATCATTTCACCCACATAGCATGCGTTAAAAAGTTGAGAGGGCTACGACAAAAACTGGATGCACTTCGTGTACAAAACGGACAATCTCTCTCGAAGTATGAGCGTTTCGAACGAGAACTCATCTCTTACAAAGGGATTTCATTTTTTTGAACTTATTTAAACTCCATACTTTTTGTGTGTTCAAAATGCACCATTCAAAGGCACATCACAAAATTTCAACAATTTCTGACTTCATTTGGTATTCTTCGTGCATTTGCTTTTTTTTTGAGCTAGTTGACTCTGAAATTGAAAAGCACTACAAATGAACTCTGAAAATGTTGAAAGTTGGCATGCTATCATAATTTCACCCACATAGCATGTGTTAAAAAGTTGAGAGGGCTACGACAAAAACTGGATGCACTTCGTGTACAAAACGGACAATCTCTCTCGAAGTATGAGCGTTTCGAACGAGAACTCATCTCTTACAAAGGTTTATTAAAATTATTTTTGTGTATTTGAGAATTTGACAAAACTATGAAAATGAGAAGTGTTTGAAATTTAGTACATTCCATACATGCATTACATAAAAGGTTTAATACATTATTACATTATTGCACCAATATTCCTATCTATTATTTCTGTTTTCTTCTGGGTCGTAGCCATGGAGAATCTTCATCATTCAGTAGGATGCTTGGGTCAGTTTTCACTTTGAAGGATGGAATTTCATGAAACTTATTATAGTCTTCTGACATGTCTGTCTTGTCATCTACTCCCACGATGTTTCTTTTCCCTGAATGAACTATGTGGCGTTTTGGCTCATCGGACGATATCTTCTTTTGCTGATTTCTTTTTCTCGTTTTTGTAGACATGTCCTTCACATAGAAAACCTGAGCGACATCATTGGCTAGGACAAATGGTTCGTCCATGTACGCAAGATTGTTGAGATCCACTGTTGTCATGTCGTACTTTTGGTCTACAACTACCCCGCCTCGTGTCAGCTTCACCCATTTGCACCAAAACAAAGGGATCTTAAAAGTAGGTCCATAGTCAAGTTCCCATATCTCCTCTATGTACCCGTAATATGTTTCCAAACAGTGCCCATTCTCGTCTGTTGCATCAAATCGGACACCACTTTTTTGGTTGGTGCTTTTTTATCTTGGGCAACCGTGTAAAATGTATTCCCATTTATCTCATACCCTTGGAAAGTACATATAGTCGAAGATGGTGGCCTGGCCAAACAGTACAGCTGATCTCCAACGGTGTCGTCATTCATGAGATGTGTCTGCAACCAACTGCCAAAAGTCTTCTCGTGTTCCCCTTTAATCCAAGAGTCAGCCTTCCCCGGGTTTTCGGAGTGTAGAATACTCTTGTGTCTCGCGATATACGGAGCCACCACGGTGGAATTGTGTAGAACTGTGTAGTGTGCTTCAGAGAAAGAATGCCCGTCCATACATACTTTTGCTTTCCTTCCTAGTGTGCCTTTTCCTGTCAGCCTACCCTCATACCGAGATTCAGGAACACCAATCGGCTTAAGGTCAGGAAGAAAGTCCACACAAAACTCAATGACCTCCTCTGTTCCATAGCCCTTGGAGATGCTTCCTCCTGGCCTAGCACGGTTATGAACATATTTCTTTAAGACTCCCATGAACCTCTCGAAGGGGAACATATTGTGTAGAAACACAGGACCGAGAATTCTAATCTCTTCGACTAGGTGAACTAGGAGGTGTGTCATTATATTGAAGAAGGATGGCGGGAACAACAACTCAAAGCTGACCAGACATTGGACCACATCAATCTGTAACCCTGATAGACTTTCTCGATTGATTACCTTCTGAGAAATTGCATTGAGGAATGCACATACCTTCACAATTTCCAGGCGAACATTTTCCGGTAGAATTCCCCTCAATGCAACCGGAAGCAATTGCATCATAAGCACGTGGCAGTCATGAGACTTTCGGTTTTGGATTTTTTTGTCTTTCATATTTACGATTCCCTTTATATTCGACGAGAAGCTAGTCGGGACCTTGATACTGAAAAGGACTTCAAAGAAGATTTACTTCTCTTCCTTAGTAAGAGCGTAGCTGGCACGCCCTTGAAACTTCCCTGGATGCATGCCATCTCTTCCTTTATGACGTTCCTGGTCCTCCCGTGCTTCCGGTGTATCTTTTGACTTCCCATACAAGCCCAGGAAGCCTAGAATATTCACGCAGAGATTCTTCGTCAGGTGCATCACGTCGATTGCCGAGCGGACCTCATGGACTTCCCAGTAGGGTAGCTCCCAAAATATAGATCTCTTCTTCCACATGGGTACACGCTTATCAGGGCTGTTAGGAACAGGTTGGCTGCCAGGACCCTTTCCAAAGATTACTTTTAAATCTTTGACCATATCAAATACTTCAGCACCAGTACGGATGACAGGCTTCCCCCGGGGTTCTGCCTTGCCATTGAAATGCTTGCCTTTTTTCTTTAAGGGATGCTTGGGCGGAAGAAAACGATGATTGTACGGGTACACATTCTTCCTATATTTGTCCAGATATATACTTTCTGTTTGATCCAAACAGTGCGTGCATGCATTTTATCCCTTGTTTGACTGTTCTGAAATGTTACTAAGAGCAGGCCAATCATTAATGGTTACGAAAAGCAACGCTCGAAGGTCAAATTCCTCTTGTTTGTGCTCGTCCCACACACGTACACCTGGTTCGGCCCACAGCTGTAAAAGTTCATCAACTAATGGCCTTAGGTACACATCAATATCGTTGCCGGGTTGCTTTGGACCTTGGATAAGCACTGGCATCATAATGAACTTCCGCTTCATGCACAACTAAGGAGGAAGGTTGTAGATACATAGAGTAACGGGCCGGGTGTTGTGACTGCAACTCTGCTCCCCAAAAGGATTCATGCCATCTGTACTCAGACCTAACCATAAGTTCCTTGCGTCAGCTGCAAATCTCGGGAACTCTCTCTTGATTTTTCTCCACTGCCGACCATCAGCGGTGTGCCTCAACTTATCGTCTTTCATACAATCTCCCATGTGCCATCGCAACAACTTCGCATGATCTTTATTTCTTAACAGACGTTTCAACCGTGGTATTATAGGAGCAAACCACATCACCTTGGCAGGAACCCTCTTCCTGGGTGGCTCGCCCTCCATATCACTAGGGTCATCTTTTCTGATCTTATACCGCAATGCAGTGCATACCAGGCATTTATCCATATTCTCGTACTTCTCACCGCGGTAGAGGATGCAGTCATTAGGGCATGCATGTATCTTCTGCATGTCTAATCCTAGAGGGCAGACAAGCTTCTTTGCTTCGTACGTGCTGGCGGGCAATTCGTTCTTTCTTGGAAGCATCTTCTTCATTAGTACCAGCAACTTTTCGAATGACGAGTCAGTCACACCGGTCTCTGCCTTCCACTTCAGCAATTCCAGTGTGCTACCCAGCTTCTTCTAGCCATCTTCACAAGTTGGGTACAACAATTTGTTGTGGTCCTGTAACATCTGCTCGAACTGCAACCTCTCATTTTCTGTGTCGCAACCTCGCCGTGCATCAGAAATGACCCGGCCAAGATCATCAGCGGGCTCATCTGGTTCCCGTTCTTCATCCTGATCTTCTTCTTCATTGTCTTCCATTGCGGTATCAGCATACTAAGGGAACATAGATCGGTAGTTTTCATAATCGTTCTCTTCTTCTTCATCGTCGTCTTCCATCATAACCCCTCTTTATCCGTGCTTGGTCCAAACATTATAGCCCGACATAAAACCGGACCGAAGCAGGTGGCTCTGAATAACTCTTGAGGAAGTGTAATCCTTCTCATTCCGACATTCAACACATGGACAAAACATATAGCCACCACCATGCTTGTTCGCATCGGCTTCATCTCGAAAAGAATGCACGCCTTCTCTGTAAGCGGTTGTGCGTCGATCACCGTACATCCATGGATGGCTCATCTGTGTTATACGACAGTATATAAAATACAATCACGATCCTAAAAATTAGTACCGCACGGTCTAAACGAGGAAATATAGTTGCTAACCTTTTAGAATAAGTAGAAATAAATAGGAAGAGGTTTAAGCGTGGCTCAGGCATCTCATATCGTAGTTGTGTTCGGTGAACTGAAGCGGCATCGCTCTAACACACATTTCAACAAACACCTCTAGTCAATAAAAAAAGTGGAGAGCTAGCACACACCCACAATCCTCCATCCAAGAAAAATGCAAGGAAGAGGGGAGAGGGGGGCTGTGCTATATATAGGCAGAGGACTTTAGTCCCAGTTTGAGACACAAACCGGGACTAAAGGTGGCGCACATGTGGGCTGCCCACCGAGTAGCCCTTTAGTCCCGGTTTGGGACACGAACCGGGACTAAAGGCTCCTTACGGGCCGGGACTAAAGCCTCGAGGGAGGCATTGAGAATTGGGGCGACGTGGCCGGGCCTTTAGTCCCAGCCCAGAGGCAAGCCGGGACTAAAGGGTCCGGGCCAAAGGCCCGTTTTCCACTAGTGAATTCTCTAAAAATAAATACATCCACATTAAAAAAACAGAACCCTGCCTTATTAAAAGAATCACCACGAATCTATAGAATTAAAATAACGTACACAAGAGAGTCGTCTAAAGAAATAGGTCTCATCGTCTAGGTAAAAAATATAATATATTAATATCTCATGTCTAAAAATAAAAAGAGTCCTCAACACTCACATCCATGTTCCCAGATAAAAGCACATGCCTTATCCTTGCAAAAAAAAGTACATGTACGCTCCAAATAAAAGAAATATGGCACAAAAAGGAGAGTACCCTGAATCAGCATCAATGTAAAGGGTTACACTCTAGTATAGTATAATCCATAGCACATCCATACAACATATAGCATAATCCATAACACATTCATACATCATATAGCATAATTCGTAACACATTCACACAACATATAGCATAATCCATAGCACATCCATATATATATATATATATATATATATATATTATTAGAATAGGAAGGTGGATTGGGTGTTATTAGAATAGATCCATCATATATATATGGATCTATTCTAATAACATCCTTAAGATTCCTATTCTAATAACACCCAATCCACCTTCTTCCGGTGCCCACCCACAGCCGCCTCCCACTTCCTCACGACCAAGTACCCCATCACGTCCAGCCTCCTCCTCCTTCCCGGCGGCGTCACCCTCCTCCCCTTCCCCTCTTGACCGGTCGTGTACCTCCGCACCGAAGTGCAAATGCGAAAAAACACCCGAAGGCCCACGTCTAACCTTATCCACAGCCACCCCTAACCCCATCTTCTTCCCCGGTCAAACCACACCCACCCACGCCTCCTCTCACTCCCCCTCGGCCGCGGAGCCTCCTCTCCACAAGACACCCATCGTGCCATGCCTCTCTCTCGGTCGCGGCATCTCCCCTCCCTCACCCCGTAGTGCCGCGAGCCCCCCACCCAAGCCCAACACCGCACTCCCCTCGAGCCTCCTTCACTCCTCTGGACTGGTGCTTACCTCCGGCCACTTCCCAAGCCGGCTTGCTAGATGGCCGGCTCCTCGCCTTGCTGCCTTCTTCCTCCGGCGCCGGCCTCCATGACCACAACCTCCCCTCCTCCTTCGCCCACTTCCCAAGATATGGAGTCGGACACGCCTCCCCACAATCTACTGGATCTGAGAAAAGGCCGGCCACCACCTCCTTCCTCTCTAGATATGTCGGCCCCTATACCAGATCTGACGAGCAACGACAACATGGAGACCCCTCCCCTTATCCAGTTCTTGTGCTGACCCACTCCTCCGTGCTAGCAGATACGGGCGACGCAGCCGTGGAACTCGCTAGTTCATGGTGACCAGTTTCTTTGGTGCAGGCAAGCAATACGCGGCCATGCCTGCATATCAGTGTACGATGCAGTCCGGCGTCCACGGAACATGCAACTCGCTAGTTTGTTGCATGCGGTTCTAGCGGTGCAGGCAAAATAGTACGTGGACATGCCCGTGCAGTGTCCAAAGTGATACAGATTGTTTCTCGTGCAAGAAGTCCGCTATGGTTGTTCTTGAGGTTTATTTTCCTTGTTTTTGCATGAGAGATGAGTGCTCCATACTCCGCGCCCCATTCCCATGGCTCATGCACCTCCCCTGGAGTCACTGTTGTTTGTGGGCGCAAGGGATGTGGTTCATTATGTTGAGGTAGTGCAATGCACACAGCGTGCGTGCGACGGCAGCCCCATTGCCGGAGGTTGCCTGCTGCTCCTCGCCTCCCATCCCCTTCCTCCATGGGGCATGGGCCATCGTTGGCCGTCGTGCAGTCCACGTTGATACTAGGTGCATCGTCCATGCTAGTCCACCCGTGAGGAATTTGTGGTTTGTTCATGCAGTGTTGTGTGTGTAATTATGTAGTTTGGTTGTAATTTGTGCATGTGTATCTTATTTTTGTGTGATTTCCTGCAGTTTAAAAAATAATGAAGTGCATTAAAAAGAACATTTGTATATGGGTCACTTGGTCCCACAGGAAAAAGGACAAAAAACTTCATGTTCGCTTGCTTGTTGGATATAGTATGGTTTTCCTTCTAAAGCAGTGTGGTCGGTTGTCTCATGTTGTTCATTTCGTAAGTGAAGAAAATTGTTATGAAAACGACAAAAAAGCAATGCGATTCATTTCTTGATACTCTTGCGGTTCACTCACACTCGTTGTGAAGTGTGGTCCACTTCCTACTATAAGAAAAGTTTTAAGTCTTAGAAAAGAAAACTATGAATTTCACTTGCCTGTCCAATGCAGTGCATTTTTTCGTCTGATGCAGTGCGGGTTTTTTTGTCTGATGCGGTTCACGCGTCGATTTGAACATTGTGAAAAACAGAGTGTCTGCGTTTCGTTAACTTCAAAATTGCTCTTAAACCATAAGGAATTAGAGAGGATGTTCTACATGAAAATGCTGGGTCTCGTCTATATCTGTGCAATGCCGTATCATTTGTATCATTCGGATGAGTGGTTTGGAAAAATTTATGAAAATCCACTCGCCGCCACTCGTAGGCAGTAGCGCTGTTTTCAAAATTAATTTCAAACCATAAGGAATCTCAACAAATGATCAACATATGAAAGATGCGCCTATTCCACAGTTTTCAAGGCTGTATCACACGTCTCATTCCGATAAACGGTTAAAAACTGCAATGAAAAACATACCAAAAAGATCGAAAAATTTGGAAAACAAAATTCCATTTTTTAGTAAATTTGAAATTACTCTCAAAACGAAAGGAATTAGAGAGACTAATCTACATGAAAAAGATGGGGCTCGATGATACCTTCCCAACGCCATATCATTTGCTTCATTCCGATAAGCAGTTTAGAAAAACGTGAAAATACATTGCTACCACACGTCACACGCTCACCATTTTCGAAACTCCTCTCAAACCGCGAGGAACATCGAAAAGTGTCTTGCATGATGAAGTTGGGACATTTCCTTAGCAATCCAACGGTATATTATATGCCTTAGTCCGACAAACGGTTTAAAAACTAGAGCAATGACGGTGTCAAGAAAAACACGTGCAGTTTTTTGTCACGGGAAGTGCACTCGCATTAGTAATGCAGTGGTGTTTCTTCAACAAATGAGGTGCCCTTCCATTGAACGTGCAGTTCAAAAATGTTAGAAGAATAACTATTATATTAATATTACCAGAATATATATATATATATATATATATATATATATATATACTAGCAAAAGGGTCCGTGCGTTGCAACGGGAGAAAAAAAATATCACACGCTTTTAATCTTTTTATAATTATTTTGATTTATTAAAATAATAAGCTAACTAACTAATGTAGTCAATCCTATCCTATTTTGTTGAGAAATCTACCCGTCCATTGTTAGTTCCACCATGATGAGAAATTGAGCGGGACAAGCAAAGCAAAACAAAGAGGCTACGTGAATTGATCAATGGACTGTTATCTTATTTCACTCATGGGGTAGAGAATGTGGGATCAGATGACAAACTGAAGGTGGTGTTCCATTCTCTGTCTCTATAATAATACAATCTTACATTCAATACATTCATTCATCAGCAAACAAATCCCCACAAAACAAAATTTCTTGCCGGTGCTTGGCACACGGTTGGAGGCATGGGGAGGGGATCTCACCAGATGATGAGTTCCTGCCGGAGGACGGGATACGATGAGGGGAGCAAGGGTTAGGCGCCTCTATCAGGTCATAAGGATTCGTCGTTGTCGCGCCATAACCTCGGAGTTCCCCGTGTGAGCCATGGAGGCCCGCCTCCACCTGCAAGTACGTCGCTCCGCCGCCGTTCTGCATCGAGCAGACGCATCATCCCCAATCACTGTAGCTGTCACGTTGATTTGATCCAGAAGCTGTGCTCGAGCGTCGAAACGGGGGTAGCAAGCGTCAGAGGTACGGCCGCGGAGGCGGGTGGGTTGAGATCGACAACAGTGGTGGTTGAGGTCGGCCGCGGCGGCGAGTGGTGTGGCAGCGTCCTGGGCACATGCCAGGGTGGACCAGGGTCGACGCGATGCGCTCGAGCGCCGCAACGGGGGCAGTGAGCGGGGAGAGGTACGGTCGCGGAGGCGGGTGGGTTGAGATCGGCAGCGGTGGCGGTTGAGGTCGGCCACGGCGGCGAGTGGTGTGGCGGCGGCCTGGGCACAGGCCAGGGTGGCCCAGGATCGACGGGAGGAGGAAATGTGTACGGGTATAATTTTTACAACGAATTGTTTTTTTCTTTTGCATTGCAGATAAATGATGAAGCGCGGGTTGAATAATAAAAATTACAGGGGCTTTTTTATAAAATGATGCGGTGGGTTTTCCGACGAAAACAATAGCCTATTTATTATTAGGTATATAGATATATATATATATATATATATATATATATATATATATATATATATATATATATATATATATATAGATAAAATGTTTGGGGCACCTAGGTGCCTGGGCACCTTGATCAAGAATGGTAGGGTTTTTCTTTCCTATACACATTAATTAGATCACTTTCCAAACTTTTTATGAATGCACTAGGCCCTTCATAACAATTGATTTGTTGCCAAAACTGTGAGATGCCATTTTATCATTGTCAAATCATTCATTTCTGAAAGAAGATGCATGTTACATCATCCATGTGCGCATATTTTTATAGACTGATTTAAATCTGGTGACTGCCAGCATAAATACATGAGCATTATTGTGTGTATGACGGTTAAAATTTACCATCATTTTCCGTTTTTTAAGGTATTGAATGCCCATATATATTGAAATACAACGGGTATGTCATACCCAAGGCACTAGAATATTGTGGTTATGTCATACAGAGTGGGTATGTCATATATTGGGAGATACCCAGAATAACTATACTCTTTCTTAGTACAAGTATATTCCTTAAACACATACCCATAAACAATATTGGAGACGTACCCAAACGTGACATAATCTAAATAAGGACACGACTTAAAATATACATATATACATGAGTATCTTTCATGAAGCCATAGCAAAGGTAGACGTACGTTTATATCCAAAAATATTATATACCTAGGAATATAATTTTCTCGCAACAAATTGAGTATCTACTGTATTCAAAAAAGTACACGGTGTAAGACGTGCATGGCATTGAAAACATGAAGTATTAATGGCTGACTTTCTCTACATATCTTCTTTCACGTGAGCATTAAATGTCCAACAATAATTATTTCCACTAAAGGTGCGTTCATGTGTATCAAGCACTAATTCTTTCCTAATAAATAGTGTGTCCATAATAATCAATAATCAGCGATTATTCTTTCCATTAAAAAGGTCACCAATTAATTCTAGCATTGTTTCATATCCACACATCTCGTTGCAATCCAATGGTTTTTAGGGAAGGTGCCCAGGCACCTAGGTGCCCATTTCGCATTACGATAAATGTCTTCATGTCAATATTATAGTCTAAAGAGCATCTGATGGCAACCTACAAGATGAAATCATGCACATATGTCAAATTTTGGCACACAATAAATAAAGGGCATCATGAAAAGGGTATAGACAACAAGAACAAAAATAAAAAACCTTCTAGAGTACTTCATCAAAACCCAACATATGTGTTTTCTCTTTTAGTTATCTCTTTTTAGACCCAAAATAAGGTGCGCTAAATCATGTGTAAAGGGCATAGACAACAAGAAAAGAAATAGAAAACTTTCTAGAGTACTTCATGAAGACCCAACATATGTGTTTTCTCTTTTAGTTATGTTTTTTCAGACCCAAAATAAGATGCGCTAAATCATGTGTAAAGGGAACAAGAACAAAAATAAAAAACTTTCTAGAGTACTTAATGAACACCCAACATATGTGTTTTCTCTTTTAGTTATCTCTTTTCAGACCCAAAATAAGGTGCGCTAAATCATGTGTCGTCATGAACAGAAATGAAATCATGAAGATGTCAAATAAACAAAAGAAACTACATCAAGACCCAACATATGTGTTTTCTCTTTTAGTTTTCTCTTTTCAGACTAGTTGGGCTTTCTAGATCAGAAGAAAATTGTTTTAGATTGGCCATTGGGTTTTGTAAAATTCAGAATAAGTTTACATATTTCAGATTACACAAATTTCTGACTACACAATTAATAATTTTTAAAAGTGGACGTTAGGTTCAGATTGCTATCTTCTATTTAGATGGTTTGATTTAAATAGTCTTCATGTGGTCTCTAAAGCACGGAGTGATACAATTGGTTTGACATAAGTTCAATTCAATTTAACACCCTAAACCATGAAGATCTTCAAGTGGTCTCTAAATCATAAATACATAGCTTCAAATGGTCTCTAAATCAAGAAAATATACAGATTCAATAATACATAGATAATGGGTCAAATACATAGCTTCAAGTGGTCTCTAAATCATGAAGATACCAGGTGGTCTCTACTTGTAAATGAGATATGGAGGCACTAACTATAGCAGATCTCAAAGATGCGGAGAACCATCAAGGTTATTGCCAGTTAAGCCAGGAGCATGTGAAGATCCACCATTATTCGATCCATGGGTCGATGGATGTTGCATGAAGTATTACATGGTTAGCATGACACTCGGACTAAGAAATGCAATAATGATCCATGCAAATATTTTTTGTAATCTAATAGTAGGATGCGGAGTAAGGGCTGACAAATCGAAAACAGGCATACCATTTTGGGTACAATAAGCCTGCAAATTATGTTAAGAGTGGTGAAGGTTAAGCACCGATAGTAAAGGACTACATGTGTTGGGTATTAAGGAGTTGTGCTTGGCTATTAAGGAACTAACCGTACACATCTGAAAGTTTTGAGTAATTTGTGCCCACAACGCCTGCTGCGTCCTCTCATCAGCCAATTGCCTCTCCTCCGCCCTCTCCTCCGCTCTCTCCTCATCCACCAGTCGCCTCTCCTTCACCCTCTCCGCCGCCCTCTCCTCCGCTGCCAGTTACCTCTCCTCTGCCCTCTCGTCTGCGACATGTCGCCTCTCCTCTATCAACTTCCCCTCAAGTAGGCATTATGGAATATGGCATCACAATCGCATCTTCAGATCCAACATTATGTAAGAATTATAAAAAAACATATGTAGAAGGACTTGTATAGAATACCTCCATCTTAGCCCTTGCCGGAGTCGTGTGTTGATGACGAGTTGATGGATATACTTCTCGCCCCTTGTTGGTTACCCCAAGTGGAAGGTGGAGATGTAGTCAGCAGCAGATTTCCCTTATACGGAGACTGTAAGGTTTATCGAACCAGGAGGACTCCTAGGCTCAACAAGTAGGTGTCTTCCACCCTAGCGCTAGCAGAAGACGTGGACCTACACACACGGCAAATAACTTTGCTCCCAACGAGTACAGAGAGGTTGTCAATCTCTCCGGCCTTGTAGTTTGCAAAGGATCAAAACACAAACGGGAAGGTAATAGTGATTGCAACGGAAAAGTAAATGAAAGCTGTAAATGATCGGTGTAAACAATGATGGTGATATGGACCGGAGTCACATGACGTTCACTAGTGATGTCTCTCTCTCAAAAGATGATAAACAACTATGCTTGGGTAAACAAATCACAGTTGGGCAATTGACAGAATTATGGTCGCACCGCAATGCTAATTATGCTACTTGATAGTTAGAGGTTCAATAGTAATGGGCAGTATGCCAAGACAAGTAGACCGTTTATTCATCAGCATCCACTTACTAATCATCCACCTTGAGATATCTATCCAGAACATCTCTCCGGTATTAAGTTGCGAGTGTTGGGGAACCCCGCATGGGAAACAAAAAATTTCCTACGCGCACGAAGACCTATCATGGTGATGTCCATCTACGAGAGGGGATGAGTGATCTACGTACCCTTGTAGATCGTACAGCAGAAGCGTTAGAGAACGCGGTTGATGTAGTGGAACGTCCTCACGTCCCTCGATCCGCCCCGCGAACAATCCCGCGATCAGTCCCACGATCTAGTACCGAACGGACGGCACCTCCGCGTTCAGCACACGTACAGCTCGACGATGATCTCGGCCTTCTTGATCCAGCAAGAGAGACGGAGAGGTAGAAGAGTTCTCCGACAGCGTGACGGCGCTCCAGAGGTTGGTGATGATCTCGTCTCAGCAGGGCTCCGCCCAAGCTCCGCAGAAACGCGATCTAGAGGAAAAACTATGGAGGTATGTGGTCGGGCAGCCGTGAGAAAGTCGTCTCAAATCTGCCCTAAAAGCCCCATATATATAGGAGGAGGGAGGGGGACCTTTCCTTGGGGTCCAAGGGACTCCCAAGGGGTCGGCCGAGCCAAGGGGGGGAGGACTCCCCCCCCCCCAAACCGAGTTGGACTTGGTTTGGTGGGAGGAGTCCCCCTGCCTTCCCACTTCTTCCCTCTTTTTTTTTCTTTTCCTTTGATTTTCTTTCTCTTGGCGCATAGGCCCCTTTGGGGCTGTCCCACCAGCCCACTAAGGGCTGGTGTGTCTCCCCAAAGCCTATGGGCTTCCCCGGGGTGGGTTGCCCCCCCCCCCCCCCCAGTGAACTCCCGGAACCCATTCGTCATTCCCGGTACATTCCCGGTAACTCCGAAAACCTTCCGGTAATCAAATGAGGTCATCCTATATATCAATCTTTGCTTCCGGACCATTCCGGAAACCCTCGTGACGTCCGTGATCTCATCCGGGACTCCGAACAACATTCGGTAACCAACCATATAACTCAAATACGCATAAAACAACGTCGAACCTTAAGTGTGCAGACCCTGCGGGTTCAAGAACTATGTAGACATGACCCGAGAGACTCCTCGGTCAATATCCAATAGCGGGACCTGGATGCCCATATTGGATCCTACATATTCTACGAAGATCTTATCGTTTGAACCTCAGTGCCAAGGATTCGTATAATCCCGTATGTCATTCCCTTTGTCCTTCGGTATGTTACTTGCCCGAGATTCGATCGTCAGTATCCGCATACCTATTTCAATCTCGTTTACCGGCAAGTCTCTTTACTCGTTCCGTAATACAAGATCCCGCAACTTACACTAAGTTACATTGCTTGCAAGGCTTGTGTGTGATGTTGTATTACCGAGTGGGCCCCGAGATACCTCTCCGTCATACGGAGTGACAAATCCCAGTCTTGATCCATACTAACCCAACTAACACCTTCGGAGATACCTGTAGAGCATCTTTATAGTCACCCAGTTACGTTGCGACGTTTGATACACACAAAGCATTCCTCCAGTGTCAGTGAGTTATATGATCTCATGGTCATAGGAATAAATACTTGATACGCAGAAAACAGTAGCAACAAAATGACACGATCAACATGCTATGTCTATTAATTTGGGTCTAGTCCATCACGTGATTCTCCCAATGACGTGATCCAGTTATCAAGCAACAACACCTTGTTCATAATCAGAAGACACTGACTATCATCGATCAACTGGCTAGCCAACTAGAGGCATGCTAGGGACGGTGTTTTGTCTATGTATCCACACATGTAAAAGAGTCTTCATTCAATACAATTATAGCATGGATAATAAACTATTATCTTGATACAGGAATTATAATAATAACTATACTTTTATTATTGCCTCTAGGGCATAATTCCAATAGTCTCCCACTTGCACTAGAGTCAATAATCTAGCCCTCACATCACCATGTGAATTACATTGTAATAAATCTAACACCCATACAGTTCTGGTGTCGATCATGTTTTGGCCGTGGAAGAGGTTTAGTCAGCGGGTCTGCTACATTCAGATCCGTGTGCACTTTGCATATATTTACGTCCTCCTCCTCGACGTAGTCGCGGATGAGGTTGAAGCGTCGTTTGATGTGTCTGGTCTTCTTGTGAAACCTTGGTTCCTTTGCTAAAGCAATGGCACCAGTGTTGTCACAGAACAAGGTTATTGGATCCAGTGCACTTGGCACCACTCCAAGATCCATCATGAACTGCTTCATCCAGACACCCTCCTTAGCCGCCTCCGAGGCAGCCATGTACTCTGCTTCACATGTAGAATCTGCTACGACGCTTTTCTTGGAACTGCACCAGCTTACTGCACCCCCATTAAGAATAAATACGTATCCGGTTTGCGACTTAGAGTCGTCCGGATCTGTGTCAAAGCTTGCATCGACGTAACCTTTTACGGCGAGCTCTTCGTCACCTGCATACACGAGAAACATCTCCTTAGTCCTTTTCAGGTACTTCAGGATATTCTTGACCGCCGTCCAGTGATCCACTCCTAGATTACTCTGGAACCTACCTGCCATACTTATGGCCAGGCTAACATCCGGTCTAGTGCACAGCATTGCATACATGATAGAGCCTATGGCTGAAGCATAGGGGACGGAGCGCATATGCTCTCTATCTTCATCAGTTGCTGGGCACTGAGTCTTACTCAATCTCGTACCTTGTAACACTGGCAAGAACCCTTTCTTCGACTGTTCCATTTTGAACCTCTTCAAAACCTTATCAAGGTATGTGCTTTGTGAAAGCCCTATCAGGCGTTTTGATCTATCCCTATAGATCTTAATGCCTAGTATGTAAGAAGCTTCTCCTAGGTCCTTCATAGAGAAACTTTTATTCAAGTAACCTTTTATGCTCTCCAAAAGCTCTACATTATTTCCAATCAGTAATATGTCATCCACATATAATATTAGAAACGCCACAGAGCTCCCACTCACTTTCTTGTAAATACAAGATTCTCCAACCACTTGTATAAACCCAAATGCTTTGATCACCTCATCAAAGCGTTTATTCCAACTCCGAGATGCTTGCACCAGTCCATAAATGGATCGCTGGAGCTTGCATACTTTGTCAGCATTTTTAGGATCGACAAAACCTTCGGGTTGCATCATATACAACTCTTCCTTAAGGAAACCGTTAAGGAACGCCGTTTTGACATCCATCTGCCAGATTTCATAATCGAAAAATGCAGCTATTGCTAACATGATTCTGACGGACTTAAGCATTGCTACGGGTGAGAAAGTCTCATCGTAGTCAACTCCTGGAACTTGTGAAAAACCCTTTGCCACAAGTCGAGCTTTATAAACGGTCACATTACCGTCAGCGTCCGTCTTCTTCTTAAAGATCCATTTGTTCTGAATAGCCTTGCGGCCCTCAAGCAGTATCTCCAAAGTCCACACTTTGTTCTCATACATGGATCCTATCTCGGATTTCATGGCTTCTAGCCATTTGTTGGAATCTGGGCCCACCATTGCTTCTTCATAATTTGCAGGTTCATTGTTGTCTAACAACATGATTGATAAGACGGGATTACCATACCATTCTGGAGCAGCGCGTGATCTCGTCGACCTGCGTGGTTCAACAGAAACTTGAACTGGAGTTTCATGATCATCATCATTAACTTCCTCCTCAACCGGCGTCGCAACGACAGAGGTTTCCCCTTGCCTTGTGCCACCATCCAGAGGGATGAGAGGTTCGACAACCTCGTCAAGTTCTATCTGCCTCCCACTCAATTCTCTCGAGAGAAACTCCTTCTCGAGAAAAGTTCCGTTCTTAGCAACAAACACCTTGCCCTCGGATTTGAGATAGAAGGTGTACCCAACTGTCTCTTTTGGGTAACCTATGAAGACGCACTTTTCCGCTTTGGGTTCCAGCTTTTCACGCTGAAGCTTTTTGACATAAGCATCACATCCCCAAACTTTAAGAAACGACAACTTTGGCCTTTTGCCATACCACAGTTCGTATGGTGTCGTCTCAACGGATTTCGATGGTGCCCTATTTAAAGTGAATGCAGCTGTTTCTAATGCATAACCCCAAAATGATAACGGCAAATCAGTAAGAGACATCATAGATCGCACCATCTCTAACAAAGTACGATTACGACGTTCGGACACACCATTACGTTGTGGTGTTCCAGGCGGTGTTAACTCCGAAACAATTCCACATTGTCTTAAGTGAGTACCAAACTCGAAACTCAGATATTCACCCCCACGATCAGACCGTAGGAACTTGATTTTCTTGTTACGATGATTTTCCACTTCACTCTGAAATTGCTTGAACTTTTCAAATGTTTCAGACTTGTGCTTCATCAAGTAGACATAACCATATCTACTTAAATCGTCAGTGAAGGTGAGAAAATAACGATATCCGCCGCGTGCCTCCACGCTCATTGGACCACACACATCGGTATGTATGATTTCCAACAAGTCACTTGCACGCTCCATTGTTCCGGAGAACGGAGTCTTAGTCATCTTGCCCATGAGGCATGGTTCGCACGTGTCAAGTGAATGAAAGTCAAGTGACTCCAAAAGTCCATCAGCATGGAGTTTCTTCATGCGCTTTACACCAATATGACCCAAGCGGTAGTGCCACAAAAATATGGTGCTATCATTGTTTACCCTAACTCTTTTGGTCTCAATGTTGTGTATATGCGTATCGTTATCAAGATTCAATATGAACAATCCTCTCACATTCGGTGCATGACCATAAAAGATGTTACTCATAGAAATAGAACAACCATTATTCTCAGACTTAAAAGAGTAACCGTCTCGCAATAAACAAGATCCAGATATAATGTTCATGCTCAACGCAGGCACTAAATAACAATGATTTAAGTTCATCACTAATCCCGATGGTAGTTGAAGTGACACTGTGCCGACGGCGATTGCATTAACCTTGGAACCGTTTCCTACGCGCATCGTCACTTCGTCTTTCGCCAGCCTTCGTCTATTCCGCAGTTCCTGCTTCGAGTTGCAAATGTGAGCAACAGAACCGGTATCAAATACCCAGGCACTACTACGAGAGCCGGTTAAGTACACATCAATAACATGTATATCAAATATACCTGATTTTTCTTTGCCCGCCTTCTTATCTGCCAGATACTTGGGGCAATTGCGCTTCCAGTGACCCATACCCTTGCAATAGAAGCACTCTATTTCAGGCTTAGGTCCAGCCTTGGGTTTCTTCGGCGGATTGGCAACAGGCTTGCCGCTCTTCTTCGAATTGCCCTTCTTGCCTTTGCCGTTTCTCTTGAAACTAGTGGTCTTGCTCACCATCAACACTTGATGCTCTTTACGGAGTTCAGACTCTGTGACTTTCAGCATCGCAAACAACTCGCCGGGAGACTTGTTCATCCCTTGCATGTTGTAGTTCAACACAAAGCCTTTATAGCTTGGCGGCAGTGATTGAAGGATTCTGTCAGTGATAGCTTCTTGCGGGAGTTCAATCCCCAGTTCAACCAGACGGTTTGAGTACCCAGACATTTTGAGCACATGTTCACTGACAGACGAGTTTTCCTCCATCTTGCAAGCATAGAATTTATCGGAGGTCTCATACCTCTCGATCCGGGCGTTCTTCTGAAAGATAAACTTCAACTCCTGGAACATCTCAAATGCTCCATGACGCTCAAAGCGACATTGAAGTCCCGGTTCTAAGCCATACAAGACTGCACATTGAACTATTGAGTAGTCCTGCTTACGCACTAACCAAGCGTTCTTAACATCCTGATCAACCGTAGCGGGTGGTTCATCTCCTAGCGCAGCATTAAGGACATAATCCTTCTTTCCAGCTTGTAAGATTAGCTTAAGATTACGAGCCCAGTCTACAAAGTTGCTTCCATCATCTTTCAACTTAGCTTTCTCTAGGAACGTATTAAAATTCAGGATGACACTTGCGTGAGCCATGATCTACAACACAAATATATTCAAAGTGGACTTAGACTATGTTCAAGATAATTAGAGTTCAACTTAATCAAATTATATGCTAAACTCCCACTCAAAAAATACATCTCTCTAGTCATTTGAGTGGTTCATGATCCACTTACACTATCCCAAGTCCGATCATCACATGAGTTGAGTATAGTTTCAGTGGTAAGCATCCCTATGCTAATCATATCAACTATATGATTCATGATCGACCTTTCGATCTCATGTGTTCCGAGGCCATGTCTGCACATGCTAGGCTCGTCAAGCTTAACCCGAGTGTTCCGCGTGCGCAACTGTTTTGCACCCGTTGTATGTGAACGTTGAGTCTATCACACCCGATCATCACGTGGTGTCTCGAAACGACGAACTGTAGAAACGGTGCACAGTCGGGGAGAACACAATTTCGTCTTGAAATTTTAGTGAGAGATCACCTCATAATGCTACCGTCGTTCTAAGCAAAATAAGGTGCATAAAAGGATTAACATCACATGCAATTCATAAGTGACATGATATGGCCATCATCTCGTGCTTCTTGATCTCCATCACCAAAGCACCGGCACGATCTTCTTGTCACCGGCGCCACACCATGATCATCCATCAACGTGTTGCCATCGTGGTTGTCGTGCTACTCATGCTATCACTACTAAAGCTACATTCTAGCAAAATAGTAAACGCATCTGCAAGCACATATGTTAGTATAAAGACAACCCTATGGCTCCTGCCGGTTGCCGTACCATCGACGTGCAAGTCGATATTTCTATTACAACATGATCATCTCATACATACAATATATCACATCACATCATTGGCCATATCACATCACAATCATACCCTGCAAAAACAAGTTAGACGTCCTCTAATTTTGTTGTTGCATGTTTTACGTGGTGACCAAGGGTATCTAGTAGGATCGCATCTTACTTACGCAAACACCACAACGGAGATATATGAGTTGCTATTTAACCTCATCCAAGGACCTCCTCGGTCAAATCCGATTCAACTAAAGTTGGAGAAACCGTCACTTGCCAGTCATCTTTGAGCAAAGGGGGTTACTCGTAACGATGAAACCAGTCTCTCGTAAGCGTACGAGTAATGTCGGTCCAAGCCGCTTCAGTCCAACAATACCGCGGAATCAAGAAAAGACTAAGGAGGGCAGAAAAACGCACACCACCGCCCACAAAACCTTTTGTGTTCTACTCCAGAAGACATCTGCGCATGAACCTAGCTCATGATGCCACTGTTGGGGAACGCCGCATGGGAAACAAAAAATTTCCTACGCGCACGAAGACCTATCATGGTGATGTCCATCTACGAGAGGGGATGAGTGATCTACGTACCCTTGTAGATCGTGCAGCAGAAGCGTTAGAGAACGCGGTTGATGTAGTGGAACGTCCTCACGTCCCTCGATCCGCCCCGCGAACAATCCCGCGATCAGTCCCACGATCTAGTACCGAACGGACGGCACCTCCGCGTTCAGCACACGTACAGCTCGACGATGATCTCGGCCTTCTTGATCCAGCAAGACAGACAGAGAGGTAGAAGAGTTCTCCGGCAGCGTGACGGTGCTCCGGAGGTTGGTGATGATCTCGTCTCAGCAGGGCTCCGCCCGAGCTCCGTAGAAACGCGATCTAGAGGAAAAACTATGGAGGTATGTGGTCGGGCAGCCGTGAGAAAGTCGTCTCAAATCTGCCCTAAAAGCCCCATGTATATAGGAGGAGGGAGGGGGACCTTGCCTTGGGGTCCAAGGGACTCCCAAGGGGTCGGCCGAGCCAAGGGGGGGAGGAATCCCCCCCCCCAAACCGAGTTGGACTTGGTTTGGTGGGAGGAGTCCCCCTCCCTGCCCACTTTTTCCCTCTCTTTTTTTCTTTTCCTTTGATTTTCTTTCTCTTGGCGCATAGGCCCCTTTGGGGCTGTCCCACCAGCCCACTAAGGGCTGGTGTGTCTCCCCAAAGCCTATGGGCTTCCCCGGGGTGGGTTGCCCCCCCGGTGAACTCCCGGAACCCATTCGTCATTCCAGGTACATTCCCGGTAACTCCGAAAACCTTCCGGTAATCAAATGAGGTCATCCTATATATCAATCTTCGTTTCCGGACCATTCCGGAAACCCTCGTGACGTCCGTGATCTCATCCGGGACTCCGAACAACATTCGGTAACCAACCATATAACTCAAATACGCATAAAACAACGTCGAACCTTAAGTGTGCAGACCCTGCGGGTTCGAGAACTATGTAGACATGACCCGAGAGACTCCTCGGTCAATATCCAATAGCGGGACCTGGATGCCCATATTGGATCCTACATATTCTATGAAGATCTTATCGTTTGAACCTCAGTGCCAAGGATTCGTATAATCCCGCATGTCATTCCCTTTGTCCTTCGGTATGTTACTTGCCCGTGATTCGATCGTCAGTATCCGCATACCTATTTCAATCTCGTTTACCAGCAAGTCTCTTTACTCGTTCCGTAATACAAGATCCCGCAACTTACACTAAGTTACATTGCTTGCAAGGCTTGTGTGTGATGTTGTATTACCGAGTGGGCCCCGAGATACCTCTCCGTCATACGGAGTGACAAATCCCAGTCTTGATCCATACTAACCCAACTAACACCTTCGGAGATACCTGTAGAGCATCTTTATAGTCACCCATTTACGTTGCGACGTTTGATACACACAAAGCATTCCTCCGGTGTCAGTGAGTTATATGATCTCATGGTCATAGGAATAAATACTTGACACGCAGAAAACAGTAGCAACAAAATGACACGATCAACATGCTATGTCTATTAATTTGGGTCTAGTCCATCACGTGATTCTCCCAATGACGTGATCCAGTTATCAAGCAACAACACCTTGTTCATAATCAGAAGACACTGACTATCATCGGTCAACTGGCTAGCCAACTAGAGGCATGCTAGGGACGGTGTTTTGTCTATGTATCCACACATGTAAATGAGTCTTCATTCAATATAATTATAGCATGGATAATAAACTATTATCTTGATACAGGAATTATAATAATAACTATACTTTTATTATTGCCTCTAGGGCATAATTCCAACAGCGAGTCCCACCCAACGTGTAAACTCAAAGCAACGGTCAATTGCATTAACGAACTATGCGTAAGATAAACAATCCTTGCAACCGTGGTCACAAGCACCATTGTTTTCTCCCTGGTGGCAACAAGCACATCCCCTAGTCTCATGTTTCTGTCACTCAAGCTAGACATCGAGGGGCATGAACCCACAATCATGCATAATGCTCCATCTTGGAGTTACAATCTACTACTTGGCCAAAGCAATAAGTAGCAACGGAGAACATGCATGAATCACGAAGGAACATAACATAAAAGGATAATCAAATATATAACTCATAACAATCTGAACATAATCTCATAATCCATCGGATCCCAACAAACCAAGCATAGCAATAGCAAGAGAATTATATAGATGCCTTGATCATGTAGTGCAGCTCACAAGGACTAACCATTGAAGCACAAGATTGGAGAGAAGACATAACATAGCTACTGGTCATGGACTCATGGTCCAAGGAGGACTACTCACGGCACGTCCGGGAAGCGTCCATGGCGGTGGAGAAGCTCTCGGAGGTCAATCCTCCCTCCGACAGGGTGCCGGGAAGAGGTCTGCTGATGCTCCTGATCTCGGAAGCGCTATGGCGGCGGAACGATGGAGAAATTCGCGATTCCAGAAAGCCTGCAAGGGTTTTGTGACAGCCCGAGACCGACACCCCAGAAGATTCCCCTTTTATTTCGTTCTCGTCGTGTGGTTCGTTTTCCTGTCGCATTCATCATCACATCATGCGCATCATCAGCATTGCATCGACAACCCGTTGCCGCCAGTTTTCAAAACTTGCATCCGTTATTAGTTGCCGGTTCTCGTCGTTGTCCGTGCGGAGCCCGACCACACACGCACGCGCCCGCGGCATCGTCAAATCCTTGTTTTTAAATGTGTGTTGAAAACTTTATCTTATTGGGTTGGAATTTGACGTGCGGTCTTATTTTAATATAGGTAGGCCGCCTGTCAAATTTCGTCGCAATCGGAGTCCGTCTGGTACCCGAACGGTCGACCGTAGCGGCACCGCATTCGGTCTATCGTCGGACGTCTTTCGGTGTTTTAAATCTCATTGCCGCGCAGCCCGTTTTCCCTCTCGTCTACGGATAACTACTCTACACGGCCACTTAGTCCGCCCCGCGTTTGGAATTATTCGAATCCGACCGCGCGGTTGAAACCGGGGCAGAATTTTGCTAGACCTAACCCCCCATTTGTCTATAAATAGACCCCGTGCATTTTTGGGGCAGCAAACCCTCTCCACCTTGAAATCTGTGCCCTCACCTAACCCTAACCCACTCTCTCTCTCCTCCCTCCCTCCTCTGCGCAGCCGCCGGCCCGCCTAGCCCGAGCAAGGCCCTCCGGGCCCATCCGGCCGCCGCCGCCTACAGCGCTCCCCCGCGCTCGTGCCCGAGGGCAGAAGCCCAAGCCGCAGAGCCTCTCCTGCCTGCGCCCCGCCGCCCGATTCGTCCCGTCGCCGCCGGTCCCTCGCAAGGACGAGCCCCGACAAGGCCGCCGCTGCTCGCCTCGGGCCGGAGCCTGCCCGAGTCCCGCGCCCCCAGCCTTTTCCCGTCGAATCCCGGCCGAATTCCACCTCAGCACCGTCGGAGATCGCGTCCCCGACCTCGAGCTCCGCCGCCGCGGTATCTCCCACCTGCCGCCGCCTCGAGCCGGATCCCGTCGGATCCCGCCGCCCCTCAGCTCCCTCGAGTCCCAGCCGAGCCTCGTCGGCCCTCTGCCGCAGCGCTGTACCGCCATGGTCGCCGACAGGAGGTCGAGGCCAGCACGCTCGCCCGCGTTGACCGACCGCCTCATGGGCCAGCACCTATGCCGCGGCCCAGCTCCACCCTGCACCGGCGAGGGCCCACTCCGCCGAGCCTCCCTCGGCCCAGCGGACCACTGCGCCCCCAGGCCTAGCTTCGGCCTAGGCCGGCAGCCTCCTCCACGAACTGGGCCAGGCCCCAAGATGAGCACACCTTCAGGCCCTCCCTGTCCAACGCCCCGGGCGGGATTTAATTAACCAGCGCCCAACCCTGTCTCGGCCTGGTAGAGAGAAATCGGCCCGATTCTTTTTTTTCGTTTAACTATTTAGTTATTTTCAGGAAATATACCGTATATTAGAACGCCCGTAACTTTTAAACCATAAGTCGGATCGAGGCGAGTGGTATATGGATTTTGTGTAGAATCTCGCGTAGAATACAATTTCATAACTTGCATAATTGTTTGACGTAGTTTGACGTGCCAAATGCATAGTTTTACGTGCTGTCCCAATAGGATTCGTCCCGTATTTATTTTTTGCGCGTATCCGGATTGCTCGAATGCCGTAGATAAAATGTTCATGTTTTAGGAACCCTATTGCCATGTATTTTAGAGTAGTCGTTGGTATTTTTGCATGTAGGGTTTAGTCGCTACTTATTAATTCAGGTTTAGGACATAATCCCGCATATATGTGTGGCGTTGATTTTCTTTTGCAACCCCTCATGTTATATTTGTTTTCGGGGTAGAAAAATCCATAGGATTTAACTGTGTATTTAGTTTTATCTTTTGAGCAAGTTAGTTCGAGTGATATTTTGTCATGATGCCCATTGTTTATTTTGTGGGATCTAATCCGTGCGTGATATGAGTTAGTTGTCAATTAGAGTTTTCCCTTGGATGTTTAGTCTAGCCCCTGGTAATTTTTGTTGCAATAGAAATCCATGTTTAGGTGTGGTTTGGTTGTTCTTTTCTTGCTAGGAAATAGTGCTGATTTGGAGATGCTGAAATATTTTTAAGTCTGAAATCTGTTATATTTTGTTGCTCTCTTTGCATGAGTTTATCTTGTGATCTGTAGCTCCTTTGAGGTTGATGCAATGGAGTTAGTTGTAGACTTTAGGATTCTCTAGCATGCCGTGAATTTTCATGCCATTTGGAGTCATGTAGATTATGGTTTTGCTGCTGTCAATATGCCTTCAGATCGAAAATTGCAGTTTCGTAAACTGTTATTTTCACTAAGTCCGAAACTGTGTGTGAGAAGCCATTTTGTGACTTCCTTTCCTAGTGATCCATGCTTCCATGCTAGGTGTTATTAGTTTTATGTGGTAGTGCTTCTTGCCCTCTATTGCCTCATGCCTTGGTTGAGCATATTGGGTTTGGGTAGCTCGTAGTTGGGGGTTGTACAAAATGCTATGTGGCTGATTTTGGCAGATCGTAGTCATTTCTTCTTTAGCTCGTAGTTGTTGAACCGTTGCTTCGTTTTGATCGTGTCATTTATGAAAATTTCTTAGAATCTCGTCTAGTTTCATTTTATCTTGCTGGTTGTGTGTTTTGAAGTGCTCGTGACCGTCGTTGCACACATTTTGCATTCATGCCATCATATCTTTCGGTGCTCGTATATTTTGAACCGTAGCTCCGTTAGAGATGTTCTCTATGTGTAAATTGCTTGTAATGACGCGTAGAATCACGTGAACCTATTTGTCTTGTTGTTTAACAACTAATTAAACGTGTTAGTTGAGATCTGGATAGAATTGTAAATTAACATGTGAGGTCGTCTCGGAGGTGTTATATGTCATTTCCGACCTCATTTAAAATGCCTAGATAGGTAGTTTAATTGCGCTTCACCTCTTGCCATGTTTAACCACGTTTAATATTACCGTGTATCTAATCGGGATATAACTAAGTAATTCGTATGTGGAGTTTCGTCAATATGCAACTCGTTGCATATTGAACTTCACTTAATGTGTAGTGTTTGATTGTGTGAATTGACATGCCGTGTCTTGCATACCTTCAGCTGTTCATGCATCATATGTGGATTGCATATTGTCGTGCATGTGCCGTGGTGAATATCGTGTGTTGATTCTTGTTTCTGGTTTCCTTCGTCTCGATAGAGTTCTGCAAGCGTGTCGGATTGTGAGGACTCGTTCGACTACATCGGTTCGTCTGCTTCACGGAGTCATTCTTCTTCCAAGCGGGATCTCAGGCAAGATGACCATTTCCCCAGATACCATTACTATAATTGCCATGCTAGTTTTATCGCTTCTATCGATTATGTCTCGTTGCCTACCAACTGTTAACTAACAGCCTCTCAACAATGCCTTGAAAAACCTTCAACATGTTCACAACCTAGCAAACCACGGATTGGCTATGTTACTGCTTGCTTAACCATGTGTTAGCGTTGCTAGTTGCAGGCGCACTTGATTCCATGTGATAACATGGGTTCCTTGTTGTATCACCCTATTTAAATGCTATTTAGTTTAAGGCACCTATATACTTTGTAAAGGTGGAAGGCTCGGCCTTTCTAGCCTGGTGTTTTGTTCCACCTTTGCCCCCTTAGTTTCGGCTACCGGTGTTATGTTCCATAATTGAGTGCTCCTTACACGATCGGGGTTGTTATGGGGACCCCTTGATAATTCATTTTAGATTAAGACTGGTCTACCAAGGCCCAACTTTGGTACTACATTTGCCTAAACACCTAATAAAAGTGCATAGGGACTTTCCGGACCCCGAGGATAATTTAATCAACCCCCGGGCCAGTGCTCCTCATGAGTGTTAGTCCAAACTGGCAGACTACGGGGCCACCGCGGGGCAACCCGGGGTTTGGTTTCTCCTAGTATGACCCATCCGTCGTGTCTTGAGAACGAGATGCGCGGCTCTTACCGGGTTCGTCGACACGTCGGGCGGCCTTGCTGGATTAGTTTTACCTTTGACGAATTATCTTGTGCATCGGGATACCGGTGATGCTTTGGGTAATCTCAGAGTTGAGGTTTTCCACTAAGGAGTCCGACGAGATCGCGAGCTTCGTGATCGAGGATTTCTATGCGGCTTGTGGTAATTTGTGATGGACTAGTTGGAGGACTCCTGCAGGGTTAAATCTTTTCGGAAAGCCGTGCCCGCGGTTACGTGGCAACGTGGAAACTTTGTTTAACACTTGTTCTAGATAACATGAAGTTAACTTAATTAAAACATGCCAACTGAGTGCGTAACCGTGACTGACTCTTTCATGAGTTCCTTCTCGGATTGAGGACACGTTGGGGTTATGTCTGGCGTAGGTAGGTCTTCATGATCATTCATTTGATCATTATTAGTTCACGTCTTCTATGCGTAGATCATCCCCCCTCTTTATTCTTGTACTCGTAAGTTAGCCACCTCATATAATGATTAGTCGCTTGCTGCAGCCTCAACACTTAACCATGCCTCACCCATTAAGCTTTGCTAGTCTTGATACCTTTGGAAATGAGATTGCTGAGTCCCCCGTGGTTCACAGATTACTACAACACCAGTTGCAGGTACAGGTAAAGGTTACTTGACGCGAGCGCATTGATTGTTCGTTTGGAGTTGCTTCTTCTTCTTCTTCATCGATCTAGGATGGGTTCCAGGCCGGCAGCCTGGGATAACAAGGATGGACTCGTTCTTCTTTTCTCGTTTGTTTTCGTCCGTAGTCGGACCCTGCTCTTCTTCATGATGTTTATGTATTGTACTGATGTGACTCTGATGCAGCTTGTGGCGAGTGTAAGCCAATTCTATATGTATATCTCATCTTTTCAGTACATGTACTTGTAACGATATCCATTCTTGCAAAATGATGAGATGCGCTTCTATCCCTGACGAGGCCCTCGTGTCAAATAGAGGATAGGGTCGCATCTTGGGCGTGACAGGTTTCCTCTCAGACTCTAAATATAGGCCAAAGGAGGGCACCGGAGGAGGTGGGACCCACCCAGGCGACCTCCTAGCGCGGCCTAGGGCCTGGCCGTGCTAGCAGGCCGCCTTGGAGGCCCCTCGCCCCCCTCTGGCCCATCTTCGATGATCTGGAAGCTTCTGTTTCGCTGATTTTTCATATATTTTTTTGGATTTTTCGGGCTTCGGAAAATTGGGTAAAAGCCCCTGCAAAATAAACATCAGCAGACAGAAACTGGCACTGGGTGCACTGAGTTAGTAGGTTAGTCCAAATATGTGTAAAATGATATAAACGTGTAGCAAAACATGTAACAATGTCACCCAAAAGATCATGGAACAAGCAAAAATTATAGATAGGTTTGGGACGTATCAACATCCCCAAGCTTAATTTTTGCTCGTCCTCGAGTAGATAAATGATAACACAATAATTTCTGTGGTGACATGCTAACACACATATCAGAACTTCAAAGTAAAGCTAGTGAGATATGCAATTCAAGTCAAGACAATAACAAGCAAGAATCTATATCTAGTATTGAGCTTAGCAAAGTAAGAACATAAAGATGCAAGAGCTCTCGCTGTCCGTGACTCGAATGTCTCCAAATGGTGTTTGTGTGCAAGAAGTGGGAGATGGGTTGAGATCATAAATTGGACATCTGCAGACATAAACTGGCACTAGAAGTGGGAGATGGGTTGAGATCATTGTCCTCTTTTGGATCTTTTCATTTGTCCACTTTGGGATCTTTTCCTCACTTAAGGGCAACACTCTATGTATTACATGAATAAAAATACGATCATCACACTTTATAAGAACTACTCAACATAAAGACAAGTGAAAACTATCATGATGTATGCAAATATATGCCTCTCCCAGTGTAGCAGGATATGCAATGAAACTAGCGCGTCATGTAGCAATAATATGGGCAACGCCCAACTAGCATGCGGCTCCTCGACCAAGCAAAAGCATGTATGACATTAGGATCAAGTCATGAGATCGTGGAAGTTGCATGGTAATGTATCTCGGAAAGGCTATGGAGATGACTTAATAGGTAGGTATAGTGGCTGTTTTGAGGAAAGATATAATGAGGCTTATGATGACAGAGCGTATCATGCCAAGGGTTTGGATGCACAGGCGAAGTTTGCACCAACTCTCAAGATGAGAAAGGCCAATGCACGGTATCAAAGAGGTTAGCAAAATATGGATGGTGGAAGTGCCAACAATCGAATACTCACATTAGTCCGAAGAACTCATACACTTATTATCGGTAACTCTCTATCTAGTTAGGAAATTCACAAAGAGACAAGTACGCCGAGGAGGAGTGTTTGGGGGTTTGGTTATCCTTGCGCATCCTCGACTCATGGTAACGTGAGGGTACTCTATATATTCCAACCCCTCCAGAGGTTAGCGATCAATTTAGTAGCTAGAGTTCTCAACTATTTTTTTAGTTTTTGAAAAACACACGGATTTCCCGAAATACGACACCTATCACTAATAGGCTCAAGCTCTTGGCACCAATAGTCCAAACATTACTCAAATCAATACCTCAAAACTATTGCAAGTTACTACTATACTTAAATAGCAACGTCAGTTACCTACTCATGCAAGACACACAACTCAGTGCAATGAGCCAACTCTCTAAACAAGATAAGCATGATAACTCAAGAGAGTTCAAAATCAACCTAAATAAAAGATCTTAAAAAGATAAGCATGAAAACTAAGAGCTAAGCATGACAGTAGCTATGAAAAGATAAAGAACACACAAAAAGGATAAGCATGAAAACCTATATTGTGTTCTAGAGTGGAATGGAGCGTGTCTCTCTCCCAAACAAGGTAGGCTTGGTTCCGACTTGTTATGAACAGCAAGCAAAACTAAAACAAACTAAAAAGTAAAGAACGAGACGCTCCAATTATACCACGTAACATATGAAGTGATAAAAATATAACATGGAGATGGATGAACTGATGATTGTTGATAGAGAAGGGGATGCACGGGGGCGTCCCCAAGCTTAGATGCTTGAGTTCCCTTTGAATATTTCTTGGGGTCCATGGGGGCATCCCCAAGCTTGAGCGCTTGACACTCTTGTATCTTCTTTCATCATCTCCCATCGCATACTTGAAAACTCCCTTGTACGAAACTCATCATAAGCTGATTAGAGTGGTTAGTTCCCTTAATAAAATAATTCATTACCTGCTCGAAATAAAGGTTTTTGCAAATAAAAACAAGCTTAGGATTTGCAAAACAATGAAAACACAAAACATGGCAGAATCTGTGAAAAATGGAACAACAGGTAGTAAATAATTTATTCGGGGCACTTGTGGAACTCAAATAAAAAAACTCAGAATGAATTCCAGAAAGCCAATTATATAGATCATGCTGTCAAAACAACTTCAGATCAAAAAGATGATCTAGTGATTTTTGGTGATTTTGTCCGTCGAGCAGACAGAATCTGTTTCTGGACATCATGTCACTATTTTTGAACTTTCTTGCAATCGGAGGCTATAACTTGGCACAAAGCTTAGAAATAAAGATACAATGATGTTGCAAACAGTAGTAACACACATCAAGACCACTAAAACAGAAAGTAAAAAACCAAATTGGGTTGCCTCCCAATAAGCGCTTTCTTTTATGCCTTTGAGCTAGGCATAATGCAAGAAGATCAAGTGTTATCAACTCCAAAAGAATAACTTGCCCGAGTAAAGGACTCATAAGGTAACTTAATCTTCTTTCTAGGAAAGTGTTACATTCTCTTTTAGGAGGAAATTGGAATTTAATGATTCCCTCTTTCATTTCAATGATAGCACCAACGGTGCGGAGAAAAGGACATCCCAAAATAATTGGACATGAAGGATGACATTCAATGTATATAATAAGAAAATCAACGGGCACGCAATTATCATTGACAACAATAAGAACGTCATCAGTTCTCCCTAAAGGTTTCTTTATGGAAGAATCAAAAAGACGAACACCAAAAGAACATGGATCATAAGGTTTCAAGTCAAGCATATCATACATTCTCTTGGGCATAACGGAAGCACTAGCTCCAACATCACACAAAGCAAAGCAAGAGATATTATTCAATTTTAGTTTGACCATAGGATCCCAACCATCTTCTAGTTTCCTAGGAATAGAAGTCTCCAGATTTAGCTTCTCCTCCCTAGATTTGATAAGATGATTGGTAATATGCTCGGTGAAGGCAATATTGAGTGTACTACTGTTGGGGTCTTTAGCCATTCTTTGCAAAAAGGTGATAACTTCGAAGAGACTACAATTGTCAAAATCAAGGCTACTACCGCTAATTAAAGTGGTAGTAATGTCATCTACGCTCATCCTTTTGGTAGTCTTTAAATTCAATGGACCTTCTTGTCCTATAGTTGAGGTATTAGCTGTTGGGGAACATGGCATGGGAAACAAAAAAATTCCTACGTGCATGAAGACCTATCATGGTGATGTCCATCTACGAGAGGAGATTTGGATCTACGTACCCTTGTAGATCGCACAATAGGAAGCGTTAAGAAACGCAGTTGATGTAGTGGAACGTCCTTGCGTCCCTCGATCTGCCCCGCGAACCGTCCCGCGATCCGTCCCATGATCCGCTCCGATCTAGTCCCGAACGGACGACACCTCCGCGTTCAGCACACGTACAACTCGACGATGATCTCGGCCTTCTAGATCTAGCAAGCAAGACAGAAAAGTAGATGAGTTCTCCAGTAGCGTGACGGCGCTCCGGTGGTGGTAGAGGATCTACTCCTGTAGGGCTCCGCCCGAGCTCCGCAGAAATACGATCTAGAGGAAAAACCGTGGTGTTTGTGATCGGGCTGCCGTGGCAAAAGTTGTCTCAAATCAGCCCTAAAACTCCACTATATATAGGAGGAGGGGAGGGGAGGCTTGCCTTGAGGGCCAAGTCAACCTATGGTGCGCCGGCTAGGAGGTGGGGGAGTCCACCTCCAATCCTAGTCCAACTAGGATTGGAAGATGGAGTCCTTCCCTTCCTTCCCACCTTTTCTCTTTTTTTTCCTTTTCTCTTTGATTTTCTATCCTTGGAGCATAGGGCCCTTTTGGGCTGTCCCACCAGCCCACCAAGGGCTGGTGCACCACCCCTAAGGCCTATGGGCTTCCCCGGGTGGGTTGGCCCCTCCCGGTGAACATCCGGAACCCATTGGACACTCCCGGTACATTCCCGGTAATGCCCGAAAACCTTCCGCTAATCAAATGAGGTCATCCTATATATCAATCTTCGTCTATGGACCATTCCAGAAACCCTCGTGACGTCCGTGATCTCATCCGGGACTCCGAACAACATTTGGTAACCACACATATAACTCAACTATACTAAAAGATCGCCGAACCTTAAGTGTGCAGACCCTGCGGGTTCGAGAACTATGCAGACATGCCCCGAGGTACTCCTCGGTCAATATCCAATAGCGGGACCTGGATGCCCATATTGGATCCTACATATTCTCCGAATAACTTAGCTGTTGAACCTCAGTGTCAAGGATTCATATAACCCCGTATGTCATTCCCTTTGTCCTTCGGTATGTTACTTGCCCGAGATTCGATCGTCGGTATCCGCATACCTATTTCAATCTCGTTATCGGCAAGTATCTTTACTCGTTCCGTAACACAAGATCCCGTGACTTACACTTAGTCACATTGCTTGCAAGGCTTGTGTGTGATGTTGTATTACCGAGTGGGCCCCGAGATACCTCTCTGTCACACGGAGTGACAAATCCCAGTCTTGATGCATACTAACTCAATGGACACCTTCGAAGATACCTATAGAGCACCTTTATAGTCACCCAGTTACGTTGTGACGTTTGATAAACACAAGGCATTCCTCCGGTGCCAGTGAGTTATATGATCTCATGGTCATAGGAACAAATACTTGACACGCAGAAAACTATAGCAATAAAACGACACGATCAATATGCTACGTTCATAGTTTGGGTCTTGTCCATCACATGATTCTCCTAATGATGTGATCCCGTTATCAAGTGACAACACTTGCCTATGGTCAAGAAACCTTGACCATCTTTGATCAACGAACTAGTCAACTAGAGGCTCACTAGGGACAGTGTGTTGTCTATGTATCCACACATGTATTTGAGTTTCCAATCAATACAATTCTAGCATGGATATTAAACGATTATTATGACCAAGGAAATATAATAATAAATAATTTATTATTGCCTCTAGGGCATATTTCCAACAGTCTCCCACTTGCACTAGAGTCAATAATCCAGTTCACATCACCATGTGATTTTAACGAACCCAACACCCATATAGTTGTGGGGTCTGATCACGTCTTGCTCATGAGAGAGGTTTTAGTCAATGGTTCTGAAACTTTCAGATCTGTGTGTGCTTTCCAAATCTTTATGTCATCTTATAGATGCTGCTACTACGTGCTATTCGGAAATACTCCAAATATCTACTCTACTATATGAATCCATTTCACTACTCATAGTTATTCAGATTACTGTGAAAGCTTGCATCAATGTAACCTTTTACGACGAACTCTTAACCACCTCCATAATCGAGAAAAAATTCCTTAGTCCATTAGTTACTAAGGATAACTTTGACCGCTGTTCAGTGATTCAATCCTGGATCACTCTCTGTACCTCTTAACAGACTTGTGGCAAGGCACACATCAGGTGGGCACACAGCATGGCATACTGTAGAGTCTATGGCTAAGGCATAGGGGACGACCTTCGTCCTTTCTCGTTCTTCTGCCGTGGTCGGGATTTTGAGTCTTACTCATATTCACACCTTACAACACAGCCAAGAACTCCTTCTTTGCTGATCTATTTTGAACTCCTTCAAAAACTTGTCAAGGCATGCATTTCATTTGAAAGTTCTGTTTAGCATTTTGATCTATCTCCATAGATCTTGATTCTCAATGTTCAAGTAGCACTATCCAGGTCTTCCTTTGAAAAACCCCTTTCAAACAACCTTTGTGCTTTACAAAAATTCTACATTACTTCTGATCACCAATATGTCAACCACATATTCTTTATCAGAAATACTATAGTGCTCCCACTCACTTCTTTGGAAATACAAGTTTTCTCATAAACCTTGTACAAACCCAAAAGCTTTGATCATCTCATCAAAGTGTATATTCCAACTCCGAGATGCTTGCACCAGTCCATAAAAGGATCGTTGGAGCTTGCATACTTGTTAGTATCTTTAGGATCGACAAAACCTTCTGGTTGTATCACACACAATATTTCCTCAAGGAAACCGTCGAGGAAACAATGTTTTGTCTTCCTATGTTCAATATTTCACAAATAATGCAGCAACTACTAACATATTTCCAATAGACTTTTAGCATCGCTACGAGTGAGAAAGTCACATCATAGTAAACTCTTTGATCTTGTCGAAAACATCTTTGCGACAAGTCGAGCTTTTCTTAATAGTGACTTATCACCATCATCGTATGTCTTCCTTTTAAAGATCCATCTTTACTTAATAGTCTTACTACCATCAAGTAGTTCTTCCAAAGTCTAAACTTTCTTTTATACATGGATCCTCTCTCGGATTTCATGGCCTCCAGCCATTTGTCAGAATCCGGGCCCACCATTGCTTCTCCATAACTCGTAGGTTCATTGTTGCTCAACAACATGACCTCCAAGACAGGGTTACCGTACCACTCTATAGTAGTACGCGACCTTTGTCGACCTACGAGGTTTGTAGTATATTGATCCGAAGCTCTAATGATCACTATCATCAGCTTCCTCTTCAATTGGTGTAGGCGCCACAGGAACAACTTCCTGCGCCCTGCTACACACTGGTTGAACTGACGTTCAATAACCTCATCAAGTTCCACTACTCTCCCACTCAATTCTTTCGAGAGAAACCTTTCCTCGAGAAAGGATCCGTTTCTAGAAACAAACACTTTGCTTCCAGATCTGAGATAGGAGATGTATCCAACTGTTTTGGATATCGTATGAAGATGCATTTATCCGCTTTGGGTTCGAGCTTATCAGACTAAAACATTTTCACATAAGCATCGCAACCCCAAACTTTCAAGAAACGACAGCTTAGGTTTCTCTAAGCCATAGTTTATACTGTGTCATCTCAACGGAAATATGCGGTGCCCTATTTAAAGTGAATGCGGTTGTCTCTAATGCATAACCCATAAATGGTAGTGATAATTCTATAAGAGACATCATAGTATGCACCATATCAAAATAGAGCATAGCTATGACGTTCGGACACACCATAACACTATGGTGTTCAAGGTGGCATGAATTATGAAACAACTTCCACATTGTCTTTAACTGTGTACCAAAACTCGCAACTCAAATATTCATCTCCATGATCATATCGTAGACAATTTATCCTCTTGTCACGATGATCTTCACTCTGAAATAGCATTGAACTTTTCAATATTTCAAACTTGTGATTCATCAAGTAAATACTCCCGTATCTACTCAAAACATCAGTGAAGTAAGAACATAACGATATCCACTGCGTGCCTTAGCACTCATTGGACAACACAAATCAAAAATGTATTACTCCCAACAAGTTACTCTCTTGTTTCATGTGGCATGATTTGCATGTCTCAAGTGATTCAAAATCAAGTGAGTCCAAACGATCCATCTCTATGGAGTTTCTTCATGCATTTATACCAACAGGTATAGTTTGCATGTCTCAAACGTTTCAAACATGAGTGAGTACAAAGATCCATGAGCATGGAACTTCTTCCTGCATTTTACACCAACATGACTCAAGTGGCAGTGTCACAACCAAGTGGTACTATCATTATTACTTTGTATCTTTTGGCACCAATATTATGAACATGTGTAACACTACGATCGAGATTTAACAAACCATTGAGGGTAATTATTCAAGCAAATAGAATAACTATTATTCTCTTTAAATGAATAATGTATTGCAATAAACACGATCCAATCATGTTCATGCTCAACGCAAACACCAAATAACAATTATTTAGGTTTTACCACCAATCCCGATGATAGAGGGAGCGTGCGATGTTTGATCACATCAACCTTGGAAACACTTCCAACACGTATCATCACCTTGACTTTAGCTAGTCTCCATTTACACCGTAGCTTTCATTTCGAGTTATTAATCACTCAGCAACCGAACCGGTATCCAATACCCTCGTGCTACTAGGAGTACTAGTAAAGTACACATCAATATGATGCATATCAAATATACTTTTGTCGACTTTGCCAGCCTTCTTATCTACCAAGTATCTAGGGTAGCTCCGCCTCAGTGACCGTTCCCCTCATAACAGAAGCACTTAGTCTCGGGTTTGGGTTCAATTTTTGGTTTTTTCATTAGAGCAGCAACTGGTTTGCCATTTCATGAAGTATCCCTTATAGCCTTTACCATTCTTGAAACTAGTGGTTTTTCTAACCATCAACAATTGATGCTCCTTCTTGATTTCTACTTTCACAGTGTCAAACATTGTGAATCACTCAAGGATCATCATATCTATCCTTGATTTGTTTATAGTTCATCATGAAGCTCTAGCAGCTTAGTGGCAGTGACTTTGGAGAACCATCACTATCTCATCTGGTAGATTAACTCCCACTTGATTCAAGCGATTATTGTACTCAAACAATCCGAGAACTTTTTCTCCTTTATTTTGTAGGCAAATAATCTTGTCGGAGGTCATATACCTCTTAACAAGGGCACAAGCATGAAATCTCAATTTGATCTCCTTGAACATCTCTTATGTTCTGCGATGTTTTCAAAATGTCTTCGGTGCCTTGCTTCTAAGCCATTAAGTATTGCGCACTAAACTATTATGTAGTCATCAAATACGTGTATGTCAGATGTTCGCAACATCCACAAACGACGCCCGAGGTGCAGCACGCCGAGTGGTGCATTAAGGACATAAGCCTTCTGCGCACCAATGAGGACAATCCTCAGTTTTACGGACTCAGTCCACAAAGTTGCTACTATCAACTTTCAACTAAATTTTCTCTAGGAACATATAAAAATAGTAGAGCTATAGTGCAAGCTACATCGTAATTCGCTAAGACCATTATACTATGTTCTTGATAATTAGTTCAATTAATCATATTACTTAAGAACTCCCACTCAAAAAGTACATCTCTCTAGTCATTTGAGTGGTACATGATCCAAATCCACTATCTCAAGTCTGATCATCACGTGAGTCGAGAATAGTTTCAGTGGTAAACATCTCTATGCTAATCATATCAACTATATGATTCATGCTCGACCTTTCGGTCTCATGTGTTCCGAGGCCATGTTTGCACGTGCTAGGCTCGTCATGTTTAACCTGAGTGTTCCGCGTGTGCAACTGTTTTGCACCCGTTGTATGTGAACGTTGAGTCTACCACACCCGATCATCACGTGGTGTCTCGAAATGACGAACTGTAGAAATGGTACACAGTCGAGGAGAACACAATTTCATCTTGAAATTGTACTGAGAGATCACCTCATAATGCTACCGTCATTCTAAACAAAATAAGGTGCATAAAAGGATTAAAATCACATGCAATTCATAAGTGACATGATATGGCCATCATCATATGCTTCTTGATCTCCATCACCAAACACCGGCACGATCTTCATGTCACCGGCGCCACACCATGATCTCCCTCATCATGATCTCCATCAACGTGTCGCCATCGGGGTTGTCGTGCTACTTATGCTATTACTACTAAAGCTACCTCCTAGCAATATAGTAAACGCATCTGCAAGCACAAATGTTAATTTAAAGACAACCCTATGGCTCCTGCCGGTTGCCGTAACATCGACGTGCAAGTCGATATCAACTATTACAACATGATCATCTCATACATCCAATATATCACATCACGTTATTGGCCATATCATATCACAAGCATACCCTGCAAAAACAAGTTAGACGTCCTCTAATTGTTATTGCATGTTTTACATGGCTGCTATGGGTATCTAGTAGATCGCATCTTACTTACGGAAAAACCACAACGGAGATGGGCAAATTTCTATTTAACCTCTCCAAGGACCGCCACGGTCAAAACCAATTCAACTAAAGTTGAAGAAACCAACACCCGCCAGTCATCTTTATGCAACGAGGTTGCATGTCAATCGATGAAACCAATCTTTCGTAAGTGTACGAATAATGTCGGTCCGGGCCGCTTCCATCCAACAATACCGCTGAAACGAGAAAAGACTAAGGAGGGCAGAAAATCGAACATCACCGTCCACAAAACCCTTTGTGTTCTACTCGAGATAACATCTATGCATGAACCTAGCTCTGATACCACTGTTGGGGAACGTCGCATGGGAAACAAAAAATTCCCTACGCGCACGAAGACCTATCATGGTGATGTCCATCTACGAGAGGAGATTTGGATCTATGTACCCTTGTAGATCGCACAGCAGGAAGCGTTAAGTAACGCGGTTGATATAGTGGAATGTCCTCACGTCCCTCGATCTGCCACACAAACCGTCCCACAAGCCATCCCGCGATCCATCCCACGATCCGCTCTGATCTAGTGCCGAACGGACGGCACCTCCGCGTTCAGCACACATACAGGTCGACGATGATCTCGGCCTTTTTGATCCAGCAAGCAAGATGGAGAAGTAGATGAGTTCTCCGGAAGCTTGACGGCACTCCGGTGGTGGTAGAGGATCTACTCCTGCAGGGCTCCGCCCGAGATCCGCAGAAATACAATCTAGAGGAAAAACTGTGGTGTTTGTGGTCGGGCTGCCGTGGCAAAAGTTGTCTCAAATCAGCCCTAAACTCCACTATATATAGGAGGAGGGGAGGGGAGGCTTGCCTTGAGGTCCAAGGCCCCCTATGGTGCGCCGGCTAGGAGGTGGAGGAGTCCATCTCCAATCCTAGTCCAACTAGGATTGGAAGGTGGAGTCCTTCCCTTCCTTCCCACCTCTTCTCTTTTTTTCCTTTTCTCTTTGTTTTTCTATCATTGGCGCATAGGGCCCTTTTGGGCTGTCCCACCAGCCCACCAAGGGCTGGTGTGCCACCCCTAAGGCCTATGGGCTTCCCCGGGTGGGTTGGCCCCTCCCGGTGAACATCCGGAACCCATTTGTCACTCCCGGTACATTCCCGGTAATGCCCGAAAACCTTTCGGTAATCAAATGAGGTCATCCTATATATCAATCTTCGTCTCCAGACCATTCCGGAAACCCTTGTGACGTCCGTGATCTCATCCGGGACTCCGAACAACATTCGGTAACCACACATATAACTCAACTATACTAAAACATCACCAAACCTTAAGTTTGCAGACCCTGCGGGTTCGAGAACTATGCAGACATGCCCCGAGGTACTCCTCGGTCAATAACCAATAGCAGGACCTGGATGCCCATATTGGATCCTACATATTCTCCGAATAACTTATCGGTTGAACCTCAGTGTCAAGGATTCATATAATCCCGTATGTCATTCCCTTTGTCCTTCGGTATGTGATACGTCTCCAACGTATCTATAATTTTTTATGGTTTCATGTTATTATCTTGTCAAACTTTGGATGTTTTGCATGCCTTTTATATATTTTTTGGAACTAACTTATTAACTCTGTGCCAAGTGCCAGTTCCTGTTTTTTCCATGTTTTTGACCCCTTTCAGAGGAGATTTTGAAACGGAGTCCAAACGGAAGAAAATCCCTGAAAAGATTTTTTCTGGAACGGAAGAAGATCGGGAAGCTTCGGATCCAAGGCAGAGGAGCCTCAGGGGCCCCACAAGCCCCCACCCCGCGGCCAGGGGGGAGGCCGCGCTATCCAGGCTTGTGGGCCCCCTGAGCGCCCCCTGACCTAGGGATTGCGCCTATAAATTCCCTAAAAATCCCAAAAAATCAGGAGATCATCGAAAGTACTTTTCCGTCGCCGCAAGCTTCTGTCTCCGCAAGATCCCATATGGGGCACGTTTTGGTGCCCTGCCGGAGGGGGGATTCGGACACAGAGGGCTTCTTCATCAACACCATGACCTCTCCGTTGATGCGTGAGTAGTTCACCATAGACCTACGGGTCCATAGCTAGTAACTAGATGGCTTCTTTTCTCTCTTGGATCTTCAATATAAAGTTCTCCATGATCTTCATGGAGATCTATCCGATGTAATATTCTTTTGCGGTGTGTTTGTCGAGATCCGATGAATTGTGGATTTATGATTATATTATTTATGAATCTTATTTGAGTTTCTTCTGATCTCTCTTATGCATGATTTCATATCCTTGTAATTCTCTTCGAGTTGTGGGTTTTGTCTGGCCAACTAGATCTATCATTCTTGCAATGGGAGAAGTGCTTGGTTTTGGTTTCATACCGTGCGGTGACCTCACCCACGGACAGAAGGGGTAGCGAGGCACGCATCGTGTTGTTGCCATCAAGGGTAAAAAGATGGGGTTTTCATCATTGGTTTGAGATTATCCCTCTACATCATGTCATCTTGCTTAAAGCGTTACTCTGTTCGTCATGAACTCAATACACTAGATGCATGCTGGATAGCGGTCGATGTGTGGAGTAATAGTAGTAGATGCAGAAAGTATCGGTCTACTTGTCTCGCACATGATGCCTATATGTATGATCATTGCCTTAGATATCGTCATGACTTTGCGTGGTTCTATCAATTGCTCGACAGTAATTTGTTCACCCACTGTGATATTTGCTATTTTGAGAGAAGCCTCTAGTGAACACTATGGCCCCCAGGGTCTACTCCACACCATATTTTCAGCCTTACACTTTTTACTTCATTGCAGTTTCCGCTTTCAGATCTCCCTTTGCAAACAATCTTGAAGGGATTGACAACCCCTTTGAAGTGTTGGGTGCAAGCTTGTTTGTGTTTGCGCAGGTACTCTGGACTTGACGAGACCCTCCATCTGGATCGATACCTTGGTTCTCAAACTGGGGGAATTACTTACTGCTCCTGTGCTGCATCACCCTTTCCTCTTCAAGGGAAAAACCAACGCAAGCCTAGCCTCTGTCAACGTGTCAATTTCTAGCGTTGTTGTCTGTAGGACAGCAGAAAAATTTCTCGCGCCGTTGCCGGGGAGGAAGATCAAGTCAAGGACTCATCCAAGTAGGTGTCACAAAATCATCTCTTGCATTTACTTTGTTTGCCAGTTGCCCCTCGTTTTCCACTCCCCCACTTCACCAATTTGCCTTTTTCGTTTGCCTTTTTTGTTCGCCCTTTTCTCTCGCTTGCTTTCTGTTCGCTTGCGTGCTATGTGCCTTCAATATGCTTGCATCTTCGCTTGTTGAAAATCTATTGATATGGATCCTCGTCCACTAGCTAATCTCTTTAAGAGATCAAATTATGTTGAACCAATTGCTAGTAAGGGGAGTGCACTTGACTTTCTCTATGGAGTTTTGATTCAGATGCGTGAATCTGAAAATCGTGATGAAGAAATTCATGAAGTGATTCACGAGGGCTCCTTGAATGAAAAGCATGATTGCAATGGTTACACTATAAATTCTATTAGTGACAATCATGCTAAAAATATGCAGAACCCTAAGCTTGGGGATGCTAGTTTTGCTTTGTCCACTACTTGTTGCAATGATATTTGCAATAATATTGAAAGTGGGTTTGGAGAAGTCATGACTTTAGTTGATGATAATCCCACTCTTTTTGAAGAGCGTCAACTTTGCATGCATGTGGATCATGAAAAGAATATCCTTTGTGATAGCTATATTGTTTAATTTGATTATGATACCCCATGTAATTGCTATGAGAGAGGAAAATATTGTGGTAGAAACTTTCTTGTTACCAATTCACCTCTCGTTATGTTGAAATTGCTATTGTCTCTTTCTTCTTCCTTGCATTTGGTAACTATTGGTTGTCTTGCAATTTGTTTCCCTATAAAATGCCTATGCATAGGAAGTATGTTAGACTTAGATGTGATTTTCACATGTTTCATGATGCTCTCTTCGTGTCCGATTGCTATCTTTTGTGTGAGCATCATTGAAATCCTTATGCCTAGCTAAGGGCGTTAAACAATAGCGCTTGTTGGCAGGCAACCCAATGAATTTATCTTTTTCTTTCTGTTTTGTTGCGTCCACACTTTCATAATTCTGTTGTGATTGTGTTTTTTGTGTTTCTTTTTGTGCTTGAGTCAAGCAAAACCTTATGACTACTCTAGGTAATGGTTGTTTGATCCTGCTGGAAAAAGACAGAAACTTTTCGCTCACGAGATCATTTTTCATTTTTATTCAGAAAGAGCTTTTGAGTTGATTCTTTTTGCTGCTGATTGATATGCTTTGTTCCCAGGACGTCGTAATTTTTCAGATTTTGTGAGGTACCATAAGTATACGAAGTATACACATTTCTACAGACTGGTCTGTTTTTGACAGATTCTGTTTTTGTTGAGTTGGTTGCTTGTTTTGATGAAACTATGGTTAGTATCGGGGGGTACTTGCCATGAAAAAGTGAGAATACAGTAGCCCAACATCAATATAGATAGAATTCAAGTTTGCTACAGTACCAAAAGAAGTGTTAGTTTGTTTTCTTGTGCTAATGTTATCACGGGTTTCTGTCTAAGTTTTGTGTTGTGAAGTTTTGAAGTTTTGGGTGATGTTCTCATGGACGATGAGATAAGGAGTGGAAAGAGCTCAAGCTTGGGGATTGATGGGGTTATATTCCTAGGGTAGGGTCATAGGCCTGCCCTGCAGGTCCTACCCAGGGACTACCCCCCACAGAGGTCAAGACCCTTAGTCAACTCCGACTGAATTAAGGAATCCCTGTCTTCCAATCGGTAACATACCTTCGGCCCTCAAGTCGGCGACTAGCATTCGGAGGACGTCAAGTCAACCGACTGGTTACCACTCGGTACATCGTAACCCCCCTAGAGGGAAACGGTCGTACGTTTCCGGGTGCATTTATTAGCATTAAGGACATACGCTACCTGTAACGTACACATTCAATCGCCACTACTCCACCCCTGTACCCGAACCGTTGTGGAGGGCAGCGTACTCTATATAAGCCACCCTCCCCCACTGGTAAAGGGGTTAGCAATTCATTGTATTCTCTATTCCACTCGACAACAAAGCTCCCTGAGCACTGAGACGTAGGGCTGTTACCTCCACCGCAGAGGGGCCTGAACTCATACAACCTCGCCGTAGCTAGGACTCTGCCCGTCGTTTTCGTACTCTACACATCTACTGTCAGGCTTATACCCAGGACAGTTGGCGCCCACCATGGGGCAGCCGTCTAAGCGACTTCCGGCGAGTTTGCGACTACTTCCTTTCGTCATGTCGTCTGATGGAGGTTCGAGCATGGGTCGCCAGATCTTCTTCGGCGCTCTCTCCTTCATCGTCGACGATTCGGCGTGGCTTCGGGATGCCCCTCTCAACGTCGAGGCGCTTCCCCGTCGCGGGTCTACGCACTTCCGTGCCGGCGCTCGCGGCATCCTTCTTCTCCAACAGTCGACTCCGGCGTCGACCTGCACCGCTGCCACGCGCCGCAGCAAGCGGTCCCGCCGTCCGCGGCTCCAGCGTTGGGTGCAGCATGCGCAAGCGCGCTAGAACGCGTCTTCGCAAGTGGCAGTTCTTGAGTCCGTTGTGGTTGCTCCGCTGTCCCAGCACTCGGACTCAGTTCCGACTGAGTTTCCTTCCGAGTATGCGGGTCGCGGGCCTGCAGCAGAAGTACACATGGCCAACTCCCATGAAGATCCCTGTCAAGCTGGCCGAAGCGAGCGCGAGGTCGGTGAAGCATCCGGTGCGCGCCGTCCACCTCGCCGTTCTGCCAGTCGGCATACTCGGCGGAGCAACGTGGAGTTGTTCCGCACGCCTCTCCTCAAGTTGGCTGCGGCTGCCAAGATTAGCGATTCCCTCCAGCCGACTGATTTAGAGGCAGGAAGGTTGATCGAGCAGATCCGAGCCCTGTTGCACACGACGCAGCGGCAGAATTCGGCGGTCTCCCAGTCACATAACCGGATCTATAATAGTTCCGTCCACGCGAATACGCATCGGTCGGTTCACAGCCGTGGTTCCCATCAGCGCCATAGGGGAGGTAGCCGTTCCATGATTCATGAAGATCGCCACCGCTCACGCACTCCTCCGCGGGGTGGGCCCTATGGGTCCCAACATCATGATGATCGGCATTAAGTCGGCGACACTTACGACCCAAGACCCGACGCAAGAGGACGTATCGCCCAGCGAAGAGTCGACAGGGGTCGAGCCCACCGCGATGGTCACGATATGGACCGTCCAAGTGGAAGCAGGACCATCGTGTCTGGTCCCGAGTGTTTTAGTCGAGCCATCCGCTTGGCTGACATCCCGCCCAACTTCCGATTGGCAGCGGGAATCGGTAAATTTACGGGAGAGTCCAAGCCAGAAACATAGCTGGACGACTACCGAGTGGGAGTCCAGATCGGAGGAGGGGACGACCACGTCGCCATGAAGCACCTCCCTCTGATGCTCGACGGCTCGGCGCGAGCGTGGCTGAATCAATTAGCCCCCTCGAGCATTTACAGTTGGGCAGATCTGGCCCGAGTGTTCATCCGGACCTTTGAAGGGACATGCAAGCCCCCTGCGGGCCTCGTGGAGCTCCAGCACTGCGTTCGGAAGCCGAACGAGCCCCTGCGCGACTTCATCCAATGCTGGACGACTCTCTACCACACGGTGGAGAACCTCACTGAACATCAAGCAGTCTGCGCCTTCAAGGCAGGCATGACGTACAGGGAGCTGTACCTGAAGTTTGGCCAAACGGGCGACATCTCCATGAGCAAGATGATGGAGATAGCGGCTCGCTATGCAAATGGCGAAGAAGAGGACCGTATTCGAAGCGGCAAGCACAAGACGGTCGGCGACGGAGAAGGAGGCAACACTCGGAAGCAAAAGCAAAAAAGCTCCATCCACTCCGTAGGCAGAAGCTGCAGTCGTGACCAATGCCAAGTTCAAAGGCAAAGGGAAGGCGCAGTATACCCCCAAGAAGAAGCCGTTCAATAATCCCATCCTGGACCAACCATGCCCGGTTCATACAAAGATGGACAAAGAGGGCAACCCCATATATCCCAAGCATACCACTCGGCAATGCCGACTCCTGATCCAGGGATTCGGCAAAGGACAACCGAGTGAGAAGGTCAGCGAACAGGATGAGGAGGATAAGGAGGATCCGTTCCCCCATGTCCATGCGACACTCATGATTTTTGCTGACGTCGAAAGCAAGAGTCGACTGAAGCTGGTGAACAGGGAGGTCAACATGGCCGTTCCGACCAGCCCCAAGTTCCTTAAATGGTCTCAGACTGCGATCACCTTTGACCAGTCGGATCATCCAGCGCATGTCCCCACCCAGGAAGACAGGCTCTGGTCGTCGACCCAGTGGTGGAAGAGGTCCGACTGCGCAAAGTCCTCATGGACGGCGGCAGCGGATTGAACATCATGTACGCCGACACTCTCAAGGGAATGGGCATTCCGATGTCCAAACTCAGCGAGAGCGGTATACAGTTCCACGGCATCGTCCCTGGATGGAAGGCCAAGTCACTCGGCCAGATCGCGTTGGACGTCGTTTTCGGCTCCGACAAGAAATTTCGCAAAGAGAAGCTCACATTTGAGGTGGTGGATTTCCAGAGTGCTTACCACGCGATTCTCGGCCGCCCAGCGTATGTGAGCTTCATGGCCCGTCCATGCTATGTATACTTGAAGTTGAAGATGCCAGGCCCGAAAGGCGTGATCACCATCACGGGCAATCGTCAGCGAGCCGAAGAGTGTCTGCAGGAGGGATCAAGAATCGCCGACCAGCAGATGGCTGTTCTCGAGCTCGACGAGTACAAGAAGACAGTCGACCCTGCCGACCTGATGCGCTCAAAGAAACCAGCTTCTGAGTCTGCATTCCAGTCGGCGGGAGAGACGAAGAAGGTCAGCATCCACCCGACGGACGACTCTGCTGCCCCGACGAACATCTCCACCACCCTCGATCCTAAATAGGAAGCCGAGCTCACTCAATTCCTCCGTGAGAACTGGGACATCTTCGCATGGAAACCCTCTGACATGCCAGGTGTACCCGGGGAGTTGGCTGAGCACCGACTGCATGTGGATCCCGCCGCTCGGCCCGTCCGAGAGCGCCTGCGCCGGTCCGGCGCGCACAAGAGGAAGGCAATCGGGGAAGAGCTGGCCAAGCTGCTGGCCGCCAACTTCATTCGCGAGGTTCACCACTCCGAGTGGCTCGCCAATGTTGTCATGGTGCCCAAGAAGGACAAGTCGCTCCGAATGTGCATCGACTTCAAACATCTCAAAAGGTCTGCCCGAATGACCATTTTCCGCTCCCCCGCATAGATCAAATTGTCGATTCGACTGCGGGATGCGAGCGTTTGTCATTTCTTGATGCCTACTCGGGCTATCAGCAGATCCGTCTGTATGGTCCCGATGAGTTAAAAACAGCCTTCATCACCCCATTCGGGTGCTTCTGCTACATAACTATGCCTTTCGGCCTGAAGAATGCAGGAGCTACCTTTATGCGTATTATTCAAAAATGTCTCCTCGACCAGATCGGTCGGAATGTGGAGGCATATATGGATGATATCATAGTCAAGTCACGCAAAGGTTCCGACCTGCTGACAGACTTGGCAGAAACATTCGCCAACCTTCGTAGATACGATATCAAGCTCAACCCAGCCAAATGTTCATTCGGTGTTCCCAGCGGAAAGTTACTCGGTTTCTTTGTTTCCGAATGAGGGATCGACGTCAACCCCGAAAAGATCGGGACCATCGTCCGAATGGAGAGGCCGGTCAGAATACACGATGTTCAACGGCTCACAGGTTGCCTAGCGGCTTTGAGAAGATTCATCAGTCGACTCAGCGAGAAAGCACTTCCTTTGTACCAACTCATGAAGAAATCAGATACTTTCGAGTGGACAGACGAAGCCCAAGTCGCTTTCGATGACCTCAAAGTCTTAATTTCCACCCAGCCGGTTCTTACTGCTCCGCTCAGTAAAGATCCCCTTCTTCTGTATATCGCGGCTACAAATCAAGTCGTCAGTACTGTTCTTACAGTCGAACGAGAAGAAGAAGGCAAAGCTTACAAAGTTCAGCGGCCAGTGTACTACATCTCCGAAGTCCTGACTCCTTCCAAGCAGAGGTATCCCCATTATCAAAAATTTATCTATGGGATTTACATGACTGCGAAGAAGGTGGCTCATTATTTCCAAGACCACTCGGTGTCTGTCGTTTCTGATGCTCCGTTGTCAGAAATTCTCCACAATCGGGACGCGTCAGGCCGAGTGGCAAAGTGGGCAATGGAAATGTTGTACTGCGACATCAAGTTCAAGGCCAAGAAAGCTATTAAGTCTCAAGCCCTGGCTGACTTTATAGCAGAATGGGTAGAACAACAGCAACCGACCCACATCTGCTCTGCTCATTGGACAATGTTCTTCGATGGGTCTAAGATGTTGAATGGCTCCGGCGCTGGGTTTGTGATCATTTCACCAAAGGGCGACAAGCTCAAGTACGTACTACAGATACACTTCGATTACTCCAACAACGAGGCAGAGTATGAAGTTCTCCTCTACGGATTGCGCATGGCCATCTCACTCGGCGTCCGTCGCCTGATGGTCTACGGCGATTCAGATTTGGTGGTCAATCAAGTGATGAAAGAGTGGGATGTCAGGAACCCCACCATGACCACATACTGCAATGCAGTAAAGAAGCTGGAGAAGAAGTTTGAAGGTCTGGAGATCCACCATGTTCCGAGACTGAAGAACCAGGTAGCTGATGAGTTGGCAAAACTCGGATCCACCCGGAGACCAGTCCCGAGTGACGTCTGCCTCGAGCACCTCCACCTTCCATCAGTCAAAGAAGATCCATTCACAGAGGAACCAGTACAACCCAAGAGCGCTACAGATCCGTCAGAAGTCGACGTACCTGTTGTGGTTGATCTGGTCATGGAGATCCTCGCTGCCATCCCCGAGTGGACTGTGCCGATCATTGCATATATTCTGAGATAGGAACTACCAGAAGACGAAGCTCAGGCCAGGCAGATAGTCCGCAGGTCGAAGGCATTCACTGTCATTGATGGCCAATTGTACAAGGAGAGTGCTTCAGGCGTTCTTCAACGCCGCATTTCCCCAGAGGAGGGGCAGTTGATCCTGGAAGAGATTCACTCGGAAACCTGCGGTCATCACGCCTCTTCAAGAGCAATCATCGCCAAGGCGTTCAGGGCTGGTTTTTTCTGGCTACGGGCAAATGAGATGGCTAAAGACATGGTCGACCGATGCGAGGGCTGTCAGTTCTACTCCAACAAGTCCCACAAGCCAACTTCTGCATTGAAGACAATCCCGCTTGTGTGGCCGTTTGAAGTTTGGAGATTAGATACAGTCGGTCCCTTCAAGACAGGTCAAGGAGGCTACACTCATCTGTTGGTGGTCGTCGACAAGTTCACAAAATGGATAGAAGCCAAGCCCATCAAGAAACTCGACGCCTCAACAGCCGTCAAGTTTGTCAGGGACATCATCTCCAGATTCGGTGTACCTCACAGCATAATCACGGATAACGGAACAAACTTTGACTCAGACAGATTCAAAGGTTTTTGTGCAAGCCAAGGTATCCGAGTGGATTTTGCTTACGTAGCACATCCTCAATCCAATGGACAAGCAGAGCGGGCAAATGGACTTATTCTTCAGGGTTTAAAGCCCCGACTTCTGCGAGAGGTGGGACATGCCGCTGGCGCTTGGGTCACCGAGTTACCTTCAGTACTTTGGAGTTTTCGCACAACCCCGAACAGATCTACAAGGCGATCGCCGTTTTTCCTCGTTTACGGAGCAGAAGCGGTCCTTCCGATTGACTTGCTTCATAATGCTCCACGAGTCGAACTCTTCTCCGAAGCTGAGGCAGAACAAGCAAGGCAAGATGGAGTGGACCTTCTAGAGGAGGAGCGCGAGATGGCACTGACTCGCTCAACCATTTATCAACAAGATCTACGGCGTTTTCATGCACGCAACGTGAGGAGTCGCACGTTCCAAGCAGGTGACCTGGTGCTCCGAGTGGATCAGCAAAGACCTCACAAGTTGGCCCCGGCTTGGGAAGGACCCTTCATCATTTCCAAGGTGCTGGACAACGGACCATACAAACTCTACAACATCAAGAGGGAGACAGACGAGCCACGCGCATGGAACGGAGACCTCTTGAGTCGCTTCTACACGTGATCGTCGACTGAAGCAGTGTAAAGAACTAGCATTGATGGAATAATATAAAGAGGATTCAGTTTTTGCAGTCTCAGAATTCTTCCACAGTTGCAGACTCTGGTCACTCAAAAAAAAACTTAGCTCTGATCAAGAATCACCTAAGTTCTAACTTTCTCCGAGTGTGCACTAATTGTCGCACTCGGGGACTTAGCTGTGATCAAGAATCACCTAAGTTCTCCCTTCCTCCGAGTGTGCACTAATCGTCGCACTCGGGGACTTAGCTGTGATCAAGAATCACCTAAGTACTAAATTTCTCCGAGCGTGCACTAAACGTCGCACTCGGGGACTTAGCTGTGATCAAGAATCACCTAAGTACTAACTTCCTCTGAGTGTGCACTAAATGTCGCACTCGAGGACTTAGCTGTGATCAAGAATCACCTAAGTAATAACTTCCTCCGAGCGTGCACTAAGCGTCGCACTCGGGGACTTAGCTGTGGTCAAGAATCACCTAAGTACTAACTTCCTCCGAGTGTGCACTAAACGTCGCACTCGGGGACTTAGCTGTGATCAAGAATCACCTAAGTAATAACTTCCCCCGAGTGTACACTAAACGTCGCACTCGGGGACTTAGCTGTGGTCAACAATCACCTAAGTAATAACTCCCTCCGAGTGTGCGCTAAAAATCACACTCGGGGACTTAGCTGTTGTCAAGAATCACCTAAGTAATAAGTTCCTCCGAGTGTGCACTAAACGTCACACTTGGGGACTTAGCTGTGGTCAAGAATCACCTAAGTAATAACTTCCTCCGAGTGTACACTAAACGTCGCACTCGGGGACTTAAATGTGGTCAACAATCACCTAAGTAATAACACCCTCTGAGTGTGCACTAAACGTCACACTCGGGGACTTAGCTGTGATCAAGAATCACCTAAGTAATAACTTCCTCCGAGTGTGCACTAAACGTCGCACTCGGGGACTTAGCTATGATCAAGAATCATCTAAGTACTAACTTCCTCCGAGTGTGCGCTACACGTCGCACTCGGGGACTTAGATGTGATCAAGAATCACTTTAAGTCCTAACTCTCTCCGAGTGTGCACTAAACGTCGCACTCGGGGACTTCGATGTGATCAAGAATCACCTAAGTAATCACTTTCCCCGAAGTGTGCACTAAACGTCACACTCGAAACAACATTCAAACACAAGAGTAAACGCTTTGATTCGGATTCCAAAATCCTTGCAACGATAGCTAACTCGGTGCGGATCAAGCTTACCGGCACCGATTTAAGAATGTGACGGCCAACAGAAGTGGCCAAAGTACCTTACAGATAAACACTCGGCATACCGAGGATGAAGTTTTATTACGCGTCAGCTGGGTCGGCGCCAGGACTGGAGGTCTCCAGGAAGGTGTCCAAGTCGATTCCGTCGCCGATGCGGGTAGCACTCTCAAGGAACGTCTCCATGAAGTCTTCGAATTGAAGCTTCTTCGTGTTGGCGACCTTCAGTGTCTTCAGCTTCTCTTCCCGCACCTCCTTGCAATGGACTCGGACCAAGGACAGGGCAACATCAGCACCGCAACGCGCTGCCGATTTCTTCCACGATTGCACTCGGTTCGGAATATCCTCTAGTCGCGCCATCAGGCTCTCCATCTCCTGCCGCGACTCATCTTCTGGCCAAAGTTCCTTGTCAATTCGGCCGACGACCTCTCTCAGTCGACCGATGAAAGGACCCACTTTGCCTACGCGGATATGCGCCCGGAGAAGATCCCGATTGGCATCCTCGTCGAGTGGCACGTTCTCGCACATGGACCGCTCCACATCCGCTGCTTCAGCTTCAGCATCAACGCAAAAGTCTGCAACAAAAGGGAAAGCATACAACAAACGCCGAGTGTAACGCACACGGTACAAGCACTCAACATAACATACGACTTACCAGCCAGACGCGTCATCATCTGCCCAGCCCAGTCGTTGACATACTTCTCCTGAGCTATGCATCGTCTATTCAGGACGGCCATCTGATTATTGAGAGTAGTCCTCTGTTTCTTCATTCTTTCCACCTCCTCAGTCAACACCTTGTTCGCCTCCCGAGCCTCCTCCAAGGACTTCTCTCGTCCCTCCAGAACATCCTTCATGCCGGCCATGGCGAGCATAGCCGCATCAAGCTCACCAACGAACTGGTTCCTCTCTGCTCTGAGCGCCTCATAGGCCGTCCCCATTTCACAAGTTTTCTGCCACCAAGCACCAAAGGACAATCAGAAAGTTCAACAGTTAAAGGTCTAAGTTCTTTAGACCCCTGCCGACACAAGCAGTCGACAGCGGTCTCGGGGACTACACCCAGTGGGTTCACTCAGAGTGACCCCACTGGCATGCAGCTCAAGCAGGCCTGCCCTATTGAGATGCATGTTCTAATTTACGCCTACGAGGCCAATACTACCCAACCTGAGTACAACTTACTCTCGGAGACTATTACAGTAAATGCAATCCGACTGCAACAACTACTCGTACTCAGTCATACTATTTACAGACACAACCAAAGTAAAGACAATATGTATAAAGACAACTGTCGGTGCAAGCACTCGACAGAAGTCTCGGGGACTACACCCACTGGGTTCACCCGGAGTGAACCCATTGCAAAAGACAGCTGTTATTAAAGACCACCCAGTGGGTTACAAGAGAAAAGTAATTACTTACTAGACCACTTACTCGGATGTCATCTCGCAGCTCCAAGCTCCGCTGGTACAAGGCCGCAACAGAGTCGTAGGCGCTCTCGGCTTCTCCAGCCATCAGCTCCTCCTGCACCATAGCCCCCTTGGCCGCTCCCACCTGCTCCTCCGGAAGATGCTGAATGCTGAATTCAGCAGTCGACGAGCCTGGAATCGTTGGAGGTTCCTGAGGCATCCCAAGGTCCGCCCCAGTTGGCTCCTCATCCACCAGCACTGGTTCAGTCGGTGGCAGCACCTCAGTCGGCAGGACGTCGGCGGCGAGAGCGGCAGCGGGAGGAGCAGCCTCAAGAACAGGCTCCACAGCTGGGTCGGCTCTCCCCTGGTCGTCCTCGTCCAGGCAGATCGCCCCTGACAAGCCGAACGACACGAGGTCTCAGAAAAAGAAAGAAGCAGGACCTATGATAGAATTTAAGACGCGATGGGATAAAACACTCGACGCTCCTGCAACGCACCTGGCTGAGACGAAACGACGTTGTCTGTGTCCATGGGATCGTCCCCTTGGCGCGCCGGAGAGGTGGCAGAGGTAGCGACCCTGACGAGTGAGATCCATTCGACCAGTAAACAGAAGTTCATTCGGATATCAGAAAGAATTGAAAGCCGGATACACTTACGTGGAGGTGACGGGGACGACAACCCTCATTCGCGGAAGAGCCTTCCGAGGTTTAGGACCACTCGGCTTGGGCGCCTTAGAAGATTGGTCCGCGGGCTCAGCGGCGGCATCCCTGGTCCTCTTAGTGCTTCGAACACTCGGGGCCACTGGAGCAGTAGGCGGGGCACTCGAAGACGCGAGAGGAGCTGAGGGGACGGCAGGCTCGTGTCGGCGCTTGGTCCGATGCTCTAGTTGCGGAGGTGGCGAGTCCTGCTCCTCGTCTTCTTCCTCTTCCTCGCTGCTCTCTTCCTCCGACTCCCCGCTGTCGGAGACGTACTCGCCGCTCTCCACACTGCCCTCCTGGCTGCCTTCCTCCTCTTCCTCCGCCTGATTCCCATTCGAGATGGGGGAGAACCAGTTGGTCCACGCCTGCACAAATTTCAGTCTGAAACATCAGACATCACACGGAGATATAGACAAATGACAGAAATTAAGACAGTTCGGTGCACTCGACAATTGCCACTCACCTGATTCGGTGGAGGATGATCCGCGCTGTAAGGCTTCACTCGCCGAGCTCCTTTGGGATTCTCGCAGTGGCCCGTGATTTGGAGCACCCACGAGGTCACCCTCTCCTCAGTCACTCCCACCACGATGGTCCGAGTGGAGTCTTCGGGCCCCGTGTACTGCCACATGGCATGGTCGCGAGCCTGCAGAGGCTGGATCCGTCGACCAAGGAAGACTTCCAACAAGTCTATGCCGGTGACCCCCCTCCTGACAACGTCCACGAGTGCCTCCACCAAGGGCTGGATGTCGGTCTTCTCTGCCTTCGAGAGCGTGAGCTGCTTAGGCGGGGCAGGCCGATCTAGACTAAAAGGAGGCAGCCCAGTCGACGCATTCGGACAGGCGATATCCTGGCAGTAGAACCACGTCGATTGCCAGTTCCTAACCGACTCGCTTAACTAGAGAGCAGGATAGCTACTCCGACTCTTTTTCTGGAAACCTAAGCCCCCACAGAGCTGGAGGAGATGCGTCTTATCATCCGACTGGCTAAGTCGTTTGATGGTTTGGGATCTGGCGGAAAAGATATGTTTGAACAAACCCCAATGGGGAGCGCAGCCGATGAAACACTCGCACAAAACTATAAAGGCAGAAAGATGGGCGATGGCATTCGGAGGAAAATGGTGGAGTTGGGCCCCGAAGTGATTCATGATGCCCTTGAAGAAAGGATGCGGGGGCAAAGAAAAACCTCGGTGGACGTGGCTGAGCAGCAGGACGCGCTCCCCCTCCCGAGGCGCTGGCTCGACCTCGTTCTCCGCCGGCAGCCTCCAGGACTTGTGCACGATCATCCCGTGTTCCACCAGCTGCAGCAGGTCCCCCTCCGTCACCGTGGAGGAGAGGAAGTCGCCCTGGATCCATCCCGCCGGCAACGGCCGCTGCCGCCGCTGAGGAGGCGCCGCCGTCTTCCCCTTCTTCTTCCTCGCCTCCATCTTGCTGGTCTGGCCCTTGGTCATGGCGGCGGCTGCGAGCCCTTCGGGAGGAAGGAGAAGGGAGGAGTATAGGAGCGCTGGAGGTGGCGAGAAGGGCGGAGCAGGCGAGACCAAGGGATTCGGCGAGCGTATCGGAGAAGCCTCGCCGCCGAGATTTAAATAGGGTTCCGACTGGGTCGCTGGCAGGTGGCCCCGAAACCTTATCCCCCCGACCCACCATGGCGATATTAGTGGAGAGGTTGAAGGCGCGAGAATCGAGGCGTCGGGCGCTACTCGAGCGCGCTAGCGTCATCCCCGCTGGGCGCGCGGAAACCGAAATTTGAGTATCCCGGAAAATCCGTCGCTGTCAGTTGACCGGTCGCGTCAGAAGATGCCGCCGAAGCACTCGGCTCCCGACAGTCTGTTCCGCGAGTACTTCCACTCAGATCGACGATCAGAAAAGTCGAAATGGACCGAGGCAAGCAACGGCCAAGCCGAATCTGTTCCAGTCGGATTCAACTTCAAACATCGCTTCGTTGTTCCAACCTCAATCTATTCGGGGACTAATGATGGGGTTATAGTCCTAGGGTAGGGTCATAGGCATGCCCTGCAGGTCCTACCCAGGGACTACCCCCCACAGAGGACAAGACCCTTAGTCAACTCCGACTGAATTAAGGAATCCCTGTCTTCCAGTCGGTAACATACCTTCGGCCCTCGAGTCGGCGACTAGCATTCGAAGGACGTCGAGTCAACCGAATGGTTACCACTCGGTACATCGTAACCCCCCTGGAGGGAAACGGTCGTACGTTTTCGGGTGCATTTATTAGCATTAAGGACCTAAGTTACCTGTAACGTACACATTCAATCGCCACCACTCCACCCCTGTACCCGAACCGTTGTGGAGGGCAGCGCACTCTATATAAGCCACCCACCCCCACTGGTAAAGGGGTTAGCAATTCATTGTATTCTCTATTCCACTCGACAACAAAGCTCGCTGAGCACTGAGACGTAGGGCTGTTACCTCCACCGCAGAGGGGCCTGAACTCATACAACCTCGCCGTAGCTAGGACTCTGCCCGTCCTTTTCGTACCCTACACATCTACTGTCAGGCTTATACCCACGACAGGGATGCCCAAGGCATCCCAAACAAAATTAAAGGACACCAAAAAGCCTAAGCTTGGGGATGCCCCGGGAAGGCATCCCCTCTTTCATCTTTAATCCATCGGTGACATTACTTGGAGCTATATTTTTATTCACCACATGATATGTGTTTTGCTTGGAACGTCTTGTATCTTAGGAGTCTTTTCTTTTTGGTTGGTCACAATCATCCTTGCCGCACACCTTTTTGAGAGAGAGAGACATGCACTCATCGTGATTTTGCTAGAATTCTCATAGTTCTTCACTTATATCTTTTGAGCTAGATACTTTTGGTCTTGTGCTTCACTTATATCTTTAGAGCACGGCGGTGCGTGATTTGGTAGTTGGCTTATGCTATGAAATTAGTTCTAATTGTGATAGGTACCCAAAGAGGATGCAAAAACCTCCATCTTCATGTGCATTGAATGAAAAGAGAATTTTGATTCCTCTCAAATAGTTTTGAGACATGTATTTGGTAATATTAAGTCATGTTAGTAGGGTGTTGTGAATCTAGAAATACTTGTGTTGAAGTTAGTGATTCTCGTAGCATGCACGTATGGTGAACCGCTATGTTAGGAAGTCGGAGCATAATTTATCTATTGATTGTCATCCTTTGTGTTGAGGTCGGGATCGCGCGATGGTTTATACCTACCCGCCCTTCCCCTCGGAGTATGCGTTTAACACTTTGTTTCGATTTCTAATAAAAGGTTTCGCTATAAGTATGTGAGTTCTTCATGACTAATGTGATCCCACGGTATAGATGCACTTTCACCTTCCACCATTGCTAGCCTCTCTAGTGTCGCGCAATTCTCGCCAGTGCACAAACCCACCAAATTCCTTCCTCAAAACAGCCACCATATCTACCTGCTATGGCATTTTCATAGCCATTCCGAGATATATTGCCATGCCACTCCCATCGTTCTGTCTCATGACTTGTGTCGTCACTCTCATATTGCCACTGCATGATCATAAGATAGCTAGCGGGATGTTTCAACGTCATACGCCATGCTAGATCGTTGCACCTCCCGGTACACTACCGGAGGAATTTCCTATGGAGTCATCATCATTGTGATCTTTGAGCTGTGAGTAAATAAAAGTGTGATGATCATCATTATTAGAGCATTGTCCCATGTGAGGAAACAAAAAAAAGAGGCCAAAGAGCCTTAAAAAAATGGGAGAAAAAAGAGAGGCCTAAGAGCCCAAAAAAAGAGAAAAAGAGAGAGAGGACAATGCTACTATCTTTTTCCACACTTGTGCTTCATGATAGCACCATGTTCCTCATGATTGAGAGCTTCTTGCTTTGTCACTACCATATGCTAGTGGGAATCTTCATTATATAACTTGGCTTGTATATTCCAATGACGGGCTTCCTGAAAATTGCCCTAGGTCTTCGTGAGCAAGCAAGTTGGATGCACACCCACTAGTTCTACTTTTGAGCTTTCACATACTTATAGCTGTAGTGCATCCCTTGTATGGCAATCTCTACTCATTCACATTGATATCTATTAATGGGCATCTCCATAGCCTTTTGATACGCCGAGTCAATGTGACCATCTCCTCCTTTTTGTCTCACAACCACCACCACACTCTATTCCACCTATAGTGCTATATCCATGGCTCGTGCTCATGTATTGCATGATAGTTATAAAAAGTTTGAGAAAGTAAGAGTGCGAAAACAATTACTTGGCCAATACCGGGGTTGTGCATGATTTACATTAGTTGTGTGAGGATGATGGAGCATAGCCAGACTATATGATTTTGTAGGGATAACTTCCATTGGCCTTGTTATTTCGAAAGTTCATGATTACCTTGCTAGTTTGCTTGAAGTATTATTGTTTTCGTGTCAATCGCAAACTATTGTTTTGAATCTTACGGATCTGAACATTCATGCCACGTGAAAGAAGTTGCAAAGGACAACTATGCTAGGTAGCATTCCACATCAAAAAATCATTGTCGTGGGTATAAGCCTGACAGTAGATGTGTAGGGTACGAATGAGATGGGCAGAGTCCTAGCTACGGCGAGGTTGTATGAGTTCAGGCCCCTCTGCGGTGGAGGTAACAGCCCTACGTATCAGTGCTCTCGGAGCTTGTTACCGAGTGTAATATGGAGTACAATGATTTGCTAACTCTTTTACCAGTGGGGCAGGGCGGCTTATATAGAGTGCGCGGCCCTCCACAACGGTTCTGATTCAAGGGTGGAGTAGTGGCGATTGATTGCGTACGTTACAGGTAACGTATGCCCTACATGCTAATAAATGCACCCGGAAACGTACGGCAGTTTCCCTCCACAGAGGTTAAGACGTACCGAGTGTATTCAGTCGGTTGGCTTGGTTCCCTCCGAATGCTAGTCTCCGACTGGATGACTCTGGGCTTGTTACCGACTGGACGGTGGGGACTCTTTAATTTAGTCGGGGCAGACACAGGGTCCTGTCCTTTGTGTGGGGTAGTCCTTGGGTAGGACATGTACGGCAGGCCTATGACCCTACCCTAGGACTATGACCCCATCATTAGTCCCCGAATGGATTGGGGTTGAAACGCCGAAGCGGTGCTTGAGGTTCAGATCCGACTGGACTAGGTTCAGATTGGGCGTTGCTTGCCTCTATCCATTTTGCCTTTCCTGACCAGCGATCCGAGTGGAATTGTTTGCGAAACAGACTGTCGGGAACCAAGTGCTTCTGCGGCATCCTTTGACGCGACCGGTCAACTGACAGCGGAGGATTTTCCGGGATCTCAAATTTCGGGTTCCGCGCGCTCAGCGGGGATGACGCCAGCGCGCTCGAGTAGCGCCTGACACCTCGATTCTCGCACCTTCAACTCCTCCACTGATATCGCCGCGACCGGTCGGGTAGATAAGATTTCGGGCCCATTCGCCAGTGACCCAGTCGGCGCTCTATTTAACTCTGGGCGGCGAGACTCCTCGGTTACGCTCGTCGAATCTTTCGCTCCTGCCTGCTCCGTCTTCCTCTCCACCCTCTGCGCTCCTACACTCCTTCCTCCTCCTCCTCCTCGAGGACTCGCCGTCGCCTCCATGACCAAGGGTCAGACCAGCAAGATGGAGGTGAGCAAGAAGAAGAACAAGGCGGCGGCTGCTCAACGGCGGCAGCGGCCGCTGTCGGCGGGGTGGATCCAGGGAGACTGCCTCCCCTCCACGGTGACGGAGGGGGATCTGCTGGAGATGGTGGAGCACGGAATGCTCGTGCATACGTCCTGGAGGCTGCCGGCGGACGACGAGGTCGAGCTGGCGCCTCGGGAGGGGGAGCGCGTCCTGCTCCTCAGCCATGTTCACAGAGGTTTCTCTTTGCCCCCGCACCCCTTTTTTAAAGGCATCATGAATCACTTCGGGGCTCAACTCCATCACTTTCCTCCGAATGCCATCGCCCATCTTTCTGCTTTCATCGTTTTGTGCGAGTGCTTTATCGGTTGCCCCCCCATTGGGGTTTGTTCAAACACATCTTCTCCGCCCGCTCCCAAACCATCAAACGTCTTAGTCAGTCGGACGACAAGACGCACCTCCTCCAGCTCTGTGGGGGTTTAGGATTCCAGAAGAAGAGTCGGAGCAGCTATCCTGCTCTCCAGTTGAGCGAGTCAGTGAGGAACTGGCAGTCGACGTGGTTCTACTGCCAGGACATCGCCTGTCCAAACGCGTCGACTGGGCTGCCTCCGTTTAGTCTAGACCGGCCCGCTCTGCCCAAGCAGCTCGCGCTCTCGAAGGCCGAGAAGAACGACATCCATCCTTTGGTTGAGGCACTCGTGGATGTTGTCAGGAGGGGGTCACCGGCATAGACCTGCTGGAAGTCTTCCTTGGTCGGCGGATCCAGCCGCTGCAGGCTCGCGACCACGCTATGTGGCACTACACAGGGCCCGAGGATTCCACTCGGACCAACGTGGTGGCCGTACCCGAGGAGAGGGTGATCTCGTGGGTGCTCCAAATCACAGGTCCCTGCGAGAACCCCAAAGGAGCTCGCCGAGTGAAGCCTTACAGCGCGGACCACCCTCCACCGAATCAGGTGAGTGGCATTAGCCGAGTGCGTTGAATTGTCTTGATCCTGGTCGTTTACTTATATCTCCGTGTGATGCTTAACGTTTCCGACTGAGCTTCATGCAGGCGTGGACCAACTGGTTCTCCCCCGTCTCGAATGGGGATCCGGAGGAGGAAGAGGAGGAAGGTAGTCAGGAAGGCAGCATGGAGAGCACCGAATACGTCTCCGACAGCGGGGAGTCGGAGGAGGAGGACAGCGAGGAAGAGAAAGAGAATGAAGAGCAAGGCTCGCCACCTCCACGACCAGAGCATCGGTCCAAGCGCCGACACGAGCCTGTCATCCCTTCTGCTCCTCCCGCGTCGTCGGGTGCTCCGCCTGCTGCTCCGGTGGCTCCGACTACTCGAGGCACCAAGAGGGCCAGGGACGCCGCTGCTGAGCCCGCAGGCCAGTCTTCCAGGGCACTCAAGCCGAGTGGACCCAAACCTCGGAAGGCTCTGCCGCGAATGAGGGTCGCCATCCCTGTCACCTCCACGTAAGTGAATTTAACTTTCGGCTCTTTCTGTTATCCGAGTGAACCTCTGTTTACAAGTCGAATGGATTTCACTCGACAGGGTCGCCACCTCTGCAACCTCTCCGGCCCGCCAAGGGGACGACTCCATGGACACAAACAACGTCGTTTCGTCCCAGCCAGGTGTGTTGCGGGAGAGTCGGGTGTTTTATCCCCGCGGACTGCGCCGTTCTTTCTTTTTCTAAGACGTCATGTCATTCGGCTTGTCAGGGGCGATTCGCCTGAACGAGGACGACCAGGGGAGAGTCGACCCCGCCATGGAGCCTGTCCTGGAGCCTGTCCCCGAGCCTGCTCCTCCTGCTGCCACCCCTGCTGCCGACGCTCCACCGATTGAAGCGCCTCCGCCGACTGAACCGGTGCCGGTGGAGGAGGAACCGACTGGGGCGGACCTTGGGATGCCCCAAGAACCTCCGACGATTCCCGGTTCGTCGGGTGCTGAATTCAGCATCTGGCGCCTTCCGGAGGAGCAGGTGGGAGCGGCCAAGGGGGCCATGGTGCAGGCGGAGCTTATGGCTGGAGAAGCCAAGAGGGCTTATGACTCCGTTGCGGCCTTGTACCAGCGGAGCTTGGAGCTGCGTGATGATATCCGAGTAAGTAGTCTAGTAAGTACTTACTTTTCTCCTGTAACCCACTGGGTGGTGTTGTTGTTTTTTGTGCAATGGGTTCACTCGGAGTGAACCCAGTGGGTGTAGTCCCCGAGACTTCTGTCGAGTGCTTGCACTGACAGTTGTCTTTACACATTTTGCCTTTAGTTTGGTTGTGTCTGTAGATAGGGTTGCCGAGTGTGAGTACTTGTTGCATTCGGAGTGCTCTTGCGGTAACAGTCTCCGAGAGTAAGTTGCACGCGGGTCGGGTAGTATTGGCCTCTGAGGCGTTGGTGAAAACATGTATCTCAATAGGGCAGGCCTACATGAGGTGCATGCCAGTGGGGTCACTCTTAGTGAACCCACTGGGTGTAGTCCCCGAGACCACTGTCGACTACTTGCGTCGGCAGGGGTCTGAAGTACTTAGACTGTGAACTGATAAACTTGTTGATTACCCTTCGTTTCTTGGTGGCAGAAAACTTGTGAAATGGGAATGGCCTATGAGGCCCTGAGGGCGGAGAGGAACCAGTACGCTGGTGAACTTGAAGCTGCTATGCTCGCCATGGCCGGCATGAAGGATGCTCTGGAAGTACGAGAGAAGTCCTTGGAGGAGGCTCTGGAGCCAAACAGGGTGTTGACGGCGGAGGTGGAGAGGATGAAGAAACAGAGGACTGAGCTGGTCAATCAGATAGCCATCTTGAACAGGCGATGTATAGCTCAAGAGAAGTATGTGAAGGACTGGGCTGGGCAGATGAAGACTCGTCTGGCTGGTAAGTCTTATGCTTTGCCGAGTGTTTGTACCGTGCGCTTTACACTCGGTATTGATTGTATGCTTGTACGTTTGTTGCAGACTTTTGCATGGACGCTGAAGCTGAAGTGGCGGCTGTGGAGCGATCCATTAAAGACAACGTGCCACTCGGCGAGGAGGCCAACCGGGATCTGCTCCGGGCGCATATCCGCGTAGGCAAAGTTAGTCCTTTCATCGGTCGGCTGAGAGAAGTCATCGGCCGCATTGACAAGGAACTTTGGCCGGAAGACGAGTCGCGGCAGGAGATGGAATCCTTGATGGGGCGACTGGAGGAGATTCTGGACCGAGTGCAATCGTGGAAGATATCAGCAGCGCGTTGCGGTGCTGATGTTGCGCTGTCCATGGTCCGAGTCTATTGCAAGGAGGTGTGGGAAGATAAGCTGAAGACATTGAAGGTCGCCAACACGAAGAAGCTTCTATTTGAAGACTTCATGGAGACGTTCCTTGAGACTGCTACCCGCATCGCCGATGGAATCCACTTGGACACTTTCGTGGAGCCCTCCAGTCCTGGCGCCGGCCCAGCTGACGCGGAATAAAACTTTATCCTCGGTATGCCGAGTGGTTATGTGTAAGGTACTCTTGCCACTTCTGTTGGCCGTCATACTTTTAAATCGGTGCGGGTAAGCTTGATCCGCGCCGAGTCAGTGTTTCTAGACTTTTGGAATCGGAATGAAAACATTTAGTCTTTTGTTTGAACGTTGTTTGGAGTGCAACGCTTAGTGCGCACTGGGAAAAAGATTAATACTTAGATGATTCTTGATCACACCTAAGTCCCCGAGTGCGACGTATAGTGCACACTCGGAGGAAGTTATTACTTAGGTGATTCTGTATCATAGCTAAGTCTCCGAGTGCGACGTATAGTGCACACTCGGAGGAGGTCATTACTTAGGTGATTCTTGATCACAGCTAAGTCCCCGAGTGCGACGCATAGTACACACTCGGAGGAGGTTATTACTTAGGTGATTCTTGATCACAGCTAAGTCCCCGAGTGCGACGTATAGTGCGCACTCGGAGGAGGTTATTACTTAGGTGATTCTTGATCACAGCTAAGTCCTCGAGTGCGACGTATAGTGCGCACTCGGAGGAGGTTATTACTTAGGTGATTCTTGATCACAGCTAAGTCCCCGAGTGCGACGTATAGTGCACACTTGGAGGAGGTTATTACTTAGGTGATTCTTGATCACAGCTAAGTCCCCGAGTGCGACGCATAGTACACACTCGGAGGAGGTTATTACTTAGGTGATTCTTGATCACAGCTAAGTCCCCGAGTGCGACGTATAGTGCGCACTCGGAGGAGGTTATTACTTACGTGATTCTTGATCACAGCTAAGTCCCCGAGTGCGACGTATAGTGCGCACTCGGAGGAGGTTATTACTTAGGTGATTCTTGATCACAGCTAAGTCCCCGAGTGCGACGTATAGTGCACACTTGGAGGAGGTTATTACTTAGGTGATTCTTGATCACAGCTAAGTCCCCGAGTGCGACGTATAGTGCGCACTCGGAGGAGGTTATTACTTAGGTGATTCTTGATCGCAGCTAAGTCCCCGAGTGCGACGTATAGTGCGCACTCGGAGGAGGTTATTACTTAGGTGATTCTTGATCACTGCTAAGTCCCCGAGTGCGACGTATAGTGCGCACTCGGAGGAGGTTATTACTTAGGGGATTCTTGATCACAGCTAAGTCCCCGAGTGTGACGTATAGTGCACACTTGGAGGAGGTTATTACTTAGGTGATTCTTGATCACAGCAAGTCTCCGAGTGCGACGTATAGTGCACACTCGGAGGAGGTTAGTACTTAGGCGATTCAGGATCGCAGCTAAGTCCCCGAGTGCGACGTATAGTGCACACTCGGAGGAGGTTAGTACTTAGGCGATTCGGGATCGCAGCTAAGTCCCCGAGTGTGACGTATAGTGCACACTCGGAGGAAGTTAGTACTTAGGCGATTCGGGATCGCAGCTAAGTTCCCGAGTGCGACGTATAGTGCACACTCGGAGGAAGTTAGTACTTAGGCGATTCGGGATCGCAGCTAAGTTCCCGAGTGCGACGTATAGTGCACACTCGGAGGAGGTTAGTACTTAGGCGATTTGGGATCGCAGCTAAGTCCCCGAGTGCGACGTATAGTGTACGCTCGGAAGAAGTTAGTACTTAGGCGATTCGGGATCGCAGCTAAGTTCCCGAGTGCGACGTATAGTGCACACTCGAAGGAAATTAGTACTTAGGCGATTTGGGATCGCAGCTAAGTTTTTTTTTTGTGTGTGACCGGAGTCTGCGACCGTGAGAGGACTCTGTATCTGCAAAAAACTGAACCTGTTGTATATATTATTTCGTCACAACTTGTTCTTTACACTGCTTCAGTCGACGATCATGTATAAAAACGCTTGAGGAGATCCCCGTTCCATGCGCGCGGCTCGTCTGTCTCCCTCTAAATGTTGTAAAGTCTGTATGCTCCGTTGTTCAGCACCTTGGAGATGCTGAAAGGCCCTTCCCAGGCCGGAGCCAACTTGTGTGGTCTTTGTTGATCCACTGGGAGCACTAAATCGCCGGCTTGGAATGTGTGATTCCTGACGTGACGCGCATGAAAGCGTCGCAGATCTTGCTGGTAAATTGTTGAGCGAGTAAGTGCCATCTCGCGCTCCTCCTCTAGAAGATCGACTCCATCTTGTCTTGCTTGTTCTGCTTCAGCTTCGGAGAAGAGTTCGACTCGTGGAGCATTGTGAAGCAAGTCACTCGGAAGGACCGCTTCTGCTCCATAAACGAGGAAGAACGGTGATCGCCCCGTTGATCTATTCGGAGTGGTGCGGAGGCCCCAAAGCACCGAAGGTAACTCGGTGACCCATGCACCAGCAGCGTGTCCTACCTCTCGCAGGAGTCGGGGCTTCAAGCCTTGAAGAATAAGCCCATTCGCCCGCTCAGCTTGCCCGTTGGATTGAGGATGTGCTACGGAAGTAAAATCCACTCGGATGCCCTGACTCGCACAGAAGCCCTTGAATCCGTCCGAGTCGAAGTTCGTCCCGTTGTCGGTGATTATGCTGTGAGGTACTCCGAATCTGGAAATGATGTCCCTGACAAACTTGACAGCTGTTGAGGCATCGAGTTTCTTGATGGGCTTGGCTTCTATCCATTTTGTAAACTTGTCGACTGCCACCAACAGATGTGTGTAGCCTCCTTGGCCTGTCTTGAATGGTCCGACTGTATCTAATCCCCAAACTGCGAATGGCCACACAAGTGGGATCGTCTTTAATGCAGATGCTGGCTTGTGGGACTTGTTGGAGTAGAACTGACAGCCTTCAAATCTGCCGACCATATCTTTAGCCATCTCGTTTGCCTGCAGCCAAAAGAAACCGGCTCTGAATGCCTTGGCGACAATTTCTCTTGAAGAAGCGTGATGGCCGCAGGTTCCCGAGTGAATATCCTCTAGGATCAGCTGCCCTTCCTCTGGGGAAATGCAGCGTTGAAGAACGCCTGAAACACTCTCCTTGTACAATTGACCATCAATGATAGTGAACGCCTTCGACCTGCGAACTATTTGTCTGGCTTGGACCTCATCTTCTGGAAGTTCTTGCCTCATGATATATGCGATGATCGGCACAGTACAGTCGGGAATGACGGCCAGAATCTCTGTGATCAGATCAACCACAGCAGGTACATCGACTTAAGTTGGATCTGTTGCGCTCTTGGGTTGTACCGGTTCTTCTGTGAAGGGATCTTCTTTGACTGAGGGAAGATGAAGGTGTTCGAGGCAGACATCACTCGGGACTGGTCTCCGAGTGGATCCGAGTTTTGCCAACTCGTCAGCTGCTTGGTTCTTCAGTCTTGGAACATGATGGAGCTCTAAACCTTCAAACTTCTTCTCCAGCTTCCTCACTGCATTGCAGTATGTTGTCATGGTGGGGTTCCTTACGTCCCACTCTTTCATCACTTGATTGACCACCAAATCCGAATCGTCGTAGACTATCAGGCGACGGACGCCGAGTGAGATGGCCATGCGCAATCCGTAGAGGAGAGCTTCATACTCTGCCTCGTTGTTGGAGGAATCAAAGTGTATCTGAAGCACGTACTTGAGCTTGTCACCCTTAGGTGATATGATAACAACGCCAGCGCCAGATCCATTCAACATCTTAGACCCATCGAAGAACATTGTCCAATGAGCCGAGTAGATGTGAGTCGGTTGCTGTTGTTCTACCCATTCTGCTATAAAGTCAGCCAGGGCTTGAGACTTAATAGCTTTCTCGGCCTCGAACTTGATGTCACAGTACAGCATCTCCATTGCCCACTTCGCCACTCGGCCTGACGCGTCTCGATTGTGGAGAATTTCCGACAATGGAGCATCAGAAACGACAGATACTGAGTGGTCTTGGAAATAATGGGCCACCTTCTTCGCAGTCATATAGATCCCATAGATAAGTTTCTGATAATGGGAATACCTCTGCTTGGAAGGGGTCAGGACTTCGGAGACGTAGTACACTGGCCGCTGAACTTTGTACGCTTTGCCTTCTTCTTCTCGCTCGACTGTAAGAACAGTACTGACGACTTGATTTGTAGCCGCGATATATAGAAGAAGGGGCTCTTTACTGAGCGGAGCAGTAAGAACCGGCTGGGTGGAAAGTAGGACTTTGAGGTCGTCGAATGCGACTTGGGCTTCGTCTGTCCACTCGAAGGTATCTGACTTCTTCATGAGTCGGTACAGAGGAAGTGCTTTTTCACCGAGTCGACTGATGAACCTGCTCAAAGCCGCTAGACAACCTGTGAGCCGTTGAACATCATGTATTCTAACCGGTCTCTCCATTCGGACGATGGTCCCGATCTTTTCGTGGTTAACATCGATCCCTCGTTCAGAAACGAAGAAACCGAGTAACTTTCCGCTGGGAACACCGAATGAACACTTGGCTGGGTTGAGCTTGATATTGTACCTACGAAGGTTGGCGAATGTTTCTGCCAAGTCAGTCAGCAGGTTGGAACCTTTGCGTGACTTGACTACGATATCATCCATGTATGCCTCCACGTTGCGACCGATCTGGTCGAGGAGACATTTCTGGATCATGCGCATAAAGGTGGCTCCTGCATTCTTCAGACCGAAAGGCATAGTGATGTAGCAGAAGCACCCAAACGGGGTGATGAAGGCTGTTTTTAACTCGTCGGGACCATACAGACGGATCTGATGATAGCCCGAATAGGCATCAAGAAATGACAACCGCTCGCATCCCGCAGTCGAATCGACAATTTGATCTTTGCGGGGGAGCGGAAAATGGTCTTTCGGGCAGACCTTATTGAGATGCTTGAAGTCAATGCACATTCGGAGTGACTTGTCCTTCTTTGGCACCATGACAACATTGGCGAGCCACGCGGAGTAGTGAACCTCGCGGATGAAGTTGGCAGCCAATAGCTTGGCCACCTCTTCTCCGATTGCCTTCCTCTTGTGTGCGGCGGACCGGCGCAGGCGCTCTCGGACGGGCCGAGCGGAGGGATCCACATGCAGTCGGTGCTCAGCCAACTCCCTTGGTACACCTGGCATGTCAGATGGTTTCCATGCGAAGATATCCCAGTTCTCACGGAGGAATTGGGTGAGCTCGGCTTCCTATTTTGGATCGAGGGTGGTGGAGATGTTCGTCGGGGCAGCAGAGTCGTCCGTCGGGTGGATGGTGACCTTCTTCGTCTCCCCCGCCGACTGGAACGCGGACTCAGAAGCTGGTTTCTTCGAGCGCATCAGGTCGGCAGGGTCGACTGTCTTCTTGTATTCGTCGAGCTTGAGTACCGCCATCTGCTGGTCGGCGATTCTTGATCCCTCCTGCAGACATTCCTCGGCTCGCTGGCGGTTGCCGGTGATGGTGATAACGTCTTTTGGGCCCGGCAACTTCAACTTCAAGTACACATAGCATGGACGTGCCATGAAGCTCACGTATGCCAGGCGGCCCAGAATTGCATGGTAAGCGCTCTTGAAATCCACCACCTCAAATGTGAGCTTCTCCTTGAGAAAGTTTTTGTCGGAGCCGAAGGTGACGTCCAACGCGATCTGGCCGAGTGACTTGGCCTTCCGTCCAGGGACGACTCCGTGGAATTGCATACTGCTCTCGCTGAGTCTGGACATCGGAATGCCCATTCCCTTGAGAGTGTCAGCGTACATGATGTTCAGTCCGCTACCGCCGTCCATGAGGACTTTACGTAGTCGGACTCCTTCCACCACAGGGTCAACGACCAGAGCCTGCCTTCCTGGGGTGGGGACATGCGTTGGATGATCCGACTGGTCAAAGGTGATCGCAGTCTGAGACCATTTGAGAAACTTGGGGGCAGTCGGAACGGCCATGTTGACTTCACTGTTCACCAATTTCAGACGACTCTTGCTTTCGACATCAGCAAAAATCATGAGGGTTGCATGGACTTGGGGGAACGGATCCTCCTTATCCTCCTCACCTTGTTCAGGATTCTTTTCACTCGGTTGCCCTTCGCTGAACCCCTGGATCAGGAGACGGCACTGCCGAGTGGTGTGCTTCGCGTATATGGGGTTGCCTTCCTCGTCCATCTTCGTGTGAACCGGACAAGGCTGGTCCAGGATGGGATTGTTGAAAGGCTTCTTCTTTGGGGTAAACTGCGCTTTCCCTTTGCCCTTGAACTTGGCGCTGGTTACAGCTGCAGCTTCTGCTTGCGGTGTGGGAGGAACTTTTTGTTTCTGCTTCCGAGTGTTACCTCCGTCGGCATCGCCGACTGTCTTGTGTTTGCCACTCCGGATGCGGTCCTCTTCCTCGCCATTTGCATAGCGAGTTCCTATCTCCATGATCTTGCTCATGGAGATGTCGCCTATCCGGCCGAACTTTGGGTACAGCTCTCTGTACCGTACGCCTGCCTTGAACGCGCAGACCGCTTGATGTTCGGTGACGTTCTCCACCGTGTGGTAGAGAGTTGTCCATCGCTGGATGAAATCGCGCAAGGGCTCATTCGGCTTCTGGACACAGTGCTGAAGCTCCACAAGGCCTGCAGGGCATTTGCACGTCCCTTCGAAGGTTCTGATGAACACTCGGGCCAGATCTGCCCAATTGTAAATGCTTGAGGGGGCCAACTGGTTCAGCCAAGCTCGCGCCGAGCCGTCGAGCATCAGAGGTAGGTGCTTCATAGCGACATGGTCGTCCCCTCCTCCGATCTGGACTGCCACTCGGTAGTCGTCTAGCCATGTTTCAGGCTTGGATTCCCCAGTAAATTTACCGATTCCCGCTGCCAATCGGAAGTTGGGCTGGATGTCAGCCGAGCGGATGGCTCGACTAAAACACTCGGGGCCGGACACGATGGTTCTGCTACCACTCGGACGATCCAGATCGTGACCATCGCAGTGGGCTCGACCTTTGTCGACTCTTCGCTGGGCGATTCGCCCTCTTGCGTCGGGTCTTGGGTCATAAGTGTCGCCGACTGAACGCCGATCATCATGATGTCGGGGCCCATAGGGTCCACCCCGTGGAGGGGTGCACGAGCGGCGGCGATCTTCACGGATCATGGAACGGCTGCCTCCCCTGTGGTGCTGATGGGAACCAGGGCTGTGAACAGACCGATGCGTGTTCGCATGGACGGAACTATTGTGGATCCGATTGTGCGACTGGGAGACTGCCGAATTCTGCTGGTGCGCCGTGTGCAACAGAGCACGGATCTGCTCGATTCCCCTTCCTGCCTCTGAATCAGTCGGTTGGAGGGAATCGGCGATCTTGGCAGCTGCAGCCAAGTTGAGGAGAGGCGTACGGAACAACTCCGCGTTGCTCCGCTGGGTGTGTCGACTAGCGGAATGACGAGGCGGACGGCGTGCACCGGATGCTTCGTCGACTTCGCGCTTCCTCCGGCCGGCCTGATGGGGATCTTCATGGGTGTTAGCCATGTGTACCTCTGCTGCAGGCCCGCGGCCCGTGTACTCGGAGGGGAGCTCAGTCGGAACCGAGCCCGAGCACTGGGAACGCGGGGTAACCACAACAGACTCCAGAACTGCCACTTGAGAGGACGCGATCTGACGCGCTCGGGCATGCTCCACCCAACGTTGGAGACGCGGACTGCGGGAACGCTTGTTGCAGCGCATGACGGAGGTGCAAGCCGACAATGGAGTCGATTGTTGAAGAAGAAGAACACCGCGAGCGCGAGCACGGAAGTGCGTGGCCCCGCGACCGGGAAGTGCCTCGACGTCGAGAGGCGCCTCCCGAAGCCACGCCGAATCGTCGACGGTGCAGGAGAGAACGCCGAAGAGGATCTGGTGACCCATGCTCGAATCTCCACCAGACGACATGACGAAAAGAAGTAGTCGCAAACTCGCCAGAAGTCGCTTAGACGCCTGCCCCACGGTGGGCGCCAACTGTCGTGGGTATAAGCCTGACAGTAGATGTGTAGGGTACGAATGAGATGGGCAGAGTCCTAGCTACGGCGAGGTTGTATGAGTTCAGGCCCCTCTGCAGTGGAGGTAACAGCCCTACGTCTCAGTGCTCTCGGAGCTTGTTACCGAGTGTAATATGGAGTACAATGATTTGCTAACTCTTTTACCAGTGGGGGAGGGCGGCTTATATTGAGTGCGCGGCCCTCCACAACGGTTCTGATTCAAGGGTGGGGTAGTGGCGATTGATTGCGTACGTGACAGGTAACGTATGCCCTAAATGCTAATAAATGCACCCGAAAACGTACGGCAGTTTCCCTCCAGAGAGGTTAAGACGTACCGAGTGTACCCAGTCGGTTGGCTTGGTTCCCTCCGAATGCTAGTCTCCGACTGGATGACTCTAGGCTTGTTATCGACTGGACGGTGGCGACTCTTTAATTCAGTCGGGGCAGACACAGGGTCATGTCCTTTGTGTGGGGTAGTCCTTGGGTAGGACATGTACGGCAGGCCTATGACCCTACCCTAGGACTATGACCCCGTCAATCATTCTTTATCACTTCCCTACTCAAGGACGAGCAGGAGTTAAGCTTGGGGATGCTCGATACGTCTCCAACGTATCTATATTTTTTTATGGTTTCATGCTATTATCTTGTCAAACTTTGGATGTTTTGCATGCCTTTTATATATTTTTTGGAACTAACTTAATAACTCAGTGCCAAGTGCCAGTTCCTGTTTTTTCCATGTTTTTGACCCCTTTCAGAGGATATTTTGAAACGGAGTCCGAACGGAAGAAAATCCCCGAAAAGATTTTTTTTCTGGAACGGAAGAAGATCGTGAAGCTTGGGAGCCAAGGCAGGGGAGCCTCAGGGGCCCCACAAGCCCCCACCCCGCGGCCAGGGGGAGGCCGCGCCATCCAGGCTTGTGGGCCCCCTGACCTAGGGGTTGCGCCTATAAATTCCCTAAAAATCTCAAAGAAATCAGGAGCTCATTGAAAGTACTTTTCCACCGCCGCAAGCTTCTGGCTCCGCACGATCCCATCTGGGGCACGTTATGGTGCCCTGCCGGAGGGGGGATTCGGACACGGAGGGCTTCTTCATCAACACCATGATCTCTCCGATGATGCGTGAGTAATTCACCATAGACCTACGGGTCCATAGCTAGTAACTAGATGGCTTCTTCTCTCTCTTGGATCTTCAATACAAAGTTCTCCATGATCTTCATGGAGATCTATCTGATGTAATCTTCTTTTGCGGTGTGTTTGTCGAGATCCGATGAATTGTGGATTTATGATCAGATTATCCATGAATCTTATTTGAGTTTCTTCTGATCTCTCTTATGCATGATTTCATATCCTTGTAATTCTCTTCGAGTTGTGGGTTTTGTCTGGCCAACTAGATCTATGATTCTTTCAATGGGATAAGTGCTTGGTTTTGGGTTCATACCGTGTAGTGACCTCACCCAGTGATAGAAGGGGTAGCGAGGCACGCATCATGTTGTTGCCATCAAGGGTAAAAAGATGGGGTTTTCATCATTGGTTTGAGATTATCCCTCTACATCTTGTCATCTTGCTTAAAGCATTACTCTATTCGTCATGAACTCAATACACTAGATGCATGCTGGATAGCGGTTGATGTGTGGGGTAATAGTAGTAGATGCAGAAAGTATCGGTCTACTTGTCTGAGACATGATGCCTATATGTATGATCATTGCCTTAGATATCGTCATGACTTTGCGCGGTTCTATCAATTGCTCGACAGTAATTTGTTCACCCACCGTAATACTTGCTATTTTGAGAGAAGCCTCTAGTGAACACTATGGCCCCGAGGGTCTACTCCACACCATATTTTCAGCCTTACACTTTTTACTTCATTGCACTTTCCGCCTTCAGATATCACTTTGCAAACAATCTTGAAGGGATTGACAACCCCTTTGAAGCGTTGGGTGCAAGCTTGTTTGTGTTTGCGCAGGTACTCTGGACTTGACGAGACCCTCCTTATGGATCGATACCTTGGTTCTCAAACTGAGGGAAATACTTACTGCTCCTCTGCTGCATCACCCTTTCCTCTTCAAGGGAAAAACCAACGCAAGCCCAGCCTGTGTCAATGTGTCAATTTCAGGCGCTGTTGTCTGTGGGATAGCAGAAGAATTTCTTGCGCCGTTGCCGGGGAGGAAGATCAAGTCAAGGACTCATCCAAGTAGGTGTCACAAACTCATCTCTTGCATTTACTTTGTTTGCCAGTTGCATCTCGTTTTCCTCTCCCCCACTTCACCAATTTGCCTTTTTCGTTCGCCCTTTTCTCTCGCTTGCTTTCTGTTCGCTTGTGTGCTATGTGCCTTCAATATGCTTGCATCTTCGCTTGTTGAAAATCTATTGATATGGATCCTCGTCCACTTGCTAATCTCTTTAAGAAATCCAATTATGTTGAACCAATTGCTAGTAAGTTGAGTGCACTTGACTTTCTCTATGGAGTTTTGCTTGAGATGCGTGAATCTGAAAATCGTGATGAAGAAATTCATGAAGTGATTCACGAGGGCTCCTTGAATGAAAAGCATGATTGCGATGGTTTCACTATAAATTCTATTAGTGAAAATCATGCTAAAAATATGCAAAACCCTAAGCTTGGGGATGCTAGTTTTGCTTTGTCCACTACTTGTTGCAATGATATTTGCAATAATATTGAAAGTGGGTTTGGAGAAGTCATGACTTTAGTTGATGATAATCCCACTCTTTTTGAAGAGCGTCAACTTTGCATGCATGTGGATCATGAAAAGAATAACCTTTGTGATAGCTATATTGTTGAATTTGATTATGATACCCCATGTAATTGCTATGAGAGAGGAAAATATTGTGGTAGAAACTTTCATGTTACCAATTCACCTCTCATTATGTTGAGATTGCTATTGTCTCTTTCTTCTTCCTTGCATTTGGTAATTATTGGTTGTCTTGCCAATTTGTTTCCCTATAAAATACCTATGCATAGGAAGTATGTTAGACTTAGATGTGATTTTGACATGTTTCATGATGCTCTCTTCGTGTCCGATTGCTATCTTTTGTGTGAGCATCATTGAATTATCAATGCCTAGCTAAGGGCGTTAAACAAGAACGCTTGTTGGGAGGCAACCCAATGAATTTATTTCTTTTTATTTCTGTTTTGTTGCGTCCACACCATTATAATTCTGTTGTGATTGTGTCTTTTGTGTTTCTTTTTGTGTTTGAGTCAAGCAAAACCTTTATGGCTAGTCTTGGTGATGGTTGTTTGATCCTGCTGGAAAAAGACAGAAACTTTTCGCTCACGAGATGATTTTTCATTTTTATTCAGGAAGAGCTTTTGAGTTGATTCTTTTTTATTCTGGTTTATATGCCTTTTTCCCAGGCAGTCGTAATTGTTCAGAATTTTTGAGGTACCATAAGTATAGGATGTATACAGATTGCTACAGACTGGTCTGTTTTTGACAGATTATGTTTTTGTTGAGTTGGTTGCTTGTTTTGATGAAACTATGGATAGTATCAGGGGGTACTAGCCATGTAAAAGTGAGAATACAGTAATCTAACACCAATATAAATAGAAATCCAGATTGCTATAGTACCTAAAGAGGTGGTAGTTTGTTTTCTTGTGCTAATGTTATCACGAGTTTCTGTTTAAGTTTTGTGTTGTGAAGTTTTCATGTTTTGAATGATGTTCTCATGGACAAAGAGATAAGGAGTGGAAATAGCTCAAGCTTGGGGATACCCAAGGCATCCCAAGCCAAATTCAAGGACACCAAAAAGCCTAAGCTAGGGGATGCCCCGGGAAGGCATCCCCTCTTTCGTCTTAAATCCATCGGTAACATTACTGGAGCTATATTTTTATTCACCACATGATATGTGTTTTTCTTGGAGCGTCTTGTATCTTAGGAGTATTTTCTTTTTTTTGTGTCAAAATTATCCTTGCTGCACACCTTTAGAGAGAGACATGCAGTCATCGTGATTTTGATAGAATGCTCATAGTGCTTCACTTATATCTTTTGAGCTAGATATTTTTTTCTCTGTGTGCTTCACTTAGATCTTTTAGAGCACGGCGGTGCGTGACTTGGTAGTTGGCTTATGCTATGAAAGTAGTCCCAAAGGTGATAGGTACCCAAAGAGGATACAAAAACCTCCATCTTCATGTGAATTGAGTAGAAAGAGAAGTCTTGACTCCTCTCAGTTAGTTTTGAGACGTGGATTTGGTAAAATTAAGACTACACGTATGGTAGTAGGGTGTTGTGTATCTAGAAATATGTCACGCCCAAGATGTGACCATATCCTCAATTTGGTGCGAAGGCCTCGTCGGGGACAGAAGCGCATCTCGTCGTGTCGCAAGAATGGATATCGTTACAAGTACATGTACTGAAGAGAAGAGATATATATACAGAGTTGGCTTACACTCGCCACAAGCTACATCAGAGTCACATCAGTACATTACATAATCATCAAGAGTAAGAGCAGGGTCCGACTACGGACGAAAACAAACGAGAAAAAATAAGAACGACGTCCATCCTTGTTATCCCAGGCTGTCGGCCTGGAACCCCTCCTAGATCGATGAAGAAGAAGAAGAAGCAACTCCAAATGAACAATCAACGCGCTCGCGTCAAGTAACCTTTACATGTACCTGCAACTGGTGTGGTAGTAATCTGTGAGCCACACGGGACTCAGCAATCTCATTTCCAAAGGTATCAAGACTAGCAAAGCTTAATGGGTGAGGCATGGTTAAGTGGTGAGGTTGCAGCAGCGGCTAAGCATATATTTGGTGGCTAAACTTACGAGTAGAAGAAATAAGAGGGGGAGATCTACGCATAACGGACGTGAACTACGAATGATCAAATGAATGATCCTGAATACCTACCTACGTTAGACATAACCCCACCGTGTCCTCGATCGGAGAAGGAACTCACGAAAGAGACAGTCACGGTTACGCACACAGTTGGCATATTTTTTTAATTAAGTTAACTTCAAGTTATCTAGAACCAGTGTTAAACAAAGTTTCCACGTTGCCACATAACCACGGGCACAGCTTTCCGAAAAGATTTAACCCTGCAGGGGTGCTCCAACTAGTCCATCACAAATTACCACAAGCCGCATAGAAATCCTCAATCACGAAGCTCGCGATCTCGTCGGATTCCCTAGTGGAAAACCTCAACTTTGAGATTACCCAAAGCATCACCGGAATCCCGATGCACAAGATATCTCGTCAAAGGTAAAACTAATCCAGCAAGGCCGCCCGACGTGTCGACGATCCCGATAGGAGTCGCGTACCTCGTTCTCAGGACACGGCGGATAAGCTAGAAGTCGGGATCGCTAAACCTCCGGGTGACCAGAGATGGTAGTAATGGTATCTGGGGAAATGGTCATCTTGCCTGAGATCCCGCTTGGAAGAAGAATAACTCCGTGAAGCAGACGAACCGACGTAGTCGAACGGGTCCTCACATCCGACACGCTTGTGGAACTCTATCGAGACGGGGAAAACCGGAAACAAGCATCAACACACGGAATTCACCACACAATGCAGAACACATATGATGCATGAGAGCTGAATACATGCAAGACACGGCATGACAATTCACGACAAACAATCACTACACATTAAGTGAAGTTCAATATGCAACCGGTTGCATATTGACGAAACTTCACATTTATTTATTTAGTTCTATCCCAATTAGGTACACGGTAATATTAAATGTGGTTAAACATGGCAAGAGGTGAAGCGTAATTAAACTACCTATCTAGGCATTTTAAATGAGGTCGGAAATGACATATAGCACCTTCGAGACGACCTCACATGTTAATTTACAATTCTGTCAAGATCTGAGTTAACACATTTAATTAGTTGTTAAACAGAAAAAAAAATAGGTTCTTGTGATTCTACACGTCATTTCAAGCAATATACACATAGAGATCATCTCCAACGGAGCTACGGATCAAAAGATACAAGCACCGCAAGATATGATGGCATGAATGCAATATGTGTGCAACGACGGTCACGAGCTCTTCAAAACACACAACCAGCAAGAGAAAATGAAACTACACGAGATTCTAAGCAAGTTTCATATAGGACACGATCAAATCGGAGCTACGGTTCAACAACTACGAGCAAAACAAGAAATCACTACAAACTGCCAAAATCAGCCACTTAGCATTTTCTACGCCCCACAACTACGGGCTAAACAACTCCGATAAACTCAAGCAAGGCATGGCACGCAAGAGGGAAAGAAGCACTACTACAAACAACTAACAACAACTAGCATGGCATCATGGATCACTAGGGAAAGAAGACACAAAATGGCATCTCACACACTATTTCAGACTTAATGAAAATTACACCTCATGAAAGTGCAGTTTTCGATCTGAAGCAATATTGACAGCAGCAAAACCTGTAGCTCCAGGACTCCAAATGGCATGAAAATTTACAGCATGCTAAAGAAACACAAGGGGTACAACTAACTCCATTGGACCAACCTCAAAAGAGCTACAGATCACAAGATAGAAACAAAACAAAACAGCAACAAAATATAACAGATTTCCAGACTTAGAAATATTTCAGCACCTCCAAATCAGCACTATTTCTAGCAACTTGAGAGCATTCAAAACACACCTAAACATGCATTTCTATTGCAACCAAAAATACCAGGGGCTAGTCTAAACATCAAAGAACAACTCCCTAGTTGACAACTCCTTCAAACGAAGCACGGAATAAATCCTACAATTAAACAAAAGGGCATCACGGCGAAATATCGCGCGAACTAACTTGCTCAAAAGCTAAAACTAATTGCACAGAAAAATCCTATGGATTTTTCTACCCCGAAAACATATAAAATATGTAGGGTTGCACAACAATATAATGCCACACGAAAAATGCGAGAAAAAAACATATACGCGGGAAAATATACTACCGGCAATTCCCTACACGCAAAAATACAAATGACTGCTCTAAAATACATGGAAAAAAGGTTCCTAAAACATGGGCATTTAATCTAAGGCATACAGGCTATCCGAACATGCGCGGAAAAGATAATACGGGCTATATTCTATTTGAACAGCACACTAATCTATGTATTTGACACGTTAAACTATGTCAAATAAACATCCAAGTTGCACCAACGTATTCTACGCGCAAAACTATGCGAAATCCATATTTAAAACGTTCCGATCCGATGCACGGTTTAAAAACTACACGCGTTTTAAAATCTAGCAATTTTTCTGAAATTAATACATCTTTGGAAAATCCTAAAATATGCTAACGGGCCTAATTCGTTCATGGGCCTAACAGAGCAAGCGCTTAATTAAAACAAACGCACTGGGCGGGGTTAACGGGGTCGGCGCTCACCTGAGGCCACTTGGGCCGGCGGTGGAGAGGCGGCCCGGGTCGAGGCTGCTAGAGAGGCCGAGATGGGCCTAGGGCACACCTGGGCCGAGCGGGAGGCCGGGGCTGCTGGGGGCGCGTAGCTGGGCCGAGACGGAGGAGTTAGGCCCACACGCGGTCAACGGCTCACGAACGGGCGTTACCGCGTCGTCCTCGTCGATCGAGAGGAGACGGCGGCGCTGGAGCTGCTACGGCGGCCGGCGACAGGGCTTCCGTCGAGGGAGAAGCCGCCCCAGGAGCGCGGCGAGGCAGGGCTGGCCGGAGGGGACCGGATCCGGGGGTTCCCGGCCCGGATCTGGCGACGGGAGGCGGCGGCAGTGCTCCGGTTGGGCGAGGCTCCGGCGGCGGCGGCTGCGCTCCCACGGGACCGGCGGCGGAGGAAGACCGGCAGCGGGGCACGGGCAAGGCAGGAGGCGGCCGGGGACGGCGCGGGCGGCGGAGGAAGGCGGCGCAGATGACTTGGCGGCGGCGCACGCCGGAGGAGCTCGGGCCGGAGCTCAGTCAGGGAGGAGAACGAGGGCGGCGGCGGTTTCGGGCCAGGCGGGCCAGCCGTGGGCTCGCGGGCCCGGCGGCGCGAGGAGGAGGTGAGAGGAGGCTGCGGGAGCATTAGGGTTTTGGGGGTTGGCACGGAAATCGAGGAGGAGAGAGGGGGGCTGTCTAAAAATAATAGGAGGGGCTATATATAGACAAATGGGGGGCTAGGTTAGCCGGAATTTCGTTTCGGATCCAACCGTGCGGTCGGATTCGGACGATTCCGAAGACGGGAACGGTTACGTGGCCGTGTAGAGTAGATACCCGGAGACGAGAGGGAGAACGGGCGGCGCGGCACGAATTTTTAAAACACCGGCTAACGTCCGACGGTAGACCGAATACGGTGCCCCTACGATCGACCGTTTGGGTACCAGACGGTCTCCGATCGCGACGAAACTCGACAGGCGGCCTAGCTATATATAAATAATACCGCACGACAAATTCCAGCTCAATCGGAGAAAGTATTATACACGCTTTAAAAACAGGGTTACGACGGTGCCGCGGGGGCATGCGTGTGCGGTCTGGCTCAGAACGGACAACGCCGAGAACCGACAACTACTAACGGATGCAAGTTTTAAAACGGGCGGCAACGGGATGTCGATGCAATGCAGATGATGCGAATGATGCGATGATGATGCGACAAAAGAATATAGACACACCACGAAAACGGAAAGAAAAGGGGAATCTTCTGGACGTCGGCATCGAGCTGTCACAACTCTCCTACACTACAAGAGGATCTCGCCCCGAGATCCAAAAATGAAAGGGGGAAGAGGAAAAGAAAGAACAAGAGGTAAAAACTTAGTCGCTTCTTTGACAAACAAGTGAAACCAACAATCCTTGAAGGTTGCAAAGAGATGAGGAATGATATGAGAAAGAAGCAGGAATTCACAGAAAATTTCGGCAGCACTTCGGTAGGAAAATGGGACAAAAAATTCTAAAAGATAGGAGAATTAGATAATATTCATAACAAACAACTAAATAGAGCAAGGGACACCATGATCTTGATAGAACGACAAGATTGACCAAAAAGAGCAACATCACAATGCCTCCGGAACAATAGAATAGGAACTAGCTCAAGCGAAAGAAGAGAATGAAGAAAAGAATGACAACTACCATCACAATAGAATTGAAGAGCCTCCGGACAGAAGAATTGACGTAGTAGTTGGAAAACCAACAACGGAAAGAACAAGATAGTAGTGGGTTTATGAAAATCATCTCAACAAATATGAGGTGACAACCAACCACTAAAAGAAACAAGGATAGATTGGGAGAAACAAGATATGAACAATTCTTACACCAAGAGGATACGTTGAGAACTTGGATTAATGACAAGCACCATGATAGCAACAATCCATAGAAAAAGCTTTAAGTGAAATCCAAACCAAGATAGCTCAATGAAGAAATCATGGGTTAAAAATATCTCATGATCATAGAATTGATGGGTTTAATTATCTCATTCTTGAAAGGAAATCTCTTCGAGGCTCCTACACTAACAAGAATGTTATAATACCAACTCAAATGATAAGGAGGAAGAATTGCACTTTGAAATGCAAGAGAAAGGATACTTGAGGTTCTCCAACCAGAATCTTGAAGAACACTTGAGAATGGATTGAAATCTTCATGAACCACCATGAAGGACCTCCGTATACAAATGACTGATGCAAAGATATGAAGGTAGAAAAGAATAAGATTATGACCTTACCAAGATTTAGATGAAGCTTCACAAAGAGATACTTAAAAGATTGGAACTCCGGAAAATAAAGATAGACACTTGAGAAAAGAATTGATACCATGAGCCACTCCGGAAGAAGAATTCAAAATACTACGAACAAGAATAAGAATTTTGTTATGTGTGTCCTTCATCAAGTTTAATTGATGAAAAGCAACGGATTTAGCATACAACGTATTCTTCTTGAAGGAAACTTGAAGAGAGAGAGATATGCACCACATCAAGCATAATTGAAGGAAGCACCGGTGAGAATTGGATTGAATGGGGATACCAGGAATTAATGGAGATACATGAGAATGAAGAGATCATGATCCACCTGAAAGAAAAATAGAAGAAGGCACCGGAATAATTGAGAGACGAACGAAGAGACAACAATTAAGAAGACTAGTCGCCAACCCGTGCATTCGCACGGGCTTGTTTTGTTAATCTAACATATGAGTACTTTTGATATTTTGAACTACTTATAACTTGTTTTAGACAGCGGGAAGTAATTCAAATTTGCAATTGTTGTTGACCGTTTGCAGCCGATTCATTGAATGAATATCAGTTTCCAGTTTTATTGACCTTTAGTAATTGATTCATATATTTACCTTTTCCAAGCGTAGTAACTATCCGGTCTCGAAGCTTCATGAATTAGTACTTTGTTAGTCTATAGTGATCAATCGGTCATCGATAACTAACAACATAACCTGAAAAACAACATTTTTCATTGCCTATTGTCGGTATTCTAACACATATGTTATTACTTTTTGTAAATTGCCTATTTCACGAAACCACTTGGACTAAATAACGGAGGCACATGACTTTCTGACATTCAGTTTGAACAATAGCTTTAACCAATAAAGCGTGGCTCCATCTTTGAAAATGTATATCATTAAATTCACAACAAAATAGATTACACCTTCCAACATATAAGGTTGCTAGACAACTTGTCTCCACCGTGCTCCCCCAATTGGGCCTTTGTTAACTGTGGTCGGATCTGGCCATCTAGAGTGTCTGAGCCGTGGGGTCTTTACCTGCTGACAAACCCTTTTCCCCTCAAGGTTGTTTTGGATGTCAAATGATGGGTGGTCTCGCTCCGCACTTTACTGGCTGGGTTGGTCGTTCTCGCGTGTAAGAGGCTTTTGCCCAATTTGCGCACGCGCTCCTCTCCATATCGTCGCCTCACCCACTGCCAAAACAAAGTGTGCACCTAACAAATGCACGTGGCTTTAGTTACTACATACAATTTGACATAGATGACATAATGCTAAAAAAAATATTGTATTTGTTCAGCTGAAATAAAATAATTCAAAGGAGCATATGCTAATTTTATAAGGAATATGATCTTATAGAGTAAGAGCTTACTCGGTGAGAGACGGAGTTATATCTATAATAGAAATGTATTTTAAAAATATGTTCAGACTTGAATATCAAAATAAAGTTATACGCGCACTAAATCTTACCTTTTTTGAGATATCTTTTTATTAAATTGTATACTCTAGCTTGGAAAAATCTATAATGACTTCAACTTTTTTAAGACCAACTACTAAAAAATACATCAAAGTAAAATACATGAAGTGTATGTATGGTTAAGTGTACTGATGCAAAAATTTACTAAATAATGTTGGTAGGGTTATTCTAAGAGATATGGTTCATTATCACAATTTATTTATTTGTCCACTTATGTGCAAACAACACAGTAAAAAATAAGAGTTAAAACAACCTTATTTTTTATCATATGGAAAATATATAGATCCCCTCATGTAATTCTATACAAAAATTAAATTCTGCAAACCTAAAACATATCAGTCTTGTTCTCATACAAAGCATCATATCCGGTAGGCCATGCTAAAATAGCAAGAGAACGAAGTAGCCAAAATGAGATAGAGTATGTTAGTGAACCTGCAACTTATTGCGGGGCTGCCTCAATCTCGAGCACTTTCTCATCTAATGGAGCAGGCCAGCGTTCAGTGGCCATTGGCTGGGAAGTTGTGATATCGGCTTGGCATGACCGGCCACGAGACTCCATTGTCAAGGCCGAGTACGCACAGCCTGGAGAGCGCACCGGTGGATATATGTATGCACGCTAGATTTTTTGGTCGAGTCGGAGAAAACATGTGTGCTGCCGTTGGCATAGCACACAATATTGACGATACCAAATGATCCTGGAGAAAAAGAGATGGTTTGTATGGACATTGTGATGGTGATGAGCTGCGATGAGACTTGAATGGTCGGAACGAAAATAAAGCTTTCTGTCTTGCACGTTTTGGGAAGATAAGTAAGGCATGCCAGTTTAAGAGAAAAGAGACAATTAAATTTTTTGTTTTGTTTTGACATTCAGGCTGATTTTTTTGGTAGGAATACATGCACGGAGATATGTTTTGTGCGTTCACAAGTCTTGTATGCATTCTCAATTTTTATTTCAAGTTACATAGTACGTGTATTCTTGTTGGATGGGCTAGAGTTTTAAATAAATCTTTTTAGGGGAAGAGTCTTATATAAATCTAGGATGTAGTAACTTGGACCCATCAAATAAATTGTTGGAGAGAGGTGACTGAGATACGTGGGAGGTCTTATGTTTTGTAGATACGTCATACTCCTATTTGATAGCAGAGAGCCAGGGAAAAAACAGAAGGGAAAGACCTGAGAGATATATACACAAGTTGAGCTAGGAAAAAAAAGGATATGTGAGACGTGAGAGTTTGGGTCAAGTCTAGGACGTACTTGAGAGAAATATTCAACATTGAGCATGGAAAAAAAAGATACCTGGGAGACTGGCTCAGATTTCGGTGCGGTATTAGTTAGTTGGTTCTTTTTTTTTTGCCCAAGATTAACAAAAATATTAGGGAACTTTTGATTAGTGTGGGAGTATTCAGAATTGATCTAGACCGTAATAACTCGGCCCCACAAAATTAACGGTTGCTAATTACTGATTAATGTGGGAATTTATAGAGAGTCCATAATTAGTATAAGTATAGATTTGAGGATGAAAGTTGAAAGCTGAGAACGAAGAATCTTCTAAAATGATGACCTTCGGAGGAACGAAAATAAAAACAATCAGAATGCACCGGATAGCCAGAAAGGGATTCTCATGATTGGAACAAATAAGATGACGACACCAAGCTGAAATGAAATCTTCAAGAGAACGGACCAAGATTCGAGAAAACACTCCTTTGAATCTTCAATGGAGAAAATGACACGAAGAACCTCACCAAGAATAACTGAGACACTCCGGAATAAGAACAAGGAAAAATTTAGCCAATGACGACAAATAAATTTGAAGCGACCTTGAAGAAGGAATATGACTGATGAAATCATACTTACGTCATAGTTGAAAAAAAATAAGGATCTCCAGAAAAGATTAAAGAGCCAGATAAGATCCTGGAAAGAACCTGTGGGTTATGTGTTGGAATTATGCCCTAGAGGCAATAATAAATATAGTTATTATTATAATTCCTGTATCAAGATAATCGTTTATTATCCATGCTATAATTGTATTGAATGAAGACTTATATACATGTGTGGATACATAGACAAAACACTGTCCTTAGCAAGCCTCTAGTTGGCTAGCCAGTTGATCAAAGATAGTCAGGGTCTTTTGATTATGAACAAGGTGTTGTTGCTTGATAACTGGATCACGTCATTAGGAGAATCACGTGATGGACTAGACCCAAACTAATAGACGTAGCATGTTGATCGTGTCATTTTGTTGCTACTGTTTTCTGCGTGTCAAGTATTTGTTCCTATGACCATGAGATCATATAACTTACTGACACCGGAGGAATGCTTTGTGTGTATCAAACGTCCAACGTAACTGGGTGACTATAAAGATGCTCTACAGGTATCTCCGAAGGTGTTAGTTGAGTTAGTATGGATCAAGACTGGGATTTGTCACTCCGTGTGACGGAGAGGTATCTCGGGGCCCACTCGGTAATACAACATCACACACAAGCCTTGCAAGCAATGTGACTTAGTGTAAGTTGCGGGATCTTGTATTACGGAACGAGTAAAGAGACTTGCCGGTAAACGAGATTGAAATAGGTATGCGGATACTGACGATCGAATCTCGGGCAAGTAACATACCGAAGGACAAAGGGAATGACGTACGGGATTATACGAATCCTTGGCACTGAGGTTCAAACGATAAGATCTTCGTAGAATATGTAGGATCCAATATGGGCATCCAGGTCCCGCTATTGGATATTGACCGAGGAGTCTCTCGGGTCATGTCTACATAGTTCTCGAACCCGCAGGGTCTGCACACTTAAGGTTCGACGTTGTTTTATGCGTATTTGAGTTATATGGTTGGTTACCGAATGTTGTTCGGAGTCCCGGATGAGATCACGGACGTCACGAGGGTTTCCGGAATGGTCCGGAAACGAAGATTGATATATAGGATGACCTCATTTGATTACCGGAAGGTTTTCGGAGTTACCGGGAATGTACCGGGAATGACGAATGGGTTCCGGGAGTTCACCGGAGGGGGGCAACCCACTCCGGGGAAGCCCATAGGTATTTGTGGGGGTCACACCAGCCCTTAGTGGGCTGGTGGGACAGCCCACTAAATCCTATGCGCCAAGGAATAAAAATCAAAGGAAGAAAGAAAAAAAAAAAGGAAGAAGTGGGAAGGGGGAAGGACTCCCTCCCACCAAACCAAGTAGGACTCGGTTTGGGGGGGGGAGAGTCCTCCCCCCTGGCTCGGCCGACCCCTTGGGGTTCCCTTGGACCCCAAGGCAAGGTCCCCCTCCCTCCTCCTATATATATGGGGCTTTTAGGGCAGATTTGCGACGATTTTCTCACGGCTGCCCGACCACATACCTCCATAGTTTTTCCTCTAGATCGCGTTTCTGCGGAGCTCGGGCGGAGCCCTGCTGAGACGAGATCATCACCAACCTCCGGAGCGCCGTCACGCTGCCGGAGAACTCTTCTACCTCTCCGTCTCTCTTGCTGGATCAAGAAGGCTGAGATCATCGTCGAGCTGTACGTGTGCTGAACGCGGAGGTGCCGTCCGTTCGGTACTAGATCATGGGACTAATCGCGGGATTGTTCGCGGGGCGGATCAAGGGACGTGAGGACGTTCCACTACATCAACCGCGATCTCTTATCGCTTCTGCTGTACGATCTACAAGGGTACGTAGATCACTCATCCCCTCTCGTAGATGGACATCACCATGATAGGTCTTCGTGCGCGTAGGAAAATTTTTGTTTCCCATGCGACATTCCCCAACAGTGGCATCATGAGCTAGGTTCATGCGTAGATGTCTTCTCGAGTAGAACACAAAAGGATTTGTGGGCGGTGATGTGCGTTTTGCTGCCCTCCTTAGTCTTTTCTTGATTCCGCGGTATTGTTGGATTGAAGCGGCTTGGACCGACATTACTCGTACGCTTACGAGAGACTGGTTTCATCGTTACGAGTAACCCCCTTTGCTCAAAGATGACTGGCAAGTGACGGTTTCTCCAACTTTAGTTGAATCGGATTTGACCGAGGAGGTCCTTGGATGAGGTTAAATAGCAACTCATATATCTCCGTTGTGGTGTTTGCATAAGTAAGATGCGATCCTACTAGATACCCTTGGTCACCACGTAAAACATGCAACAACAAAATTAGAGGACGTCTAACTTGTTTTTGCAGGGTATGATTGTGATGTGATATGGCCAACGATGTGATGTGATATATTGGATGTATGAGATGATCATGTTGTAATAGAAATATCGACTTGCACGTCGATGGTACGACAACCGGCAGGAGCCATAGGGTTGTCTTTATACTAACATATGTGCTTGCAGATGCGTTTACTATTTTGCTAGGATGTAGCTTTAGTAGTGATAGCATAAGTAGCACGACAACCCCGATGGCGACACGTTGATGGAGATCATCATGATGGAGATCATGGTGTGGCGCCGGTGACAAGAAGATCGTGCCGGTGCTTTGGTGATGGAGATCAAGAAGCACGTAATGATGGCCATATCATGTCACTTATGAATTGCATGTGATGTTAATCCTTTTTTGCACCTTATTTTGCTTAGAACGACGGTAGCATTATGAGGTGATCTCTCACTAAAAATTTCAAGACGAAATTGTGTTCTCCCCGACTGTGCACCGTTGCTACAGTTCGTCGTTTCGAGACACCACGTGATGATCGGGTGTGATAGACTCAACGTTCACATACAACGGGTGCAAAACAGTTGCGCATGCGGAACACTCGGGTTAAGCTTGACGAGCCTAGCATGTGCAGACATGGCCTCGGAACACATGAGATCGAAAGGTCGATCATGAATCATATAGTTGATATGATTAGCATAGGGGATGCTTACCACTGAAATTATTCTCAACTCACGTGATGATCGGACTTGGGATAGTGTAAGTGGATCATGAACCACTCAAATGACTAGAGAGATGTACTTTTTGAGTGGGAGTTTGGCACATAATTTGATTAAGTTGAACTCTAATTATCTTGAACATAGTCTAAGTCCACTTTGAATATATTTGTGTTGTAGATCATGGCTCACGCAAGTGTCATCCTCAATTTTAATACGTTCCTAGAGAAAGCTAAGTTGAAAGATCATGGAAGCAACTTTGTAGACTGGGCTCGTAATCTTAAGCTAATCTTACAAGCTGGAAAGAAGGATTATGTCCTTAATGCTGCGCTAGGAGATGAACCACCCGCTACGGCTGATCAGGATGTTAAGAACGCTTGGTTAGCACATAAGGAGGACTACTCAATAGTTCAATGTGCAGTCTTGTATGGCTTAGAACCGGGACTTCAACGTCGCTTTGAGCGTCATGGAGCATTTGAGATGTTCCAGGAGTTGAAGTTTATCTTTCAGAAGAACGCCCGGATCGAGAGGTATGAGACCTCCGATAAATTCTATGCTTGCAAGATGGAGGAAAACTCGTCTGTCAGTGAACATGTGCTCAAAATGTCTGGGTACTCAAACCGTCTAGCAGAATTGGGGATTGAACTCCCGCAAGAAGCTATCACTGACAGAATCCTCCAATCACTGCCGCCAAGCTATAAAAGCTTCGTGTTGAACTACGACATGCAAGGGATGAACAAGTCTCCCGGCGAGTTGTTTGCGATGCTGAAAGTCGCAGAGTCTGAACTCCGTAAAGAACATCAAGTGTTGATGGTGAGCAAGACCACTAGTTTCAAGAGAAACGGCAAAGGCAAGAAGGGCAATTCGAAGAAGAGCGGCAAGCCTGTTGCCAATCCGCTGAAGAAACCCAAGGCTGGACCTAAGCCTGAAACAGAGTGCTTCTATTGCAAGGGTATGGGTCACTGGAAGCGCAATTGCCCCAAGTATCTGGCAGATAAGAAGGCGGGCAAAGAAAAATCAGGTATATTTGATATACATGTTATTGATGTGTACTTAACCAGCTCTCGTAGTAGTGCATGGGTATTCGATACCGGTTCTGTTGCTCACATTTGCAACTCGAAGCAGGAACTGCGGAATAGACGGAGGCTGGCGAAAGACGAAGTGACGATGCGCGTAGGAAACGGTTCCAAGGTTGATGCAATCGCCGTCGGCACCGTGTCACTTCAACTACCATCGGGATTAGTGATGAACTTAAATCATTGTTATTTAGTGCCTGCGTTGAGCATGAACATTATATCTGGATCTTGTTTATTGCAAGACGGTTACTCTTTTAAGTCTGAGAATAATGGTTGTTATATTTCTATGAGTAACATCTTTTATGGTCATGCACCGAATGTGAGAGGATTGTTCATATTGAATCTCGATAGCGATACGCATATACATAACATTGAGACCAAAAGAGTTAGAGTAAACAATGATAGCGCCATATTTTTGTGGCACTGCCGCTTGGGTCATATTGGTGTAAAGCGCATGAAGAAACTCCATGCTGATGGACTTTTGGAGTCACTTGACTTTGATTCACTTGACATGTGCGAACCATGCCTCATGGGCAAGATGACTAAAACTCCGTTCTCCGGAACAATGGAGCGTGCAAGTGACTTGTTGGAAATCATACATACCGATGTGTGTGGTCCGATGAGCGTGGAGGCACGCGGCGGATATCGTTATTTTCTCACCTTCACTGACGATTTGAGTAGATATGGTTATGTCTACTTAATGAAGCACAAGTCTGAAACATTTGAAAAGTTCAAGCAATTTCAGAATGAAGTAGAAAATCATCGTAACAAGAAGATCAAGTTCCTACGGTCTGATCGTGGGGGTGAATATCTGAGTTTCGAGTTTGGTACTCACTTAAGACAATGTGGAATTGTTTCGCAGTTAACACCGCCTGGAACACCACAGCGTAATGGTGTGTCCGAATGTCGTAATCGTACTTTATTAGAGATGGTGCGATCTATGATGTCTCTTACTGATTTGCCGTTATCGTTTTGGGGTTATGCATTAGAAACAGCTGCATTCACTTTAAATAGGGCACCATCGAAGTCCGTTGAGACGACACCATACGAACTGTGGTATGGCAAAAGGCCAAAGTTGTCGTTTCTTAAAGTTTGGGGATGTGATGCTTATGTCAAAAAGCTTCAGCCTGAAAAGCTGGAACCCAAAGCGGAAAAGTGCGTCTTCATAGGCTACCCAAAAGAGACAGTTGGGTACACCTTCTATCTCAAATCCGAGGGCAAAGTGTTTGTTGCTAAGAACGGAACTTTTCTCGAGAAGGAGTTTCTCTCGAGAGAATTGAGTGGGAGGAAGATAGAACTTGACGAGGTTGTCGAACCTCTCATCCCTCTGGATGGTGGCGCAGGGCAAGGGGAAACCTCTGTCATTGCGACGCCGGTTGAGGAGGAAGTTAATGATGATGATCATGAAAATCCAGTTCAAGTTTCTGTTGAACCACGCAGGTCGACGAGATCACGCGCTGCTCCTGAGTGGTATGGGTCACTGGAAGCGCAATTGCCCCAAGTATCTGGCAGATAAGAAGGCGGGCAAAGAAAAATCAGGTATATTTGATATACATGTTATTGATGTGTACTTAACCAGCTCTCGTAGTAGTGCATGGGTATTCGATACCGGTTCTGTTGCTCACATTTGCAACTCGAAGCAGGAACTGCGGAATAGACGGAGGCTGGCGAAAGACGAAGTGACGATGCGCGTAGGAAACGGTTCCAAGGTTGATGCAATCGCCGTCGGCACCGTGTCACTTCAACTACCATCGGGATTAGTGATGAACTTAAATCATTGTTATTTAGTGCCTGCGTTGAGCATGAACATTATATCTGGATCTTGTTTATTGCAAGACGGTTACTCTTTTAAGTCTGAGAATAATGGTTGTTCTATTTCTATGAGTAACATCTTTTATGGTCATGCACCGAATGTGAGAGGATTGTTCATATTGAATCTCGATAGCGATACACATATACATAACATTGAGACCAAAAGAGTTAGAGTAAACAATGATAGCGCCATATTTTTGTGGCACTGCCGCTTGGGTCATATTGGTGTAAAGCGCATGAAGAAACTCCATGCTGATGGACTTTTGGAGTCACTTGACTTTGATTCACTTGACATGTGCGAACCATGCCTCATGGGCAAGATGACTAAAACTCCGTTCTCCGGAACAATGGAGCGTGCAAGTGACTTGTTGGAAATCATACATACCGATGTGTGTGGTCCGATGAGCGTGGAGGCACGCGGCGGATATCGTTATTTTCTCACCTTCACTGACGATTTGAGTAGATATGGTTATGTCTACTTAATGAAGCACAAGTCTGAAACATTTGAAAAGTTCAAGCAATTTCAGAATGAAGTAGAAAATCATCGTAACAAGAAGATCAAGTTCCTACGGTCTGATCGTGGGGGTGAATATCTGAGTTTCGAGTTTGGTACTCACTTAAGACAATGTGGAATTGTTTCGCAGTTAACACCGCCTGGAACACCACAGCGTAATGGTGTGTCCGAATGTCGTAATCGTACTTTATTAGAGATGGTGCGATCTATGATGTCTCTTACTGATTTGCCGTTATCGTTTTGGGGTTATGCATTAGAAACAGCTGCATTCACTTTAAATAGGGCACCATCGAAGTCCGTTGAGACGACACCATACGAACTGTGGTATGGCAAAAGGCCAAAGTTGTCGTTTCTTAAAGTTTGGGGATGTGATGCTTATGTCAAAAAGCTTCAGCCTGAAAAGCTGGAACCCAAAGCGGAAAAGTGCGTCTTCATAGGCTACCCAAAAGAGACAGTTGGGTACACCTTCTATCTCAAATCCGAGGGCAAAGTGTTTGTTGCTAAGAACGGAACTTTTCTCGAGAAGGAGTTTCTCTCGAGAGAATTGAGTGGGAGGAAGATAGAACTTGACGAGGTTGTCGAACCTCTCATCCCTCTGGATGGTGGCGCAGGGCAAGGGGAAACCTCTGTCATTGCGACGCCGGTTGGGGAGGAAGTTAATGATGATGATCATGAAAATCCAGTTCAAGTTTCTGTTGAACCACGCAGGTCGACGAGATCACGCGCTGCTCCTGAGTGGTATGGGTCACTGGAAGCGCAATTGCCCCAAGTATCTGGCAGATAAGAAGGCGGGCAAAGAAAAATCAGGTATATTTGATATACATGTTATTGATGTGTACTTAACCAGCTCTCGTAGTAGTGCCTGGGTATTCGATACCGGTTCTGTTGCTCACATTTGCAACTCGAAGCAGGAACTGCGGAATAGACGGAGGCTGGCGAAAGACGAAGTGACGATGCGCGTAGGAAACGGTTCCAAGGTTGATGCAATCGCCGTCGGCACCGTGTCACTTCAACTACCATCGGGATTAGTGATGAACTTAAATCATTGTTATTTAGTGCCTGCGTTGAGCATGAACATTATATCTGGATCTTGTTTATTGCAAGACGGTTACTCTTTTAAGTCTGAGAATAATGGTTGTTATATTTCTATGAGTAACATCTTTTATGGTCATGCACCGAATGTGAGAGGATTGTTCATATTGAATCTCGATAGCGATACGCATATACATAACATTGAGACCAAAAGAGTTAGAGTAAACAATGATAGCGCCATATTTTTGTGGCACTGCCGCTTGGGTCATATTGGTGTAAAGCGCATGAAGAAACTCCATGCTGATGGACTTTTGGAGTCACTTGACTTTGATTCACTTGACATGTGCGAACCATGCCTCATGGGCAAGATGACTAAAACTCCGTTCTCCGGAACAATGGAGCGTGCAAGTGACTTGTTGGAAATCATACATACCGATGTGTGTGGTCCGATGAGCGTGGAGGCACGCGGCGGATATCGTTATTTTCTCACCTTCACTGACGATTTGAGTAGATATGGTTATGTCTACTTAATGAAGCACAAGTCTGAAACATTTGAAAAGTTCAAGCAATTTCAGAATGAAGTAGAAAATCATCGTAACAAGAAGATCAAGTTCCTATGGTCTGATCGTGGGGGTGAATATCTGAGTTTCGAGTTTGGTACTCACTTAAGACAATGTGGAATTGTTTCGCAGTTAACACCGCCTGGAACACCACAGCGTAATGGTGTGTCCGAATGTCGTAATCGTACTTTATTAGAGATGGTGCGATCTATGATGTCTCTTACTGATTTGCCGTTATCGTTTTGGGGTTATGCATTAGAAACAGCTGCATTCACTTTAAATAGGGCACCATCGAAGTCCGTTGAGACGACACCATACGAACTGTGGTATGGCAAAAGGCCAAAGTTGTCGTTTCTTAAAGTTTGGGGATGTGATGCTTATGTCAAAAAGCTTCAGCCTGAAAAGCTGGAACCCAAAGCGGAAAAGTGCGTCTTCATAGGCTACCCAAAAGAGACAGTTGGGTACACCTTCTATCTCAAATCCGAGGGCAAAGTGTTTGTTGCTAAGAACGGAACTTTTCTCGAGAAGGAGTTTCTCTCGAGAGAATTGAGTGGGAGGAAGATAGAACTTGACGAGGTTGTCGAACCTCTCATCCCTCTGGATGGTGGCGCAGGGCAAGGGGAAACCTCTGTCATTGCGACGCCGGTTGGGGAGGAAGTTAATGATGATGATCATGAAAATCCAGTTCAAGTTTCTGTTGAACCACGCAGGTCGACGAGATCACGCGCTGCTCCTGAGTGGTATGGGTCACTGGAAGCGCAATTGCCCCAAGTATCTGGCAGATAAGAAGGCGGGCAAAGAAAAATCAGGTATATTTGATATACATGTTATTGATGTGTACTTAACCAGCTCTCGTAGTAGTGCCTGGGTATTCGATACCGGTTCTGTTGCTCACATTTGCAACTCGAAGCAGGAACTGCGGAATAGACGGAGGCTGGCGAAAGACGAAGTGACGATGCGCGTAGGAAACGGTTCCAAGGTTGATGCAATCGCCGTCGGCACCGTGTCACTTCAACTACCATCGGGATTAGTGATGAACTTAAATCATTGTTATTTAGTGCCTGCGTTGAGCATGAACATTATATCTGGATCTTGTTTATTGCAAGACGGTTACTCTTTTAAGTCTGAGAATAATGGTTGTTATATTTCTATGAGTAACATCTTTTATGGTCATGCACCGAATGTGAGAGGATTGTTCATATTGAATCTCGATAGCGATACGCATATACATAACATTGAGACCAAAAGAGTTAGAGTAAACAATGATAGCGCCATATTTTTGTGGCACTGCCGCTTGGGTCATATTGGTGTAAAGCGCATGAAGAAACTCCATGCTGATGGACTTTTGGAGTCACTTGACTTTGATTCACTTGACATGTGCGAACCATGCCTCATGGGCAAGATGACTAAAACTCCGTTCTCCGGAACAATGGAGCGTGCAAGTGACTTGTTGGAAATCATACATACCGATGTGTGTGGTCCGATGAGCGTGGAGGCACGCGGCGGATATCGTTATTTTCTCACCTTCACTGACGATTTGAGTAGATATGGTTATGTCTACTTAATGAAGCACAAGTCTGAAACATTTGAAAAGTTCAAGCAATTTCAGAATGAAGTAGAAAATCATCGTAACAAGAAGATCAAGTTCCTACGGTCTGATCGTGGGGGTGAATATCTGAGTTTCGAGTTTGGTACTCACTTAAGACAATGTGGAATTGTTTCGCAGTTAACACCGCCTGGAACACCACAGCGTAATGGTGTGTCCGAATGTCGTAATCGTACTTTATTAGAGATGGTGCGATCTATGATGTCTCTTACTGATTTGCCGTTATCGTTTTGGGGTTATGCATTAGAAACAGCTGCATTCACTTTAAATAGGGCACCATCGAAGTCCGTTGAGACGACACCATACGAACTGTGGTATGGCAAAAGGCCAAAGTTGTCGTTTCTTAAAGTTTGGGGATGTGATGCTTATGTCAAAAAGCTTCAGCCTGAAAAGCTGGAACCCAAAGCGGAAAAGTGCGTCTTCATAGGCTACCCAAAAGAGACAGTTGGGTACACCTTCTATCTCAAATCCGAGGGCAAAGTGTTTGTTGCTAAGAACGGAACTTTTCTCGAGAAGGAGTTTCTCTCGAGAGAATTGAGTGGGAGGAAGATAGAACTTGACGAGGTTGTCGAACCTCTCATCCCTCTGGATGGTGGCGCAGGGCAAGGGGAAACCTCTGTCATTGCGACGCCGGTTGGGGAGGAAGTTAATGATGATGATCATGAAAATCCAGTTCAAGTTTCTGTTGAACCACGCAGGTCGACGAGATCACGCGCTGCTCCTGAGTGGTATGGGTCACTGGAAGCGCAATTGCCCCAAGTATCTGGCAGATAAGAAGGCGGGCAAAGAAAAATCAGGTATATTTGATATACATGTTATTGATGTGTACTTAACCAGCTCTCGTAGTAGTGCCTGGGTATTCGATACCGGTTCTGTTGCTCACATTTGCAACTCGAAGCAGGAACTGCGGAATAGACGGAGGCTGGCGAAAGACGAAGTGACGATGCGCGTAGGAAACGGTTCCAAGGTTGATGCAATCGCCGTCGGCACCGTGTCACTTCAACTACCATCGGGATTAGTGATGAACTTAAATCATTGTTATTTAGTGCCTGCGTTGAGCATGAACATTATATCTGGATCTTGTTTATTGCAAGACGGTTACTCTTTTAAGTCTGAGAATAATGGTTGTTATATTTCTATGAGTAACATCTTTTATGGTCATGCACCGAATGTGAGAGGATTGTTCATATTGAATCTCGATAGCGATACGCATATACATAACATTGAGACCAAAAGAGTTAGAGTAAACAATGATAGCGCCATATTTTTGTGGCACTGCCGCTTGGGTCATATTGGTGTAAAGCGCATGAAGAAACTCCATGCTGATGGACTTTTGGAGTCACTTGACTTTGATTCACTTGACATGTGCGAACCATGCCTCATGGGCAAGATGACTAAAACTCCGTTCTCCGGAACAATGGAGCGTGCAAGTGACTTGTTGGAAATCATACATACCGATGTGTGTGGTCCGATGAGCGTGGAGGCACGCGGCGGATATCGTTATTTTCTCACCTTCACTGACGATTTGAGTAGATATGGTTATGTCTACTTAATGAAGCACAAGTCTGAAACATTTGAAAAGTTCAAGCAATTTCAGAATGAAGTAGAAAATCATCGTAACAAGAAGATCAAGTTCCTACGGTCTGATCGTGGGGGTGAATATCTGAGTTTCGAGTTTGGTACTCACTTAAGACAATGTGGAATTGTTTCGCAGTTAACACCGCCTGGAACACCACAGCGTAATGGTGTGTCCGAATGTCGTAATCGTACTTTATTAGAGATGGTGCGATCTATGATGTCTCTTACTGATTTGCCGTTATCGTTTTGGGGTTATGCATTAGAAACAGCTGCATTCACTTTAAATAGGGCACCATCGAAGTCCGTTGAGACGACACCATACGAACTGTGGTATGGCAAAAGGCCAAAGTTGTCGTTTCTTAAAGTTTGGGGATGTGATGCTTATGTCAAAAAGCTTCAGCCTGAAAAGCTGGAACCCAAAGCGGAAAAGTGCGTCTTCATAGGCTACCCAAAAGAGACAGTTGGGTACACCTTCTATCTCAAATCCGAGGGCAAAGTGTTTGTTGCTAAGAACGGAACTTTTCTCGAGAAGGAGTTTCTCTCGAGAGAATTGAGTGGGAGGAAGATAGAACTTGACGAGGTTGTCGAACCTCTCATCCCTCTGGATGGTGGCGCAGGGCAAGGGGAAACCTCTGTCATTGCGACGCCGGTTGAGGAGGAAGTTAATGATGATGATCATGAAAATCCAGTTCAAGTTTCTGTTGAACCACGCAGGTCGACGAGATCACGCGCTGCTCCTGAGTGGTATGGGTCACTGGAAGCGCAATTGCCCCAAGTATCTGGCAGATAAGAAGGCGGGCAAAGAAAAATCAGGTATATTTGATATACATGTTATTGATGTGTACTTAACCAGCTCTCGTAGTAGTGCCTGGGTATTCGATACCGGTTCTGTTGCTCACATTTGCAACTCGAAGCAGGAACTGCGGAATAGACGGAGGCTGGCGAAAGACGAAGTGACGATGCGCGTAGGAAACGGTTCCAAGGTTGATGCAATCGCCGTCGGCACCGTGTCACTTCAACTACCATCGGGATTAGTGATGAACTTAAATCATTGTTATTTAGTGCCTGCGTTGAGCATGAACATTATATCTGGATCTTGTTTATTGCAAGACGGTTACTCTTTTAAGTCTGAGAATAATGGTTGTTCTATTTCTATGAGTAACATCTTTTATGGTCATGCACCGAATGTGAGAGGATTGTTCATATTGAATCTCGATAGCGATACGCATATACATAACATTGAGACCAAAAGAGTTAGAGTAAACAATGATAGCGCCATATTTTTGTGGCACTGCCGCTTGGGTCATATTGGTGTAAAGCGCATGAAGAAACTCCATGCTGATGGACTTTTGGAGTCACTTGACTTTGATTCACTTGACATGTGCGAACCATGCCTCATGGGCAAGATGACTAAAACTCCGTTCTCCGGAACAATGGAGCGTGCAAGTGACTTGTTGGAAATCATACATACCGATGTGTGTGGTCCGATGAGCGTGGAGGCACGCGGCGGATATCGTTATTTTCTCACCTTCACTGACGATTTGAGTAGATATGGTTATGTCTACTTAATGAAGCACAAGTCTGAAACATTTGAAAAGTTCAAGCAATTTCAGAATGAAGTAGAAAATCATCGTAACAAGAAGATCAAGTTCCTACGGTCTGATCGTGGGGGTGAATATCTGAGTTTCGAGTTTGGTACTCACTTAAGACAATGTGGAATTGTTTCGCAGTTAACACCGCCTGGAACACCACAGCGTAATGGTGTGTCCGAATGTCGTAATCGTACTTTATTAGAGATGGTGCGATCTATGATGTCTCTTACTGATTTGCCGTTATCGTTTTGGGGTTATGCATTAGAAACAGCTGCATTCACTTTAAATAGGGCACCATCGAAGTCCGTTGAGACGACACCATACGAACTGTGGTATGGCAAAAGGCCAAAGTTGTCGTTTCTTAAAGTTTGGGGATGTGATGCTTATGTCAAAAAGCTTCAGCCTGAAAAGCTGGAACCCAAAGCGGAAAAGTGCGTCTTCATAGGCTACCCAAAAGAGACAGTTGGGTACACCTTCTATCTCAAATCCGAGGGCAAAGTGTTTGTTGCTAAGAACGGAACTTTTCTCGAGAAGGAGTTTCTCTCGAGAGAATTGAGTGGGAGGAAGATAGAACTTGACGAGGTTGTCGAACCTCTCATCCCTCTGGATGGTGGCGCAGGGCAAGGGGAAACCTCTGTCATTGCGACGCCGGTTGAGGAGGAAGTTAATGATGATGATCATGAAAATCCAGTTCAAGTTTCTGTTGAACCACGCAGGTCGACGAGATCACGCGCTGCTCCTGAGTGGTATGGGTCACTGGAAGCGCAATTGCCCCAAGTATCTGGCAGATAAGAAGGCGGGCAAAGAAAAATCAGGTATATTTGATATACATGTTATTGATGTGTACTTAACCAGCTCTCGTAGTAGTGCCTGGGTATTCGATACCGGTTCTGTTGCTCACATTTGCAACTCGAAGCAGGAACTGCGGAATAGACGGAGGCTGGCGAAAGACGAAGTGACGATGCGCGTAGGAAACGGTTCCAAGGTTGATGCAATCGCCGTCGGCACCGTGTCACTTCAACTACCATCGGGATTAGTGATGAACTTAAATCATTGTTATTTAGTGCCTGCGTTGAGCATGAACATTATATCTGGATCTTGTTTATTGCAAGACGGTTACTCTTTTAAGTCTGAGAATAATGGTTGTTCTATTTCTATGAGTAACATCTTTTATGGTCATGCACCGAATGTGAGAGGATTGTTCATATTGAATCTCGATAGCGATACGCATATACATAACATTGAGACCAAAAGAGTTAGAGTAAACAATGATAGCGCCATATTTTTGTGGCACTGCCGCTTGGGTCATATTGGTGTAAAGCGCATGAAGAAACTCCATGCTGATGGACTTTTGGAGTCACTTGACTTTGATTCACTTGACATGTGCGAACCATGCCTCATGGGCAAGATGACTAAAACTCCGTTCTCCGGAACAATGGAGCGTGCAAGTGACTTGTTGGAAATCATACATACCGATGTGTGTGGTCCGATGAGCGTGGAGGCACGCGGCGGATATCGTTATTTTCTCACCTTCACTGACGATTTGAGTAGATATGGTTATGTCTACTTAATGAAGCACAAGTCTGAAACATTTGAAAAGTTCAAGCAATTTCAGAATGAAGTAGAAAATCATCGTAACAAGAAGATCAAGTTCCTACGGTCTGATCGTGGGGGTGAATATCTGAGTTTCGAGTTTGGTACTCACTTAAGACAATGTGGAATTGTTTCGCAGTTAACACCGCCTGGAACACCACAGCGTAATGGTGTGTCCGAATGTCGTAATCGTACTTTATTAGAGATGGTGCGATCTATGATGTCTCTTACTGATTTGCCGTTATCGTTTTGGGGTTATGCATTAGAAACAGCTGCATTCACTTTAAATAGGGCACCATCGAAGTCCGTTGAGACGACACCATACGAACTGTGGTATGGCAAAAGGCCAAAGTTGTCGATTCTTAAAGTTTGGGGATGTGATGCTTATGTCAAAAAGCTTCAGCCTGAAAAGCTGGAACCCAAAGCGGAAAAGTGCGTCTTCATAGGCTACCCAAAAGAGACAGTTGGGTACACCTTCTATCTCAAATCCGAGGGCAAAGTGTTTGTTGCTAAGAACGGAACTTTTCTCGAGAAGGAGTTTCTCTCGAGAGAATTGAGTGGGAGGAAGATAGAACTTGACGAGGTTGTCGAACCTCTCATCCCTCTGGATGGTGGCGCAGGGCAAGGGGAAACCTCTGTCATTGCGACGCCGGTTGGGGAGGAAGTTAATGATGATGATCATGAAAATCCAGTTCAAGTTTCTGTTGAACCACGCAGGTCGACGAGATCACGCGCTGCTCCTGAGTGGTATGGGTCACTGGAAGCGCAATTGCCCCAAGTATCTGGCAGATAAGAAGGCGGGCAAAGAAAAATCAGGTATATTTGATATACATGTTATTGATGTGTACTTAACCAGCTCTCGTAGTAGTGCCTGGGTATTCGATACCGGTTCTGTTGCTCACATTTGCAACTCGAAGCAGGAACTGCGGAATAGACGGAGGCTGGCGAAAGACGAAGTGACGATGCGCGTAGGAAACGGTTCCAAGGTTGATGCAATCGCCGTCGGCACCGTGTCACTTCAACTACCATCGGGATTAGTGATGAACTTAAATCATTGTTATTTAGTGCCTGCGTTGAGCATGAACAAGTCAATAACATGAACTTAAATCCGGACGACTCTAAGTCGCAAACCGGATACGTATTTATTCTTAATGGGGGTGCAGTAAGCTGGTGCAGTTCCAAGCAAAGCGTCGTAGCAGATTCTACCTGTGAAGCAGAGTACATGGCTGCCTCGGAGGCGGCTAAGGAGGGTATCTGGATGAAGCAGTTCATGACGGATCTTGGAGTGGTGCCAAGTGCACTGGATCCAATAACCTTGTTCTGTGACAACACTGGTGCCACTACCTCGGATACCTGTGAAGCAGAGTACATGGCTGCCTCGGAGCCCACCATGTATAGTTATAGTTATTTGTTTCCGGTAATCAAATGACGACCTCACATGTTAATTTACAATTCTGTCCAGATCTGAGTTAACACATTTAATTAGTTGTTAAACAGAAAAACAAATAGGTTCTCGTGATTCTACACGTCATTTCAAGCAATCTACACATAGAGATCATCTCCAACGAAGCTACAGATCAAAAGATACAAGCACCGCAAGATATGATGGCATGAATGCAATATGTGTGCAACGACGGTCACGAGCACTTCAAAACACACAACCAGCAAGAGCAAATGAAACTACACGAGATTCTAAGCAAGTTTCATATAGGACACGATCAAATCGGAGCTACGGTTCAACAACTACGAGCAAAACAAGAAATCACTACAAACTGCCAAAATCAGCCACTTAGCATTTTATACGCCCCACAACTACGGGCTACACAACTCCGATAAACTCAAGCAAGGCATGGCACGGAAGAGGGAAAGAAGCACTACTACAAACAACTAACAACAACTAGCATGGCATCATGGATCACTAGGGAAAGAAGACACAAAATGGCATCTCACACACTATTTCAGACTTAGTGAAAATTACACCTCATGAAAGTGCAGTTTTCGATCTGAAGCAATATTGACAGCAGCAAAACCTATAGCTACAGGACTCCAAATGGCATGAAAATTTACAGCATGCTAGAAAAAACACAAGGGGTACAACTAACTCCATTGAACCAACCTCAAAAGAGCTACAGATCACAAGATAGAAGCAAAACAAAACAGCAACAAAATATAACAGATTTCCAGACTTAGAAATATTTCAGCACCTCCAAATCAGCACTATTTCTAGCAACTTGAGAGCAATCAAACCACACCTAAACATGCATTCCTATTGCAACCAAAAATACCAAGGGCTAGTCTAAACATCAAAGAACAACTCCCTAGTTGACAACTCCTTCAAACGAAGCACGGAATAAATCCTATGAATTAAACAAAAGGGCATCACGGCGAAATATCGCGCGAACTAACTTGCTCAAAAGCTAAAACTAATTGCACAGAAAAATCCCATGGATTTTTCTACCCCGAAAACATATAAAATATGTGGGGTTGCACAACAATATAATGCCACACGAAAAATGCGAGAAAAAACATATACGTGGGAAAATAAACTACCGGCAATTCCCTACACGCAAAAATACAAATGACTGCTCTAAAATACATGGAAAAAAGGTTCCTAAAACATGGGCATTTAATCTAAGGCATACGGGCTATCCGAACACGCGCGGAAAAGATAATACGGGCTATATTCTATTTGGACAGCACACTAATCTATGTATTTGACACGTTAAACTACGTCAAATAAACATGCAAGTTGCACCAACGTATTCTACGCGCAAAACTACGCGAAATCCATATTAAAACGTTCCGATCCGATGCACGGTTTAGAAACTACACGTGTTTTAAAATCTAGCATTTTTTCTGGAATTAATAAATCTTTGGAAAATCCTAAAATATGCTAACGGGCCTAATTCGTTCATGGGCCTAACAGACCAAGCGCTTAATTAAAAAAACGCACTGGGCGGGGTTACGGGGTCGGCGCTCACCTGAGGCCACCTGGGCCGGCGGTGGAGAGGCGGCCCGGGTCGAGGCTGCTAGAGAGGCCGAGATGGGCCTAGGGCGCACCTGGGCCGAGCGGGAGGTCGGGGCTGCTGGGGGCGCGTAGCTGGGCCACGACGGAGGAGGCAGGCCCACACGCGGTCAACCGCTCGCGATCAGGCGTCACCACGTCGTCCTCCTCGATCCAGAGGAGACGGCGCGACGCTGGAGCTGCTACGGCGGCCGGCGATAGGGCTTCCTGCGAGGGGGAAGCCGACACGGGAGCGCGGCGAGGCAGGGCTGGCCGGAGGGGACCGGATCCAGGGGTTCCCGGCCCGGATCTGGCGACGGGAGGCGGCGGCAGTGCTCCGGTTGGGCGATGCTCCGGCGGCGGCGGCTACGTTCCCACGGGACCGGCGGCGGAGGAAGACCGGCAGCGGGGCACGGGCAAGGCAGGAGGCGGTCGGGGACGGCGCGGGCGGCGGAGGAAGGCGGCGCAGATGGCTTGGCGGTGGCACACGCGGGAGGAGCTCGGGCCAGAGCTCGGGAAGGGAGGAGAACGGGGGCGGCGGCGGTTTCGGGCCCGGCGGGCCAGCCGTAGGCTCGCGGGCCCGGCAGCGCGAGGAGGAGGTGGGACGAGGCTGCGGGATGATTAGGGTTTCGGGGGTTGGCACGGAAATCGAGGAGGAGGAGAGGGGGCTGTCTAAAAATAATAGGAGGGGCTATATATAGACAAATGGGGGGCTAGGTTAGCCGGAATTTCGTTTTGGATCCAACCGTGGGGTCGGATTCGGACAATTCCGAACGCGGGAACGGTTACGTGGCCGTGTAGAGTGGATACCCGGAGACGAGAGGGAGAACGGGCGGTGCGGCACAAATTTTTAAAAAACCGGTTAACGTCCGACGGTAGACCGAATACGGTACCGCTACGGTTGACCGCTCGGGTACCAGACGGTCTCCGATCATGACGAAACTCGACAGGCGGGCTAGCTATATATAAATAATACCGCACGAGAAATTCCAGCTCAATCGCAGAAAGTATTATACACGCTTTAAAAACAGGGTTACGACGGTGCCGCGGGCGCGTGCGTGTGCGGTCGGGCTCAGAACGGACAACGCCGAGAATCGGCAACTACTAACGGATGCAAGTTTTGAAAACGGGCGGCAACGGGATGCGGATGCAATGCAGATGATGCGAATGATGCGATGATGATGCGACAAAAGAATATAGACACACGACGAAAACGGAAAGAAAAGGGGAATCTTCTGGACGTCGGCATCGGGCTGTCACAAAATACATGTGTTGAAGTTAGTGATTCCCGTAGCATGCATGTATGGTGAACCGCTATGTTAGGAAGTCGGAGCATAATTGATCTATTGATTGTCATCCTTTGTGTTGCGGTCGGGACCGCGCGATGGTTAACACCGACCAACCCTTCCCCTCGGATTATGCATTTAGCACTTTGTTTCGATTACTAATAAGAACTTTCGCAACAAGTATGTGTGTTCTTCATGACTAATGTGAGTCCATCGTATAGATGCACTTTCACCTTCCACCATTGCTAGCCTCTCTAGTGTCGCGCAATTTTCGCTGGTACATAAACCCACCATATGCCTTCCTCACAACAACGACCATACCTACCTACTATGGCATTTTCATAGCCATTCCGAGATATATTGCCATGCAACTCCCACCGTTCCGTCTCATGACTTGTGTCGTCACTCTCATATTGCCATTGCATGATCGTAAGATAGCTAGCGAGATGTTTTAACGTCATACGCCAAGCTAGATCTTTGCACATCCCGGTACACTGCCGGAGGCATTTCCTATAGAGTCATTTCTAAGCTTTGAGCTGTGAGTAAATAAAAGTATGATGATCATCATTAGTAGAGCATTGTCCCATGTGAGGAAATAAAAAAAACAGGCCAAAGAGCCCAAATAAAAAAAGAGAAAAAAAGAGGCCCAAGAACCCAAATAAAAAAAGAGAAAAAGAGAGAAGGGACAATGCTACTATCTTTTTCCACACTTGTGTTTCATAATAGCACCATGTTCTTCATGACTGAGAGCCTCTCGTTTCGTCACCACCATATGCTAGTGGTAATCTTCATTATATAACTTGGCTTGTATATTCCAATGATGGGCTTCCTCAAAATTTCCCTTGGTCTTCGTGAGCAAGCAAGTTGGATGCACATCCATTAGTTGTCCTTTTGAGCTTTCACATACTTATAGCTCCAGTGCATCCTTTGAATGGCAATCCCTAGTCATTCACATTGATATCTATTAATGGGCATCTCCATAGCCCTTTGATATGCCGAGTCAATGTGACCATCTCCTCCTTTTTTGTCTCACAACCACCACCACACTCTATTCCACCTATAGTGCTATATCCATGGCTCACGCTCATGTATTGCGTGATAGTTATAAAAAGTTTGAGAAAGTAAGAGTGCGAAAACAATTACTTGGCCAATACCAGGGTTGTGCATGATTTACATTAGTCGTGTGAGGATGATGGAGCATAGCCAGACTATATGATTTTGTAGGTATAACTTTATTTGGCCTTGTTATTTTCAAAGTTCATGATTACCTTGCTAGTTTGCTTGAAGTATTATTGTTTTCATGTCAATAGCAAGCTATTGTTTTGAATCTTACGAATCTGAACATTTATGTCACATGAAATAAGTTGCAAAGGACAACTATGCTATGTAGCATTCCACATCAAAAATTCATTCTTTATCACTTCCCTACTTGAGGACGAGCACGAATTAAGCTTGGGGATGTTTGATACTTCTCCAACGTATATATAATTTTTGATGGTTTCATGCTATTATCTTGTCAAACTTTGGATGTTTTGTATGCCTTTTATGTCTTTTTTGGGACTAACTTATTAACTCACTGCCATGTGCTAGTTTCTGTTTTTTCCATGTTTTTGACCCCTTTCACAGGAGGATTTTAAATGGAGTCCAAACGGAACGAAACTGCCAAAAAGATTTTTTCCGAAACAGAAAAAGATCGGGAAGCGTGAGAATCAGGGCAGGGGGCCACCAGGGACCCCACAATCCCCCCTAGCCGCGGCCAGGGGGCCCGCGCCTCCCAAGCTTGTGGGCTCCCTAGGCCTCCTCTGTCCAAGGTCTTTCGCCTATAAATTCCCTAAAATCCCAAAAAAAAACTCATGAGATCATCGAGAGTACTTTTTCGCCGCCGCAAGCTTCTGTCTCCGCAAGATCCCATCTAGGGCACGTTCTGGTGCCCTGCCGGAGGGGGGATTCAGATACGGAGGGCTTCTTCATCGACACCATGACCTCTCCGATGATGCGTGAGTAGTTCACAATAGACCTACGGGTCCATAGCTAGTAGCTAGATGGCTTCTTCTCTCTCTTGGATCTTCAATACAAAGTTCTCCATGATCTTCATGGAGATCTATCCGATGTAATCTTCTTTTGCGGTGTGTTTGTCGAGATCCGATGAATTGTGGATTTATGATCATATTATCTATGAATATTATTTGAGTTTCTTCTGATCTCTCTTATGCATGATTTCATATCCTTGTAATTCTCTTCGAGTTGTGGGTTTTGTTTGGCCAACTAGATCTATGATTCTTGCAATGGGAGAAGTGCTTGGTTTTGGGTTCATACCGTGCGGTGACCTCACCCAGTGACAGAAGGGGTAGCGAGGCACGCATCCTGTTGTTGCCATCAAGGGTAAAAATATGGGGTTTTCATCATTGGTTTTAGTTTATCCCTCTACATCATGTCATCTTGCTTAAGGCGTTACTCTGTTCGTCATGAACTCAATACACTAGATGCATGCTGGATAGCGGTCGATGTGTGGAGTAATAGTAGTAGATGCAGAAAGTATCGGTCTACTTGTCTCGGACGTGATGCCTATATGTATGATCATTGCCTTAGATATCGTCATGACTTTGCGCGGTTCTATCAATTGCTCGACAGTAATTTGTTCACCCATCGTGATATTTGCTATTTTGAGGGAAGCCTCTAGTGAACACTATGGCCCCCGGGTCTACTCCACACCATATTTTCAGCCTTACACTTTTTCTTCGTTTCACTTTCCGCTTTCAGATCTCACTTTGCAATCAATCTTGAAGGGATTGACAACCCCTTTATAGCGCTGGGTGCAAGCTCTTTGTGTTTGTGCACGTACTCTGGACTTGACGAGATTCTCCTACTGGATTGATACCTTGGTTCTCAAACTGAGGGAAATACTTACTGCTCCTGGGCTGCATCACCCTTTCCTCTTGAAGGGAAAACCAACGTAGGCTCAAGAGACGACAGAAGGTTTCTGTCGACGTAGCAGTTACCCCAAGTGGAAGGTGGAGAAGTAGTCAACAGCAGATTTCCCTTACACGGAGACTGTAAGGTTTATCGAACCAAGAGGACTCTCGCCCAAACACGCTCAACAAGTAGCTGTCTTGCACCATGGCGCTAGCAGAAGACGTGGACCTGCACACACAACAAATAACTTTGCTCCAAACGAGTACAGAGTGGTTGTCAATCTCTCTGGCCTTGTAGTTTGCAAAGGATCAAAACACAAGCGGGAAGGTAATTGTGATTGCAACAGAAAAGTAAATGAAAGCGGTAATGATGGAGGTGGAAACAATGATGGTGATATGGATCGGAGTCACATGACGTTCACTAGTGATGTCTCTCTCCCAAAAGACGATAAACAACTATGCTTGGGTAAACAAATCACAGTTGGGCAATTGATAGAATTATGACCGCACCGCAATGCTAATTATGCTACTTGATAGTTAGAGGTTCAATAGTAAGGGACAGTACGCCAAGACATGTAGACCGTTTATTCATCAGCATCTACTTACTAATCATCCACCTTGATATATCTATCCAGAACATCTCTCCGGTATTAAGTTGCGAGTCCCACCCAAAGTGTAAACTCAAAGCAACGGACAACTGCATTAACGAACTATGCGTAAGGTACACAATCCTCGCAACTGTGGTCACAAGCACCATTGTTTTCTCCCTGGTGGCAACAAGCACATCCCCTAGTCTCATGTTTCTGTCACTCAAGCTAGACATCGAGGGGCACGAACCCACAATCATGCATAACGCTCCCTCTTAGAGTTACAATCTACTAGTTAGCCAAAGCAATAAATAGCAACGGAGAACATGCATGAATCACTAAGGAACATAATATAAAAGGATAATGAAATATATAACTCATAACAATCTGAAAATAATCTCATAATCCATCGGATCCCAACAAACCGAGCATAGCAATAGCAAGAAAATTACATAGATGCCTTGATCATGTAGGGCAGCTCACAAGGACTAACCATTGAAGCACAAGATTGGAGAGAATACATCACATAGCTACTTGTCATGGACTCATGGTCCAAGGAGGACTAGTCACGGCACGTCCAGGAAGCTTCCATGGCGGTGGAAAATCTCCCGGAGGTCAATCCTCCCTCCGGCAGGGTGCCGGGAAGAGGTCTCCTGATGCTCCCGATCTTGGAAGCGCTGCGGCGGCGGAACAATGGAGAAATTCGCGATTCCAGAAAGTCTGCAAGGGTTTCCTCTTGGGACTCTAAATATAGGCCAAAGGAGGGCACCATAGGAGGTGGGACCCACCCAGGCAACCTCTTGGTGCGGCCTAGGGCCTGGTTGCGCCAGTAGGCCGCCTGGGATACCCTGGCCCCCCTGTGGCCCATCTTCGGTGATCTAGAAGCTTATGTTTTGCTGATTTTTTATATATTCTTTCTGGAATTTTTCGGGCTTCGGAAAATTGGGTAAAAGCCCCTACAAAATAGACATCAGTAGACAGAAATTGGCACTCGGTGCACTGAGTTAGTTGGTTAGTCCAAATATGTGTAAAATGATATAAAAGTGTAGCAAAACATGTAACAATGTCACCCAAAAGATCATGGAACAAGCAGAAATTGTAGATACATTTGGGACGTATAACGCGTCGACATACAAAAGATTTTAAGAGACGTAGCCGAGCCTTTTCTCAACAAGAGTGTGAGTGGAGGACCTAGGAAACATGTCTCGTGCAATAGCTTCCTTGCCATGTTTCCTTCCCTCTCCAGCGATCATAACCAACTCGTGGTCAAGGTGCTCCGATGCCACATCATAGTCAGGCCCTATCAACTTTGTTGCCACCTCTCTAACTTTCGTCAGTCGATTGTAGGTGGTCTAGCTGGTGTACGAAGACAATGTGTCAGACGGATCATAAGGCGTGTCTTTTCTGAAAGATATAGAAGAACATTTGCATGGAATTTGGTATGCTTCTTCGTACCATCACGGAGGACTCTCTCGGTATACCTAGAGGAGCCGCACTTGGCACAATACTTGTCGTCTGCATACTCTTTTGTAAATAAGACACATCCGTTTGGGCAAGAATGTATGTGCTCATATAACATCTTAAATACACGTAGGGTTTTCTTTGCTTCGTACCAACTTTTAGGCAGTTTGTGCCCTTCAGGGAGAGACGACCCCAAGAGGTCATCATTGAATCAAAGTTATCTCTGATCATGTTGAACTGGATCTTCATAGACATTGATTGTCTAATGGCATATAGCTGGCATTGATCTGTGCAGTCGTGAAGAGGTTGTTGTGACGAATTCAGCATTTCCAAGAACGCCCTCGCAGACTCCACTGGTTCTTCCTCTGATCCCGCATCACGTGCATCTTTGAAGTTAGCTGCCATGTCATTGATGTCAGTACTTTCATCATCGGTGAGCCGATGAACGAACTCCTCTCTTCTACATTCAGTCTCACCATGAAAGGTCCACCAATTATATGCACGCTTGAACCCATGCTTTTGCAGATGTAAACACATCGTCTTCTTTGGCTGTTCTTTATAGTTTTTGTACTTCAAGCAGGGACACCAATTTTTTCTCTTGCCACTAGCAAATGTTGGCTCTATGAATTTGTTGGTCTTGTCCACCCACTCAGCGGTCATGCCACCCTGACTAGGGTGGCCAGTGTACATCCACACACGATCATCCATACCACTACTTGCACTGACAATACGGGCATTTTATTCATATTCATCAAGTTAGATATAATGTAATTAATACTAGATACATAACAAATTACTTTTGTCATACTATTTCCAACATTGTTTTATTTTCTACCATACAAAAAGAAAACGGGCATTCATGGATTGAATCCTAACTCTAATAGGTAAAGATGAGTCCTAATCCCACCCGGGTACTTGTAGATTGGGTTTGTTCCCCGTGCTCTACTCTGATCCGAGGAAAAGTTTTGGCAACACCTCGCCGATGTTCTCCAGATACACGTCTCCGCAACAAGCCGAGAGAATGTGTACCCGGAGAACAACGGGGTGGTGCTGACAAAATTTTGCCTCGAACCGCAGTAGAGCACGGGAAATGAAACACAATCTACACATACTCGGGATGTCCGTGGATAACATGGACAGTTCGAAAAGATGACGGTTATAAATATGCAAAGACATGCATATTTATAAATGTTGCCCTTTCGAACGGGAGACGCCTAGGTTACGAGACTTGACATGAAAGTAAAATCTAGTGGCATCGGCACGACGACCCGAACAGAGCAAATAGGGGAGGGGAGGAGATGATAGTCAAGCTCACCCCTAGACGGTAGAGGCAGTAGTTGAATGACGAGGGTAAAGGCAACAGGACCGACAGTGCTCCTCAAGATGAAGAGAAGATCCCTGCACATGAAAAGCATCGGCACAACCAACATAATCATTCACACAACAATCTAATAAACAACATCAACAACATCTCACAGTTCAACAACATCTGAGATTGAGCCAAATGGATGGTCAACATTCAAGCCAGTATAGCATATGCAATTATAACATTCATAGGAAAAAATTACAAGACTCGTATCTTTCCTATATAAAAAATGAGATGAGGAAGAATAATATGATGGAGAGGAGAGGCTGGACTAGCTACTGTAAGAGCTACTATTTGGGCACTGCCTACCCATGGGATGTATATAATTGTAAAGCACTTTATATTGATGTCTCATACTCGAACATGTTCCATCTTCTCTAACCATCATTGATCATATTATTCTCTACTCGGCATTGGACTTATTAGCACTTATTCATTCTTGGAATATCATATATTCTACACTTAACTTAATTTCCTATGTTGCTTTCCATTCTAGGGGAATATAATTTGAATGTAAATATTTATATAAAAAACTACTAAAAGTACTATTTGTTACTCAATCTTGTCACATTGTATCGTATCCACTCTAATCATATGTGCTTCTTGCGACAACTCATATGTGTGTTTTTCAAAATTATGTATTACAGTTCTAAAAGATTCTAAAAGTCACTATTAATAATTAGGACTCTTTCGTGCTTGATGTTTGTTTTATTACTGTAAATTCATTTCCCATCATGCATCGATCCATTGGTTCACATATTAGATGAAAACACTATTATAGGCTCACTATATAACAATAATCCTTTGGCCCTGGCTTCTACTTATTGTGAAAGATGGCCTATTTAGCTTTTAGTCAGTGTCTAATTAAACCATATTCGTATAACTAATGAAAATGTTAATTCATCCAACATTTCAAATTACTTTTGTCCGTGCTTCATGTAGGTATTCGTTTCCAGCAAACAACCTATGACCAAACAATATATATTTTACGCTTCATCTCGATGGTACTCCATGATTCAAATATCGAATAATTGATGGATAAGTATAATTAACAATGAATAGGTTGAATAAAAAGATGCCACATATTGGATGATTGGATTCTTGGTCGAGAATCCACATATGCTTCCCTCTGTCTTCTAGATCATCCATGAATCAGTGATCGAACATGTCAGAGATGGGTAAGCATTCCTACTCCCAACAGGGGAGCCGCGTGGGTATATATTGATTGATGGATGGTACAGGAGGGTGGCAACGTCAATGCTAACCACCAAGAGATATTACAGGAGGTTTAAACAAGGAGATCTATCCTAACTACTCCTAGCTTCAAACACAAGATAAAGAGTCCCATAACGATACATTTAACACTCTGCCTTAATCTGAACTTCTCAAGTTTATATTATGCTTAAACTCTTCAAACTGTCTTGTGGATAATCATTTGGTAAAACCATCAACTTGATCCTTTGAAGGAATGAACCGAGTCTCCAATTCTTTGCTAGCAACCCTCTCTCTAACAAAGTGATAGTCAATCTCAATATGTTTGGTTCTTGCATGAAAAACAAGATTAGCACAGAGGTAAGTGGTATCAATGTTATTACACTAGAGACATGGAGTTTGTGTGTGAAATATTCCAAGTTCTTTAAGCAAAGAATTAACCCAAATAATTTCTGTCGTAGCATTAGCTAGTGCTTTGTATTCTGCCTCAGTGCTTGATCTTGATACCGTGGCATGTTTCTTTGCGCACCAAGAGATCAAGTTGGGTCCAAAAAAGACTGCAAAGCCAATGCTGGACCTTCTATCATCCAAGAAACCTGCCCAATCCGAATCTGAAAAGGCACTAACAAGTCTAGAGGTTGACTTGGTGAATGTTAGTCCGGTACTTAGTGTGTTCTTCACATATCTCACTATGCGTTTAGCAACAGTCCAATCAGTAGAAGTAGGTGCATGAAGAAACTGACACACTTTATTCATAGCAAAAGAAATATCAGGCCTTGTAAGTGTCAAGTACTGAAGTGCGCCTACCAAGCTTCTGTATTTAGTGCCATCGTCTTAACTCAGGGGCACACCCTCAGTGAGAGATAAATTTTTAGAACTGGAGAGAGGTGTTGGTGATGGTTTACAGCTTTGCATTCCTACCTTGCTCAAAAGATCAGTAGCATATTTTTCCTGATGAAGGTGAAGACCACCTTCCTTATTGCACTTGACCTCAATGCCAAGGAAAAAGTGCAAGTCATCGAGATCTTTGAGAGAAAAATATGATTGTAAATCTTTCAGAAGAACTGTAACAGCCCCATTAGAGGAGCTTGTAACTATGATGTCATCAACGTAGATAAGCACAAAGATGGTTGTGTTTGATTGATGATAAATGAACAGGGAAGTGTCAGATTTAGAGGGAGCAAACCCAAGAGTGTGTAGTTTGGAGCTCAAGTGAGAATACCATGCTCTTGGGGCTTGTTTTAGACCATAGATAGACTTCTGGAGCTGGCAGTCATAAGATGGTTTTTGTGTATCTTCAAACCCAGGAGGTTGCTTCATATAAACTTCCTCTTCCGAAACACCATGAAGAAACGCATTCTGCACATCTAGCTCACGAAGACACCAGCCACGAGACACAACAATAGAGAGAACAAGTCGGATAGTGGTAGCTTTAACAACGGGACTAAAGATGTCCTCATAGTCAAGTCCGTACCTCTCCTTGAATCCTTTGACAATAAGGCGTTCTTTGTAACGATCAATGGTACCATCAGACCTGCATTTAATGTGAAACACCCACTTGTAATCAATAAGATTTGTACCAGGGCGTGGAGGAACAAGACGCCAAGTCTGGTTTTTGTGAAGAGCGGAAAATTCAGCATCCATGGCCATTTTCCACTTGGGATCAGCAAGAGCCTCACGAACAGTATGTGGTTCTGTAATAGATGCATCAGACACAACTAAACCATATTTAGTTTTGTAGTTAATAGGAATGAGTTTGCTAATTTGGAGACGAGTACGAGGGACCATGGTGGGCGTAGAAGATGCAGAAGGTACTACTGTCTCTGGAACAGAAGTGCCATCCGAGGCTGCAGGAGTGCTAACTGATCCCGAGGTGACCCGGATGGCATGATCTTCATTGGCCATGGAAGGGTTGGTGGAGGGTGACAGGGCCGGCACAGTCAACTCGGGTGGAGCACTTGTCCTAGCCGCAGCAGCACGAGTCGGCAACCGCCGGGTGTAGACTTGAGGTGTTGGCGCATAGCGCCTAGATGGTTGATCACCCGCGTGTTGATGTAGAGCGGGGGGTACAGGGTTGGCGGACGCTGCCGTCGAGGCGGGAGCAGGTGAAGTCAGCCGCACCAGTCCCAGTGTAGATACGGGCACAGACGGGCACGCAGATCCCAAGGCTGATGGTGTACCAACAAGATGTTCGACAGTGTTGGCACTAAAACTTTCATCAGGCTCCTCAACATATTGAGACTTGTTTATGTCTGTAGCAGAAATCTCAGGTGGGACCATAGAAGAGTTAGCCAATATTGGATCATCACTATCAACACCCATACAACTATCTCCAAGAAGATGGGAAGGAAGCAGTAGGATTTCCTTCTTAAGAAGGGCACCAACGTTGGGATGGAGTTTTTCAAAGGGAAAATGTGTTTCATCGAAAGCAACATCATGAGAGATGTACACCGGACTAGTAAACACATCCATGCATTTGACACCTTTGTGTAGTGCGCTATAACCAAGAAAGACACACTCCTTCGAGCGAAACATGAGTTCGCAATTGTTAGGAACGCAGGTTGGGCCAGCAAGCACAACCAAAGACTTGAAGATTGTGATAATCTGGTGTGACATGTAATAGACGCTCAGTAGGAGTTTCATTGGATATCATGCGACTAGGCCACATATTTATAAGATGAACAACAGTAAGAAAGGCTTCATCCCAATATTTAAGTGGCATGGATGCGGCAGCATGAAGAGCCAGGCCTACTTCAACAATATGCTTGTGTTTGTGTTCAGCAGATCCATTCTGTTGATGGGCATGGGGGCATGACACATGGTGAGAGATGCCAATTTGTTTAAAAAGGTATTTAATTTTTCATGTTCACGACCCCAATCTGATAGCATAGCAATGATTTTGCAATCAAATTTTCTTTCAACAAGGGCTTGGAAGTTATGAAATACTTGAAACACATCAGACCGCTTTTTGAGAAGATAGATCCAAGTGTCATTGCTAAATTCATCTATAAAACGGACATAGTAAGAGTGTCTACCAAAAGAAGTGGGAGCTGGACCCCAAACATCACAGAAAATTAATTGCAATGGTTTGATAGATACACTAGTGGAGAGAGGATATGGTAATTGATGACTATTTGTTCTTTGGCATGAATCACAAATAGTTTCTAGATTTCTCTCACTAACAACTCGGAGTTTATTCTGACTAAGAATCTAATGAACAGTAGAAAAAGATGGATGACCTAGACGACTATGCCACCTCTCAGCCGAAAGCTTGATGGCACCATAGACTTGTTTATTGAATTTGCAGTACTAGGGAAGTAGCGCATACAACCCTTGCACACATACACCTCTATGAAGGATTTTCTTCGTGACCTGATCCTTGATCAAAAGGAAGAATGGGTGACACTCTAAAAACACATTATTGTCAAGAGCAATATGGTGTATAGATAAGAGTTTCTTGGAAGCATTGGGAACATGAAGGATATCATTGATTTCAAGATTTGCATGAGGTGTTGTAATGATTGATTTACCAATATGACTTATCTTCATACCTGGACCATTTGCAGGTGTGTAGATTTGATCATTTCCACGGTATTTCTCATGCATTGTCAGCTTGTCCACCTCCCAGTGATATAGTTTGTGGCACCGGTGTCCACATACCAGTTGCTATCGACGCCATAGAACTTATCAGCAACAGCATCTACCTTTTTCTTGTGGTTTGGGTCATCAACATAGCGTCAGTTGCAATCTTTGGCTATGTGATTTCTTTTATGCAGATCTCGCACTTGCCTTCATACCCCTCGTAGCCTTGGAAATTGCGCCCCCAATTGTTGTTGCCGGGAGGGCACCTGTTGATTACGCCGGTGGGGTTTCCCTGGTTGTAGTTGCGGCTGCCACCCCCACCAGGGTAGCCACCATTGTAGGCGCCGCTGCCATTGGTCTGCTGGTAGCCGCGACCACCACCCTGATTGTTGTTGTTGCCGCCAAGATGATAGACGCCACCACCACCATATTGCCCATTGCTGCCACCATTGTATTGGATGCCACCACCGCCGGATCCACCACGACCTCCACCACTTTGGTTTCGGTAGTTTTTCGTGTTTCCTTGGCAACCACGGGAAGCAGCGTTGGCCGAAGTTTGAAGGAGCCGGCACTTGTTCCATGGAACATCTCGACTCGCTGATCAAAATTTGACACCATGGAGAAAAGATTGTCAACAAAAACAGGTTTTGTTCGTGCATCAAGCACCGATATGATGGGTTGGTACTTCATGTCCAAGCCACCGATGATGAAGGAGAGTAGTTCATCCTCGCCGATTGGCTTGCCCGCCGCTGCAAGCTCGTCCGAGAGGGATCACATATGACCAAAGTATGCGGCGACCGTCTGGGAACCGTTTTGGGCATTGGTGAGGGCGCCTCGGATGTTGTTGACGCGCGAGAGAGACATGGCTGAGAACATGTTCGCAAGAGCAGTCCATATCGCATGCGATTTTTCAATCGAAGCGACCTGGACAAGGACTTCTTTGGAGAGATTTCTGAGGAAGTAGGCGACGATCTATTGATCTTGGATAAGCCATTTGGATTAGGCAGGGTTTGGCATCACCTGATCCTTCCCTTCGGCGTTCTTGGTGGTGAGGGTTTTGGGTGGTTCTTCGATGGATTGATCTAGGTAGCCAAAAAAGGTCGGCACCCATGATCTATGATCTTGCGTGTGCGTGCCAGAAGATGTAATTCGTTCGGGCGAGTGGTTCGAAGGTGTTGTAGTTGAGGGTGGAGTTGATGACTGAAGAGGATGACATGGTGGATGGCAGGAGGTGGGCTAGGGTTCTTGGCGCGGCAGGATGAGAGGCTACATGTGGCGGAAGAGGTTGCTCTGTGTATCGTGTCAGGGATGGGTAAGCGTTCCTACTCCCAACAGGGGAGTCGCGTGGGTATATATTGATTGATGGATGGTACAGGAGGGTGGCAGAGTCAAGGCTAACCACCAAGAGATATTACAGGAGGTTTAAACAAGAAGATAGAAGGAGATCTGTCCTAACTACTCCTAGCTTTGATACACAAGATAAAGAGTCTCATAACAATACTTTTAACACAACAAACTCTTGATATTCTCAGGTAAGCTCCCTGATACGCCTAATGCAGTTTGTTTTGATTTAATAGTAGATACTGCCACATGTTGTTTCCAGCGAGCTGATTTGCTTTGTTTGTAGTCAAATTAGGCATCCGCTGAAGTCTTGAAGATGCCTCTAGCACTAAAGTACGTAATGTGAAGTATTAGGAAATAGAGTAGCTTTTAAGACATTCACCATGATGCAAATTTTGTTTCTTGATCTTCCCTGTGAGTGAACTGATCGCAACTTGCAGGAAAAGGTATATGCCGGCAGGGGTAATGGTGCATCAATGAAGGTCAGAACAGGTTTGCAACATGATTAGCGGTCTTACAGGTCCATTCATGGGCAGGTTACGAGGGCTCTGTTAACAATAATTGGAACTTTTCTTGGGAATAAAACTATGAGGGTTACCGTGCCTCGGGTGCTCTTCGTCTCCCTCGGCCTCTCCTCATCTCGATGGCGGGCGAGAGAAGAAGGATCCGAGTGCGGCAACTCCGCACGGAGATGGTGTCGCCATCGCGGGCCCTCGGTGCTCCAACTCTGATGATGCTTCCGCCATCGGTAGAGCTTCGGTCGGCGGAGGCCCGTGCAGAGATGATGCGGGTGGTTCGGAGGAAGTTCCTGGATCGAGCAAGTTGGCCGGGGATTATGGTGGAGATAATCCGCATGGCGACCTTCGCGGAACGAGCTCGTTTCTGCGGTGACGATGGAGGCATGGACTACGAGCTCATGTATTGGGCGATGCGGGAGGCAGAGGCCTCGGATCCAGGAGTGGCGAGGAAGTGGAGCCGATTCAAGTCATCACTTCCGTTCCTCCTCAACATCAATCCGCCGTCGGTGCTGGAGGTATCCTAGATTCCTCACGAGGAGCTGCCGCCGGGGGTCAACCCTCCTCAAGCCAGTTGATCCTGCAGGCTCCTGGCGGGCGTGCTTCGCGGCGGACCACTTCGTGGCGAGGACGTCAGGCGGGGAAGGAGCTGCGTCATCGCTTCGAACCGCCGCCATGGTCAGGAGACCGAGGATTGGTTCCTCCTCATCGCAATCGGGTTAGTCATTCTAATCCTTTCCCTTTCCGTCACACATTTTCGATGACTGGTCATTGTGATCTTATGATCACTGATGCGGGTGAGGAAAATCCGAAGAATGCCCCATGCGACCTTTTGGTTATTGCTGGGGGTAGTAGACTTGATTCCGATTTGGATTTTGATAAGGATTATAGGGGAATTTGTATTCCACCTAATATCCCAGCATCAGGATCAAACAAGCCTGGGGGTTTGTATGATTTGAGGCAATCTTCTGATGGTAAATCAGGAAACCCCTTCTCTGCTTCTGCGGATGATGCTGGGGATTGTAGTTGAAGGTTTGTTCCTCCAATGTTTGAGGAGGGGTTCAGTAGTTGTATGGGGCTAGTACCTGGGTTTATACCCGAGGACAAGGTTCAAGAGATAGCAGGTTTTTCTGTAGATCCATGTCAGAGTGGGTATGTTCCTGCTTCTGCAGATTGTAATCATAAGTCTGGAGGCACTGCTTGCGTGGATATGAGGGGAGATGAGAAAGAAGTTGATGTAATGCGCAGGTCAGTGGCAGATTGTGGAAAAGTGGAGATGAGAAAGAAGTTGATGTAAGCAGGAAAGTAAGCAGGTTGTTTCTGCAACAATGGGAGCTGATTTGGATACGAATATAAAAGACTGGCCTCCTCTGGGGTCAGTGGCAGTTCCTAAGCCGTTGATCAGAGGATCTGTGGTGCCTAGGAAAGCAAGAAAGAAGAATACGCCTTCTCGGCCACATTACAGTTTTGAGGAGGAGGTGGCAGATTTTTATGGACAGCTCTCAGTTATCCCTTCTCCCAACCGCCCGCCAGAATGGACCCAAACCTTGTCTGCCCCCTCCAAACCCTAGTTTCCCTCTAGGTAGTCAGCTGTTCTGGATCAGGAAGGAGAAGTTTAGATCTGGTTGCTTCTCTGTAGAAGACTGCTATCCTGTAGTTCGTCCTGGTAGATTTGACCCCATCCCAACTGAATTCCAGATCGATTATGAGGGTTTGTGCCCTGGCAAACTGTCTTTTGTGGGTGCTGTGAAGAAGAAGATGGATCAAAGAGGGGGACATCGAGCTAGGAGACAGCCTCCAAAAAAAGGGGATCAGGGGGCTACCTCTCATCCTCCTGCTGCTCCTGCTACTCCACTTCCAGTTCCTGTGGTGAAAGCAGGGGGTCCTATCCATAAACCACTTGCTGGTCCTAAGGCTGCTGGTGCTGCTATGGGGAAAGTTGTTGTTCCTGTTCTGCCTCCTACACCTGTGGTGCAGCCTCTGGATCCAAGGTATAAGGAGATGATTTGTTTCAATTGTAGCTGACCTGGTCACTATGTAGGGAACTGTGTAGAGCCAAAAAGATGTTTTATCTGTTCTGGAAATCACAATGTCAACAATTGCATTGCTTGGGCTAAGCTGCAGCCTTCTGCTGAGTTCTTTGGGAGTGCTGCTAATGGGCTTGGTTTCTACCATATTGATATTCCCATGGCTGCTGAATCTAACTGGATGAACTTTAAGAACTGTGTTATTCTTAAAGTTCTAAAAGGTGAGGTTTCTGCCTCTGATCTCATTACTCAATTAAATGGGATCTTCTGTAAAGGGAAAGAATGGCCTTGGCAAATCAGAGAGCTTGAGGAGAACAAATTCCTGTTGAGATTTCCTCCTTGGAAGAAGGTTGAAGACTTAATTGAGTTCCCAGCTTTTGATCTCCCCATTGATGGTGTCTCTGTCAAGATTTGTGAGTGGATAGGTATGCTGGAGCATTATGGAGAGCTAACTGAGGTATGGATTCAGGTGGAAGGGATTCCTCCAAAGTGGTGTGCTTGGAAGGTGTTTGCTCAAATTGCCTCTTGCTTTGGGATACTAGTTGATGTTGATTGGAATGGGATTTTCAAGAGTTTCTATGAGAAGATCAGAATCAAGGTGGCTTGCAGGGACCCCACAAAAATTCCATTTGAAAGGTTGGTGGAGATGAAGAAGAAGTTGTACATCTTATACTTTACTGTGGAAGGTTTTACTCAAATTGGAGAAGGATCTGATGGAGATGATGAGGACCCTGATCTAGACATTGATGATGAGGATAAGCTGGAGGAAGATCTGGGTCAAGATAAGGATTTCCTGGTGAGGGAGCTGAACCTATTGATGAATTAGATAAAGCTAATTTCTCTACTCGAGAGCCTTCTGGTTCTGGTGGAAAAGGAGAGGATAAGTATATGGCTGCAGCTCAGTTTCATCCTATGATGTTGAATGATGATTTTCATGAACAATTCATTAAGGAGGTGGGGAACAAGACTCCAAATGGCCATGGAGAGGAAGGTCTTCAGGATGCTGGTGATATTAATCAAGAAAACATGGACATTGGATCTCACATGGATTATTGTTCTGCTCAACTTAGGAAAATTGAAATGAATGATTCTGATGGCGAGGAGGATATTCTTATGCCTGAGATGGTCTGTCTACCTGAGAAAAACGCAGCTGGTATTTGTTCTGCTAAGAGATCTTTGTTGGAATCTTTGGATATGGTGGAGATGGAGAAGAAAAGGAAAAATGACTCAAACAAAATGAAGAAATGGGGGCATGTGCTCTCTTCTAGACCAATCACTAGGCAACATGGCAATGTCAAAATTATGGATAAAGCTACAGCTTATTTACAGAAGAAAAATCTGGAGATACCTTCTTCTTTTCAAGTTAACTCTTTTACTACTACTGCTGTCAATGTTCTGGCTAGTCAAATTGCTATTATTGATTTGTTGTGGGGAAAAATGATGAAGAACGGGGTTAAATTATTCAGGACCTTGTTCTAAGAGAACAGATTAGATGTTTGGATTTTGCTGATCAAAACCCTGAAACTGTTTTGCCTATGGACTTATACACACCTGTTCATGAAGGTGGAAAAAATTCAGATTTGGATAATACTTCTAGATCAGTTGACGTTGATGATCTAGATGCTATCTGTCCAAATTTAAGACAACTTAAGAGGCTTTGTAGCCTGTCTCACCCTTTCAAGATATCATGATAGGTGCCTTCTGGAATATTAGGGGTTTGGGTCAACCTGGTAAAATACAGCGTCTGAGGGACTCTATTTGTAAAAACTTGGTAGATTTGGGTTATTGATAGTAATACCTTGAATACAATTGCTGGTAATAAGAATTTTTCTTGGCATCAGTTACCTGCAATTAAAACTGCAGGGGGTGTCCTTGTGGGCATTAATAAATATTCATTTGATACTATTGGTTTTGTCAACAAAAAATACTGTGTGGTTGCTACTATTAAAAACAAACTAGATGGGAAAGTGTGGCAATTTGCTGCTATCTATGGTACCTCTTATAATGAATTTAAAATGGATTTTATTGCTGAACTACATGAGGTGTTGAGTTGTGCTACTTATCCCATTCTCCTGGGTGGTGATTTTAATCTTGTAAGATCTAATTTGGACAAAAGTAATGGTGTTGTGAATCATTCTACTTCTTTTCTTTTCAATGACTGGGTTAATAAATGGGGTCTAATGGAGATTAATGTTGCTAACAGGAAATATACATGGTGCAACAATCAGAATGACCCTATTTATGCTACTATTGATAGAGTGTTTGCATCCCCTTCCTGGGATGTTATCTTTCCACTATCTGTGTTGAGGGCTTTGCCTAGGATTGGTAGTGATCATACCCCATTAATACTAGACACTTTGGCTCGGAGAGTTGTCTCTCCTAAACTTTTTCGGTTTGAGAAGTGGTGGCTGGATCAGCCTGATTTTCGGGGTGTGGTAGAAACTAGTTGGAATACCCCCTATTTTGGTGATAAAGCCATTGATGTTTGGATCATTAAAACCAAACGTCTCAGAAAGAAAATTAAAGGGTGGAGTGCTAATATAGAGGCTGCTATTAAGAAGAAAAAAAGGGAGTTGATACAAGAATTTGATATTCTTGATGTTTTTGCTGAATCTAACTGTGTTTCTCAAGATGATCAGAATCGTATGGAAGAGATCAAATCAGAGTTAGAAGTTATAATGAGAAAAGAACAGTCTGCCTTGTGGCAACGATCTAGGGAGAGAAGAATTAAAGAGCGGGACAGGAATAATGCATATTTCCATGCTTTGGCCAATCACAGACACCGTAAGAATCATGTGGCTGAGTTGATGGGTGATCATGGTCTTGTTTTTACTACTGATGAGATGTTGCCTATTGCTACTGCTTTTTATAAGAATTGATTTGCTAAAGAAGAAATACATAACATACATTTGGCCCCTGCCTTTTGGGAGGAGGATGAAAGGATTTCTGACTGTGAAAATGATGAGCTTCAAAAGAATATATCTGAGGAGGAGGTTAAAAATGCTATTTTTAGTTCTTATGCTAGTGGTGCTCCTGGTCCTGATGGCCTTTCTTTTCTCTTTTACCGATCCTTTTGGGATTTGGTCAAGTCTGATCTTATGGCCCTGGTGAAAGATTTTGAGGAAGGCAATCTGGAACTACATAGACTGAACTTTGCTTTAATCATTCTTCTCCCTAAGGAACCAGAAGCCAATACTATGAAAAAGTTTAGGCCTATCAGCCTTAGCAATTGTGTGGTTAAGATTTTGTCAAAATTTCTTACCAATAGATTGTCTCGTATTTGTAATAGGCTGATTTCCCCAAATCAAACTGCTTTCATCAAAGGCAGATATATTCTTGAAAGTGTGGTCCTTGCTCATGAAGTGATTCATGAGGTTAAAAAATCTAATAGACCTGGGCTTGTGCTCAAATTAGATTATGAAAAAGCATATGATAGAGTTAGTTGGGGATTCCTCTTTGATATGCTTGAATCTAGAGGTTTCTGCCCTAAGTGGATTTCTTGGATCAAGTGTCTCTTATTTCAAAATACTTTTAGTGTTAGATTGAATGATACTACAGGCCCATACTTTATGAGTGGTAAAGGTCTTAAGCAAGGGGATCCTATATCTCCTCTTCTTTTTAATTTAGTTGCTGATGTCTCTTCTAAGATTCTATTCAAAGATGTTGCTCAGGGATTGGTCTCTGGTTTGCTTGACTATGCCATCCCTGGAGGGGTAATTAGTCTTCAATATGCAGATGATACTCTCCTCTTTTTAGAGGACTCTGTTGAAAAAGCTAAGAATTTTAAATGGATTTTGTCCTGCTTTGAGAATCTCTCTGGGATGAAAATCAATTTCCACAAAAGTGATCTAATTACTATTAATGTTGAAGAGTCCAGGGCCAAGTCTTTTGCCCAGATTTTTTGCTGTAATATAGGATCCTTTCCGATTAAATATCTTGGGGTGCCTCTTCACTATGATAAGTTGAGGAGGGAAGACTTACAACCTTTGATTGATAGGATCATCACGGGCATTTCTGGTTGGTTGGGTAGGTATCTTACTTTCAGGGGGGAAATTGTACTACTACGTGCTTGTATTGTGAGCATCCCTGCTTATCTAATGGCATTTGTGAAGTTCCCTAAATGGGCTATCAATGTCATTAATTCCCAGATGGCTCACTTTTTGTGGGGCAATGTGGGGGATCAACATAAGTTCCATTTGGCCAAATGGGGGTTGGTGTCTAGAAAGAAGGAATTTGGAGGTTTAGGGATTCCTAATATTAGAGACTATAATATGGCACTGTTGGCTTCCTAGGGGAAAACGTTTTTTAGGAGTAAGTCTGGGGACTGGAAAAATGTGATTGCTTATAAGTATGATGTGGCTTGTCCAAATATTTTTTGGACCAAAACAAAATTTGGATCTCCTTTCTGGAAAAGTGTTTCCTGGGCTTTACAAGCATCGAGAAATTTTTATCATTGGAAAATAGGCAATGGTGCTAATGTCAGTTTTTGGCATGATATTTGGGCTAGGGAGTGTTCCCTTAAAGTTAGGTTTTGGAATTTGTTTGACATTTGTAATCAACAAGAATATGATGTGGCCCAGGTTTGGGATGGGGTGACACTTAGATTATCATTTAGAAGGTGTGTTGATCACAGTGGCCTAAGTGATTGGGGGATGCTTATTAATCACATAAATAATTATCCTTTATCTGGTTCTCCTGATACTCCTTTTTGGGATTTGGAATCAAAAGGCATTTACTCTGTTAAATCTTTCTATAATTGTATCAATTTTGGAGGTGTGGTATCTCCTTTTGGAGATTCTTTATGGAAAACTTTGTGTCCTCAGAAAATTCATGTGTTTTTGTGGTTGTGTTTATATAACAAATCTTTGACTAGAGATAATGTGGCTAAAAGGAAAACAATTGAGGATAAGTCTTGCTTATTTTGTAGTGAAGATGAATCCATCCAGCATTTGTTTTTTGAGTGTGTGAACTCTAACCTGATTTGGGATATTATATCTGATTTCTTTAAGATTTGCAGAATAAGATGCATTAGTGAGGTTGCTTCCTTTTGGAAAGTTAATAAGCAGAAACCTATTCTTAACTTGATAATTGCTGCCTCCTTGTGGAGTATACGGAAATTAAGAAATGAATTCGGTTTCCAGGGGCGCAAATGGAAAAGTCTGGACTGCAACATTGTCAAGTTAAGAGGGATTTTGCTTCGATGGGAAATTCTTTGTGGCGCTGCTCAGCAAACCGAGCTGGAGCAATTCATTCGACTGCTGGACAAGCGTCGGGGGGAGATCCTGAGGATTGCTTGGCGATGATCTGAAGACCCTTATCCTTAGTTTCGTTCTTCCTTGGTAGTTTTTCTTTGGCTTGTAATAAATAGACTACTTTGCACCTTCCAGGACAGCTTCCCTGTTGGGTTCTGCCTGTGTTTTTCTTCGGTTCGCATGTTAAACTGCTGTGTAGCTGTTTCGTGGGCTTTTCTGCTTCATTTATAAAAGTGGGGTAGGGGGGAACCCCTTTCGTTCAAATAAAATGAGGGCTACCGTCTGCCAATGTCACCAAAAGTGTGAGCTCACTGAGAAAAAATATCCTTTCTACTTGATAAAGTATACCTCCATGTTGATAGACAACAAAACATTTTTTTACACTCTAGATTATAAAATGGTTTTCTGTGACCGAAGAACTACTGCAAGGTACATAAGTTGTGTTGTAGCCTACAGAAAAGAGAATTGGAATTGCTATTTATTTTTTGGAAAAGGTGGAATTGCTATTTGGATAGAAAAAAGTTTATAGCTTAGATGATACCAATTCCACCAACAGTATGATTCTATCTTTTTATAAGATATGGCCTTATGATGTCAAATAGCATTCAATTTTTGTATGTATGTTTAATGAAAGGTACAAGGTAAAAAGAGTCATGGACTCACTTGCAGGTGCCTAATGTGTCCTTTTGTTAAGTATCAATGCATGCTTCAGCTTATAAGCTATTCAGAATTTCATGGTATTATCTCATATGTTCAGTTATTCTACAATGTCCAAGTTGACATCAGGAGTCATTTTTATGTTACCGCATCACGCCCTCCTATTCTTATAGCAATAAATTCTTGCTAACATTCCGAGCGACAACTATACTTCGTCTCTCTTCAAACACGCCTGGGTTGCTAACTTTCTGTCCTCCTAACTCTGTTTCCTCACCTAAATCTTAGGTAAGTTAGTTATGCCTAGCCATGACGTACACAATTCTTTTTCTATTATCAATAATTACTATCCAATAAATTTGTTTGCCAATGCCATCCCATTTGTTTCCTGGCAGTGGTAGGAAACATCAACACCACGCTGCAAATCTAGAAAAACATATGGTGCGCATACGATGCTTTGCAAACGGATGGTGGTAAGACACAAATGTTGACCATGCATACAGGTTGAAAATAAGAGAGATGCCGACATACTATATCATTGGTCGTGTTTACGTTTTGAGAAACTCATTGGTCCTACTAGGATATGAAAATACGTGTAGCATCATTCAACTAGAGTAGGAGCGAGTCCATGTATAATCTATTGTTAGGCACCTTGGGTCGAGGGGCGCTCGCGGCATGACCGACGGGGACGGGCCCGGCTGGCATTGATCCTTGGTGGTGGCGGGCGGTGACCGGCGACCAGCGAGGAGGCGCAATCGGTTCGTCTCCTCGCTCGCGGTGGGGCGAGAACGGAGCGGCGGGATGGCCTACCCTCACGCCATGTCGCAGAGACCGACGATGGCAGCGACTGGTGAGGGCGGCGGCGGAGGCCGGGGAGGGCAGCGGCGGCGGCCGGGGAGGCCGGCAACGACAGGCGGCGGCAGCCGGGGATGGCAGCAGCGACGAATTAGGAGGGTAGCAGCGGTAGCCGGGGGAGGGGGCAGTAAGGGAGGGCAGCACCGACGGTTGGGACGGATGGTGGCGACTCGCGGTGGTGGCGGGTAACCCTGGCAACGAGAGGAGAGGTCGCAAGAGGGCGCGGAAACCACTTTGGGTCTGGTGTCGCTGGTTTTCTTTTTGATTTTTTCACTCTCTGCGGGAACTATTTTGAGATTTGGGTGTTGCTGTTTTTTTTATTGTTTCACTATTTGTCGTCATCGGTATACTGTAGCAGACGGTAAAGCTACCTTGTTGTCGTCAGCTCGCACGAATACAAGACAATAAAATTGTCTGTCTGTTTAAGTCCGTTAGCCGCAGCCGTGGACAGCCTTTTGCCGTCAGCTGCCGTCATCTGCCGAGATAGTTGACGGTAAACTGTCTTTTGCCGTGTGTGTTTTTTTGCCGTCTGTTTTTTGTTATTTTTGACGATAGTATTTTTTTGCCGTCATGAACCAAAGTAACCGTTTATCATCTACTATGATGATTTGCTGACGGCAAAGATGATACCTGCCGGCAAAATAGCTAATTCTTGTAATATACTATGATTACTGTTGGTATCTAGTACTCCCTCTGATCCTAGGAGTAGATTTTTTTACGAGACTAAAAGGCTAACATCTCGATCATTGGTGGTCGCCTGTGCGCACGATGTGAGACGGAGATTCGTCGAACGGATCCGAAAGAAATCCTTGTTCTTGGCTTGTTGCTAAGTCCGGTGATGGTGGCACTCTTCTATGTCGTCACCTTCTTGGGGGCATCATCGTGGAGAAGCTCAAGATCTCTATCCGCTACCTCCGGTGGAAACCCTAGATCAGTAGATCGGATGACGGCGTCACGCAGGTGTCGTTTTCCTCTTGGGGACGTCATTCTTGGAAGTGTACACGGGCTTGAGGGACCAGTGGACAACTTTTTTGGTGCAGCGGTGCTTCATCTTACTCATTCATGGCGGTGGATCTCGGCAGCGTGGCACAGCGGAGACTCTGTGTCTGATGCGTGGAGATGGACTCGTGCAGGAGGTGGAAGCTCTCTGGCGTCATGGTGGCGTCGATGGTAAAGGGGTCTAGCAAGTCGGTGTGTTAGTTTCTTCTCTGAAAACGGATTGGTGGAAGATGGCGGCGACGACACATGAGAGTGCGTCGGACCGGTTTGTACCCTAAACCCAGTATGTGGCTCGGTTGGGGCCTCTGGTTTTAGATGTTAGGCTTTGGTGCGATGTCTGTTTGGTATTAGGCTCGGACTATCGGCACCCCTTTATCAAGTGGTTAGGAGTAGCGATAGTTGTTGCTAAGATGATGGCTTCGAACAAACTGATGTATTACTTGTAAGGTCTTTGTGAATAATTAATAAAATGGCTGCATATGCATCGTCCAGATGCAGAGGCCGGGGTAATCCGACTTTTCTATTAAAAAAAACATCTCGATCACAACGGATCCGATCCAAATTTTGTCAACAGTAACAAACTACTATGAGCAATCTTTTCAGTTTTTTGAGAAACCAAGATACCCGGATCCTTATCCGAACTAATCAGGAGTAACGCCTATATATATACGCGATATATGTAGATCGACCCACCAAAGGACTAGCTAATTATTTGCCTGAAACTAGTCAAAACCTAGGTGTTTGTGGTATACTTCTTTTCCTACGCTCGCACAATCTCCCGGCGGCAACGGCCATGGAGAACGTGACCGCCTCAACGAACCGCTTGTCGTCCGTCACCGGTGTGCACCTGTTCAAGATCGCCGGGCACTCCCTGATCAACGGCACCGATCTATACATAATGTCCAAGACCTTCCGCATCGGCGGGCATGACTGGGCCATCCAATACTACCCCTACGGCCAGAAGCAGAAGGACGACGGCAATAAGGAAGCCGATGGGGAGCATGCATCCGTTTTCCTTTACCTGATGGATGCCGCCAAGGGCAATGTTAGAGCGAACTACTGGTTCTCTCTCCAAGACCCTGCCTCGCCGGCCACGGGGGAGAAGAACAAAAGAGGAGGCGGCACGACCGACTTCTCGTCCAAAGTATCAGCATGGGGTTATAGAAAGTTCGTAAGCAAGGCCGATCTGGCTGCATCGGGCTGCATCAAAGATGACTGCCTAGTGATCAAGTGCACCATCGAGGTCATTACCTCCGAGCACTTCGACGACCACGGAGAAGACGCCGTCGTGGCGGTGCCGCCCTCCGAACTGATCAACAACGTTGGCGGACTTCTTGATAACGGCCTCAAAGCGGACATGACCGTCAAGATCGGCTTGTTCAAGAGGTTCAAGGTGCACGCTTGCATCCTCGCAGCGCAGTCGCCAGTATTCCGCGCGCAGCTATGTGGCTCCATGTTGGAGAGTAGGAGAAGCAGCATCCGCATCAAAGACGTGGACGCTACAGTTTTCGAGGTCCTGCTGCATTACATGTACAAGGACTCCCTGCCGGCATTCATGGAGGAGTCCACCGAAGAGGCTACAAACATGGCGCAGCATTTGCTTGTCACGGCCGATCGGTACGCCATCGAAAGATTGAAGCTGCTCTGCGCCAACAAGCTGAGCAAGACGCTAGATGTCAACAACGTGGGTTTCACTCTCGACTTTGCCGAGAGAAACAACTGCCAGCAACTCAAGGATTGCTGCGTCAAGTACATGGTACGGGACCGTAAGAGGTTTACAGAAATCATGAAGACCAAAGGGTTCATGCAGTTAACTCAGAACTACGGAAGCCTTGGATCTGAAATTATTGACAAAGCTTTCGCTAATTGATCTATAATAGGGACTATCAATCGTATTTGCTGGTATGATGTTAAACTTTGCTGGTTAAGTCCTGAATTTTCAACATCTTTTCCGTACATGCGCTGTACTCCCTCCGTTCCTAAATATAAGTCTTTTTAGAGATTCTACTAGAGAATTACATACGGATGTACATAGACATAATTTAGAGTGTACATAGTTATCTAGTGAAATCTCTTAAAAGACTTATATTCAGGAACGGAGGGAGTATTTTTCTTCTTCGTGGATGTCCACATATATTTAGCCTTTGATTGGTGTGCCGGACAGCCCGGACAAATCGGTTGGGTTTGGGGGTTCAGTTGGCTGCGTTTTTGTGTCCCGGCAATGTCAGGGCTGTTCGGCAGGAAGTATGAAAATGTATGGAGTGTTCCGCTGAAGATGATCTTAGGCTCTGTTTGGAACCATAATAGATTATAATAATCCGATTATGAAGGTAGATTATATTATATGGTTTATAAAAATAATCTAGGTGGGCATGTTTGGAGACCAGATTATATAAATTGTAATTCAGGTTTTACATTGCATAATGGTCTATCTGTCCTTTGTTTTTTTTAAGAAAGAGGAGGGTGGCAGTGGCAGGAATGTAATTATCTCTAACTTTACAAGGGTAATGGGTCATTAGCAATCCATAATCTGATTTTAGCTAAGGTAGAGTAGATTGTGAGTTTTTAATAATATCTCGATCTACTCCCTCCGTTCCTAAATATAAGTCTTTAAAGAGGTTTCATTAGTGGACTACATACGGATGTATATAGACATACTTTAGAGTGTAGATTCATTCATTTTGCTCTATATGTAGACTCGTAGTGAAATATCTTAAAAGACTTATATTTAAGAACGGAGGGAGTAGTCTTTATAATCTACACCATAATCTGTCTTGTTTGGAGACAAAACAGATTATAAAAATTGGATTATATAATCGAAGTGATTCCAAACAGGGCCTTACTCGTGATGAAAATGGAATCTGCATATAAGCTTCCAGAAAAAAGAGAGGCAAATGCAACATGTAACATGCCTTTTTCAGAAGCGGCAGGCTTGATGTAGCAGAATTCCTTGACCGGCATCCTTGACAAGTTCCACACCGACAAGCAACGCAATGCTCTCAATCTTCAGGTTCCTCCGCTTAAGTCTTTGGAAAAGCCTCCCGACACAGAACTTGCCAGAGCCCAGCGGCAAGATGTGCTCCCCGTAGGGATCCATGCCTCTAGAGGAGGCAGATCATCTTCCCACACTTGCTCCAGGGCCGGTGCTGTCGTGGTCAGCGTCATGTCGGTTGCGCAGAGCTGCCCGTCACTGGCCGAGAAGCCAAACCAGAGGCTGTGCTCCGGGTCGTACACGGCACAGTCTCTGAACGTCAGCGCCCACTCTCCAGCCTTGCTCCACGCGCTGCTCTTTCTGTCGAACGAGTAGGTGCCGGCGTCCATAATGGATAACCATCACGGCCGGTGCATACATTTCTGAGGCCGTAGGGCGAGACAACAAAATGAGGCTTTTGTAGACAGATAAAAATTTAGAATGTGTCATATTTCAAAAACAATTGAGTAATCAGTACATAGCATAGATCAATGGTCTTTGAATAGGGACACTGAAACACACGCCACATGTTATTGTACAAAAGATCACTTTTCTAAGTGGCACAAAGAGACCATCATTTCATCAATTCATCTGCAAAACAAAAAACCATGTCAAAACTGGTAGCAAACTTAGCACTTCATGTTTACATTGATGATCAGATCTATGAAACTTACATTCGTTTCTAGCCTCCCCAATTTGCATGTTCTTCACTATGCTCCCTACACTCTTAAATCTTCCCTGTGCTCCCTACACTCTCTCCGTATCAAGTCTGCAGTTGGTGACCAATAGATCATTTTTCATCGAACAGAACTGATATAACAGAGGACCAAGCAACAGAGAAATGGCAACCTCTTTGAGGCAGCAATCGTTCCAGATTTGCACCAGCGAGTAGAGATTGATGATGTGCCTGTGCTTGAACCCTCCTTCCCCTGCTCCGAGTCTCTCAGATCCAAGGAGAGAGGAACAGGCATGCAGTAGAAGAGATTGACGAACAAGCCTGTAGTAGAAGAGAAAGAAGAGAATTGAAGATGTTAGATGGAGCAATCAGAGCTGGCAAGCCAGGCTATTTAACATCAAATCTGGTGCCATTGAGGATGGAGAAAATCAGGTAGTACTGGATTAGGAGAAGGAGGGAGACGTTGAGGATGGAAAGAGAGAAGATTGGGGGAAGGGAATAGCTTGGTCTCCATTAATGGCGGCACGGGAGCGGCAGCCTCGAATCTGGCGTGGGAGCGGCGGCGTTGTTCCATCTTCCATGAGGAACAGGCCTGTGGAGGAGGAGTCAACGAGGGCAGGAGGCGAGGAGAACGGCAGGACGGCAGGAGGCGAGGCGAGGAGAGGTGACTGCTAGGCTCGCTACGTGTTGTCGTGTTGGGCCGGGGCCCCTATCTCCCAGGTGTCCAGGGCCGGCGCCCCGTTGCCCCGACCTATGGGCCGGCCCTGATAACCATATATACGAGTCGCCAACCATCGTGTAGGCGCTAACCGTAAAGGGTTGCCGGTGTCGCACAGGTGGGACATCGGGATCGAGGGGCGGCGGCTGCTGACATCTCCCGTACCAGTCATCCTGCCGGCTGTGCCAGCCGGGCGGTGGTCGTTCGTAGCTGAAAACCTTGAAGTGGTGTGTACCTCGGATTGCAGGTCCATGACGTAAAGGGTGTCGCCAACGGTGACGGACATGGAGGTGCGCCTGGGGTGGGGTATATCGTCTCGTTCAGGGTGCGGACAACGTGCGAGGCGCCGTCGTAGATGAGGGTGTGGCCCGTGTGCTCCACGGCAATGATGTCGTTGTTGAGGGCCATGAAATCCATAAACCCGTGTCCATCCCATGGGCAGGACCAGTCGAAGGATATGGCGGCGGGAGGAAGCCGAGACGGAGCGGGAACTGGATTTGTTGGTTTTGGTGATCCGGTAGGGTAGAATAAGGATGACGGATCGATGCGGTGCAGGTCGAAGGGCGGATGGCGGCCGCCGAATTTTGTGACCAGCAGATTCACAACACGGGGAAGAATGGTTCCTCTCATTGTATAGAGAACTAGATCGAGATCGAGATCGGATGACAACTCACACACGCATCAAGGAGCTCTCGTAGAGAGACGGTGCAAGACATGCCATAAATTTATGTACGTACAGGGACGGCCCTGAGGGTTTCGCCCCAGGCCTCCATATTTCCAGTGGGGGCACCCTAAGTATGCATGCATGTGGATGGTAATCCAAGGCCCAATTTTCTCCGGCTACGTACGATGCGGACCGATGGGAGGGAACTCCTACCTGCCGCTCGCTGCGGTAGGGGGTCGCTCCCGCGCACAGGGGAACACCCGACTAGGCCGGGCCAGCTTATTTTTTTTTTCCTAAAAAAGGATAATTTCATCTTTTTCTGTTTTTTCCTTTTCTACCTATTTCTTTTTTTCCTTTTTTGGCTCTTTTTCTTCCCATTTTACTTTTTTCCTTTTTTATCAATATGAACAAACATTGAATTTCTCAATCATTTTTTAAAAACATGAATGTTTTTTAAATAAGAGAACAAATTTAAATATGTGAATATTTTTAAAGAATGAATATTTTTTGAATCTTGAGAATAAATTTTAAACACAAGAACAATTTTGAAAAATCCTAAAAAATTTGGGACCACGAACAATTTTTTAAAGCACGAACATTTTTTGAATCTTGAAATCAAAGTTTCCAAACGGAGAATAATTTTGAAAATCCCAAACAAATTAGGAATCGTGGACGCTTTTTTAAAAGCACGAACATTTTTTGAATCTTGAGAACAAATTTTGAAACTGAGAACCATTTTGAAAAATACTGAAGAAATTCATAAACGTAAACAATTTTTGAACAGATGAACATTTTTCTAATCTAAAGAACAAATTTCGAAAAACAAGAGCATTTTTTCAAAAACATTTATAATATCCAGAACATTTATCTAAAAAGCAAAAAACATTTTCCAATTTGAAGAACAATTTTTGAAAATCCTGAACATTTTCTGAAAATCTAGAACATTTTCCAAATCAAACAGAAACATTTTGCGAATTTGAAGAACTTTTTTGGAAAATCCAGATTTGTTTTTTCAAATTTAAAAAAGTTTCCTATTATTTTGAAAAATCTTGGAAAAACTTGGAAGCACAAACAATTTTTTTAAAAACAAACATTTTTCAAAAACTTGAGAACAAAATTTTGAAATAACGAACATTTTAAAAACCCTGAACAAATTTGACAGCGTGAACAAAATTTTAAAGCACAAACAGTTTTAAAATTTTGAAACAGGGAATAATTTGGAAATATCTTCAGCAAATTTAGAAGCGTGAACAGTTTTTTAAAGCACGTACATTTTTTGAATTTTGAGAAAAAAATTTGAAATGGAGAACAATTTTGAAAAACCCTTAACAAATTTGAAAGCATGAAGAAATTTTTAAAGAAAGGACATTTTTTAAATTTTGCGAAAAGTTTTGAATCTGAGAACAATTTTGAAAAGTCCTGAACAAATTTTGAAGCACGAACAAATGTTTAAAGCCTGAACATTTTTTGAATCTTGAGAACAAAATTTGTAAAAGGAGAACAATTTTGTCAGACCCTGAACAAATTTGGAAACACGAACAATTTGGAACATTTTTTAAAACAGAGAACAAATTTAAAAGCATGAACAAATTTTTAAAGCATGATCATTTTTTGAATCTTGAATACAAAATTTGAAAGCACGAACATTTTTTGAAGTTATAAAAAAATAATTAAAATGCCAACTATTTGAAATTTAGAACATTTTTCAAAAACTAAAAAGCATTGTTCCAATTTGATGAACGATTTTTGGAAATCCCTAATATTTTTGCTAAATCCAGAACATTATCTGAAAAATCAATAACATTTTTTAAAAATCCAGAACATTATCTGAAAAATCCAGAACATTTTTTAAAAACCCAGAACATTATCTGAAAAATCAATAACATTTTTCGAATTTGAAGAACAATTTATAGAAATTTTGAACATTTTTCGAAAATCCCGAACATTTTTTGAAAATACAGAACTTTTTTGAAAAATCTAGAATGTTTTTTAAAAAGAAAAACATTATTCGTATTTGAAGAGCATTTTTTGAAAATCCAGAACATTTTTTGAAATAGAAACAGAAAAAAAGAATGAAGAAAAAGAAAACCAAAAAATTCTGGTTGAGGGAACCTTCTAGAAGTTTCCCAAAACCGGGAAAAAATAGCTGAGAACCTCTAGAAGGTTCCCAAAACCGGGGCGATCTGCTGGAACTGGGCCGGCCCATCTCGTTGGGAGCATCGCTGCCCGTGTGCGAAGCCCCGACGATTCGCCGCAACGATCGGCGAATAGGGTTTTTCGGGAATCATGCCCCGACGTTAAGCTGGGAGCAATCTGGGGTGATCTTCCTTCGCTCGTGAGTTGTCACTACCGGACTGGAGGCATACGCCGACGGTCGACAACCGTCGGCATAGGCCTATGCCAACGGGCCCCATCGACATAGGACCGTCGAAACGCGAACGTCGGCGTATCTGGATGGGGCCACCGGCAAACAAAAGTCGTCAACATATGGGCCTATGTCGACGGTTTTCGTACAACAATCGGCATAGATCCATTGTCAGCAACCGTGTATGCATGACGGTGGCTCACGACGTCATCGCCACACTCTGTCTAATGAAAGACGTCCACGTGGCACATGTATGCCAACGGCCAGACCGTTGGCATAGCGTGAAACTATGTCGACGGGCTGACCATCGACATACAAGTGCCACGTCGACGACTGTCGTGCGCCCTGGTCCGTCGATATACCAACGCCCAGGCCGTCGGCATAGCGTAAGACTATGATGACGGCCTGGCTGTCGGCATGCACGTGACACGTGGACGGCTCTGGTGCGGACTGGCTAGCAGATATGCCGACGCCTAGGTCGTCGGCATACCTTAACACTATGTCGATGGCTAGGCCGTCGGCATATAGGGCCACGTGTTGTCTCCTGGTAGCACGGTCCACCCCATAGCTTTTGTCTATTCTTTTCTTGGATTTTTCTGTTTGAATTAAATTCAAATACATAGCACATATATAACAACACATATATATTAAAATACACTTATATATCACACAAGAGCATCATAAGTCCGATCATCACAAGGTAATATATAACATCATCACAACATAAGTTGAATCATCACAAGATAAGTATCATACATCCACCACCACCACCCAGAGGGTTAAGCCCGAGAACATCCAGCACCACCACCCAATTCCTCACCACCAAGACCGGCAAAGCCGAGGTCATCATTGCTACCAGCATCGCCTCGGTGGGACGATTCGTTCCCTGCCACTCGTCATCAACGAATTGACTGAAAGAAGAACAGTCGTGTTAGACCGAGACTAAGTGAAAATAGAACATGATCCTCGACTTCCTTGATGTTGTTCAAGACATAGAACATGATGTCCTCCCACTCTTGTCCTGGCATGCTATAAGATTTCGAGCCCCCATCCATGCCACATTGCCCGCTGAATAGATGGAGCTTGGGTTTATACTTGGGCACTTCTACATTGTATTGAGGCACCTTATTATGTAGAGTGAGAACATGGTTTGGATAGAACGATGTCCTGAGGTCTGACACCTCCCCTAGAATAACTGCCACACCTATGGAAGCTTCAATCTTAGCTTTGTTTCCACATTTCTATCGGAGATGCTTGTTTTGTGTGTCAGGGTCATACTGCCAACGATTCTGCACACGACCCCTCAGTAATACCTCGTTCGCGAGGTGCAAATGAGATGTGCCATCGGAGTAAAGAAGCCTGGCAGAAATATCTTCTCTAGCTTGCATATCAACTCGAGTGCCTTCTTATGCAATTGTCTAATCACCTCGGGACATACTTCTTTAGCATAGAGCATGCGGAAGAAATGGCTTAGAACCACAAGCACTCGCCATACATGCTCACGGATATAGTCTCGAACCATCACCAGCATTATTCGCTCAATCCATACATGACAGTCTTGACTCTTGAGCCCGGCCACTTTACCCTTTGAGAGATTGACTCCCTTACTTATATTCGATGCATAACCATCCGTGAACTTCACAATGTGTTTGAGCCACCTAAGTGCCTCCTTCTTTTCTGGCGGTTTAAGGATGAAGTCGGCATCGGGCTTTGATACGTCTCCATCATATCTACTTTTCCTAACACTTTTGCTCTTGTTTTGGACTCTAATTTACATGATTTGAATGAAACTAACCCGGACTGACGATGTTTTCAGCACAACTACCATGGTGTTGTTTTTGTCCAGAAATAAAAGTTCTCGGAATGGAACCAAACTTTTTGGAGATTTTTTATGGAAGAAAAGAAAAATACTAGAATCAAGACCCACTAGAGGGTAGGCCCCAGACGCCCACTAGGCACCAGGGAATGCCAACCCCCTACGGCACGATCTGGTGTCTATTAGGGCCCATCGGGCTCTGCTCACCATAATTCGAGCGCTATAAAATCCTATTTTTGAAGAAAAAATAAGAGAGGAAGTTTCATCGCGTTTCACGATATAGAACCGCCGCCACCTCCTGTTCTTCATTGGGAGGCCAAATCTGGAGTCCATTTGGGGCTCCGGAGAGGTTGGTCTGTTGGAAATATGCCCTAGAGGCAATAATAAATTGGTTATTATTATATTTCCTTGTTAATGATAATCGTTTATAATCCATGCTAGAATCGTATTGATTGGAAACTCAAATACATGTGTGGATACATAGACAACACACTATCCCTAGTGAGCCTCTAGTTGACTAGCTCGTTGATCAAAGATGGTCAAGGTTTCCTGGCCATAGACAAGTGTTGTCACTTGATAACGGGATCACATCGTTAGGAGAATGATGTGATGGACAAGACCCAAACTATGAACCCAACATATGATTGTGTCAGTTTATTGCTACTATTTTCTGCATGTCAATATATTTGTTCGTATGACCATGAGATCATGCAACTCCCGAACACCGAGGAATACCTTGTGTGTATCAAACGTCGCAACATTATTGGATGACTATAAAGATGCTCTAGAGGTATCTCCGAAGGTGTCTGTTGGGTTGGCGTGGATCAAGACTGGGATTTGTCACTCCATGTGACGGAGAGGTATCTCGGGGCCAACTGAGTAATACAACATCACAACAAGCCTTGCAAGAAATGTGACGAAGGAGTTAGTCATGGGATCTTGTATTACAGAACGAGTAAAGAGACTTGCACGTATCGAGATTGAACTAGGTATGGAGATACCGACGATCGAATCTCGGGCAAGTAACATATTGATGACGAGATGATGTATATACTTCTCAATCCTCGTTGGTTACCTCAAGTGGAGGGTTGAGATGTAGTCAGCAGCAAGTTTTCCCTTACACGAAGACTGTAAGGTTATCGAACTAGGAGGACTCCAAGGATCAACAAGTAGGTGTCCCCTACCCTGGCGCTAGCAGAAGACGTGGACCTGCACACACACAAATAACTTTGCTCCCAACGAGTACAGAGAGATTCAATCTCTTCGTCCTAGTAGTTTGCAAAGCATCAAAACACAAGCGGGAATAGTAATAGTGATTGCAACGGAAAAGTAAATGAAGGCAGTAAATGATGGAGGTGTAAGCAATGGTGGTGATATGGATCGGAGTCACATGATGTTCACTAGTGATGTCTCTCTCTCAAAAGATGATAAACAACTATGCTTGGCTAAACAAATTAAAGCTGGGCCATTGACAGAATTATGAACGCACCGCAATGCTAATTATGCTACTTGAAAGTTAGAGGCTCAATAGTAATGGGCAGTACGCCAAGACAAGTAGACCGTTTATTCATCAGCATCTACTTACTAATCATCCACCTTGAGATATCTATCCAGAACATCTCGCTGGTATTAAGTTGCGAGCCCCACCCAAAGTGTAAACTCAAAGCAACGGACAACTGCATTAACAAACTATGCGTAAGGTAAACAATCCTTGCAACCTGGTCACAAGCACCGTTGTTTTCTCCCTGGTGGCCACAACACATCCCCTAGTCTCATGTTTTTGTCACTCAAGCTAGACATCAGGGGGCATGAACCCACAATCATGCATAACGCTCCCTCTTGGAGTTACAATCTACTACTCGGCCAAAGCAATACAAAGCAACGGAGAACATGCAGGAATCACTAAAGAACATAATTTAAAAGGATAATCAAATATATAACTCATAGCAATCTGAACATAATCTCATAATCCATCGGATCCCAACAAACCGAGCATAGCAATAGGGTGAAAATTACATAGGTGCCTTGATCATGTAGGGCAGCTCACAAGGGCTAATCATGGAAGCACAAAATTGGAGAGAAGACATCACATAGCTACTGGTCATCGACTCATGGTCCAAGGAGTACTACTCACGGCACGTTCGGGAAGCGTCCATGGCGGTGGAGAAGCTTCCGGAGGTCAATCCTCCCTCCGACAGGGTGCCGGGAAGAGGTCTCCTGACACTTCGGATCTCGGAAGCGCTGCCGCGGCGGAACGATGGAGAAATTCGCGATTCTGGATGTGATCGAAGGGTTTCCTCGCGGAGGAGTAAATATAGGACAAAGCAGGGCGTCAGAGAAGGTGGGACCCACCCAGGCATCCTATGGGCGCAGCCAGGGGCCAGGTCGCGTCGGGAGGTCACCTGGGCAGGCCCTGGCCCCCTGTGGCCCATCTTCGGTGATCCGAAAGCTTTTGTTACGCTGTTTTTATATATTTTTCTTGAGATTTTTGGGGCTTCGGAAATTGGGTAAAAGCCCCTGCAAAAAATACATCAGCAGACAGAAACTGGCACTGGATGCACTGAGTTAGTAGGTTAGTCCAAATATGTGTAAAACGATATAGAAGTGTAGCAAAACATATAACAATGTCACCCAAAATATCATGGAGCAAGCAGAAATTATAGATACGTTTGGGACGTATCAACATCCCCAAGCTTAATTGCTGCTCGTCCTCGAGTAGGTAAATGATAACACAAATAATTTCTGTGATGACATGCTAACACACATATAAGAACTTCAAAATAAAGCAAGTGAGATATGCAATTCAAGTCAAGACAATAACAAGCAAGAGTCTATTTTTAGTATTGAGTTTAGCAAAGTAAGAACATAATGGTGAAAGAGCTCTCGCTGTCCATGACTCGAATGTCTCCAAATGGTGTTTGCGTGCAAGAAGTGGGAGATGGGTTTAGAGCATAAAATATATCTTCTTTAATTGCGAACTCAATCTACTAAACCTCACACTTGGTCTCCTTCGGAATCTTATTTTGACTCATCCCCAGACCACTAGTCAGGCAAAAGTCAAAATGATCCTCTCCCTTTCGACTTTGAGCACTCATGCAGTGAATGAGCGCAAGCAAGATATGTTGGCACTTAGGATGGCAAATAGAATAATGATGGGGAAGGAAAACAAAAAGGTGTGAAAGGCTCACATCAATGAGGACAACCATAGGCTAGATAAAGCCAAATGATAGATATGATGTGAGGAGTAGGGATTGCCATGCAACAGATGCACATATGAGCTAAGGTAAGCTCTCCAATGGAACTAGTGGGGGTGCATCCAACTTGCTTGCTCATGAAGACCTAGAGCTCATTTGAGGAGGCTCATCATTGGAATATGCAAGCCAAGTTCTATAATGTAAGGGTCCCCACATAGTTATGCATGAATGATAATCTCTATGTAGTACAAATATAGCAATGGAGTACGAGTATGGATCTTTAAAAAGGAATAGTAGTGTTGCCCCCTTCTCTCTTTTTATTTCTTTTTATTTTTTATTTTTTTGTGGCCTCTTTGGCTCTTTCTTTTTATCTCTCATTGTCCTCTTTTGGATCTTTTCATTTGTCCACTTTGGGATCTTTTCCTCACTTAAGGGAAAGGCTCTATGTTTTACATGAATAAAAAGAAGATCATCACACTTTATAAGAACTACTCAACATAAATACAAGCGAAAACTATCATGATGTATGCAAATGTATGCCTCTCCGAGTGTAGCAGGATATGCAATGAAACTAGCGCGTCATGTAGCAATAATATCGCAAGGACCAACTAGCATGCGGCTCCTCGACCAAGAAAAAACATGTATGAAATTAAGATCAAGTCATGAGATGGTGGAAGTTGCATGGCAATGTATCTCGGAAAGGCTATGGAGATGCCTTAATAGGTAGCTATGGTGGCTGTTTTGAGGAAATATATAATGAGGCTTATGATGACAGAGCGTATCATGCCAAGGGTTTGGATGCACCGGCGAAGTTTGCACCAACTCTCAAGATGAGAAAGGGCAATGCACGGTACCGAAGAGGCTAGGAAAATATGGATGGTGTAAGTGCCAACAATCGAATACTCACATTAGTCTGAAGAACTCATACACTTATTATCAGTAACTCTCTATCTAGTTAGGAAATTCACAAAGAGACAAGTACCCCGAGGAGGAGTGTTTGAGGGTTTGGTTATCCTTGCGCATCATCGACTCATGGTAATGTGAGGGTACTCTATATATTCCAACCCCTCCAGAGGTTAGCGATCAACTTAGTAGCTAGAGTTCTCAACTATTTTTTAGTTTTTGAAAAACACACGGATTTCCCAAAATACGACACCTATCACTAATGGGCTCAACCTCTTGGCACCAATGGTCCAAACATTACTCAAATCAATACCTCAAAACTATTGCAAGTTACTACTATACTTAAATAGCAACCGCAGTTACCTACTCATGCAAGACACACAACTCAGTGCAACGAGCCAACTCTCTAAACAAGATAAGCATGAAAACTCAAGAGAGTTCCATAAGAAACCTAAATACAATCTCTTAAAAATATATAGCCTGGAAAATAAGAGCTAAGCATGACAGGAGCTATGTAAAGATAGAGAACACACAAAAAAGATAAGCATGAAAACATATGTTGTGTTCTAGAGTGGAGTGGAGCGTGTTTCTCTCCCAAACAAGGTAGTCTAGGTTCCGACTTGTTATGAACAGCAATCAAAACTAAAACAAACTAAAAAGTAAAGAGCGGGACGCTCCAAGCATAGCACATAACATATGAAGTGATAAAAATATAGCATGGAGATGGACGAACTGATGATTGTTGATAGAGAAGGGGATGCACGGGGGCATCCCCAAGCTTAGACGCTTGAGTCTCCTTGAATATTTCTTGGGGTGCATGGGGGCATCCCCAAGCTTGAGCGCTTGACACTCCTGGATCTTCTTTCGTCATCTTCCATCGCATAGTTGAAAACTCCATACGAAACTCATCATAAGCTGATTAGAATGGTTAGTACCCATGATAAAATGATTCATTACCTACTGGAAATAATTATTTTCATGAAAAGCTACTATTTCTCATGATTGACAAAAGGTTTTTGCAAAGGAAAATCAATCTTAAGATTTTTTAAATGAAGAAAGCGCAAACGTGGCAGAATCTGTGAAAAACAGAACAACACGTAGTAAATAATTTTTTCGGGGCAATTCTGCAACTCAAATCAAAAAACTCAGAACAGATGCCAAAAAGACAATTATATATAGCATGCTGTAAAAAAGCTTCAGGTCAAAAAGATGATCTGGTGATTATTGGCGAATTTTTCCGTCAAGCAGACATAATCTGTTTCTCGACAGCATGTCACAACTTTTGAACTTTCTTGCAATTGGAGGCTAAAACTTGGCACAAAGCTTGAAAATAAAGATACAATGATGTTAATACAGTAGTAACAAGCATCAAGACCACTAAGAATGAAAGTAAAAACAAATTGGGTTGCCTCCCAACAAGCGCTTTCTTTTATGCCTTTGAGCTAGGCATGATGCCAAAAAGGAGGATCAAAATTCATCAAAGTCATTGGAATCATTAAAACCTTCAAACATCCTCAACAAGTTCATCCTTATTTTTCCTAGGGAACGGGTACGTACCTTTCGCTTTCCACGTAAGTGTATGTGTCCTTTACCTATATCAATGAAGCCTTTCATGGCTCAGAGGAAATCCCTTCCAAGCACTATGTTTCCTTGGCTTGGCTTCATGATGAAGAAATCAACCGTTGCATTCCTTTTAAAGAATGTAACCTGGACATATTTTACCTTTCCCTAGATTTCAGAAATATCCCCATTAGCATGTTCATGATAAGAAGAAAAATTGTCTATGTTTAAGCTTAGAGAATCATAAACAACTTTTGGTATTGTAGAAACCATGGACCCAATATCACAATAAGCAAGGAAGTCTTAGTTAGAGATGCTAATTCTAACAAAAGACTCCCAGTCATCATCTATTTCCAAAACATTTTTCTTATCAACCATTGGTTTCCCTCATTCTCTTAAGTCTAGAGCATCTATTTTTCTTTCAATGGTAGCAAGTCCATCTATAATAGTGTCATATCCACGACCATAAACAAGGTATTTAGATAGACCATGTATAATATCAAGAGCTCTAGCCTCTTCACACTCTAAAAAATCTCCTCGAGCTATAATATCAAGAGTGTGTTTACACCAAATAAAAATACCATGATAAAAATTTCTAAGCACAATTTTAATAGGTCTCCAAGGCATAATTATTTTATGTGCTTCGGAAACTCTATACCAAGCCTCCTTCATATTTTCTCCATTTCATTGATGGAAATCTAGGACCTCAGATTCCCTCAAAGCATCAAACCCTAACATGCTGGACTAAGCAGAAAGAACAACTAAAAGAAAATCAACTGATTTTTTGTGGTTTTTTTTGGTATAAGACTCTAAAGCAAAAAACTAGAAATCAAACTAACAAGACTAAAAAGAAAAAGTAAAATATAGTGTGCAACTCCCCTATCTTGAAGACTAGAGTCCCCGGCAACGGCGCCAGAAAACTTGCTTGATGACGAGATGATGTATATACTTCTCTCTCCTCGTTGGTTACTCCAAGTGGAGGGTTGAGATGTAGTCACCAGCAAATTTTCCCTTACACAGAGACTGTAAGGTTATCAAACCAGGAGGACTCCGAGGAGCAACAAGCAGGTGTCCTTACCCTGGCGCTAGCAGAAGATGTGGACCTGCACACGAATAAATTTGCTCCCAGTGAGTACAGAGATGTTATCAATCTCTCCGGCCTTGTAGTTTGCGAAGGATCAAAACACAAGCGGTAATAGTAATAGTGATTGCAACGGAAAAGTAAATGAAAGCAGTAAATGATGGAGGTGTAAGCAATGGTGGTGATATGGACTGGAGTCACATGATGTTCATGTTGGGGAACGTCGCATGGGAAACAAAAAATTTCCTACGCGCACGAAGACCTATCATGGTGATGTCCATCTACGAGAGGGGATGAGTGATCTACGTACCCTTGTAGATCGCACAGCAGAAGCGTTAGTGAACGCGGTTGATGTAGTGGAACGTCCTCACGTCCCTCGATCCGCCCCGCGAACAATCCCGCGATCAGTCCCACGATCTAGTACCGAACGGACGGCACCTCCGCGTTCAGCACACGTACAGCTCGACGATGATCTCGGCCTTCTTGATCCAACAAGAGAGACGGAGAGGTAGAAGAGTTCTCCGGCAGCGTGACGGCGCTCCGGAGGTTGGTGATGACCTTGTCTCAGCAGGGCTCCGCCCGAGCTCCGTAGAAACGCGATCTAGAGGAAAAACCGTGGAGGTATGTGGTCGCGCTGCCGTGGAAAAGTCGTCTCAAATCAGCCCTAAAACCTCCGTATATATAGGTGGGAGGGAGGGGACCTTGCCTTGGGGCTCAAGGAGCCCCAAGGGGGTCAGCCGAGTCCAAGGGGGGAGGACTCCCCCCCCCAAACCGAGTTGGACTTGGTTTGGTGGGAGGGAGTCCCCCTTCCTTCCCACCTCCTCCCTTTTTTTCTTTTCTCTTGATTTTCTCTTCTTGGCGCATAGAGCCCTTTTGGGCTGTCCCACCAGCCCACTAAGGGCTGGTGTGCCACCCTCAAGGCCTATGGGCTTCCCCGGGGTGGGTTGCCCCCCCCGGTGAACTCCCGGAACCCATTCGTCATTCCCGGTACATTCCCGGTAACTCCGAAAACCTTTCGGTAATCAAATGAGGTCATCCTATATATCAATCTTCGTTTCCGGACTATTCCGGAAACCCTCGTGACGTCCGTGATCTCATCCGGGACTCAGAACAACATTCGGTAACCAACCATATAACTCAAATACGCATAAAACAACGTCGAACCTTAAGTGTGCAGACCCTGCGGGTTCGAGAACTATGTAGACATGACCCGAGAGACTCCTCGGTCAATATCCAATAGCGGGACCTGGATGCCCATATTGGATCCTACATATTCTACGAAGATCTTATCGTTTGAACCTCAGTGCCAAGGATTCATATAATCCCGTATGTCATTCCCTTTGTCCTTCGGTATGTTACTTGCCCGAGATTCGATCGTCAGTATCCGTATACCTATTTCAATCTCGTTTACCGGCAAGTCTAATACTCGTTCCGTAATACAAGATCCCGCAACTTACACTAAGTTACATTGCTTGCAAGGCTTGTGTGTGATGTTGTATTACTGAGTGGGCCCCGAGATACCTCTCCGTTCACACGGAGTGACAAATCCCAGTCTTGATCCATACTAACTCAATTAACACCTTCGGAGATACCTGTAGAGCATCTTTATAGTCACCCAGTTACGTTGCGACGTTTGATACACACAAAGCATTCCTCCGGTGTCAGTGAGTTATATGATCTCATGGTCATAGGAATAAATACTTGACACGCAGAAAACAGTAGCAACAAAATGACACGATCAACATGCTACGTCTATTAGTTTGGGTCTAGTCCATCACGTGATTCTCCTAATGACGCGATCCAGTTATCAAGCAACAACACCTTGTTCATAATCAGAAGACACTGACTATCTTTGATCAACTGGCTAGCCAACTAGAGGCTTGCTAGGGACGGTGTTTTGTCTATGTATCCACACATGTAAATGAGTCTTCATTCAATACAATTATAGCATGGATAATAAACGATTATCTTGATACAGGAATTATAATAATAACTATATTTATTATTGCCTCTAGGGCATAATTCCAACAGTCTCCCACTTGCACTAGAGTCAATAATCTAGCCCTCACATCACCATGTGAATTACATTGTAATAAATCTAACACCCATACAGTTCTGGTGTTGATCATGCTTTGGCCGTGGAAGAGGTTTAGTCAGCGGGTCCGCTACATTCAGATCCGTGTGCACTTTGCATATATTCACGTCCTCTCCCTCGACGTAGTCGCGGATGAGGTTGAAGCGTCGTTTGATGTGTCTGGTCTTCTTGTGAAACCGTGGTTCCTTTGCTAAGGCAATGGCACCAGTGTTGTCACAGAACAAGGTTATTGGATTCAGTGCGCTTGGCACCACTCCAAGATCCGTCATGAACTGCTTCATCCAGACACCCTCCTTAGCCGCCTCCGAGGCAGCCATGTACTCCGCTTCACATGTAGAATCTGCTACGACGCTTTGCTTGGAACTGCACCAGCTTACTGCACCCCCATTAAGAATAAATACGTATCCGGTTTCCGACTTAGAGTCGTCCGGATCTGTGTCAAAGCTTGCATCGACGTAACCTTTTACGGTGAGCTCTTCGTCACCTCCATACACGAGAAACATCTCCTTAGTCCTTTTCAGGTACTTCAGGATATTCTTGAACGCTGTCCAGTGATCCACTCTTGGATTACTCTGGAACCTACCTGCCATACTTATGGCCAGGCTAACATCCGGTCTACTGCACAGCATCGCATACATGATAGAACCTATGGCTGAAGCATAGGGGACGGAGCGCATATGCTCTCTATCTTCATCAGTTGCTGGGCACTGAGTCTTACTCAATCTCGTACCTTGTAGAACTGGCAAGATCCCTTTCTTGGACTGTTCCATTTTGAACCTCTTCAAAACTTTATCAAGGTATGTGCTTTGTGAAAGTCCTATCAGGTGTTTTGATCTATCCCTATAGATCTTAATGCCTAGAATGTAAGCAGCTTCTCCTAGGTCCTTCATAGAGAAACTTTTATTCAAGTAATCCTTTATGCTCTCTAAAAACTCTACATTGTTTCCAATCAGTAATATGTCATCCACATATAATATTAGAAACGCCACAGAGCTCCCACTCACTTTCTTGTAAATACAAGATTCTCCAACCACTTGTATAAACCCAAATGCTTTGATCACCTCATCAAAGCGTTTGTTCCAACTCCGAGATGCTTGCACCAGTCCATAAATGGATCGCTGGAGCTTGCACACCTTGTTAGCATTCTTAGGATCGACAAAACCTTCGGGTTGTATCATATACAACTCTTCCTTAAGGAAACCGTTAAGGAACGCCGTTTTGACATCCATCTGCCAGATTTCATAATCGAAAAATGCAGCTATTGCTAACATGATTTTGACGGACTTAAGCATCGCTACGGGTGAGAAAGTCTCATCGTAGTCAACTCCTTGAACTTGTGAAAAACCCTTTGCCACAAGTCGAGCTTTATAAACGGTCACATTACCGTCAGCGTCCGTCTTCCTCTTAAAGATCCATTTGTTCTGAATGGCCTTGCGGCCCTCAGGCAGTACCTCCAAAGTCCACACTTTGTTCTCATACATGGATCATATCTCGGACTTCATGGCTTCCAGCCATTTGTTGGAATCTGGGCCCACCATTGCTTCTTCATAATTCGCAGGTTCATTGTTGTCTAACAACATGATTGATAAGACGGGATTACCGTACCACTCTGGAGCAGCACGTGGTCTCGTCGACCTGCGTGGTTCGACAGAAACTTGAACTGGAGTTTCATGATCATCATCATTAACTTCCTCCTCAACCGGCGTCGCAATGACAGAGGTTTCCCCTTGCCCTGCGCCACCATCCAGAGGGATGATAGGTTCGACAACCTCGTCAAGTTCTATCTTCCTCCCACTCAATTCTCTCGAGAGAAACTCCTTCTCGAGAAAAGCTCCGTTTTTAGCAACAAACACTTTGCCCTCGGATTTGAGATAGAAGGTGTACCCAACTGTCTCTTTTGGGTACCCTATGAAGACGCACTTTTCCGCTTTGGGTTCCAGCTTTTCAGGCTGAAGCTTTTTGACATAAGCATCACATCCCCAAACTTTAAGAAACGACAACTTTGACCTCTTGCCATACCACAGTTCGTATGGTGTCGTCTCAACGGATTTTGATGGTGCCCTATTTAAGGTGAATGCAGTTGTTTCTAATGCATAGCCCCAAAATGATAACGGCAAATCAGTAAGAGACATCATAGATCGCACCATCTCTAATAGAGTACGATTACGACGTTCGGACACACCATTACGCTGTGGTGTTCCAGGCGGTGTTAACTGTGAAACAATTCCACATTGTCTTAAGTGAGCACCAAACTCGAAACTCAGATATTCACCCCCACGATCAGACCGTAGGAACTTGATCTTCTTGTTACGATGATTTTCCACTTCACTCTGAAATTGCTTGAACTTTTCAAATGTTTCAGACTTGTGCTTCATCAAGTAGACATAACCATATCTACTTAAATCGTCAGTGAAGGTGAGAAAATAACGATATCCGCCGCGTGCCTCCACGCTCATCGGACCACACACATCGGTATGTATGATTTCCAACAAGTCACTGGCACGCTCCATTGTTCCTGAGAACGGAGTCTTAGTCATCTTGCCCATGAGGCATGGTTCGCACGTGTCAAGTGAATCAAAGTCAAGTGACTCCAAAAGTCCATCAGCATGGAGTTTCTTCATGCGCTTTACACCAATATGACCTAAGCGGCAGTGCCACAAAAATATGGTGCTATCATTGTTAACTCTAACTCTTTTGGTCTCAATGTTATGTATATGCGTATCATTATCAAGATTCAATATGAACAATCCTCTCACATTCGGTGCATGACCATAAAAGATGTCACTCATAGAAATAGAACAACCATTATTCTCTGACTTAAAAGAGTAACCGTCTCGCAATAAACAAGATCCAGATATAATGTTCATGCTCAACGCAGGCACTAAATAACAATGATTTAAGTTCATCACTAATCCTGACGGTAACTGAAGTGACACTGTGCCGACGGCGATTGCATCAACCTTGGAACCATTTCCTACGCGCATCGTCACTTCATCTTTCGCCAGCCTTCGCCTATTCCGCAGTTCCTGTTTCGAGTTCCAAATATGAGCAACAGAACCGGTATCGAATACCCAGGCACTACTACGAGAGCCGGTTAAGTACACATCAATAACATGTATATCAAATATACCTGATTTTTCTTTGCCCGCCTTCTTATCTGCCAGATACTTGGGGCAATTGCGCTTCCAGTGACCCATACCCTTGCAATAGTAACACTCCGTTTCCGGCTTAGGTCCAGCTTTGGGTTTCTTCGTCGGATTGGCAACAGGCTTGCCGCTCTTCTTCGAATTTCCCTTCTTGCCTTTGCCGTTTCTCTTGAAACTAGTGGTCTTATTCACCATCAACACTTGATGCTCTTTACGGAGTTCAGACTCTGCGACTTTCAGCATCGCAAACAACTCGCCGGGAGACTTCTCAATCCCTTGCATGTTGTAGTTCAACACAAAGCCTTTATAGCTTGGCGGCAGTGATTGAAGGATTCTGTCAGTGATAGCTTCTTGCGGGAGTTCAATCCCCAGCTCAGCTAGACGGTTTGAGTACCCAGACATTTTGAGCACATGTTCACTGACAGATGAGTTTTCCTCCATCTTGCAAGCATAGAATTTATCGGAGGTCTCATACCTCTCGATCCGGGCGTTCTTCTGAAAGATAAACTCCAACTCCTGGAACATCTCAAATGCTCCATGACGCTCAAAGCGACGTTGAAGTCCCGGTTCTAAGCCATACAAGACTGCACATTGAACTATTGAGTAGTCCTCCTTACGTGCTAACCAAGCGTTCTTAACATCCTGATCAGCCATAGTGGGTGGTTCATCTCCTAACGCAGCATTAAGGACATAATCCTTCTTCCCAGCTTGTAAGATTAGCTTAAGATTACGAGCCCAGTCTACAAAGTTGCTTCCATCATCTTTCAACTTAGCTTTCTCTAGGAACGTATTAAAATTCAGGATGACTGTCGCGTGAGCCATGATCTACAACACAAATATATTCAAAGTGGACTTAGACTATGTTCAAGATAATTAGAGTTTAACTTAATCAAATTATTCGCTAAACTCCCACTCAAAAAGTACATCTCTCTAGTCATTTGAGTGGTTGATGATCCACTTACACTAGCTCAAGTCCGATCATCACGTGAGTTGAGTATAGTTTCAGTGGTAAGCATCCCTATTCTAATCATATCATCTATATGATTCATGATCGACCTTTCGGTCTCATGTGTTCCGAGGCCATGTTTGCACATGCTAGGCTCGTCAAGCTTAACCCGAGTGTTCCGCGTGCGCAACTGTTTTGCACCCGTTGTATGTGAACGTTGAGTCTATCACACCCGATCATCACGTGGTGTCTCGAAACGACGAACTGTAGCAACGGTGCACAGTCGGGGAGAACACAATTTCTTCTTGAAATTTTAGTGAGAGATCACCTCATAATGCTACCGTCGTTCTAAGCAAAATAAGGTGCATAAAAGGATTAACATCACATGCAATTCATAAGTGACATGATATGGCCATCATCACGTGCTTCTTGATCTCCATCACCAAAGCACCGGCACGATTTCTTGTCACCGGCGCCACACCATGATCTCCATCAACGTGTTGCCATCGGGGTTGTCGTGCTACTCATGCTATTACTACTAAAGCTACATCCTAGCAAAATAGTAAACACATCTGCAAGCACACACGTTAGTATAAAGACAACCCTATGGCTCCTGCCGGTTGCCGTACCATCGACGTGCAAGTCGATATTTCTATTACAACATGATCATCTCATACATCCAATATATCACATCACATCATTGGCCATATCACATCACAAGCATACCCTGCAAAAACAAGTTAGACGTCCTCTAATTTTGTTGTTGCATGTTTTACGTGGTGACCATGGGTATCTAGTAGGATTGCATCTTACTTACGCAAACACCACAACGGAGATATATGAGTTGCTATTTAACCTCATCCAAGGACCTCTTCGGTCAAATCCGATTCAACTAAAGTTGGAGAAACCGACACTTGCCAGTCATCTTTGAGCAACGGAGTTACTCGTAACGATGAAACCAGTCTCTCGTAAGCGTACGAGTAATGTCGGTCCAAGCCGCTTCAATCCAACAATACCGCGGAATCAAGAAAAGACTAAGGAGGGCAGCAAAACGCACATCACCGCCCACAAAAACTTTTGTGTTCTAATCGAGAATACATCTACGCATGAACCTAGCTCATGATGCCACTGTTGGGGAACGTCGCATGGGAAACAAAAAATTTCCTACGCGCACGAAGACCTATCATGGTGATGTCCATCTACGAGAGGGGATGAGTGATCTACGTACCCTTGTAGATCGCACAGCAGAAGCGTTAGTGAACGCGGTTGATGTAGTGGAACGTCCTCACGTCCCTCGATCCGCCCCGCGAACAATCCCGCGATCAGTCCCACGATCTAGTACCGAACGGACGGCACCTCCGTGTTCAGCACACGTACAGCTCGACGATGATCTCGGCCTTCTTGATCCAGCAAGAGAGACGGAGAGGTAGAAGAGTTCTCCGGCAGCGTGACGGCGCTCCGGAGGTTGGTGATGACCTTGTCTTAGCAGGGCTCCGTCCGAGCTCCGCAGAAACGCGATCTAGAGGAAAAACCGTGGAGGTATGTGGTCGGGCTGCCGTGGAAAAGTCGTCTCAAATCAGCCCTAAAACCTCCGTATATATAGGTGGGAGGGAGGGGACCTTGCCTTGGGGCTCAAGGAGCCCCAAGGGGGTCGGCCGAGTCCAAGGGGGGAGGACTCCCCCCCCCCAAACCGAGTTGGACTTGGTTTGGTGGGAGGGAGTCCCCCTTCCTTCCCACCTCCTCCCTTTTTTTCTCTTGATTTTCTCTTCTTGGCGCATAGAGCCCTTTTGGGCTGTCCCACCAGACCACTAAGGGCTGGTGTGCCACCCTCAAGGCCTATGGGCTTCCCCGGGGTGGGTTGCCCCCCCCCCCCCGGTGAACTCCTGGAACCCATTCGTCATTCCCGGTACATTCCCGGTAACTCTGAAAACCTTCCGGTAATCAAATGAGGTCATCCTATATATCAATCTTCGTTTCCGGACTATTCCGGAAACCCTCGTGACGTCCGTGATCTCATCCGGGACTCCGAACAACATTCGGTAACCAACCATATAACTCAAATACGCATAAAACAACGTCGAACCTTAAGTGTGCAGACCCTGCGGGTTCGAGAACTATGTAGACATGACCCGAGAGACTCCTCGGTCAATATCCAATAGCGGGACCTGGATGCCCATATTGGATCCTACATATTCTACGAAGATCTTATCGTTTGAACCTCAGTGCCAAGGATTCATATAATCCCGTATGTCATTCCCTTTGTCCTTCGGTATGTTACTTGCCCGAGATTCGATCGTCAGTATCCGTATACCTATTTCAATCTCGTTTACCGGCAAGTCTCTTTACTCGTTCTGTAATACAAGATCCCGCAACTTACACTAAGTTACATTGCTTGCAAGGCTTGTGTGTGATGTTGTATCACCGAGTGGGCCCCGAGATACCTCTCCGTTCACACGGAGTGACAAATCCCAGTCTTGATCCATACTAACTCAACTAACACCTTCGGAGATACCTGTAGAGCATCTTTATAGTCACCCAGTTACGTTGCGACGTTTGATACACACAAAGCATTCCTCCGGTGTCAGTGAGTTATATGATCTCATGGTCATAGGAATAAATACTTGACACGCAGAAAACAGTAGCAACAAAATGACACGATCAACATGCTACGTCTATTAGTTTGGGTCTAGTCCATCACGTGATTCTCCTAATGACGTGATCCAGTTATCAAGCAACAACACCTTGTTCATAATCAGAAGACACTGACTATCTTTGATCAACTGGCTAGCCAACTAGAGGCTTGCTAGGGACGGTGTTTTGTCTATGTATCCACACATGTAAATGAGTCTTCATTCAATACAATTATAGCATGGATAATAAACGATTATCTTGATACAGGAATTATAATAATAACTATATTTATTATTGCCTCTAGGGCATAATTCCAACAGTTCACTAGTGATGTCTCTCTCCTAAAAGATGATAAACAACTATGCTTGGGTAAACAAATTAGAGCTGGGCAATTGACAGAATTATGAACGCACCGCAATGCTAATTATGCTACTTGAAAGTTAGAGGCTCAATAGTAATGGGCAGTACGCCAAGACAAGTAGACCGTTTATTCATCGGCATCTACTTACTAATCATCCACCTTGAGATATCTATCCAGAATATCTCGCTGGTATTAAGTTGCGAGCCCCACCCAAAGTGTAAACTCAAAGCAATGGACAACTGCATTAACGAACTATGCGTAAGGTAAACAATCCTTGGAACCTGGTCACAAGCACCGTTGTTTTCTCCCTGGTGGCAACAACACATCCCCTAGTCTCATGTTTTTGTCACTCAGGCTAGACATCAGGGGGCATGAACCCACAATCATGCATAACACTCCCTCTTGGAGTTACAATCTACTACTCGGCCAAAGCAATACAAAGCAACGGAGAACATGCATGAATCACTAAAGAACATAATTTAAAAGGATAATCAAATATATAACTCATAGCAATCTGAACATAATCTCATAATCCATCGGATCCCAACAAATCGAGCATAGCAATAGCATAAAAATTATATAGGTGCCTTGATCATGTAGGGCATCTCACAAGGGCTAATCATGCAATCACAACATTGGAGAGAAGACATCACATAGCTACTGGTCATGGACTCATGGTCCAAGGAGGAATACTCACGGCACGTCCGGGAAGCGTCCATGGCAGTGGAGAAGCTCCCGAAGGTCAATCCTTCCTCCGGCAGGGTGCCGGGAAGAGGTCTCCTGACGCTCCCGATCTCTGAAGCGCTGCGGCGGCGGAACGATGGATAAATTCGCGATTTTGGATGTGATCGAAGGGTTTCCTCGTGGAGGAGTAAATATAGGACAAAGTAGGGCATCAGAGGAGGTGGGACCCACCCAGGCGGCCTATGGGCGCAACCAGGGGCCAGGCCACGCCGGGATGTTGCCTCGGCAGGCCCTGCCCCCCCCCCTCTGGCCCTTCTTCGGTGATCAGGAAGCTTCCGTTACGCTGATTTTTATATATTTTTCTCGGGATTTTTGGCGCTCCGGAAAATTGGGTAAAAGCCCGTGCAAAAAAGACATCAACAGACAGAAACTGGCACTGGGTGCACTGAGTTAGTAGGTTAGTCCAAATATGTGTAAAAATATATAAAAGTGTAGCAAAACATATAAGAATGTCACCCAAAAGATCATGGAGCAAGCAGAAATTGTAGATACGTTTGGGACGTATCACATACCGATGAACAAAGGGAACTGCATACGGGATTGATTGAATCCTTGATATCGTGGTTCGACCGATAAAGATCTTTGTAGAATATGTAGGAACCAATATGAGCATCCAGGTCCCGCTATTGGTTATTGACCGTAGAGGTGTCTGGGTCATGTATGCATAGTTCTTGAACTCGCAGGGTGTGAACACTTAACGTTCGGTGACACTAGAGTAGTATTGGGATATGTATGTTGGTGACCGAATCTTTTGGAACACTAGAAAGACGATTCATCCATTCAAATTGGGTATGGCTTTCTAGATTGTGCTATAACTTGCCAAATCACTCATAGGCATAAATGTTTTTAAGTATGGTACCCAAATGATTCACCCATGACGTGTTCTTGAAAATTATTTATAATAACTATTCAAAACACAAGTGGTTGATTTTGTAGGCTGACAAGATGACAATGAAGCTGAGAGAAGAGAGCCTGACTATGATCCATGAACATGATGTGCATCAAGAGATCTTATTCTTCAGAGAACCATCTTGATTGTTCTTTTTCTTCATATATGGCTGACCATTGGCAAGGTTATTCAACAGCGACAGAACACACTATCATGTTCCCAGAATATCTTTGTCATTTTTATATTTTGTAAAACAAATCATTATTGAAATGATGATAAACTACATTTGAAAACATATACTCCCTCCGTCTCAAAATAAATGTCTCAACTTTGTACTAGCTCTAGTACAAAGTTGTACTAAGCTTGAGACACTTATTTTGGGACGGAGGGAGTACAAAGAAGTAGAAAAACTAGAAGTTCCTTCGAGGCCATAACCCCTGCATGTTGCATGCCCCTCACGTCTTTGCCAATGACCATGAGGGCCATGCACTTCAGTTTCATAAGATAAAATGGTCTTTCAAGTTGAATCTTCAACAAAAGAAAATCCAGGCGACAATTTCAGGTCTATTAGTCTGTATATGATTGCATATGAAGGTTTATAAATGTCACCAACAAGGTATATTTTGGACGTGATCGAGAAGGAGCTACCATCGGGTTGATTATGTTCGTCATGGACTAATCATGGCCAATTTGATGAGGCACTCCTTTGCTCTGATGAGTAAGATCTCCTGCTAATTCTTTCTTCTGAATGTATTTGTTAAATGTCAAGTTTAAGCTATACAAGAGTAAAGTGGAAAGTGCCTTTATTTACCATATCGTTATGATTTATTTTACTTGTAGGGGTAGTTGAAGTTTGTTAGAGCATATATCTCCATATGTGGTTTTGGTAATTGATGACAATTTCTATGGACTAATGGTTGCCTTAAGTTATATTTATAGGATTTGTCCATAGGCACTTCTTGAAGTCCATCTGTTGGGTTCAAGGAGTTTATATGATGACCAAGGTGGTATTCAAGGTATTATCCAAAGAATGTTCATAGAGACACATGGTTGATCAAGATCGTCAGACAAAGAGTAAATCAAGATGATCAATACACAAAGCGTACAAGATGTACCGAGAGGGATCAAGTGATCCCATGGTATGGTAAGCATTGTCAATTACGTATTTGTGTACTAACCCATGGTCTTCGTGAGAGTTCTATGTGGGGTTAGGTGTGTTTCCATGGGCTTGCGTCAAGAGGAAGATCTCATACAACCCATGAAGGATGACGTCAAGTGGTGGAGGATGGTGGCAATGGACTTGTGAAGATATGTTGAAGAGCGGCTCACCCATAGTGTGTATGGGGGAGCAATCAACTAGTCTTCATCAAGCCAACGCAATCAAGAAAGGTGGTACATCTTGAGGAAGCCAATATCATTGTCATCTATCTCAAGAGGACGAGGTGCAAGGTATACATTTGCCCTTGATAGGTTTTCTGTTTTAGTATAGATTGTCGTACTGTCAAGGGGGGCTCTCAAGTGAGTAGCTTGATCGTATCATTCATTGAGAGCTCAAACCATTTGCATCCTTGCATCATACTTCTTGGTTCTTGTTTGGTGTTTCTCTTTGTGAGTGTTATAGCTTATGTTCATCTTCATGACAAGCTCGAGTTCATCGAAAACGGAGTCAATATGCATCTTCTATGATGTTTTCGATGTTGGGAGTTTTTACCGGTCTTATTCGAAGAAGGGTTCTCACCATTTTATTATGGGACTTTTATCACTTGCTTCTTATTGATATTTCTATCAAGATTGTGTTATCCTATGTCGTTAGCTTTCCAACAAACTTGGTTTCTTTGAATTCGGAGTCCGTATGCGAAAGTTAGAGCAGTTTCAGTATCCAGCGGTAGTACCGCTCCTGGTGCGAGCGGTAGTACCGCTCATGTAGCGGTAGTACCGCCCCCAAAGCGGTAGTAATATTTTACTACCGCTCCCTAGCGGTAGTACCGCTCCGTCGAACTGTTTTTCGCATCCTTTTTGGCCTCAGCATGGTTGGTGAACCTACCGAGCGGTAGTACCGCTCCCATGAGCGGTAGTACCGCTCTGTGCGGGCTGTGAAGCATAACAGTTGGATTTTTCCCCACCTATAAAAGGGGGTCTTCTTCCCCATTGAATCTTATCTCTTGAGCTCGTGTTCTTCCCCCATTGTTGACCTTCTTCGAGCTTGCTAACTCTCAATCCCTCCAATGATTCTTGCTAGTTCTTGAGGGAAAAGAGAGAGGAGATCTAGATCCACATTTCCACCAATCACTTTTCTCCTCTAAGTGAGGGGAACCCCTTGGGTCTAGATCTTGGAGTTCTTCGTGTTCTTCTTCGTTCTTCCTCTCATTTTCCTCCCTAGGTAGCATTAGTTGCTTTGGTGGGATTTGGGAGAGAAGGATTTGGGCACTCCGTGTGCCCTTGCCATTGCATTAGTTGCATCGGTTTGAGTTCTCCACGGTGATACGTGGAAGTGAAGTTTGAGAAGCTTATTACCTTTGGTACTTAGTACCCTAGATATTGTTCCTCGTGGATGCTTTGGCGTCCTAGAAGCTTGGTGGTGTCTCGAAGCTCAATCATTGTGGTGTAAAGCTCCGGGCAAGCGTCGGGGTCTCCAATTAGGTTGTGGAGATTGCCCCGAGCAATTTGTACGGGTACCGGTGACCGCCCCCCAAAGTTTGCCATTTGTACGGGTTCGGTGACCGCCCTCAAGGGTCCCTTAGTGGAATCACGGCATCTTGCATTGTGCGAGGGCGTGAGGAGATTACAGTGGCCTTAGTGGCATCTTGGGGAGCATTGTGCCTCCACACCACTCCAATGGAGATTAGCATCCGCAAGGGTGTGAACTTCGGGATACATCATCGTCTCCGCGTGCCTCGGTTATCTCTTACCCGAACCCTTTACTTATGCACTTTACTTTGTGATAGCCATATTGTTTCTTGTCATATATCTTGCTATCACTTAGTTGTTTATCTTGCTTAGCATAAGTTATTGGTGCACATAATTGAGCCTAGTTGTTTTAGATTTTTTGCTTGACAAATTAAACATCAGTTTTATTCCGCATTTGTTCAAGCCTAAACCGTAATTATTTTAAAGCGCTTATTCACCCCCCCCCCTCTAGGCGACATCCACGTCCTTTCAAAGTTGTCTCACATGATTTGAAAGATTATATCCCCAAGTTCTTGTTTACTCTTATGATCTTGTCTCCAAGTAAGTAGTCTTTGTCATTGTATAAATTCTTGTGAATCTGAATGTATATAAAAGAAGACACTTGTGGTTTTCAAGGCAACAACAACTACATGTTATGTGGGCCTCAACCATCAACTGAAGGGAGTGATAAGCAATTACTTTGTTGACAACACGGAGAAGGCTAGCAATATAGTAATTTTATGAATTCACTAAAGTAATTGATGTTGTACTTTGCAAGTTATGTTTTTCTTTGTTGTGGAATAAAATAATCATGTACACACAACAGAGAGAAAATGTCTATCTATTATTTGCATCATTCCGCTTGCTTGATGAAGACTCATGTCGGCCTCGTCCTTGTGTGAGGGCTCCATTTGAAAATACATGTCTATTTGTTTGGACTCGACAGTGGCAATTCTTCACGCTGTTTCCCTCTTGGAGTCGTTCTCGTGGAGCCCAGGAGTCGTCGATTGGGTGTCGTCGAGGTGTCAGGCTTGTTCTGGGTTCATGTTGTATCTTTTGATCTGCTTTGTTAGAGAGTGTCCCATAATATTATATCGTTTAATCATGTATTTTGATGTGTTTTTTTATATATAAAGAGAGGCAAAAGCCTGCTGTGCGTGACACTAATTAAAATGGATATGTTTCATCCTTTTTCTCCTTGATTCTTAATGTAATAGTTGTAGCTACACTGATTGTATTATTATGAACAAGCAGACAAGTAAATTACATACCATCGATGCTAGGTGTTGATTGAGTTGTTTTTTGTTTCAGATCTTAATAGCGGAGAAACTATCCGATGGAAATGAAGTTAGAGATTGGCTCTGTGATTAAGTAGAAGCATAATGAAGCCCATCATACATTAGGGCACAGCTGGAGGGACGAGGCCATTTTGTGTTGTTTTACCTTTGTCGGTGTGATGGAATATGGGCATGTTCTGGTAACCCAAGACAATATCTTCACCATATAAATATAACATATTTGACTTATGAGTTGTTGGCGTTGGCAGCGATAATACATTGTATATATTATTTTGTATGGTCTACTAGAATACAAGGAGATACGAAGGATGAATCTGCGAGGAAGGAGTTAACAATATGTGGTGAATCGGAATGGTATTGGTCAAAAAGTTTGTGACTTGAAGCCGCTTCTTATGAGCACATTAATTAAAGTTTATGTTAGTGTTATGGCATATTGTATTTGTAGGAATTATATAATAGTTTCAATTACGCGGGTTTATTGTAGTTTTATCAATAGACATAGAAGTTTCTTATCACTATGGCTTTGCACCGGCGATTAAGATGCTGGTTTTATATCCATTGTCTACTTAGCTCAATATTTTTTGAATAAAAGATTGATGGAACTTGTACATGTATTCTGATCAAAATCAGTGAAGTAAACTAACGACCCTTTAACCAATTACCATTTAATCATTTGTCCATTTCCATATATTTCTCAGTCCATGACAATGAACGGTACTATGCTAGTAAAACATTGTTGTGCAGCGCAACGCATGAACATTTAACTAGTTGCATTATTTGATGTATTCTTTGCTGGTTATCATTACGACTGTGCCTTTGGAATGCCTTGATTGGCCCGAGGTGCTGGTTGGCAGAATGTGTCTTTTGGAATGTCTCGATTTGTCAGCGGTGCTGGCTGGATGTTAGCTGGTTCATTTTATCATTGCCAGTGATGCATTTCGGCTTATTAACACACGAACATACATTATTTAATGGATAAAAATACAGTCGACGCGCGCCAGTTAACTTGTGTATCCTCTAAACTCTACTATTATTTGTATTTGTAAAGTGTATAGCGTTTTTTGTCGAATCTTCGACCCACGATGCAACGGAAGTCATTCTCTGACGAATCTTTTTATGCGGCTACAATACTTGATCATGTTTGATACAACAAAGATTTGGAATTTTTTGAACTTCTGTTTATTTATTTATTTTCATATAGGGTGCGCTGGCACCAAGGTTCTCCTTTATATTATATTGCCTGGTGCTATTCTGAACCGCATCAGTTCTTACTCAAAAAATATAAGCTAGCTATTTCAGGAATTCAACATTTATACCGTTCGTATTTGATAAATGAAATAAAAAACGCCACGGGTGTGGGCCAGGGGGCATGGCTCCTCTCTAGTTGGGTTCCAATGGTTTGAATCGAATATTGCTAGTTGTGCGCAACACACAAAAAATGATTTTTGTTGTTAACACACACTACATATGTGCAAAAATTCATTAAAAAACTGAAAGGAAAATTAATTACATCTTACTTTCACACATGGCATAAGAAAGACATGTATTTTCAAATGGGTCAGATTTTTTTGTTTTGGGATCAGATTTTTTTTTTTGTACAGCTTACAAATTATATTTTTTCAATACAAAATTTGACGGATCCATAGTGAATACATACAAGGTTCCACAGATTTTTTTTTTTTAGTTTTAAATATGGTTTTTGATACTCCCTCCGTCCGGAAATACTTGTCCTAGAGATGAATGTATCTAGACTTATTTTAGTTATAGATACATCCATTATATCCATTTCTAAGACAAGTATTTCCAAACGGAGGGAGTATATTTTTTCAAAAACACAAACTTCGCACTCTGGTTCGAATGGCTGACTGCTCTGCCTTGATGGGCACGAAACAGCAAATGAGAGCAAATAAAATGATTTCTGCTCTACCTTGGTACAAAAAGATAATTCATCATGCGTGTATTTCATTGCCTTTCATGGTGTGATTACAGTCTCGCAACTTGGGATGTACACAAGATAATCATAAAGAAAGAAAAAAGAATCTGTAAAGCAGTTAGAAGAATACAACCTGGCCATCCATCATTGTACAACTAGGATTCTACGAACCCTCAAATCCAATATCCATCTACCATTCTGTATGAACTAAAACCTATACAATCTGTATGGTGTCCCATTTCATATGGATTGCCGTTGTCAGATCAAATCAAGCTTGATTGCGGTCCTAGGAACAAACGAACTCTGAACTGTAAAAATTGTAACAAATCTCTATGAACACGGGGTTTTCGTGCCGACGAAACCGAACCCTAACACAATGAATGCTAAGGCCTGGAGGTAGATGTACGTGAAGTATGTCTGGCTTCCAAGCACGTAATCATACGAGGCGCATATCAAGAGGTAGAGCGCGAGCAAGAGCTCAGGGATGTAAATCCTGCAAAGGCAAATGTTGAAGTTTGAAGCAATGTTTTTCAACATATGTCCTGTTCTTACACAATTTGACATTATTAGTTACAAACTTGAACTGTATGCTATAGGTTTGTTCACGTACCTCTCCACACATTCAGTGGGCTTCAGTGGTTCAAGGAGTGGGACTTCAAAGTCGTCCTTCACATCTCCTACCTTCTCAGTAACCACCCAATCATTTACGTGCGCAGTCTCGAGTAAACCGGTCAGAGCTGCACGCATACGGTGCATGGACATTACATTTTCAAACAGAATCCAGAATGGCATCAGATGGAGAGACCTGGCGTACCAGATAAGATCATATGAAGATGTCAACATTAACAAGCACATGAAGCTGTACTCTGGACGAAGCAAAGAGTGCATACCCAGGATTTCTAATGGCATTCATGATGGTAATGGCAGTAGGAACGTAGACCAGTCCCCAGACAGGAATGTTGACTTCGGGAACCATGGCAGATAATGGAATGACAACGCAGTAGAACAAGAATGTGAGGATGGGAGCAATGACCCTCCGTACAAACAAAAAGCTGTATAAAAGGTGCCATTTCTTCCATATTGATACCCCCTGCACAATGAGATGACAAACATTACATGATATTTATACTAGTTTTTTGGGGTGAGGTTCAACAAGGCACACCTTGTTTGTCACAATTTCCCATCCCATTTTTCTGAAGAGATTGGCAGCACCACAAGTCCACCTATGTTGTTGATGACGGTAGGCCTTGAAGGTACTTGGAAGTTCACTCTTGACCTGTGTAAGGTTTGTACTTGTAATGATGTAGGTCACAATATAATACTAGTACAATATAGCGCATGCTCAATGAGAATAACTATTTGAAATTGCAAACTGCAAAACATACCCTTATATCACCTACATACAAGAATTCCCATTCCTTGAGGCATGCCCGTACAGCCAGGTCCATGTCCTCCACAGTGGTGCGATCTTTCCATCCTCCTGACTCATTAATAGCAGATACACGCCACACACCAGCTGTACCTGTTCACAAAAAATAATTGCTATTAATCACATAATTTAAATTGAAATAAACCTTTTCATGAAACTAACAGTGTCAGGCTTCACTGAAGCCTCAAATAAAGGCTCTAAGATTGGCTCTTACCATTGAAACCAAAGAAAGCATGCATAAATGAGCCTGATTCCTGCTCAACTTTGAAATGATAGTCCAGGGACATCTTTTGTATCCTTGTCATCAGGCAAGCATCGTAGTTCACTGCAAAATCGCCCGGGCAAAGGCCAGGTCAGGAACATCCTGTAATCAGAATAAACAGAAATCCTCACTTCAAGTTATCAATATTATCACTTTCATATAGAAGGGGAAGAACTTGCATCAGAACTTCAAATCTTCAAAAATAATCTGAAGGGAAAAAGTTATCAAAGTGGCTAAACTGAAGTTTGAGTGAAATTTTTTAGCCATCTTTTCATGTTAAAAAGTTTCACAGCCTTTTGTTACTGCAATCACCAATATCGTTGGAGGCCTTGAGGGCCAACAGAATCATAATGGGACAAAGTAAGTGCCTTAGAATTTAGTTGTGCCCAAAATTATGTCAGTACTGACCACTATGGAGTAGAAAGACTGATATTTCTGTCATAGGATACAACAAAGGTTCAGAACTATCAAAATACTTACCCAAAGCAGTTTTCATTTTTAACCAGTATCACTGCAAGTCATGAAGATATTTTTCCGACTTTGAGTATGACTACCTACAGTAGTAAGCACGAGAGCTTTGAAGTGAAATTTCGGCTTCAAACATCCCAATAACAAGAATCTCACATTTTATCAAGACAAGACTAGCATTTGTGCGGACTCCATTACTTTATGAGTAAACACTCCTGATCTTAAATAGCAAATACTTCTTGGAGCAGAAAAAATATCATGCAAATCCATTCCTAGGTACTTGACTCCAGAACATGCACAATCTGATAGTCTTAACTATGTGTATATACTAAAAAATATTATGGTTATGCTCACCAAACTCCCAGCGTGTTTGCACAAGCGCAATCTTCGGGTTATGCACAAGAAATGGTATAGTTTTTAAAAGGAAGTCAGATTCAGGTTGGAAATCTGCGTCGAAGATAGCAACGAATTCACACTGTTGCGCATATACATGGTCCATGCCTTTCTTCAAAGCTCCAGCTTTGTATCCCTTCCTGTTATTTCTAACTTCATACTTTATGTCAATTTTCTTGCTGGCCCACTCCTGGCATTCAAGCTCCACTAGTTCCTGCAATTGCGAAAAAATAATTAAAAGCATTATGGTGGCACAATAATCTGAATACAGCTAGGAGTATTAAACAGACTATCTTTCACTTCGTATACTCATATACATTCTTAGCATGTGGGATTCAAGCTATCCTCAACACCTATTATTGCCTCCCAAGATAAATAGAGCAACCCTGAGTACTTCATAAACATTTAATCAGATTAGGTCTCATGCATTAAGCCATAGTCAACAGCAATTTCAAGCAATCAAATGATCCTATTCATGTAACTGAATAAAAAAGAACCGACAAGAAAGTAAGTTATTACAAGATTATAAATAAGTCAATAAGTCATAAAGACTTCAACAAGAGTGGTTTATAACTATTACGTATGTGAGCTGTTCAACTAAACGAGGCATAGTGAACGGTACAGTCTCCATGGGGCCAAAATCCAGTTCATAGTAAACACATGCTTAGATTAATATGCAACCTTGACCATTTCACAGAATTATGATGTTGGAATGTACATGGTATAACCATTGAATGTAATGCATTCTTCTGTACTTTCATGTTTCTGACACCGTACATTTGAAGGGTACTGATTATTTTCCATGGGCCAAATGCAAAGTGGTAACTCCTTGCTGGAAGTAGGTGTAAAATTTCACATACACACTCTCATATGTTGATGCAGATATACTAATTGTTTATTTGGGACAAGCATTCTGCTGCATGAATCATTTCACATGAGCATCACCAACAACCACCCTTTGATCCAAAACTTAATAACCAAACATTATTTTTATCCAATCAAGAAACCTTGTCACTGCAATCTAGGCTTACCTTAATAATCGGATCAGTTGAATCATCCAAGACTTGGATTATAATACGGTCTGGCGGCCATGTGAGAGCACAAACAGCTCCAATGGACAGCTTGTACACCTGCAAAAGGCATAAAATAAGCAAGCAAGCAACAATCCTTGTGTCAAATACTATGAATCAACAGGACACATAAGAACAGCGTTTCAGCCACATTTCGAACTTAACAGAAAACACTTGCCAGGCGAAACCTGGCATTGCTAGTCAGCTGCGGAGAGATGCAAACAAAACGCTAAACCTGCATTGGCAGCTGTTTCCCTATAATAACAACACAAACAAGAGTCTCACCTAATGATTGAACAGTAATTGCGTAGAACAGTTCTACTGTACTTGACAACATGACGGCAATGCAGAGACGCATTTATCCAAACCCGCCCCAATTCGTCAGTTAATTTCGAGTGTGATGCTAGTCATTTTCGTAGACTAGAGCAGTTTATCGACAATGTCAACAGCCTAAGCTACATTTCGAAATGGAAAGTTTCGACAGTACGATGCTGCAGGTACATTTCAACTTTGAATCGGACTGAGGCGAACAAAAGGGCCAAAAGCTGCGCGGACAGCACGAGGCAATTTCAACTTTGAAGCAGCGGCACCAGACAAGCCAAGCACCCCGTGACGATAATCGAGACGGCTCACCTCCCTCTCGTTGTACATGGGGATCTGCACGAGCACCATGGGGAACTCGCGGCGGCACGGCGGGTCCTCCGCGTCGGCCTCGGCTCCCGCCCCTGCCGGCGGGGCCTCGGTCATGGGCTCCCACTTGAATCGCCGCTCGGGCCGCAGCCGCAGCAGCCGGACGGCGACGAGGCTGACGAGGCTCATGCAGGCGGCCTCCAGGAGGAGCATGGCCGACATGGCGAGGCACGCCCAGACCGCGGCCGTCAGCACCGGGGCGACCGCGCGCGCCCGCACGGCCGCCCACGCCGCCGCGGCCGCGTCGGCGCTGAGCGGCGCCATGGGAGCGGATCCGAGGGGGGGAGGGCGCGGGCTTGCTTGGAGTGGAAGGGAAGGAATCGAAGCGAGGGGAGGGAGGGAGGGGGGAGGGAAATGAATGGGGTGGCTGTGGAATCTGGGTGGTGGTGGGAAGCGCGACGCCAGCCAGCGCGAGGGGAAACGGGAAAGAGGAGGAAACTGCGTTTTTGGACGTGGATCTTTTTTGCTTTCGGTGCCTGACGTTATGCGATATGCACGTCTGCCACATCTACGACGACCGGTAAACTTGGCCGATTTTCCCCGGTTCGAATCAACTTTCTCGATCGATTCAATTATCACACCCCGGGCGAAGATCCTGATGCTTTTGCTCGGCAAAACAGGGTAAGGATACAGTTGAGAAGCTGTGTCTCATCATCATTGAGCTGTCTCAAACACGGTCGTCAGAGCATCTCTAGCAAGACACTTGTACCCGTCCGCATCATATATCGTTACAAGTCAAAAAGAAAAAAGAAAAACAGTCCCAAGAGGTGTTATATACCCGTTCGATTTATAATTATTTTTTTGCGAGAAGCTCTAAAAATCGCTCTGCAACTCTCAAATCTTCGGTTTTTTCCTTGCAATGTCCTCTATACCCCACGTCTTGCCTGGAGGAAAATTTCCACGCGCCCCCCATTGTTTCGATGACACCCACTTCCCAAATCTCTGGCGACTTTTGCTTCATTTGGCCACCCTGCGCCATGGAGAGCTTCGGTTGTCCTCACACGTATCTCCTTCACCAAGAGTAAGCCATGATAACAATGATCTCCTATCTTAACAGAAACAACAGGCATGCCAACAACAGGCCTATGTTTGTCTCTAGCGTGAGGTTTAGCAATTCTAGCAGCATCTTCACAGAAGTGAATATTATGTCCCTCAACTTCTTCAGACAGAAGATCTTTGATAATAGCAATGCTAGGTTCAACTCTAATTTGCTCAAGGGATGTACGTGTTCTAATATAGCCTCTACGTATAACAGTTGAAGATTTAGAATGATCATTTATCCTAATAGGGAAAGGTGGTTTCTCAATGTAAGCATTGGGAACCACAGGATCATTATAGGCAATGACTTTCTCTTCAACTGAAGTGGGTTTAACTACATTGACTTCTAAAGGAGGATGAAATTTAAACCACTCTTCTTTGGGGAGATCAGTATGGGCAACAAAGGATTCACAAAATGAAGCTACTATCTCAGAGTCAAGTCCGTACTTCGCGCTAAAGTCACAAAAAGTATTTGTCTCAACAAAGGATTTAACGCAGTCAAACGTGAAATTCATACCTGGCTCCTTACCTTCTTCAAGCTCCCAATCTTCAGAGTTGCGTTTAATTCTCTCCAATAAATTCCATTTGAAGTCAATATCTCTCTTCATAAAAGAATCGGTACAAGAAGTGTCAAGCATGGTGCAAGCTTCATGAGAAAGCCAAGCATAGAAGTTCTGAATGATAATTTCTCTCGAGAGCTCATGATTGGGGCATGAATATAGCATTGATTTAAGCCTCCCCCAAGCTTGAACGATGCTTTCTCTATCACGAGGCCAAAAAATATAAATATAATTCCGATCACGATGTACTAAATGCATAGGATAAAACTTTTGATGAAATTCCAATTTCAACCGATTGTAGTCCCATGATCCAGTATCATCACATAGCCTATACCATGTCAACGCCTTATCCTTCAAAGATAAAGGAAATACCTTCTTCTTGATCTCATCCTCGGGCACACCTGCAATCTTAAATAAACCACAAACTTCATCTACATAGATTAGATGCAAGTCTGGATGTGATATTCCATCTCCTGTAAATGGATTAGCCAGCAGTTTCTCAAGCATACCCGAAGGAAATTCAAAGCAAATACTCTCAGTAGGTGCAGCAGGTTGAGGAGCAACTCTCTGTGCTTCCGTTCGAGGTGAAGATACCCCGAACAAGCCCCTCAAAGGATTAGTATCCATAGTGACAAGTGACAACAAATTTCAGCACACTATATGAATGTTTCCTTACCAAGTTCCACTTACCAAAGGCGATTCACTCCCCGACAACGGTGCCAGAAAAGAGTCTTGATGACCCACAAGTATAGGGGATCAATAGTAGTCCTTTCGATAAGTAAGAGTGTCGAACCCAACGAGGAGCAGAAGGATCTGACAAGTGGTTTTCAGCAAGGTAAAATCTGCAGGCACTGAAATTGTCGGTAACAAGTGATTGTGTGGTGAGATGATTCGTAGCAAGCAACAAGTAACAAAAGTAGCAACGATGCAGCAAAGTGGCTCAATCCCTTTTGTAGCAAGGGACAAGCCTGGACAAAGTCTTATAGGAGGAAAAACGCTCCCGAGGACACACGGGAATTTCTGTCATGCTAGTTTCATCATGTTCATATTATTCGTTTTCGTTACTTTGATAGTTCGATATGTGGGTGGACCGGCGCTTCGGTACTTCCCTTACTTGGACAAGAATCTCACTTATGATTAACCCCTCTCGCAAGCATCCGCAACTACGAAAGAATAATTAAGACAAAGTCTAACCATAGCATTAAACTAGTGGATCCAAATCAGCTCCTTACGAAGCAACGCATAAACTAGGGTTTAAGCTTCTGTCACTCTAGCAACCCATCATCTACTTACTGATTCCCAATGCCTTACTCTAGTCCCAAATAATGGTGAAGTGTTATGTAGTCGACGTTCACATAATACCACTAGAGGAAAAACAACATACAACATATCAAAATACCGAACGAATACCAAATTCACATGACTACTATTAGCATGACTTATCCCATGTCCTCAGGAACAAAAGTAACTACTCACAAAGCATAATCATATTCATGACCAGAGAGGTAATGAGTAGCATCAAGGATATGAACATAAACTCTTCCACCAAACAATCCAACTAGCATCAACTACAAAGAGTAATCAACACTACTAGCAACCTTACAAGTACCAATCGGAGTCGCGAGACAGAGATTGGTTACAAGTGATGAACTAGGGTTTGGAGATGAGATGGTTTTGATGAAGATGTTGATGGTGACGAGTCCCCTTCGATGAGAGGAGTGTTGGTGGTGACGATGGCGACGATTTCCCCCTCCGGGAGGGAAGTTTCCCCGGCAGGATCGTCCTGCCGGAGCTCTAGATTGGTTCTGCTCAAGTTCCGTCTCGTGGCGGCGGTGAAACCACGAAAAAGCTCCTCCTTCTGATTTTTCCTGGACGAAACCCTCCATATAGCAAAAGAGGGGGGCCAGTGGGCCAGTGGGCTGCCCACAAGCCCCATGGCGCGGCCTGGGGGGTGGCTTCGCCGTGCAGGCTTGTAGGCACCCCCTGGTGCCCCTCCAGCACTTCTTCGGCCCAGTATTTTTTATAAATTGGGGAAAAAATCTCGTTGATTTTCACGGTGTTTGGAGTTGCGCAGAATAGGTATATCAACTTTGCTCCACTTTCAGGCCAGAATTCCAGTTGCCGGTATTCTCCCTCTTCATGTAAACCTTGCAAAATAAGAGAGAAAAGGCATAAGAATAGTGCCGTGAAGTGAAATAACAGCTAAAGAAGCGATAAATATCAACATGAAAACATGATGCAAAATGGAAGTATCAGTGATCAAAGCATTTCGGTTTATACAAGTGGTTGGAGAATCTTGTATTTACAAGAAAGTGAGTGGGAGCTCTCTGGCGTTTCTAATATTATATGTGGATGACATATTGTTGATTGGAAACAACGTGGAGCTTTTGGAGAGCATAAAGGATTACTTGAATAAAAGTTTCTCTATGAAGGACCTAGGAGAAGCTGCTTACATTCTAGGCGTTAAGATCTATAGGGATAGATCGAGACGCCTGATAGGACTTTCATAAAGCACATACCTTGATAAAGTTTTGAAGAAGTTCAAAATGGATCAGTCCAAGAAAGGGTTCTTGCCAGTACTACAAGGTATAAAATTGAGTAAGACTCAGTGCCCAACAACTGCGGAAGATAGATAACAAATGAGTTTCGTCCCCTACGCTTCGGTCGTAGGTTCTATCATGTATGCAATGTTGTGCACTAGACCAGACATCAGCTTGGCCCTAAGTATGGCAGGCAGGTTTCAGAGTAATCCAGGAGTGGATCACTGGACGGCGGTCAAGAATATTCTGAAGTACCTGAAAATAACTAAGGAAATGTTTCTCGTTTATGGAGGAGACAAAAAGCTCGTCGTAAAGGGTTACGTCGACACAAGTTTTGACACCGATCTGGATGACTCTAAGTCGCAAACCGGATACGTATTTATTCTTAATGGTGGTGCGGTAAGCTGGTGCAGTTCCAAGCAGAGCGTTGTAGCAGATTCTACATGTGAAGCGGCGTACATGGCTGCCTCGGAGGCAGCAAAGGAGGTTGTGTGGATAAAGCAGTTCATGACAGATCTTGGAGTTGTGTCGAGCGCACTAGATCCATTGACTCTGTTATGTGACAACACTCGTGCCATTGCTTTAGCAAAGGAACCAAGGTTTCACAAGAAGACCAGACACATCAAACGACGCTTCAACCTCATCCACGACTATGTCGAATGAGAGGACGTGAATATTTGCAAAGTGCACAAGGATCTGAATGTAGCAGACCCGCTGACTAAACCTCTTCCACGGGCAAAACATGATCAACACCAAAACTGTATGGGTGTTCGATTTATTACAATGTAAATCGCATGGCGATGTGAGGACTAGATTATTGACTCTAGTGCAAGTGGGAGCCTGTTGGAAATATGCCCTAGAGGCAATGATAAATAGTTATTATTATATTTCCTGTTTAAAGATAATCGTTTATTATCCATGCTATAATTGTATTGAATGAAAACATAGATAGATGAGTGGATACATAGACACAACAATGTCCCTAGCAAGCCTGTAGTTGGATAGCCAGTTGATCAAGGATAGTCAAGGTTTTTTGACTATGTGCAAAGTGTGGTTTCTCGATAACTGGATCAAATCATTAGGATAATCATGTGATGGACTAGACCCAAACTATGAACGTAGCATATTGATTGTGTCGTTTTATTGCTATAGTTTTCTGCGTGTCAAGTATTTGTTCCTATGACCATGAGATCATATAACTCACTGGCACTGGAGGAATACCTTGTTTGCATCAAACGTCACAATGTAACTGGGTGACTATAAAGGTGCTCTACAAGTATCTCCGAAGGTGTCCGTTGAGTTACTATGGATCAAGACTGGGATTTGTCACTCCGTGTGACGGAGAGGTACCTCGGGGCCCACTCGGTAATACAACATCACACACAAGCCTTGCAAGCAAAACGAGTAAAGAGACTTGCCGGTAACGAGATTGAAATAGGTATATGGATACCGACGATCGAATCTCGGGCAAGTAACATACCGAAGGACAAAGGGAATGACATACGGGATTATATGAATCCTTGACAGTGAGGTTCAACCGATAAGATCTTCAGTGAATATGTAGGATCCAATATGGGCATCCAGGTCCCGCTATTGGATATTGACCGAGGAGTACCTCGAGGCATGTCTATATAGTTCTCGAACCCGCAGGGTTTGCACACTTAAGGTTCGGCGATGTTTTAGTATAGTTGAGTTATATGTGTGGTTACCGAATGTTGTTCGCAGTCCCGTATGAGATCACAGACGTCACGAGGGTTTACGAAATGGTCCGGAGACAAAGATTGATATATAGGATGACTTCATTTGGTTACCGGAAGGTTTTCGTGCATTACCGGGATTGTACCGGGAGTGACGAATGGGTTCCAGATGTTCACCAGGAGGGGGGAAACCCACCCAGGGGAAGCCCAAAGGCCCTAGGGGTGGCGCACCAGCCCTTAGTGGGCTGGTGGGACAGCCCAAGAGGGCCTATGTGCCAGAGAAAGAAAACCAAAGAAAAGAAAATAAAAAAGAAAGGTGGGAAGGAAGAGAAGGACTCCACTTTCCAATCCTAGTTGGACTAGGATTGGAGTAGGACTCCTCCTCCTCCCTGGACAGCGCACCCTTGAGGGCTTGGCCCTCAAGGAAAGCCTCCTCCCCCTCCCTCCTATATATAATGGTGATTTAGGGCTAATTTGAGACAACTTTTGCCACGTGCAACTCAGATCTAGACACCATAGTTTTACCTCTAGATCGTATTTTTGCGGAGCTCGGGCAGAGCCCTGCAGGAGTAGATCCTTCACCACCACCGGAGCGCCGTCACGCTGCCGGAGAACTCATCTACTTCTCCCTCTTGCTTGCTGGATCAAGAAGGCCGAGGTCATCGTCGAGCTGTACGTGTGTTGAACGTGGAGGTGTCGTCCGTTCGGCACTAGATCGGAGCGGACCGTGGAACGGATCGCGGGACGGTTCGTGGGATGGTTCGCGGGGCGGATCGAGGAACGTGAGGACGTTCCACTACATCAACCGCGTTTCTTAGAGCTTCCTGCTGTGCGATCTACAAGGGTACATAGATCCAAATCTCCTCTCGTAGATGGACATCACCATGATAGGTCTTCGTATGCGTAGGAATTTTTTTTGTTTCCCATGCAACGTTCCCCAACATTAGGCACTCCTGCAAAGTTTCAACACCATAAGACAAACTTTGCTATGTAGAGTTGCTCTAACTCCTATCTGGACAAAAGGGGGTTTTGGGTTATTTGGGGTCCTTAATCACCTTGGATCAAAGTGATACTTTATGTGGACACCAAATATGGCTTAGGGATACCACTGGAATTTTCTAGGATTTTATTGAGAATATTTCCCTTGGAAATATTTCAAAAGGTCAAAACAGACAGAAATGGTTTTCAGGGTTTTGCTCAAATAATTATTATATAAATAGGGGTTAAAAAGCTTATGTATGGAAAATATATGTCCTTGTGATCATCTCCAAATTTAATCTGATTTTTCTAAGGTAGAAAATTATTTTTCCATGTAGGCATACCATTTCTGGCCTCAGAAATGGACATGTAAATAAAATAAGAAAACAATTCTACAAATAATTATTTTGTGGTTTTGGAATACTAAGATAAGTTAAAATCAGATCACCAACTTTGGGTAGAAACCAATCTGGCCATCAAGGGCAAGTAGTGCAAGTCAAAGTAGGGTTTTACCTTGATCACAAACTAGAAGAGGGTTTTGAAAATAATTCAATACTGTAAAATGGGGTTTTATCATCACATGATCATCACACAAGTCATTCAATGACAAACATGGCACTACATCATTAGTTTTGAAAAAGTTTTAACAAGCTCAGATTTTTGCATTACAGAGAAAGTGGTAGTAAAAACAGGGTGTGACAGACATATCCCCCTTATAAGAATCTCATCCCCGAGATTCCTAAGCTAGGTGCTAAAAAGGTCCGGAAACTCAGATCGGAGATAGTCTTCACGCGCCCATGTTGCTTCGGCTTCGGTGTGGTTGCTCCACTGAACCTTGAAATACTTGATGACGCGACTTCTGGTGCAACGCTCTACTTCATCCAGAATGCGGACTGGCTTCTCGCGGTAGGTGAGATCCGGCTGAAGGTCTAATACGTCTCAAACGTATCTATAACTTTTTATGGTTTCACGTTGTTATCTTGTCTTCTTTGGTTGTTTTATGTACCTTTTATATCTTTTTCGGGACTAACTTATTGATTCAGTGCCAAGTGCGAGTTCCTGTTTTTTCTGTGTTTTTGACTCTTTTCAGATCTGATTTTGGAACGGAGTCCAAACGGAATAAAAACCCCGAAATGATTTTTTCCCAAACGGAAGAAGACTAGGGGGCCTTTGGGCCAAGCCAGGTGGGCTCCAGGGAGCCCACAAGCTCCCACCACGCCACCAGGGGGAGGCGGCGGTGGGCAAGCTTGTGGCCACCCTGGCCGCCCCCTGACCTAGGTCTTTGGCCTATAAATTCCCAAATATTCCGCAAAAAATCAGGGGAGCCTCAAAAATACTTTTCCGTCGCTGCAAGCTTCCGTTTCCGCGAGATCTCATCTGGAGACCCTTCCCGGCACTCTACCAGAGGGGACTTTGGAGTTGGAGGGCTTCTTCATCATCATCATCGCCCCTCCAATGACTCGTGAGTAGTTCACTTCAGACCTATGGGTCCGTAGTTAGTAGCTAGATGGTTTCTTCTCTCTCTTGGATCTTCAATACAAAGTTCTCCATGTTCTTCTTGGAGATCTATCCGATGTAATCTTCTTTGGCGGTGTGTTTGTCGAGATCCTATGAATTGTGGATTTGTGATCAGATTATCTATGATATATATTTGAGTCTTTGTTGATTTCTTATATGCACGATTTGATATCCTTGTAAGTCTCTCCGAGTCTTGGGTTTTGTTTGGTCAACTAGATCTATGATTCCTGCAATGGGAGAAGTGCTTGGTTTTGGGTTCTACCATGTGGTGACCTTTCCAAGTGACAGTAGGGGCAGCAAGGCAACATCAAGTAGTTGCCATCAAGGGTAAAAAGATGGGGGGTTTTATCATTGGTTTGAGATTATCCCTCTACATCATGTCATCTTGCTTAAGGCGTTACTCTGTTCTTATGGACTTAATACACTAGAAGCATGTTGGATAGCGGTCGACGTGTGGAGTAATAGTAGTAGATGCAGAAAGTATCAGTCTACTTGTTTCGGACGTGATTCCTATAGAAATAATCATAGCATAGATATCGCCACGACTTTGCGCGGTTCTATCAATTGTTCGACAGTAATTTGTTCACCCACCGTATACTTGCTTTCATGAGAGAAGCCACTAGTAAACACTACGGCCCCCGGGTCTATTCACATCCATCGTTTACACCTCCGCTTTTACTTTGCTTTGTTACTTTGTTGCTTTCAGTTCTCACTTGGCAAACAATCTATAAGGGATTGACAACCCCTTCATAGCGTTGGCTGCAAGCTTTTGTGTTTGTGCAGGATCTTGAGATACTCTTCCGTCGGATTGATACCTCGGTTCTCAAACTGAGGGAAATACTTATCGTCGCTGTGCTACATCACCCTTTCCGCTTTGAGGGAACACCAACGCAAGGCTCCAAGGCCACGGGGGAAATCCTTTGCATACTTACCTAGGAAGTCCCTTAAGGCGTAGCCGTAGCTGAAGGATTCCTGGTGCCGTCGACACAACTATTTCCTGGCGCCATTGCAAGGGATACACAGCAAACATCAGAAGTATTTCCGGCGCCGTTGCCGGGGAGGAGAAATCAAGATCTATCCATGTAGGTCTCACAAACTCTTCTCTTGCATTTACTTTTGTTGCCAATTGCCTCTCGTTTTCCTCTCCCCCACTTCACATTTGCCTTTCTCCTTTGCCTTTTTTCGTTCGCCCTTTTCTCTCGCTTGCTTTATGTTCGCTTGTGCCATGTGCCCTCAATATGCTTGCATCTTTGCTTGCTGAAAATCTAGTGATATGGATCCTCATCCACTTGCTAGTCTCTTTAAGAGACCCACTCGTGTGGAACAAATTGCTAGTGAGTTGAGGGCAATTGACTATTTCTTTGGAGTTTTGCGTAAGATGCGTGAATCTGAAAAATTGTGAGGAAGAAATTCATGAAGTGATTCACGAGGGCTCCTTGGATGAAAAGCATGATTGCAATGATTTCACAATAAATCCTATTAGTGACAATCATGCTAAAAATATGCAAAACCCTAAGCTTGGGGATGCTAGTTTTGCTCTGTCCACTACTTGTTGCAATAATCATGATTGGGGTGATGATCTTTCTTATGATCTTGAAAATTTGTTCAAACCTCATGATGAATATGATATTTGCAACAATACTGAAAGTGGGATTGGAGAAGTCATGACTTTATTTGATGATAATCCCACTATTTTTGAAGAGCGTCAACTTTGCATGCATGTGGATCATGAAAATAATATCCTATGGGATACTATATTGTTGAATTTGAATATGATCCCACATGTAATTGCTATGAGAGAGGAAAATATTTTGGTAGAAACTTTCATGTTACCAAATTACCTCTCGTTATGTTGAGATTGCTATTATCTCTTTCTTCTTCCCTGCATATGGCAACTATTAGTTGTCTTGACAATTTGTTTTCCTACAAAATGTCTATGCATAGGAAGTATGTTAGACTTATATGTGATTTTCACATGCTTTAGGATGCTCTCATTGTGCTTCAATTCTTGTCTTTTGTGTGAGCATCATTGAATGCCTAGCTAAGGGCGTTAAACAAAAGCGCTTGTTGGGAGGCAACCCAATGAATCTATCCTTTTTCTTTCTATTTTGTGTTTTCCACACTTTCATAATTCTGTTATGATTGTGTTTTTTGTGTTTCTTTTTGCGTTTGTGCCAAGCAAAACCGTTATGATTAGTCTTGGGGATGATCATTTGGTCATGCTCGAAAAGACAGAAACTTTCTACTCACGAAAAGAATTTTCATTTTGTTTCTGTAAGAGATTTTGAGTTGATTCTTTTTGCTACTGATTTCTACGCAAATTCTTCAGACTTTAGTAATTTTTCAGAATTTGTGATGTACCAGAGGTATACAAAACATACAGATTGCTACAGACTGGTCTGCTGTTAACAGATTCTGTTTTTTGTTGTGTTGGTTGCTTATTTTGATGAAACTATGGATAGTATCGGGGGGTATTAGCCATGAAAGATTGAAAGTACAGTAACTCAACATCAGCACAAGTATAATTTAAATTTTCTACAGTACCTAAGGAAGTGGTGGTTTGCTTTCTTGTACTAATGTTATCATGAGTTTCTGTTTAAGTTTCGTGTTGTGAAGTTTTCAAGTTTTGGGTGAAGTTCTTACGGACAAAGAGATAAAGAGTGGCAAGAGATCAAGCTTGGGGATGCCCAAGGCACCCCAAGAGATTCAAGGATACCGTAAAAGCCTAAGCTTGGGGATGCCCCAGGAAGGCATCCCCTCTCTCGTCTTCAATCCATCGGTAAAGTTACGTGGGGCTATATTTTTATTCACCACATGTTATGTGTTTTTGCTTGGAGCATCTTGTATCGTAGGAGTCTTCTATTTTTTTTGTGGCACAATCATCCTTGCTGCACACCTAGAGAGAGAGACATGCACACACCATGATTTTGTCGAGCTTCACTTATATCTTTTGGTAGACAATTCAGCTCACATGTGCTTCACTTATATCTTTTGAGCTAGATACTTTTGTTCTATGTTCTTCACTTATATCTTTTGAGCTAGATACTTTTTCTCTGTGTGCTTCACTTATATCTTTTAGAGCACAGCGGTGCGTGGCTTGGTAGTGGATCTATGCTTTGAAAGTAGTCTCAAAAGGGGTAGTTATCCAAAGGAATACGAAAACTTCCACCTTCATGTGCATTGAATAGTTAGAGAAGTTTGATTCATCTCAATTAGTTTTGAGTTGTGGTTATGGTAATATTGAAGTCATGCTAGTAAGGTGTTGTGGATCTAGAAATACTTGTGTTGAAGTTAGTGATTCCCGTAGCATGCACGTATGGTGAACCGCTATGTGATGAAATCTGAGCATGATTAGTCTATTGATTGTCATCCTTTCCGTGGCGGTCGGGATCGCGCGATGGTTTATACCTACCAACCCTTCCCCTAGGAGTATGCGTTGAATGCTTTGTTTCGATTACTAATAAAACTTTTGCAACAATTATATGAGTTCTTCATGACTAATGTTGAGTCCATGGTTTAGATGCACTTTCACATTCCACCATCACTATCTTCTTAGTGTCGTGCAACTTTCGCCGGTGCACAAAACCCACCATTAGCCTCCCTCAAAACAGCCACCATACCTACCTACTATGGTTTTTTCAAAGTCATTCTGAGATATATTGCCATGCAACTACTACCATGATATGTGCCACCACGTCTACATTGCCTTTGCACGATCGTAAGATAGCTAGCATGATGTTTCCATTGATGTCTATGCCATGCTAGATCATTGCCACGGTACACTACCGAAGGCATTCCATATAGAGTCATAGTTGCTCTAAGTTTTGAGTTGAAAGTGTGACGATCATCATTATTGGAGCATTGTCCCATGTGAGGAAATAAAAGATGCCAAAGAAGCCCATAAAAAAAGAGGCCAAAGAGCCCACCAAAATAAAAATAAAAAAAAATATAAAAAAATGAGAGAAAAAGAGAGAAGGGACAATGCTACCACTTTTTCCACACTTGTGCATTTTGAGCACCATGATCTTAATGATTGAGAGTCTCACGTTTTGTCACCACCATATAGCTAGTGGGAATTCTCATTATATAACTTGGCTTGTATATTCCAACGATAGGCTTCCTCAAAATTGCCTTAGGTCTTCGTGAGCAAGCAAGTTGGATGCACACCCACTAGTTTTCTTTAAGAGCTTTCACATACTTGTAGCTCTGGTGCATCATTTGTATGGCAATCCCTACTCATTCACATTGATATCTATTGATGAGCATCTCCACAGCTCATTGATATGCCTAGTTAATGTGACTATCTTCTCCTTTTTGTCTTGCAACCCCCACCACATTCCACACCATCTATAGTGCTATAACCATGGCTCACGCTCATGTATTGCGTGGGAGTTGAAAATGTTTGAGAAAGTAAAGGTGTGAAACAGTTACATGGCCAATACCGGGGTTGTGCATGATTTAAATTCGTTGTGCAATGATGATAGAGCATAGCCAGACTATATGCTTTTGTAGGGATAGCTTTCTTTTGGCCTTGTTATTTTGAAAGTTCAGGATTACTTTGCTAGTTTGCTTGAATTATTATTGTTTCCACGTCAATACCAAACTATTGTTTTGAATCTAATGGATCTGAACATTCACGTCACATAAGAGGAATTACAAAGGAGACCTATGCTAGGTAGCATGAAAGCATCAAAAATTCATTCTTATCACTTCCCTACTCGAGGACGAGCAGGAGTTAAGCTTGGGGATGCTTGATACGTCTCAAACGTATCTATAATTTTTGATGGTTTCACGTTGTTATCTTGTCTTCTTTGGTTGTTTTATGTACCTTTTATATCTTTTTTGGGACTAACTTATTGATTCAGTGCCAAGTGCCAGTTCCTATTTTTTCCGTGTTTTTGACTCTTTTCAGATCTGATTTTGGAACGGAGTCCAAACGGAATAAAAACCCCGAAATGATTTTTTCCCGAACGGAAGAAGACCAGGGGGCCTTTGGGCCAAGCCAGGTGGGCTCCAGGGAGCCCACAAGCTCCCACCATGCCACCAGGGGGGAGGCGGCGATGGGCCAGCTTGTGGCCACCCTGGCCGCCCCCTAAGCTAGGTCTTTGGCCTATAAATTCCCAAATATTCCGCCAAAAATCAGGGGAGCCTCGAAAATACTTTTCCACCGCCGCAAGCTTCCGTTTCCGCGAGATCTCATCTGGAGACCCTTCCCGGCACCCTGCCGGAGGGGACTTTGGAGTTGGAGGGCTTCTTCATCATCATCATTGCCCCTCCAATGACTCGTGAGTTAGTAGCTAGATGGCTTCTTCTCTCTCTTGGATCTTCAATATAAAGTTCTCCATGATCTTCATGGAGATCTATCCGATGTAATCTTCTTTGGCGGTGTGTTTGTCGAGATCCGATAAATTGTGGATTTGTGATCAGATTATCTATGATATATATTTGAGTCTTTGCTGATTTCTTATATGCATGATTTGATATCCTTGTAAGTCTCTCCGAGTCTTGGGTTTTGTTTGGCCAACTAGATCTATGATTCTTGCAATGGGAGAAGTGCTTGGTTTTGGGTTCTACCATGTGGTGACCTTTCCTAGTGACAGTAGGGGCAGCAAGGCACACATCAAGTAGTTGCCATCAAGGATAAAAAGATGGGGGTTTTATCATTGGTTTGAGATTATCCCTCTACATCATGTCATCTTGCTTAAGGCATTACTCTGTTCTTATGGACTTAATACAGTAGATGCATGCTGGATAGCGGTCGACGTGTGGAGTAATAGTAGTAGATGCAGAAAGTATCGGTCTACTTGTTTCGGACGTGATGCCTATAGAAATAATCATTGCATAGATATCGTCACGACTTTGCGCGGTTCTATCAATTGCTCGACAGTAATTTGTTCACCCACCGTCTACTTGCTTTCATGAGAGAAGCCACTAGTAAACACTACGGCCGCCGGGTCTATTCACGTCCATCGTTTACACCTCCGCTTTTACTTTGCTTTGTTACTATGTTGCTTTCAGTTCTCACTTGGCAAACAATCTATAAGGGATTGACAACCCCTTCATAGCGTTGGGTGCAAGCTTTTGTGTTTGTGCAGGATCTTGAGATACTCTTCCGCTGGATTGATACCTTGGTTCTCAAACTGAGGGAAATACTTACCGTCGCTGTGCTACATCACCCTTTCCGCTTCGAGGGAACACCAACGCAAGGCTCCAAGGCCACGGGGGAAATCCTTTGCATACTTGCCTAGGAAGTCCCTTAAGGCGTAGCCGTAGCTGAAGGATTCCTGGTGTTGTCGACAGAACTATTTCCTGGCGCCGTTGCAAGGGATACACAGCAAACATCAAGGTCAATGGCCTGGTGGTCAATGTCCTTGTAGGGATCGGAACGGTTTGGTGTTTGAAGACACTTCCGAAGTTGTGACATGTGGAATACGTTGTGCACACCCGAAAGTTCCGGAGGTAGTTCCAACTGATACGCAACTTCTCCATGCCTTGTCGTGGTCTTAAAAGGACAATGAGCCTTGGAGCGAGTTTCCCTTTCACATGGAAACGCTTGGTTCATTTGAGGGGTGTGACACGGAGGTACACCTGGTCTCTGGGAAGGAACTCCACGTCCCTGCGGCGAGAATCCGCATAGCTCTTTTGTCGCGACTTGGCTGCCTTTAGATTTTCTCAGACAAGTTGCACCTTCTCTGCTGCCTTGTGCAAAACTTCCAGCCCAAAAATCAGCCCTTCACCGGTTTCGGACCAGTTGAGCGGGGTACGACACTTTCGTCCGTACAACACTTCAAATGGAGCCATTTGGAGACTGGACTGGTAGTTGTTGTTGTATGAAAACTCAGCGAACGACAGACAGTCTTCCCATTTGGCACCATGTGCCAAGACGCAAGCACGGAGCATATCTTCGAGTATCTGATTCACTCTTTCCGTTTGTTCGCCCGTTTGCGGGTGGAAAGCGGTGCTGAAAGAGAGCTTGGTTCCGAGGGCTCCTTGGAACTTCTTCCAAAATCTTTAGGTGAACGGCGTGCCTTGGTCAGATACAATCTCCTTGGGATCTCCGTGAAGGCTCACAACACGATGGATATACAGACTGGCCAATTGGTTTCCATCGTACGTAGTGTTGACTGGAATGAAATGGGCCACCTTGGTCAGGTGGTCGACAATGACCCATATGGAGTTGTGCCCTTTGCTGGACCTGGGCAATCCAGTGATGAAATCCATGCCGACTTTATCCCACTTCCATTACGACACTTGAAGTGGTTGTAGCAGTCCAGCAGGTTGCTGATGCTCAGCCTTGACTCGCTGGCATACGTCGCACTTGGCAACATAAGATGCTATTTCCCTCTTAATGCCATGCCACCAGAATCTTTCTCGGAGATCTTGATACATCTTGGTACCACCGGGGCGAATAGAGTTGGGTGTATCATGTGCTTCCTATAGGATCAAGTCCTTGAGTTCAGCCTTGTTGGGTATGCATAAACTTTTCCCAAACCACACTACTCCTTGTTCATCCACCGAGAATCCTGGGGCCTTGCCTTCTTGAATCTTCTTCTTGATGCCTTCAATGCTCTTATGAACCTTCTGGGCTTCCTTGATATCATCCTCCAGCGTTGGTTTGACTTCGAGGTTAGCTAGGAATCCTGATTCTACTAGCTCCAATCCGAAGTTCTCCAATTCCTCATACAAGGCAGGTTGCCTTTCCTTGAGCATGACGTTCAAGGTGCTGGTCTTCCGGCTTAAGGCATCAACCACTACATTAGCCTTACCGGGGTGATATTGAATGTTGAGGTCGTAGTCTTTGATTAACTCCAACCATCTTTGTTGCCTCATATTCAATTCCCTTTGGGTGAATATATACTTCAGACTTTTGTGGTCAGTGTATATTTCACATCGCTTCCCCAAAAGGTAATGTCGCCATGTCTTCAGGGCATGCACTACTGCTGCCAACTCAAGATCATGGGTGGCATAGTTCTCCTCATGCGGGCGAAGTTGTCGTGACAGATACACCACAACTCTCCCATCCTGCATTAGAACCCCACCGAGCCCGGTCCTGGAGGCATCACAATATATCACGAACTCCTTGCTGATATCTGGAGTGGCCAATACCGGGGCGGTAGTTAATCTCTTCTTCAATTCTTGGAAGCTTGCTTCACACTCCGGCGTCCATTCGAACTTCTTGCCCTTCTTCAAGAGTTGAGTCATAGGTCGAGCGATGCGGGAGAATCCTTCTACAAACTTGCGGTAATATCCCGCGAGTCCGAGAAAACTCCTGACTTCCTTCACATCAATTGGCGATTCCCAGTTGGTTACCGTATTAATCTTGGAGGGATCAACTGCCAATCCACTTGTTGTCATGGTATGACCCAAGAATCCAACTTCGTTCAGCCAGAATTGACACTTGCTGAACTTGGCATAAAGTTGATGCTCTCGAAGCTTTTCCAACACTAACCTCAAGTGTTGTTCATGCTCTTCTTCGGACTTGGAAAAGATTAATATGTCATCAATGAATACGACGACAAACTTGTCCAGGTATTCCATGAAGACCTTGTTCATGAGGTACATGAAGTAAGCTAGGGCATTAGTCAATCCAAAAGACATGATAGTGCATTCGTACAGACCATACCGGGTCACGAACGCAGTCTTGGGTATGTCTTCGGGTCGGATCTTCAATTGGTAATATCCAGATCGGAGGTCGATCTTGGAGAATACCTTAGCTCCATTTAGATGATCAAACAAATCTTCAATCTTGGGGAGTGGATACTTGTTCTTGATCGTGACCTCATTGAGAGAAAGGTAATCGATGCATAGTCTGATAGTCCCATCCTTCTTGGACACGAAGAGAACCAAAGTGACGCACTCGGACGAATAAACCCTTTCCTGAGTTGCTCATCCAGCTGCTTCTTCAACTCTGCTAGCTCTTCAGGTCCCATCCTGTAAGGCTTCTTATAGATAGGCCTTGATCCGGGCATGATCTCAATCATGAACTCGATGTCTCAGTCAGGAGGCATTCCTGGTAGCTCATTAGGAAAGACATCCGAGTACTCACAGACTATTGGCAGTAGATCGAGTTCTACCTATGACAGGCTGTTAACCCATGGTACTCGAGCGGGTACTGGCTCAGAGACATACTTGACTTTGACCCCTTGGTCGCTTGTTATGGTAATGGCCCTGTTGGCACAGTCCAAGATGCTTTGATGCTTGGCCAACCAATCCATGCTGAGAATTACTTCTAGGCCTTGCGACTTAAGCACAATGAGATCCGCCGAGAATCGCATCCCATTGATAACTACCCCGACCTTCCTATATCCTAGGTTGGTCCTCAATACTGCTCCCGGGGTTTGAATTGCCATTTGCCCGCGAAGCAGGGTAGGTTTTAAACCACATTTTTCCGCAAATCTTTGTGTAACAAAAGAATGAAAAGCACCACAATCAAACAATACTGTTGCTGGGGTGGAGTTGACGAGGAACGTATCCAAAATGCAGACCGGGTCTTCCTGTGCATCTTCGGCGGAGATATGATTAATCTGCCCCTTGTTGTGATACTACTGATTGCGGGGAGCCTGATTCCTGCGTGGTGCTCCTTGGTCTTGATTTGGCGCATTGGGGCGCGATGCGTCGAGCTTCTTATTGGGACACTGCCTGGAATAGTGCCCTGTTTGCCCACATCCAAAATAGGTAACTTGTGCTGGAAGATTGGTCTTGACTCCACTGTTGTTCGGTGGATTGATTGCTGGCTTGGTGTTGACTTGCTATTGAGGCTGGTAGTTCTGGCAAAATGTTGGATACTTGTACTGCTGCTGCTGATAATTCGGTCTTGCTGGAGCTGACTGCCATGGGCGTGGCTTCGGGTTACTCGGTCCTCCACTACCCATTAGCTTGTGCTTACGGGTGTCGTCCATAGCACGATGCTTGTTTTCCAACATAAGGGCCTTATTAACCAGATCGTTGAAGGTCCGACATTCACAAACAACCAGCTGATACTGAAGCGACTGCTGCAGTCCTTCCATAAAGCGTTCCACTTTGGCAGCCTCAGTGTTGACGTCTCCAGGTCTGTATCTAGACAGGAGGTTGAACTTCTGCAAATATTCCTTGACGGATCCACTGCCTTGCCTTAAGGCTCGAAATTCCCGCTTCTTAATGGTCATCATTCCAGGAGGAATGTGAGCAGCGCGGAATCCACCTTTGAACACGGCCCCAGTGATGACTTTCCGTGCTCGCTCGCATGATCTGAAATCCATCCCACCAAGCTCTGGTTGTGCCACCGAGACAGTGAGAAGCATAAAGGACCTTCTCATGATCATCAGTGCATTTTACCAGCGCGAGGAGGTCTTCGATACTACGAATCCAGTCATCGGCATCCAATGGTTCAGTCGTCTCCGTGAATATGGGTGACGTAGTTCGCATGGACTCAGAGAGAGTAGAGCGACGATTGCCATTCCCATTCTGCGACGGGTTGTTCACCAAGGTTTGAGCCAGCTGCTGAATAGCGGCATTGTTGGTTTCACATTCCTCTCAAAGAGCTTGAAGGAACTGAGCCATAGTCAAGCTTTCGGGAGGAGGCAGTGGCGGTGGAACGTCGTCTTGCTGCTCGTGGTGATCTCTAGCTTGAGCTTCCCCTCCGGCTCCCTGCTGCTGTCCTGACGAGGCAGAGCCGGGGTTGCCGAAGGTGCTGTTGCGAGTTGCATTCCCCATCCTGTCTGGGAGTAGATAGTTCATTTTGCCGAACTGGCTGAATCACAAGGGATGATGCTCTAGTAAAGAGGGGGTCTGGTGATGTGCTAGTGTGAAATTTTTAAGCCAAAGGTTTTTGGAAAGCTAGTGCATTAGTTTAAAACAAGCGATGTAGTCGCTCACAAGCTGCCTGAGGCAGAATGCGACTTGCATCCAACATGCTTTCACAACACTCATGGTTCACTAAACCAATACATGAACTCCTACGCTCGGGGAGTAACTCCTAATTGCCTACGCTACTAAGCTAAGCGACAGACTATGCGGTCTCATAAGCGGGTTCTGCGGGATCTTCGTCTTCATCTTCATCTTCATCTTTATCTTCATTAGTGCTTCCCTTCTTTGAAGGAGTAGGAGAAGGAAGCGGACCATCACGGCGTCTCTTGGTTGGCGAGGTAGCGAAGGGTTCGGTGTATTCCTCCGCGGTCAGGGGACGACTCTGGAGAGGAGTGGCGTGAAGCGATGGTATTCCTCCTCGGAAAGCGAAGCCATGTGGTCCTTTGGGTGCTCCTTCCTTTTTCACCTTGTGGTTCTTCATCTTCTTCGTGCGAAGCAGATCCTTGACTTGGTGCAGCTCTCGGCAAATCTTTGTTGACTCTTTGATCAAAAGGTGCGTCAAAGTGTCGGAGGAGAGACTGAAGTAGGTCTGAAACCTCAGGGGCGTCCCGTCCTCAAAAGATGGGTTGAGTGTCCAACTCCCGTCTATCCCGTCCTTAATGAAGGGTAGGTGACGAGTAGCTGGCTCGTCAGCCATCTCAGGAAGGATGTCACGGAGTCGCACGAGCGCCTCTCGTGCTGCGGTCTCCACTGCCAACATCAGATCCTCCATCTGTGGTCCTGCAAAGAACCAACTAGTCAGGGAGTCATTACCTTCACTATCACTCCCACGTGATATTCCTTAGTGTCGGCGTTGACCCAGTGCTCGTGGTAGAGGAAGATGGGTGTGTGGCGTACTTGGCAATTCTCGAGGCTATCACTCAAAAGTAGAGGAAAGCCTGTCTCCAGAAGCTTCTCAGGTACGGCGGCCATCTACAAGAGGTAGAGGAGAGGGTTAGAAAGTTTTTAGTGGGTGCAGAATCTCAGGTTAAGGTATATGTGCACTAGTCGTCTTGGCTATCGTCCATGCTACCTAAGGCTTCCTATAGTCAAGATGGCTCTGATACCAGCTCTGTGGGGACCCCTACTTACAAGTCGAGATCGCCGAATGATCGTGCTCAGTGATCCCAGAGATCAATGCTCACCAAACACACAGATACTGAATAATAAGAGTCTTACATCCGAGTACCGAATTATTACATCATATGACCAAATGGTCCAGTTCACAAGGTTGGGCCAAAGGCCAAATCATACTGATACAACTAATAGCGGAAATCATAAGGGCTAAGTGAGTGCCCATTCCATCAAGCCTACACCGATAGGCATTCTGACTCGGAAGCGTCCTAGTTCGCAGGGGCGTCTCCGAAGACGTACTCATCCGGTCCTTCCATGTCTGGTCAAAAATATAACAAGTGGCAAGCCAATGAGTACTTTGAATGTACTCGCAAACAGCCCATGATATGAACATTGAAAGTGAAGGATAACAATAACATAACCTCTCGTTTAATTCATCTTGGTGGAATGATCATGAATATGCATAAAGTTAAAGAATTACTTTTGAAGAACAGGTTACAAATATCAATATATCTGTCGAGGGCTGAACCATCCGGGTTCACCCTATATGCCAAGTCATCAAACTTGGTCATATCGCTACTTTCATAATAACTCCTTTTTAGCACAACTCACACACACACTTGGTTTATGAGGAAATAACTGGACATAGTTTAAGCAGCACCACCCAACTGTCCTTGACCGTGGACACGGCTATTCCAATAGTTTTACACTCTGCAGAGGTAGTACACTGGACCCATGAGATCCCGGAAACTTCCGTGTCATCCACGACTCGCGGTATATATCATACCCGAGGTAAGTACCCGATCAATGCCTTTCCCCTGACGATACTAGACAAAGAGGTCCACTCGATTGGTACCTAGCCCACATGTTGTACGTCTTACGAGCACCGACTCTGGACAATATCAACCATGCAGGGACCAACGGTGTGCCTGGAACTCATAAAAATGGCATAGTCGTCCTACCTGGCACGACCCCATCACGAGAGTGACCACACATCACTCCCGCCACTAGTAATGTGGCTCTTTGCTAGCACCGACCAGAGTATTCAACACAACCCCGTCCCATAAGGGGTAACGTGGTCGTACTGGTAAGGTTGAGACAGTCGACACATCATAAATCTAATCCCATTTCCGAAACCATACTCACTCAAAATACCCGGTGCACCACTTCACCTAAAGTGGCCACCTAACTCATCATCACCCTCGGGCATTAGTGGCACCCGACGGGGTTTTCATAAATCTTTGATTTATACCAACAACATGCTCATGCTATTACTCTAGTATTACTTGTCAACATGATAATAGCGTGATCCTCAAAGGGGGTAGGATCAAGCTCAATGCATGTGCTCCGGAGGAGCCATCGGTAACATCACCTTAGTGATTTACCGGCACTTGTGATCATATGCAACGAAAATACTTGCTATCTTAACATGCATACTTGATAATAGCGAGGCCGCAGACGTTCTCAAGCCCCAACGAGGACAGAAATGGGCTTGGCATTACGCCGCCTACCTGCTGATGGTCGGAACATCGACGGAGAGGCAAGGGTTCGCCGGCAACGAGGAGGCCGCGGCAGAGGAGTTTCGGGAAGTGGTCGAGGAGGTAGCTAGGGGCACGGAAATGCTCGGGGAAGTTGGGGGAAAGCTTCCTGGGGTCGAGGGGATCAGTTTGGTGGGTCGAGGAACACAGGAGCCATCGTGTAGCCGGAGATCGACAAGAGCTCCGAGGTGGAGGGGCCTCGGTCGATCTCGAGCACGGGGGCTCTGCTGGTTTGCTGGGGTGGCTAGGGAGGTGCTAGTGGTCGTGGTGAAGCTGTCTGAGGGGTGCTGGAGCGAGGGGGAGGGCTATTTGTAGGCCCGTGATGGTGAGCCGATTCGGGAGCGCCGGTGACTCACCGTGGCGCGTATGGGGGTGCAGGGAGGAGCTCGGGTCGAAACCACGGTCTCAGGATGTGGTTTTGGACTGCCAGAACCATCTGCAACAAAGGGGGAGAGAGAGGAGTCGAGCATCCGTGGCCGCGCAACCTTGGCCGGTTCTGGTGCACGCGGGCACACGACGCACGATCTCTAGCGCGGGAGAGGAGGGGCCCTGAGGGTTGCTCGACGTAGAGGGGTTGTCGGTGAAAAGACCTCGATGACGCCTAGAGGGGGGTGAATAGGCTATTTAAAAACTTCTTCAGATTTGGCTTAAACCTCATGCGGAAATAAACTAAGAGGATACTTTTCAAGCACAAATCCTAAATGCAATAGGCACCGCAACGTGTATCAACAACACGATCTATCAAGATGGACACAATACAGTTACTAACAAGCACAAGCAAGTTACACAAACTTACTTGAGCTATCTCACACGACAAGTAGGTGAACGACACAAGATACTAGATCACACTATAGCACACGATATATCAAAAGCTGCAAGTGTGAACGTGTGGATATAGAGGGTATTCTTGAACAATTAATCTTGTACAAAGAAATAGCCAACACAATATAATGAGCACAAGCAATATGCAATGTATGTATGCTCAAGTAACACAAGTAAACCACAAGTAAGGAGTTAGGGTTAAGGATAACCAAGGTCACTGAGACAAAGATGTATCCCGATGTTCACTTCCTTGGAGGGAAGCTAGTCACCGTTAGAGAGGTGGATGTTACCACGAAGGCACACCAACGCCACGAAGGCTCACCCTATTCTCCCTTTTAGATAACACCACGAAGGCGTTTCTCAACCACTAGTGGTAAGCCTTTGAGGTGGCTTCCAAACCCTCACAACTTTTCCGGGGGGGGGGGGGGGTAATCACACGGATTGATTCCTCTCCGAAGAACTCCTACCGCCTAGGAGTCTCCAACCTCCAAGAGTAACAAGATCACGGGGAATGCTCAAAACTTGCTCAAATCTCATATAGCTTGGGTTGAGAGAAGGAGAGGGAGACGATCTATCTTTTTATTGGAACAACTCTCAAAGGGGCTCACAAATGCTCTTGGGATCTAAGATTTGGTGTAAGCAAATATGTGTGAGGTAGAAATGTGTTCTTATGAGGATATGGCTGTGTTGGGCACCCTCTCACGAAGTGGGAGGGGGGTATTTATAGTGGAGATGGGAAAGTGACCGTTGGGGTCACTTAAGTCTGACAGTGGCCGGACATCCGGTAGTTCTCGGATGTCCGGACTCCCACAAGGGGTCGGACGTCCGAGAGGGGTCGGTCGTCCGAGGGATGTAAATATATCAGGAACCACTGTGTAGTCGAACAGGGACCGGACGTCCGGAGGAAGGTCGGACGTCCGGCCCTCGGACGACAGGAGGAGGCCGGAAGTCCGAGTTATTTGACTCAAATTTCTCTGGTGCAAGGTTCCGGTTTTTCGAAGGGTGTCGGACGTTCGGCCCTCGAATGTCCGGAGAGAGCCGGACGTCCGGCCCTTGAACGTCCGGAGAGAGCCGAAAGTCCGAGTTATTTGACTCTGGATTTCTCTGGTATAAGGTTCCGGATTTCCGAAGTGGTCGGGTGTCCGTCCCTCGGACGTCCGGAGGAAGCCGGATGTCCGAGGTATTGGTTCTGTTTTCAGATAACAACAGAGCAGTGGAGATGTGGTATGAGCAGAAAAGTAGAGATGTAGTTTTGAGCAAGTTCATCGCAAAACCTGTGATCCCCTCTTAATAGTGCGGGATCCCTAAAGACTCAAGAATCATAAAAGGGTACTGATGATCCATACTTGAGTGTATACTTTTATTCGCTGATCATCACTCCGCGCCACTAACGTCAAAGGAACTGATACCTTTGAGATAGCCCTTTCACTTGAGCTTGATGTTGTTGTTTCTTCTTGGCTCAAGTTGAAAGCAAGACATGATGAAGTCTTCAAGTAGCTCTCCCATACACAATGTGGAAAGCCTAGCTTATGTATTCATCTTCATTTGTCCACCATGTGAACATCCACAAGAATCAAGCATGTAGTGCTCAGGAATACTTATCTTGATCGTGTCCTTGTTAGCACACGAGCTTGTCCTTATCAACACATGATCATTAACAATAGTTTCAATGATATATTCGTGCTGATCCACTTGAACTGGCACACCACAATCTTGATGACAATCACCACTTGACGTCATCCTTCATGGGTTGTATGCGATCTTCCTTTTGACGCAAGCCCATGGAAGCACACCTACCCCCCACATAGGACTCTCACAAAGACCATGGGTTAGTACACAAACACGTAATGGACAATGCTTACCACACCATGGGATCACCTGGTCCCTCTCAGTACATCTTATACGCTTTGTGTGTTGATCATCTTGATTTACCCTTTGTCTGAGATCTTGGTCAACCTAGTGTCTCTATGACCATTCTTTGGATAATACCTTGAATACCATCTTGGTCATCATATAAATTCCCTGAACCCAACAGATGGACTTCAAGATGTGCCTATGGACAAATCCTATAAATATAACTTAAGGCAACCATTAGTCCATAGGAATTTTCATCAATTACCAAAACCACATATGGAGATATATGCTCTAACAATCTCCCCCATTTTGGTAGTTGATTACAACCACTTCAAGAGAGCTTATATAAGGAAATAAGCATAACCAAGCGCACACATACAAAGCAATAATGCATGCGTGCAAGATGTAAATGCTTACGCAATAAAAGCAAAACCCTCTAAACATATCCAAAGTAAACTCTCTAAACTTCTCCCCCATTGGCATCGATTGCCAAAATGGACGAAAAGTTTAGAAAGCCAATATAGTAGGTGGTCCTCCAAAAAGTGTGTACTTCTGAGCAAATGAGTGCACAGAAATACACAAATACAATGATAAGTAGTTGGAGGATAACAAACTATATTGAGGACCCAAAGATTGCAAATAAAAGGATCGTATGCCACAAAGACATACAAAAATAGAGGCAAGCAATTAAAAGACTCCAGATGGAACAAACAATCATATGGTCCTTCGAACCACATGAATAAAAGATATCATGATAAAGGCAACAGAGTGTTTTATCAAAAACTAGAGAAGCTCCCCATGATTTGTGCACTAATGCGAGATTTTTGTATTTGATACAGGTGTACAAAATAGGATCGTAGCTCCCCCAAAATTAATAAAAACACACAACGAGTGCATGAAGATAGATGAGACAATAAGCATATCAATTGCACAAAACAAATGGTTTAGCAACATGTAAAAGAAGCAACTTAAGAATAGGCTCAACCAAAGTAATGTGTGTGAGTCATGGCAAAGCACTTGAGAAGACTGAGATAAGGATGAGCATTACTCATCAACATAGTCTTGATGAAATGAGATACAAAGTGCAAGACATATCATTCCCACACACACATACTAGAAAATGGGTTCACAAGCTTACTAATAAACAAAATAAGAACCAACGCTTGTGACAACCCATTGTGAAGATAGGAAGTAAGAACCTTGTCAAGAGGAGGGATACTAATTGAAATGGCAAAACCCTCATCAAGACAAGCATGAGGAAAAATAATCTTCACGGCCAAAGAGTGCATCAAGATGTAGGAAAATAAGATACGCACTCAAAACAAATCCTTTCACCAAGCCACCAAAAACTGAAAAAGGAAATGCAACGGTGGCCGTGAAAGAAAAGAGGATATCAATTAGAGATGTAACTTCTCTCATGTGTAAAAGATTCTAAGTAGAAGACCATCATGATGATATATATCCACAAAGAAGGATGTACACACGAAATGGTTACAAGAAGGAACAAACTAGATATCCAAAAGGAAGTCATAAATATATCAATGAGTTCTTTTGCTTGGAAGCAGCACATGGCCTAATATTTTCTTATTGTACAATACGAACTTCCAACATACGAACATCAAAGACATCCCAACTAGTACTAAGACATCATCGTTCGGATGCTTTGAGAAATCAAACAAGTACTACAAGAACGAATGAAGAGATTCATGCCATGATGCAACCTGGAAAAGAAAAGACAGGTTGGGGCCTTTGCAAGAAAAGAATGCATGAAGTGGATACTTGTTACCGAGACAACATTGGATTGATGTAGTAGATAGTTGTTCTTTGATCATCCTAACTTGGCTCCAATAATCACATGGTCTCAACACCTTCCTTATAGGTGAGCCGAGCATCCAATGCATCTCCAGTTGTTCCTGGAACAGCACAACAAACAAAATGGTGCCCAAACTCATTGGGACCACAGAGTTAGAAAACCAGCAATACATAGGACAAACTCCACATACATATGTGCATATAGATATGAATTTGAATTTCATGCACACTTTAGCCAATTTATGACAAGGTGGAGTTTCCCCTATATATTGGGTCAAAGAATGAAAGCAAGCAAAAGAAGTTGTATATAATAGATATGCATGCTCAAGACTCTCAAGAATCAACTCAACACAAAGTTGATAAGTCACCCAAAGACAAGGTATCAAGTGATAATAAGATCCTAAACAAAAGAACTATCACTTGAAGATTATCAATTAAAAGATACCTCAAGGAATGAGATATCCGTTGACACATGCCAAATAAAAGGAAACAAGAAACCAATTGAAGGAAAACAAACACGAGGTATCTAATTTCCAAAAGAGAGCTAGGTTCCAACACACCAAGCCCTCGACAAATTTTCATGATGGCACAAAGCATCATAAATAGCAAGACTTGCCTCCCATCAACACACACTTGATGGGGATCAAAAGATTTTATGATGGGTGAATAAAGAGAGTGTTCCAAAGAAAATAGGATAGCTCCCCCAAGGGACGTGCATTATATAGAATTTGCATTTAAATACAAAAATGCACAAGATGGGATCATCACTTTCTCTATATCTATAAAAACACTAGACATGTTAAAATAGATCCATAAGAGGCAAGGAAGACAAACGAAACACAAAATCCAATGTAAAGACGATTAGCAATTCCTATCACATGATGGGAATACCAATTGTCAAGGACAAGAAGTATTTTGGAAGTGATACTCATTGGTAGATCGCAAATATATCCAAGATCATCTTTACCCATAAAACGCAAGCAAATGAGACTTGTAGAGCTAACATGCCACCTAGGAACAAGATGATTTACAATATCAACACTAAGTGGCAACACCTCAAATGCACACATTTTCTAGGTTTGTAATATGCACATAGCATATTACTCCCCCATAATGTGATAAACCAACAATATTAACAAGTGGCAAATTAAAACCAACAACAGATAACTAATGGACCATATAGAGTTTGAATTTCTCATGAGTAAGACATACCACATAGAAACTAGATAATCTTGAAATATCAATACTAAGTGGTATTCCCCATGTATACACATTTATAGGATTGTGAGGTGTGCAAAGCACATCACTCCCCCATAATGGGATAATCCATTAATCTCTCACAAGAGCCAACAAAGATACAAACAAGATGCAAAAAGGCTCAATACAAGACTCACATGTACATGATATGCAAACCAACATACATGTACTCGATTACTCAAGATAAGCAAGTTGGAAGCACAACATATACAAACACATGCAAGGTACAAAACCACAACATGCAAAGGGGCAAGCAACTAACAATGTAAACAGTTTAAGTACAAGTTACCGTAATGAGGCACATTGGATATAAGATAGAAACTCGATAATCCAAATGACTCAGCTTGAGATAATATGAATGATGAAGATCCCTTAATTCTTCATTATGTATCCAAGTCTCTAATGTCCTCCATAGTCACCTATTGATCAAGTTTGAGCTTGTTGGTCCCCAACTACGTTGGGTCCTAAGAGGTTAATTAGAATAGGCTTGGCAACCCAAATAGTTCTTTTCTTGACACCATTTTGAGTACCAACAAACTTGACAAACACATTGCCAACCTTATCCTTCCCAAGGGAATAGATATCATCAATAGTGATTGGGTTGGATAAGTTACCTCTTGTGCAAGACGAAGCGACCTGACCCTTCTCACGACATAAGTAGCAATATCTACCCTTTGCTTTCTTCCCAGTTGATTTCTCACCTCGGGGAGTGTTGGCTTGGGTCTTATTGGGAAGAGTCCTTCCTTCAACTTGTAGTTGAGTATGTGATTGAGTTTGTGGCTACTTCCCTTGTTGCTTGTGACTTTGAGACTTCGTCTTCAGAGGGCAAGATCTAACATGGTGCCCTTTAAGTTTGCACTTGAAGCAAATGATTTTGGCCGAATTCTTGACTTGTTCTACGCCCCTCTTGTTCTTGTTTGAGTTTACTCCAACATCATTTTTGTCATTCAGAGATGTTTGCTCACACAGGACGTTGTTGAGTGTGGACATCCCTTCATGACACTGTTCCAAGTCTTTCTTCAAAGAAGTGACTTGGGACTTGAGCTCTTCGATTTCCTCTGCACGGTTAGTATCAACGCAAGTACTAGAGGAAGTGTAAGCTTCAATGTTAGAGCAAGAAGGCAAGGAAAGTAATTCATCACATGAGGTAGCAACATTATGAGTAGACGAATTACGAGGACTAGCACATGGAAATATAGTACTTTGACTAGAAGTAGTGCCATTATCCACATGAGGCTCACTTGATGTTACCTTGGTGATGATAGCCTCATGAGCTAACTTTTGCACATTATGGGATGTTAGAAGATCGGATGAGAGCTTGTGAGCATTACATAGTTTTCTTCTAACTTCCCATAATTGCTAGTTAGTAAGTCAAGTTGAGGACGTAGCTCAATATTCTCCTTCAATGTTGATACTTCAAATGAGGTAGAGTTAGATGTACAAGTATCATCAACAATATGAGAGGAGTAAGTAGCAAATAGAGACCTCTCATGAGTAGATTGAAGCTCCTCATAGATCTTAGAGGTTTTGATGAGCTCTCCCTTGACATTATTGCATTCAAGGAGAAGGACCTCAAAATCCTTTTTAAGTTTATCATGAGCAACTTCAGTCTCTCCTTTTGAAGATCTTAAGTCTCTACATGTTTGATGACTCTTCTCAAGTTCATGTTCAAGTTGTTCACTTTTAGCTTGTTCATGATTAAGTGAATCATTACAATATTCAAAGTAAGCAAGAACATCTTGGAATCTTTGAAGAGCGTTATTTTTAGCTTTATGAAGAATTTTACTGATCACATAGATATTTTCAGTCAAGTCATCATCATCATCCTCATCGCAAATATCATCGTTATTGCACAGGGAAGATGATACCTCATTATTTCCTCTTGCCATGAGGCACATGTGAACTCGAGCAGTTGATGATGACTCTTTTGGTGAATTAGATTCTTCATTAGTCAAAAGTACTTCATATTTCTTGATTTCCCCTAAATGATTAGTCACAGAGCAACTAGGGAGAAACAAGATATTTTGATCAAGAGGACACGGGAAAGCAGGCATATCACCACAGACATTTGTCGAGGGATCTTTAGGTGAAATGCATGACCTATCAACACAATAATTTACACTATGTGTGGTGCTAGATATGCTCGTGTCCATAGAGGCTATGACATTTTCATCAACATATATTTCTTCACTCACCATGTTATTACCTTGTGAGATTGAAGAAGCTGAGGTGTGCAAGCAATCGGATATGGAAGTAGTGGTGGACTCTTTATGATCGAAAAGAGTGAAGAGCTCATGCACCAACTCCTTCATCATAATATCGTCTTCATCAAGATTGGACCCACCATATATATCTTCAAGTTTAGTCGAAACTTAATGAGCTGACTTGCAAGTCGAGATAGACTTAAACACTTCAGGACTTATGGTTCGATGGATGGCAAGAAAAGCCTCACAATCAAGATACATTTCATTAGGTGATGAATATGCATCATCCTTTTTGTCGGCAATCCCTGCAAGAACAATTCGTAAAGTATTTGGGTCCATGGCCCGAAAGTGATGAAGCATACGAATTCTCCATAGGGTATAATTTGTGCCATCAAAGTCAAAGGTGTCATTGTGCACTAATCGAATAGTCGACATCGATACTGTCGGGACCCCGATCCTAAGCCATAGGAATCCAGCCTGTAACACATCGCATCCCTTTGTGGTCTCACGCACGGTTAACTCCACGGCTGCAGCCTTACCTTAGCCGGGACCGTTTGCGTCTTTTGACTCACGTATGCGATAGTGTCGCTAGCAATCCAATGTCAAAGAACCCGGATCGACATGTCTAGTCATAAGCCAAAGTGGCAGTACCGCACAAGGACAGGCATACATGACCCAACAAAGCAGGTGTCGGTCATCAGCGAATGTAGACGAGTCGTAGCAGGCTACAAGGACTCCATTACATCGCATGACATTTCCCCAAAGGGGACAGACACAACAGCTAAGAAGGACACATGCCGGTTAACCAATGTGTCTGGAGCAGTAGCGAACTACCAAGGCTCGTTGGATCACAAAGGGGCATTTCCTTGTAAGGAGTGCTACTAAAGTTCACGACTAGGTAATCGAACCCCATACATATCAAGGACGACACACGTACGCATGGCATACCGATATGTATAGATACATCGATGGCATCACAACATAACCATAAACATACAACCTTTATTTAAGAGGCTCGGAAGAGCCACACACATAATATTACACATTAAGGGTCTCATGACCCATAATAGCAGTCATACAAATACAAGCCAGCGGAGGAGTTATAAACTGCCTGGGTACAGACAGGGCAACTAGAAGGCACATGGCTTGACTATACTACAGAGCCGACGTAGGGCCAGATCGTAGCTGGGACACCAGCTACTCGTCGTCGTCGATGTCTACGAAGAACCCTCCATTTGGGTCATTGGCAACCTCTGCAACATTTATTAAGCAAACATGAGTACGAAGGTACTCAACAAGACTTTAGGATGGCTAACTACTCATGCAAGGTATCAAAAGGTATTGTGGGGTTTCATGCGGGAAGCCAGCATATGACTCGTGGCTAGACACTTACATTTTTAAATAATTTTGACAACTTGATTTCTCGCACACGAGTCCACTAACACCACAACAATACACTATCGTGGAATCATTCCGTCGCCGTACGGAAATGCCGTCCACGACACTCACGCTTATCTTGGCAATTTTATGAGTAGCCGTTGAAGTTATCTATGAACAACATATGTCTCCAAGTAGTCCATATCCGCGGACGCGGCTATTCGAATAGATCATAACCCTGCAGGGGTGTACTTCGTCACACACGCTCTCACCACTTATCGCCATGTGCACGTCATGCACCTCGGCAACCTTCAAGCGGAAGCCCAGCGAGGGAGTCGGCCACGACCGTTAACCACACTAGTACCTAGTCCAGGTTTATCGCCTATCTGAGAGTAACCCGTACGGAAGTCCGGCCGAGGTTTCCGCCACGGCCTCAAACGATGTGCGCAGGGTTCCCAAGCCCACCATCCGGGTGCCACTTGGTACACCGTGCCACTGCCTACCGCATCACGGTCCACCTCTCAGGTCAGCACCACGCACGGCCTCCAGCATTACTATAAACACCAGAAACTACTTGCAACTCCTGGACCGAGTACTACGCGATTAATAGGCCGAGTGGGGTCATATTTCAGGGCCCAGCATGTGGTAGTATCTAGTCTTGGAATACATACACGGAACTCAGTTCCTAAGGACGGTTCCAATGAAACAACCCGCCATGTACTCCTACACAGCCTTTCACTGGTACCTTTACCAAATCAAGTTCAACACACAACCTTTGCTCATCAAACACATTCCACAATTTTGTTCATCTCCCAGATGATAGACCATACACAACTCTAAGCATAGCATGCATAGCAGGATAAGGCACATCATAGCTCAAGCAACTACCAGGTATGCTAGGTTGCAAGGTTCGGCTATTTACTGTGACAAGGTTAAGTCATGCAAAGGAAGTGGGTTCAACTATCGTGGCAAAAGCAGTTGAAGCATTTGATCTTAAATGCAATAAATAGGTGCAGGAGCAAGAACATGGGATTTATCGGGATGATCAAAAGGGTTGCTTGCCTTGTTGCTCAGAGGAGGAACGATATCCGTCAGACGGATATTCGGTGGAATCCGGGGGTGCGGAGCCTACCGAAATGAATGGCAACATTCAATAACAATCATATGCACTCAAAATGATGCATGAGCATAGCATGAGAATGCAAGGTGATAAGTTGTTATAATCAATATGTATTAGGTTTAGAGTTGATTTGAATCACATTCGGATATCAATTCCAAACGGGGTATTCGGATACCATTTTAATTGATTCGACCTGATGCTCAGATCAACTTGCTGTTAACATGCATGAAATGTCATGTTATGGTACTGATTTTTAATTAGGACAGTGGTGATCATTGTATTCATAATGAAATTTGAATAATTTTCCAAATTCCATTTTTAAAGTAATTATAAGAATTGAATTATTCCTTATTCCACAATTTAGGGTTCTGTAACTTTTTCAAACATAGTTGAAAATAGCATATTCAGAATCCTTGAATTTTTCTGATACTTTTCATATATAAATTATTTTCATTGGAGTTACAGATTAATTTCTATGATTTTTACAAGTTTTAGCAATTTCCTGGAATTAGTTTTATACTGGAAATTCTAATTATTGCATCAGACTAACGTCAGCAGGTCAGCCGACCTGTTTCAGGTCAAACCTGATAGGGGGGACCCACTGGTCAGCCTCTCTGGGACTAATCCCGCGCTGACCAGCCCTAATTGAGGTTTGACTTGGCCTTGGGCCCACTTGTCAGCGAGTGATTAAGTCCTGAGCTGCTGGGTTAGCTTTGCCACGTCGACCCCCACCGGAGGGTGGTCGCCGGCGACCAGGCCCGCGGCGGAGGGCTCGCCGGAGGCGACCTAAACGGCGCTGCACAGCACCAAAACGCACGCGGTTTGCAGCTACGGCACGCTGGCGAAGTGGCCGATGTGGCAGGAGCATCAGGGGAGGCTAGGGTCGCCGGAAGAGGCGCCGGCGACGAGCCGGAGCAGCGGCCAAAGCTCCGCCTTCTATGAGAGACGGCTCTAGGGCACGGGAAGGGCAGCTGGAGGGCTCGACACGCTCCTGGAGGCTCCAGGAGCTCGAATCCTAGCTCGAGCGTGTGGATCGGACACCACAGCGACGACGACGACATGGCCGGCGGCGAGGAGCTCTCGGCCTTGGTGGGACTCTAGGCTACGATGCACGGGAGAGCGTGGGGCGAGAGGGGAAACGACGACGAGCTCACGGCGGTTCCGATGGTGGTGAAGAGGGGCTCGGGGATGCGCCGGAGAGAGCGAATCGACGGGAGAGGTCCGGCGGCCGGAGGTGGAAGACGACGGCGTTGGGGGCGATGCAGAGCTTGGGGAAGCTTCGGCTTCTGCAGAGATGACCAGGGCGACGAGGCGGAGCTAATAGACTACTCGGAGGCGGGATCCCATGGCTAGAGGTGCTGCGGCTCGAGCTCGAGCTCGGCTCCAATGGCGGCAGCAGGAGGGAGGCAAGATCCGAGAGGTGAGGAAGAACGGTGCTGGGGAATGGATAGGGGAGGCCTCAGGGGGCTTATCCCCAGCCTTGCCAGCGCGAGGCGGCGGCCAGGCAGGCGCACAGGTGCGTGGCCGCGCCGGAGGAGGCGGCGGCCACCTCCTGCTGCCTACTGGCGCGAGGGAGGGGACGAGCGAGGGAGATGGGCCGGGCCAGGCTAGGCGACAGGTAAGGGTTTCCCATTTTTTTCTGTTTTTGTTTTTCTGTTTTGCTAACTATTGTTTTGCTAATTATTTCAGCTCCAAAACAAAAATTAAAAACTATTTTAGACCTCCTGAAATATTGTTATAACATTCCCAACCATTTCCAAAGTTTTCAACATTTTTGGAAATTTATAGATTCTCATTTCAAATTTTAAGTTTGAAACCAGTGGCTTTTGCATTAATTTAAAAATGCTTAAGGTGTCAAGAAAATAGTTTCCTCCAATGCTCATTTACTTTCATGATTTATCAGAAAGTTTGAACATTTCTTGAGGCCATTTTGGGTTCATTGATTTGAACTAGTTTGAGATTTTCTTTAATTGAAATAGTGGCTAGGGTTTTGAGTTTTTCCTTTGCCACTTTATTGTTTTTGTTGAAACTTCTTAGATGCAAATGCAAAGAAGACATGAGCACAAGACTAACTTGCTTAAGGGTTAGGGATGTCACAGATACTCTCTAGGTCGCGAAACCTAATTAAAGAGAGACCTTTCTCTGATACCAATTGAAAAGACCTTGATGACGCCTAGAGGGGGGTGAATAGGCTATTTAAAAACTTCTTCGGATTTGGCTTAAACCTAATGCGGAAATAAACTAAGAGGATACTTTTCAAGCACAAATCCTAAATGCAATAGGCACCGCAACGTGTATCAACAACACGATCTACCAAGATGGACACAATACAGTTACTAACAAGCACAAGCAAGTTACACAAACTTACTTGAGATATATCACATGACAAGTAGGTGAACGACACAAGATACTAGATCACACTATAGCACACGATATATCAAAATCTGCAAGTGTGAACGTGTGGATATAGAGGGTATGCTTGAACGATTAATCTTGTACAAAGAAATAGCCAACACAATATAATGAGCACAAACAATATGCAATGTATGTATGCTCAAGTAACACAAGTAAACCACAAGTAAGGAGTTAGGGTTAAGGATAACCAAGGTCACTGAGACAAAGATGTATCCCGATGTTCACTTCCTTGGAGGGAAGCTAGTCACCGTTAGAGAGGTGGATGTTACCACGAAGGCACACCAACGCCACGAAGCTCACCCTATTCTCCCTTTGAGTACCACCACGAAGGCGTTTCTCAACCACTAGTGGTAAGCCTTTGAGGTGGCTTCCAAACCCTCACAAACTTTTCCGGGGGGTAATCACACGGATTGATTCCTCTCCGAAGAACTCCTACCGCCTAGGAGTCTCCAACCTCCAAGAGTAACAAGATCACGGGGAATGCTCAAAACTTGCTCAAATCTCATATAGCTTGGGTTGAGAGAAGGAGAGGGAGACGATCTATCTTTTTATTGGAACAACTCTCAAAGGGGCTCACAAATGCTCTTGGGATCTAAGATTTGGTGTAAGCAAATATGTGTGAGGTAGAAATGTGTTCTTATGAGGATATGGCTGTGTTGGGCACCCTCTCACGAAGTGGGAGGGGGGTATTTATAGTGGAGAAGGGAAAGTGACCGTTGGGGTCACTTAAGTCTGACAGTGGCCGGACATCCGGCAGTTCTCGGATGTCCAGACTCCCACAAGGGGTCGGACGTCCGAGAGGGGTCGGTCGTCCGAGGGATGTAAATATATCAGGAACCACTGTGTAGTCGAACAGGGACCGGACGTCCGGAGGAAGGTCGGACGTCCGGCCCTCGGACGACAGGAGGAGGCCGGAAGTCCGAGTTATTTGACTCAAATTTCTCTGGTGCAAGGTTCCGGTTTTTCGAAGGGTGTCGGACGTTCGGCCCTCGGATGTCCGGAGAGAGCCGGACGTCCGGCCCTTGAACGTCCGGAGAGAGCCGAAAGTCCGAGTTATTTGACTCTGGATTTCTCTGGTATAAGGTTCCGGATTTCCGAAGTGGTCGGGTGTCCGTCCCTCGGACGTCCGGAGGAAGCCGGATGTCCGAGGTATTGGTTCTGTTTTCAGATAACAACAGAGCAGTGGAGATGTGGTATGAGCAGAAAAGTAGAGATGTAGTTTTGAGCAAGTTCATCGCAAAACCTGTGATCCCCTCTTAATAGTGCGGGATCCCTAAAGACTCAAGAATCATAAAAGGGTACTGATGATCCATACTTGAGTGTATACTTTTATTCGCTGATCATCACTCCGCGCCACTAACGTCAAAGGAACTGATACCTTTGAGATAGCCCTTTCACTTGAGCTTGATGTTGTTGTTTCTTCTTGGCTCAAGTTGAAAGCAAGACATGATGAAGTCTTCAAGTAGCTCTCCCATACACAATGTGGAAAGCCTAGCTTATGTATTCATCTTCATTTGTCCACCATGTGAACATCCACAAGAATCAAGCATGTAGTGCTCAGGAATACTTATCTTGATCGTGTCCTTGTTAGCACACGAGCTTGTCCTTATCAACACATGATCATTAACAATAGTTTCAATGATATATTCGTGCTGATCCACTTGAACTGGCACACCACAATCTTGATGACAATCACCACTTGACGTCATCCTTCATGGGTTGTATGCGATCTTCCTTTTGACGCAAGCCCATGGAAGCACACCTACCCCCCACATAGGACTCTCACAAAGACCATGGGTTAGTACACAAACACGTAATGGACAATGCTTACCACACCATGGGATCACCTGGTCCCTCTCAGTACATCTTATACGCTTTGTGTGTTGATCATCTTGATTTACTCTTTGTCTGAGATCTTGGTCAACCTAGTGTCTCTATGACCATTCTTTGGATAATACCTTGAATACCATCTTGGTCATCATATAAATTCCCTGAACCCAACAGATGGACTTCAAGAAGTGCCTATGGACAAATCCTATAAATATAACTTAAGGCAACCATTAGTCCATAGGAATTGTCATCAATTACCAAAACCACATATGGAGATATATGCTCTAACAGTCGGGGAAGAGGTTGGACACCTCGGGGGAGGCTGGAACTGGCCGAGAGTGTCGCCCCCACGTCGGTGGCTTCCTGTAGCGCGCCCAGAGCGTAGTTTTTCCATGCCACGTCATGCTGGTGCGCTCCGAGGTACTTTGGACGTGTCTAGCATGTCCTGGCACTGGCTGGGAGTGAGGCTAGCCGTTTGGGTCTCGTGTGAGCTTCGGCTCGTCAAGGGAGACAAGGAAAATTGGTGCTGTCAGCCTTGAACTGAAGCTTAGATTGGGGTTTTTGGCATTTCTACTTTGAACGAGTGAGGGGCCAGTTGACTGGGGTTGGGCATTGATATTGGCCACCTAATCTATGAGTTTGGAGCAAAGGGGTTGGGTTTAGCTGTGGCTAAGAGGGCTTTTACCCATCTGTCAGAAGGTGCTCGGCAGTGGTTTGAGGGGGTTGCACCCCACCACTAGTGTTGCAACTTAACAGGTTTGGGTTTGGTGCTAAAACATGGGGTTTCACCAAGTTTGAGCTCCATTGGGCAAGTTTAGCTTTGTAAACTTGAAAACACCACTATTTGACCAGATATGTCCCTTCCAAAGAGAGTGTGGGCAAACTAAGTCCCACAAATCCCTTTTTTGGTGTGGAACCCTCATTTGAGGTATTAGGCACTCCTGCAAAGTTTCAGCATCATAGGACAAACTTTGCTATGTAGAGTTGCTCTAACTCCAATCTGAATAGAAAGGGTTTTTGGGTTATTTGGGGTCCTTAATCACCTTGGATCAAAGTGATACTTTATGTGGACACCAAATATGGCTTAGGGATACCACTGGAATTTTCTAGGATTTTATTGAGAATATTTCCCTTGGAAATATTTCAAAAGGTCAAAACAAACAGAATGGTTTTCACGGTTTTACTCAAATAATTATAATATAAATAGGGGTTAAAAAGCTTATGTATGGAAAATATATGTCCTTGTGATCATCTCCAATTTAAGCAGGCAGAAAAGTATTTTTCCATGTAGGAATACCATTTCTGGCCTCAAAAATGGACATGTAAATAAAATAAGAAAACAATTCTAAACATAATTATTTTGTGGTTTTGGAATACTAAGATAAGTTAAAATCAGATCACCAACTTTGGGTAGAAACCAATCTGGCCATCAAGGGCAAGTAGTGCAAGTCAAAGTAGGGTTTTACCTTGATCAGAAACTAGAAGAGGGTTTTGAAAATAATTCAATACTGTAAAATGGGGTTTTATCATCACATGATCATCACACAAGTCATTCAATGACAAACATGGCACTACATCATTAGTTTTGAAAAAGTTTTAACAAGCTCAGATTTTTGCATTACAGAGAAAGTGGTAGTAAAAACAGGGTGTGACAGACCTATCCCCCTTATAAGAATCTCATCCCCGAGATTCCTAAGCTAGGTGCTAAAAAGGTCCGGAAACTCAGATCGGAGATAGTCTTCACGCGCCCATGTTGCTTCGGCTTCGGTGTGGTTGCTCCACTGAACCTTGAAATACTTGATGGCACGACTTCTGGTGCAACGCTCTCCTTCATCCAGAATGCGGACTGGCTTCTCGCGGTAGGTGAGATCCGGCTGAAGGTCTAATACGTCTCAAACGTATCTATAATTTTTTATGGTTTCACGTTGTTATCTTGTCTTCTTTGGTTGTTTTATGTACCTTTTATATATTTTTTGGGACTAACTTATTGATTCAGTGCCAAGTGCGAGTTCCCGTTTTTTCCGTGTTTTTGACTCTTTTTAGATCTGATTTTGGAACGGAGTCCAAACGGAATAAAAACCCCGAAATGATTTTTTCCCAAACGGAAGAAGACCAGGGGGCCTTTGGGCCAAGCCAGGTGGGCTCCAGGGAGCCCACAAGCTCCCACCACGCCACCAGGGGGAGGTGGCGGTGGGCAAGCTTGTGGCCACCCTGGCCGCCCCCTGACCTAGGTCTTTGATCAGAAACTAGAAGAAGGTTTCGAAAATAATTCAATATTGTAAAATGGGGTTTTATCATCACATGATCGTCACACAAGTCATTCAATGACAAACATGGCACTACATCATTAGTTTTGAAAAAGTTTTAACAAGCTCAGATTTTGGCATTACAGAGAAAGTGGTAGTAAAAACAGGGTGTGACATTTGTCTTCCTTCCCCATCATTATTCTAATTTCCATCCTAAGTGCCAACATATCTTGCTTACGCTCATCCATTGCATGAGTGCTCAAAATCGAAAGGGAGAGGATCATTTTGACTTGTGCCTCACAAGTGGTCTGGGGATGAGTCAAAATAAGATTCCGAAGGAGACTAAGTGTGAGGTTTAGTAGATTAAGTTCTCAATTAGAAAATATTTTATCTCTGAACCCATATCCCACTTCTTGCACGCAAACACCATTTGGAGAGTCACGGACAGCGAGAGCTCTTGCACCTTTATGTTCTTACTTTGCTAAATTCAGTACTAGATATAGACTCTTGCTTGTTATTGTCTTGACTTGAATTGCATATCTCACTTGCTTTACTTTGAAGTTCTTATATGTGTGTTAGCATGTCACCACAGAAATTATTGTGTTATCAGTTATCTACTCGAGGACGAGCATAAATTAAGCTTGGGGATGTTGATACGTCCCAAACGTATCTATAATTTCTGCTTGTTCCATGATCTTTTGGGTGACAATGTTATATGTTTTGCTACAGTTTTATATCATTTTACACATATTTGGACTAACCTACTAACTCAGTGCACCCAATGCCAGTTTCTGTCTGCTGATGTATATTTTGCATGAGCTTTTACCCAATTTTCCGAAGCCCGGAAAAATCCAGAAAATATATAAAAGAATCAGCGAAACAGAAGCTTCGGGATCCCCGAAGGAGGGCTGGAGGGGGCCAGGGGCCTCCCAGGCGGCCTGCTGGCGCGACCATGCCCTAGGCTGCACCAGGAGGTCGCCTGGGTGGGTCCCACCTCCCCTGGTGCCCTCCTTTGGCCTATATATAGAGATCTGTGAGGAAACCCTCGCAAACTTTCTGGAATCGCGAATTTCTCCATCGTACCGCCGCCGCAGCACTTCCAAGATCGGGAGCGTTAGGAGACCTCTTTCCAGCACCCTGTCGGAGGGAGGATTAACCTCCGGGAGCTTCTCCACCGCCATGGACGCTTCCCGGACGTGCCATGAGTAGTCCTCCTTGGACCATGAGTCGATGACCAGTATCTATGTGATGTCTTCTCTCCAATCTTGTGCTTCAATGGTTAGTCCTAGTGAGCTGCCCTACATGATCAAGGCATCTATGTAATCCTCTTGCTTTTGCTATGCTCGGTTTGTTGGGATCCCATGGATTATGAGATTATGTTCAGATTGGTACGAGTTATATATTTGATTATCATTTTATATTATGTTCCTTAGTGATTCATGCATGTTCTCCGTTGCTTTTTATTGCTTTGGCCAAGTAGTAGATCGTAACTCCAAGAGGGAGTGTTATGCATGATTGTGGGTTCGGGCCCCTCGATGTCTAGCTTGAGTGACAGAAACATGAGACTAGGGGATGTGCTTGTTGCCACCAGGGAGAAAACAACGGTGCTTGTGACCACGGTTGCAAGGATTGTTTACCTTACACATAGTTCGTTAATGCAGTTGTTCGTTGCTTTGAGTTTACACTTTGGGTGGGATTCACAACTTAATACCGGAGAGATGTTCTGGATAGATATCTCAAGGTGGATGATTAGTAAGTAGATGCTCATGAATAAATGATCTACTTGTCTTGGCGTATTGCCCATTACTATTGAACCTGTAACTATCAAGGATCATAATTAGCATTGCGGTGCGATCATAATTCTATCAATTGCCCAACTGTGATTTGTTTACCCTAGCATGGTTGTTTATCGTCTTTTTAAAGAGATACATCACTTGTGAACGTCATGTGACTTTGGTCCATATCACTATCATTGTTTACGCCTCCATCATTTACCACTTTCATTTAGTTTTCCGTTGCAATCACTATTACCTTCCCGCTTGTGTTTTGATCCTTTGCAAACTACAAGGCGGGAGAGATTGACAACGTCTCTGCACTCGTTGGGAGCAAAGTTATTTGTTGTGTATGCAGGTCCACGTCTTCTGCTAGCGCCAGGGTGGAAGACACCTACTTGTTGAGCCTCGGAGTCCCCCTGGTTTGATAAACCTTACAGTCTTTGTGTGAGGGAAATTTGCTGTTGGCTACATCTCCACCTTCCACTTGGGGTATCCAACAAGGGGCGAGAAGTATATACATCAACTCGTCATCAACCGTTCAAGGACTTGGTTCTTCAGGGTTGGGGGAACTTTGGACCCTGAAATAGGGAAGTGCCGTTGGACGGACGAGTAACTTGCAATACCCATCAACAAGCTTCAGAAGTATATCACTGCAACGCAGGAAGGGATGTTCATTCCCGATAGAGAGAAGGAAAAGCCGACTGAGGCCTTAGGGAAAGCTGAGCACCTTGGACGAACACGAGGCACACCAGGCTCCGTTCCATGGGACGCAGGCAGTTATAAAATCCGGGAGAGAAAGAGGAAAGCGGAGCTGAGCGACATGCAACAGATCCAAGCAAGACTACAAAAGCTTGAGGAACTTGAGAGCCAGCGAGCTGCCGGCCAACCATCTCAGCAGCACGAAGCTACCCCAGAAGGTACCCCGCCATCTTAGCGGAGAAGCAGGGTTGCTTCCACGGAGCCCGTTCAGCATGACTTCACGGCTCCTAGCTACCCCGTGGATATTATCGCGGAGGCTCAACATTGTGAGTTTATGATGAAATGTCGGAACCTCACTTTCAAGGTGGTTGTCGGCTCTATTGCACCTCCTGAACCCAACGGAACTTTTCACTGCCTTCCGATTCCACATGGCTATGATGTTTTGATGGTGGATCAAGTAATGGAGGGATTTGAGGAGCTCGAGCTTGACCACCCTACAGGTGAAGGGGAGAATCAGCTGGTTCATGCTCTGAGGAGTACATATCTTTGGCAGAAGGAGTTCATCAAGCTTCCAAACTGGACGCCTCCGTCTCCTCCTCCTCCTCCTCCGGCGAGTCAGGGCACTCTGCCTCCTCCCCCTCCTCCTCGTCCTCCTCCTCCGGTGAGTGATCAGGGCACTCCTCCTCCTCCTTCGGCGAGTGATCAGGGCACTCCGCCTCCTTCTCCGGCTCCTCTGATGCGTGAGGGCACTTCGCCTCCTCCTTCGCCTAGTCGGCAACGTCGAAAGACAAACGCCTCCGCTCCGGCTCCTCCGGCGCGTCAGTTCAGTCCGCCTCCTTCTCTCAAGCGGAAGAGATACGCCTCCTTATCTCCTGCGGCTAGCAGTACAAGCACAGGCGGGAGGCAATTCAGATACGGTCCATCTCTCAAGCCTCTAGAAAAGTTACCATATGATAGGACCAAGAAGGAAAACGAGGACATATGTCGTGCCAAATTGAGGGCCACTTTGCAAATATAACTCCACCTCAGAAGGAGAAGCTAGATCCGGTGAAAGTGGAACGCACTATCAATCAGCTGAAGCGACCATCACAGCCTCCGCCGGATTCCAACTATGACCGCATTCTTAAAAAGACATATGCACAAGCGTGGCGATCGGGAACTACTTCCAGTGATCCAAGGAGAAGAGGGAAAACAATTCCCCAGCTCGGCCAACAGGAGAAGCAATCGTGCCCCCCGCTCAAGGTGTCTAGCGATATCGTCGTTGCTAATCATCTGAGGATGGTGCCCGGTACCAATCGTGATGATTACTTGGGGGATGAGGTAATAAAAGAACAATATAAATACGTGCGTGGGAAGCCTCTCGTCAAACCTGGTCATCCTCATCTAACAATGATGATGCACAAATTGCATGAGTGGTACATGAAAACCTGCAGGGAGTCTGAGAAAGATGCTATGTATGTGGCAGTGAAACCAGAGCACGAATTCATTGGACTTCCCGTGATTCCTATTAAATTTGAGGAGTTATTTCAGTTATACAATCAACTGGCCCTCGACAAACAACTCATGACTTCCTACTGTCTGTAAGTCTCTAGCTCAGATCGTTCATTGCATGTATATATAATTATCCTCACTATGTATATTATGCAGATTGAAGATCGTTGAATTAAAAAAAGCAGGAATCATCGATGTTGGGTTCATTAGCCCAGATGCCGTAAATGAATTGATGGTACGAGACTCACTCAAAGAGAACGAGGAGAACTTGCTAAACTCGTTCCTTATACATCAAAACAAAAGGGAAATAATCTTTCCTTACAACTTCAAGTGAGTGTTGGTGTCTTCTCTGTATACTTGGTTTCGCTTACTCGAGGTTAAGTAATGTAATTGATGAGTTATATATGCGTGCCCAGATACCACTTTATTCTGCTATCCATTGACGTTGGCAGGGCATTAGTAATTGTCTTAGACTTGAGACGTAAAGCCGAAGAGGTTTATGAGGATATGACTGAAATTCTCAAGAAGTAAGTCGAGTCCATACCGGGACCATATCAGCATGCAACTTTCGTTCATGGGCTGATATGAAGTAATCATTTTCTTTGCCTGGAAGGGTTTGGAAGAAGTTTGCCAAGAAGGTTCCCGGTCTAAACAAAGAGTTGCGATTTACGCACCCCAAAGTAAGTAGTACTAGCTAGTTCCGCGCATCTCTAATTGATTCAAATTTTCATAAATATATCATTACCATGCTTGCTTACAAGTTCGATTGAACTCTATTCTCGTAAAGTGTATGTACGAGAAAGAAGGGACTGTTTTATGTGGATACAACGTATGCGAGTTCATTCGCCACTCGACCTGTGAGTGGGGCTTCTCTAAGGAACTATTTGAAGTACGTAAATAATATTCACAATTTTATTTTATATATTACCATTAATTGTGTTGACTTTTATTCATATATATGCATGTATTGACCCCCTTCTTTAAATTAGATCTACGAGATGCGGGATCAACTCCTACCATATGATCGCACACGAGCAATTCAAGAGGAATTGGTGGGATTCTTTCTTGACCACGTCATACCTAAAGATGGAGAATACCATGTGGATTTGTGATTGGATCTTAATTAGATCATGTCAGGGATTGTAGAAGATGTTATATTGTATATATATATGTTTGGGATTGTAAATGGTTTCCTTCATTTTCTTATTAGCTAGCGTCAAGTTCTTTCTATATGTATAGTAGCTAGCGTCGACCAAGCACGAAGAAAGAGAGGACACTTCTCTCTATTATCTAGCTAACACAATATGAAACCACAAAATTAACCCTCCAAAACCTCCAACCCTCCCCCCCCATTCAAAAGAAAACAAAAACCCCAGCTCCGGCCACATGCTGACGCGTGGATGCAATTTGGTCCCGGTTGGTGTGACCAACCGGGACTAAAGTTCCTCCTGCATGGGCTCCCCGCAGCGACCACGTGGACCTCCTTTGGGCCCGATTGATAAGCCAACCGGGACGAAAGGTTTGGGACTTTAGTCCCGACCCTTTAGTCCCGGTTTAGGAACCGGGGCTAATGGGCCTCTGGAACCGGGACAAATGGGCCTTTTTCTACTAGTGGTCACTCGCAGCAGCCTCCCGCACCGTCTCACAATGGCCGTGCCCTGCTCGTGCTACCCGCCTCGATGGTTCCTGGAGAGATAAAGAGGGAGGATATAGAGAGGGGGTGGAGCATAAGAAGGGGATGGCGGAGCACGGGAAGGGGGGCCGGAGGCCTAGCGGCGAAAGCAGAAGCTTTGCTGGCTGGAGGATCGAGGCTGGTGCCGCCAGTGACTGAATTGGGAGGCGGGCGACATGGTGGCACCTGCGAGAGATAGAATCATAAGAGAGAGAGATAGAGAGAAGTGAGGTGGGGTATGATGCGGGTGGACAAGGTGGGGTAGTTGGGCTGCAGGTGGTGGGATGGAGAGAGACAGAACATGGGGTAGGGTGGGCTGCAGATGTGTGGTGGATATTGCTCCCATGTCATCGATCAATGGGATCAATCCGTGGGCTGTGTTTCTTCTTTGTCGTGTGCCTATTTTTATTAAAGACGACAAAGATCTTTGTCGTCTGCATTTTTTATTACAGACGTTAAAGTGAGCTCTTTTCCGTCTATGTTCATTTTTGTAGACGACAAAGTTTATTTTACCATTAGTTTTTATTTGCCGTCTGCTAATGACAGCAAACCCTTTCTTTGTCGTCTGCCCGACGATAATCAGACGGCAATGACATTGCGTGATGGCAAATTAGCTGTTTCCTGTAGTGATCCCGGAAATAATCCTAAAGGTTATGAAAATTCTTATGGTAACTCTTATGGAAATTCCTCTACAAATTCTAATAGGATACCCTTTGATCTTGAGAACACAATAAAATAATTCATTAATTCTCAAAAAGTTTTCAATACTATGGTAGAAGAAAAATGCATGTTGTTGATACATTGGCTAAAACATGGATATGATTGTCCTTGATGTAGAAACATTTAAAAAAGCTTTGCCTCCTAAGCATGATTTTAATGACACTATTAAATCTATTCAAGTTTCTATTAGTGAAGGTAAGGACAGGACCACTAAGTTGAAAGCTACGCGGGAACTCTTAGAAAAAGCTCTTCCACCTGGTTTTTACTGGAATCATGATGAAGATCTTAAAATGATTTTACTTCTCCTATAGAATCTTTGTTTACTTTTCTGAATGTTAATGATAAAGGGACTCTATATGAGTCAACTCTAGGGAAGGAGCATCCCGTTTGGTTGGAGGGTGATGATTTTAATACTAAAACTGAAAAAGTGGGGTTGGAGAGGTCAAGACTTTAATTAGTGATGTGCCCACTATTTTGGATTACAAGGACTTTAATTATGATAATTGATCTTTAGTAGAATGTATTTCCTTGTTGCAGTCTATTATTAGCTCACCCAATGCTTATGAACAAAACAAAGCTTTTACTCAACATATAATGGAAGCTATGGTGAAAGCTTATGATGAGAAAGTTGAGTTTGAAGTTTCTATTCCTAGAAAGTTGCATGATGAGTGGGAACCAATTATCGAAATTAAGATAAATAAATATGAATGCAACGCTTTGTGTGACCTTGGTGCTCGTGTCTCAACTATACCTAAAACGTTATGTGATGTGCTTGGTCTCACTAACATTCAAGAATGTTCCCTAAACTTGCATCTTGCGAGTTCTACCATCAAGAAACCCTTGGGTAGAATAAATGATGTGTTGATAATTGCAAATAAAAATTATTTTCCTGTATATTTCATTGTGCTTGATATTGATTGCAACCCTACTTGTCCAATTATACTTGGAAGACCCTTCCTACGAACTATAGGTGCAATCATTGACATGAAAGAGGAAAATATAAGGTTCCAATTTCCATTAAAGAAAGGAATGGAACACTTACCTAGAATAGAATTAGGCCACCATATTAATCAATCATGAGAGTCACTTATGGGTTGAGTGTCAAAGATGACAACACTTGAAACTATGCAATATGCCTAGCTAGGGGCGTAAAACAATTGCGCTTGTTGGGAGGCAACCCAGTAGTTATCTTATTTTCTATTTTCATTTACTGTTAGTGTGTGATAACATGATTATTTTCTCTATAATTATTGTGTTTCTAGGTTTTAATTAGTGTTTGTGCCAAGTAAAGCCTTTGAGATGATTTGCATGATGAGTAGAATTGATACGATGCAAAAACAGAAACTTTGATGTCCAGTGCAAAATTTCTCTGATTTTACTGGAACGTCTTTTCAAACTGTATGTCTTACATAGTATTGATATACAAATTCATCAAGATGTCCTAAGTTTTCAGATTTTTTGGAGTTGCATAAGTATAAGTTCATTACATATTACTACAGATTGTTCTGTTTCAGTCAGATTCTGTTTTTTGCATGTGTAGTTTGCTTGTTTTGATGATGCTATGGATTGTATCGGGTGGTATAAGCCATGGAGGAGTTAATATAGAATACCCTATGATAAAATAAAATAAGAATTAATTTGTAATATCACCTGAAAGTATTTCATATGTTGCTTATACTGACGGATCTCACAAAGTATTGTTGAGTTTTATGTGATTTAAGTTTTTAAGTTTTGGGTATTGTCTCGATAGACAAAGGATTGAGGAGCAGCAAAAACCTAAGCTTGGGGATGCCCAAGACACCCCAAGGTAATATTCTAGGAAGACTCAAGTGTATAAGCATGGGGATGCCCCGGAAGGCATCCCCTTTATAGGATCGCTATAAGGGATGTCTAGAGGGGGTGAATAGACTACTTGCATAAGTTAAAATCTAGCCTTTCCCCAAATTTAATTGTTGGAAGATTTTAGCAATCCAAACAAGTCTAGTGCACTCTACACATGCTAGTAAACATATATGGCAGCGGAAATTAAAGACATTGCACATGTAAGTAAGGATTAGAGTTTAGGAAGATCAAACGCAAAGATGAACACTACGATTTTTGGCGTGGTTGCGATAGGTAGTGCTATCATACGCCCACTTTAGTGCAGACTTCAACCCATTGAGGGTAACAGCTGCGAGAGTCCACGGAGGGCTCCACCTACAAGGGGTCCACGAAGAAGCGTCCTTGTCTATTCCACCATGGCTTACATCCACGAAGGACTAGCCTCACTCACGGTAGATCTTCACAAAGTAGGCGATCTCCTTGCCCGTACAAACTTCTTAGTTCAACTCCACAACATGAAGTAGGAGCATCCCAAGCGACACCTAACCAATCTAGGAGGCACCACCCTCCAAAAGTTAATAGATGTGGTAGAACGATGAACTCCTTGCTCTTGAGCTTCAAAAGATAGTCTCCTCAACACTCAATCACTATGTCACAGATTTGGCATGGGTAGGAGAGATTGATTTTGTGTAAAGCAACTTGGAAAGGCTAGAGAACAAGTTTCAAATGAATGGATTGGAATGTCTTGATCTCAACACATGAGTAGGTGGCTCTCTCTTAGAAAAATGGATCTGGCAAGTGTGTGTGTGTGTTCTGAGCGCTTCCACTGCGAACGAGAGGGGGTGGTGGGGTATATATAGGCATCCCCCAAAATCCAACCGTTACAACATTATACCCCAACTCGATGACACTAAATGAATCTCGGTGGTACCGAGTTGCATTAAATGTGGAAACTTTTGAATTCTGGGTGAGACCGGTATACAAATCTTGGTGGTACCGATATGATGACCTAGGGCAGTTCCCGAATCTCGATGGTACCGATTTCTATCTCGGAAATTCCTATACTTGAAATAGAGATACTAGAAAGTTGGTCACTATCTTTCGGTGGCACCAATATGAAAGTTGGTGGTACCAAGAGATTAGGGTTTGGCAAATGATCTGTTTAGTGTAAAATCGGTAGGGCTGAATGGAAAAACTTGGTGGAACCGATTTTGTTATTTTCGCTTGGAACAGAGATTTTGGTGAGAGAAATGCTGAGTATTTTTGGTGTCTATTTCTAAGCACTTGAGCAACCAATTCAACATAATACCTCGCCCCCTTTTAATAGTATTGGCTTTCCTATGGACTCAAAAGTTATTTCTCACAAATATAAAATGTAGAATCCTCTTGCTTGAAATTTGGCCAATCATATTCCTTTCCTTGCATCAAGGGGTTTCTCCTCACAATCCTTTAGCCAATGATCTTTGTGCACTATACCTGCAATATACTAGGTAAAAGTGTTAGTCCAAGAGACAATATATGTTGTCATGAATTATCAAAACCACCAAGGGAGCATATGTGCATTCACCCTCTTTTCGTCTCAATCCATCGGTATGTTACTTGGAGCTATATTTTTATTCATCACATGATATAAGTTTTGCTTGGAGCGTCATTTGCTTTTGTTTGCTTTTAGTTTCAGTTTTCCACAGTCAATGTTTGTTGGACATACCTATTTGAGAGAGATACCACATCATCACAATTTGTTAGAATACTCTATGTGCTTCACTTATATCTTTTGAGCTTAGCAGTTGCTTTAGTACTTCATTTATATCTTTTTGAGGACGATTGCGTGTATATTTTATAAAAATACTATGCTATCTTTCTTCACTTATATTTGTTTGAGCGCTGGACAAATAGTGACAGTAATTTGAATGGGCCCTAAGACTAGATAGAAAATAATGAGTATTCAATGAGTGATAATTAAAACCATCATGTAGCACATATAGAGAAAATGTGGGTTAATTATATTGATGTGGTGATATGTAAAAGGTGTGAGTGCATTATTAAAAAATAGAGACAGGTGTCGATTTGAAGAGATGTTAAACGTCTTGGTCATCTAAAAAATTAAAAAGGCATGGCGATGATGTGTGAGAAATTCTATTCCTTATTGAAATCCTTGTGTTGTTTTGAGTCGGAGTCGTGCGATCGTTAATTGCTACCAACCCTCTCCCTCGGGGCATGTGAGTAGTACTTTGATTTGTGATAAAACTAATAAAACTTTGCAACAAGTATATGAGTTCTTCATGACTAATGTGACACCATGAACATATGTACTCTCATCACCTCATATTTGCTAGCCTCTTTAGTACCGTGCAACTTTCACCGGTGCATCCAAACCCGGTGACACGATGATACATCTCCAACGTATCAATAATTTATGAAGTATTCATGCCATCTTTGCCTATGTTTACAATACTTTTATATGTTTTTACTACACTTTATATGATTTATTTAGAACTAACCGGATTGATGTTGTTTTCAGCAGAACTACCATGGTCTTGTTTTTTGTGCAGAAATATAAGTTCTCGGAATTGGACGAAATTTTTGACGATTTTTTAGAAGAAAAGAGAAATACTGGAGCAAAGAACCACCAGATGGCCCCACCCTGGTTCCCACTAGACATCAGGGCGCGCCAGCTCCCCTGGTGCGGTGTGGTATCTAGTGGGCACCTCGTGGCCCATCTTGGCATTATTCCAATGCCCAAAACTCCAATAAATATAGAAACCTCCAAAAAATAACCCTAGACGATAAGTTCCACCAACGCAAGCCTCTGTGGCCATGAAAACCCAATCGGGAGCCCGTTCCAGCACCGTGTCGGAGGGGGATATCATCTCTGGTGGCCATCTTCATCATCCCGGCAGAGGCCATGACAAGGAGGGAGTAGTCCAGCCTCGGGACTAACGGTTTGTACCAGTAGCTATGTGTTTAATCTCTCTTCCTCTCATTTACTTGAGATGTCATGATCTTGATATATCATGGGCCTTGTTAATATAGTTGGATCATATGGTGTTTGTCCCATGCTATTGTTGTGATGAATTTAGTCTATCACTTTAAGATCTCATTATGTTGGATTGACTATTCAGGTTTTAGAGCACATAATATATGTCTTGCATGCAGATACCCATAGTGAAATTGGGGTATTCAAGTGATTTACTTGATATATGTTGTGGCATCAACTCATGGATTCCCTAGGGGACACTACGGTAATCTAGGCATAGGGGTTGATTACACGTTTTCATACTATGTTCTCCGATAGAAATCTTGGGGTACTCCTTGACGTTCTTTGTGTTGGATTGAATATGAAGAATCTGAAGTTGTTTAATGCATGTCGTATAATTAGGCCATGGATACTTGAGGTGACATTGGAGTATGTAGGTGACATTTGGGTTGATTGATATGTATCAATGGTGTTATTTTAGTATGAACTCTTGAATAGATCGATGGAAAGGATAACTTATTATTCTAGGACGAACACTTGGAAAGATAGATTGGAAATAATAACTTTGAGGTGGTTTTGTACCGTACAAACAATTTCTTCTTATGTTATCCACTAGATCGGAACTTTGGATTGATTCTTTATCGCACGTTGATGGATTGTATTGTGATCCAATCATATTAGCATTGTTGAGAGATTGCATTAGCAAAAGTACGGATCATAGGCCTCCTTTTCAAACATTGCAATACAGTTTATGCTCACTTTTGTCACTTGATACCTTGCTTTTTTATATTTTCATATTACAAAATCAATATCTACTATCATTACTACATTTTTATCATCGTCTCTTCGCCGAACTAGTACACCTATACAAATTACCATTGTATTTGGTGTGTTGGGGACACAAGAGACTTTACTATTTGGTTGCAGGGTTTTTTGAGAGAGACCATCTTGATACTAGGCCTCCCACGGATTGATAAACCTTAGGTCATCCACTTGAGGGAAATTTGCTACTGTCCTGCAAAACTCTGCGCTTGGAGGCCCAACATGAGTCAACAAGAACAATTTGTGTAGTAGATATTAAGCTCTTTTTTGGCACCGTTGCCGGGGAGGTGAGTGCTTGAAGGTATATCTTTAGGTCTTGAAATTCAATCTTTTAGTTTATTGTTTTATCACTAGTTTGGTTTATAAAAATAAAATTACAAAAAATGGAATTGGGGTGGTCTCATATTGTTCATCTCTCATGTCCTTCTTGAAAATGATGGAAAGGAAAATTGTGCTCAATTGTTAGAGGAACAATTTATGAAAATGCTTAATGGGAATTCCTTGAATGATGAGAATTATAGCAATATTTTTTGTATGAATTCCCTTAATATCCATTATGCTAATGATATGCAAAGCCACGAGCTTGGGGATTCTATATTTGATGAAGATGATATTTGTAGTCCCCCAAGTTTTGACGAGCGAATTTATTATGATGAAAGCATGCCTCCTATTTATGATGATTATATTGATGAAAGTGGGTTTGGAAGAGTGTCATATAGTATTGATCCCACTATTTTGGAGGGTGTTCGATCTTTTCATAATGATAAAAGTGGATTTGGGGAGGTCATGACTTTATTTAGTGATGAGTCTACTATTTTGGAAGAGGTTCCAACTGACTATGACAAAAAAGTTGCTACCTATGATGATTATTGTAATGACATGTATGCTATAATGAGTAATAATAACCATGAAACTTGTCATCATGATTTTAATTTTCATTTGGATTATGTCACTCAAGTATCTCACGATAGTTATTTTGTTGAGTTTGCTCCCACTACTATGAATGATAAGAATTTTGCTTATGTGGGTAGTAATAAAAATTCTATGCATGTGCATCATGAAAATAATGGTGTATGTGATAGTTATATTGTTTAATTTCTTCATGATGCTACTGAAAATTATTATGAGGGAGGAACATATGCTTGTAGGAATTGCAATAATATCAAGTTTCCTCCCTATGTGTTCAAAGTTTTGATGTTATGCTTGTTCTGCCTTCCTGTGCAAGATGATTCTTGCTACAGTAAATTGTTTTGCTGCAAAATTCCTATGCATAGTAAGTGTGTAAGACATAAATGTGCTTGCCATGTGATTCATGATGCTCTCTTTCATGTTTCAACTACTATTCCTATACAAGCATCATTGAAATCATCATGCCCAGCTAAAAGACATTAAAGAAAAGCGCTTGTTCGGAGACAACCCAATATTTACCCTTTATGTTTTGAGTTTTCACATGATTAAGTTACTGTATTAATCATGTTTTATAGCTTTTATTTCAATATAGTGCCAATTAAAGCCTTTGTGACAGTGTGGATACTTGTTTGTTTGATTCTATGCAAAAATAGAAACTTTTATGTCCAGTGCAGAATTTCTCTGATTTTCCTAGATCGTTAAAAAATTCTGAAATTTTTACAAAGTTTTAGCATGAAAATTATCTATGTTTTCCTAATTTTTAAGAATTTGTAGAGTCAGGGAAGTATGGTTTTAATGCAGATCTTCACAGACTATTCTGTTTTGACAGATTTTGTTTTGCATGCGTAGTTTGCTTGTTTTAGTGTTTCATAGATTATATTGAGTGATATAAATTATGTGATTGATAGAATACAGTATTTATTATGTGAGAACAATTATGAATCTTGTCTTGGCAGTAGCCAAGTGAATGATCTATATTTATCATACTAACCCATCTCACGAAGTTCCGTTAACTTTTGTGTGATTGAAGTTTTCAAGTTTTGGGTGAGATACCAACATGAGGAGCATAAGTTGCAGCAATAACCTAAGATTTTGTATGACCAAGGCACCCCCAAGGTAATATACAAGGAAGACTCAAGCGTCTAAGCTTGGGGATGCCCTGGAAGGCATCCCCTCTTTCGTCTCCAACATTATCGGTATATCTTACTTGGAGCTATATTTTTATTCATCACATGATATGTGTTTTGCGTGCAGTATCATTTTATTTTGTTTTTCTCTGTTGGATGTTATTTTTAATCTTGTTTTTCAATATAAAGTTCCAAGAATTTCCTTTAGAATGCTTGAATTGCATGTGTGATGTGTGTTATATAAAAATAGAAACTTATGTTGTAGTATTTGAATTATCATATTTTACTGGAAATTGGAGAGTTCCTGAATGTTTTACACAATAATGTAATTCAAATTTTCTATCACTTCCTAAAGTTTCAGAATTTTTGGAGATACAGAAGTACACTTGTTATATAAATTGGTACAGAATGTTCTGTTTGGACAGATTGCTGGCATAATTTTGTTATCTACTTATCATATAGTTTCCATAGATTATGTTGGTAGATATAAATTGTGGAAATGATAATATACAGTACCTAATGTTTGAAAATAATTATGCAACTTGTCTTGGCAGTACATATAGAGTTGATTTACTTTTATGTGTACCAACCTATCTCACGAGTTCTTTTCAAGTTTTGTGTGGATGAAGTTTTTGAGACTTATGTGAAACCATGATATGAGAGGAATTAAGGAGACCCAAAAGCCTAAGCTTGGGGATGCTCAAGGCACAGCAAATTAAAATTTCAAAAAGTCTCAAGTATCTAAGCTTGGGGATGCTACGCATCCCACCTTTCTTCATCAACAACTATCGGTTAGCCTATGTTGAGCCTAAATTTTTATTTGTCCACATGATATGTGTTATTCTTGGAATGCATTTTTGTTTTGTTTGCTGTTTTAAATAAAATATCAGATCAGAAAATATTTATTGAGAGAGAGTCCTCACATAGCTACTTACTTGTTGGACTACTCATTAATCTTCACTTATATCTTTTGAGAGTAGCCTGATTGAATTGCTCTAGTACTTCACTTATACTCCCTCCGTTCCTAAATATAAGTAGTTTTAGAGATTTTATTAGAAGACTACATGCGGATGTATATAGACATATTTTAGACTTTAGATTCACTCATTTTGTTTCGTATGTAGTCCACTAGTACAATCTCTAAAAATACCTATATTTAGGAACGGAGGGAGTATCTTTTTGAGCATGGTGGTACTGATATTTTGAAGAAATATTCTCTCATGCTTCACATAGATTATTTTGTTAGTTAGTAGAAACTTTGAAGAAATCCTCTCTTGCTTCACTTATATTATTTTGAGATTTTAAAATTTTAAAGAAACTTCGGCTCTTGTTCTTCACTTATATTTGTTTGAGAGCTTGTTATTAGCAATGGCAGTTTGCTTTTAAATATAAAATAATTGGTTCCAAAGTGAAATATATCCAGGGGAGATATAATAAAAACTTTCATGAAGATCATTGGATATGATAAGTTTGATTCCTTGCAATAGTTTTGCGATATGGAGATAATAATATGTGAGTCATGTTGGTGAGTAATTGTGCTTTAGTAAGCTTACTCGTGTTAAGGTTTGTGATTTCCTATGCATGCACATGAAGTAAATAATTATGCTATGAGATTACATCCTACTTGTGTTGCATTATTCCGTGTTAGTTATGTTTAATGTTCGCTTATGATGGTTTTCGTTCCTTGGTGGGCGCTTCTCAATCTATTTGCTAGTCTTCACTTGTACTAAGAGCGAGTGCTGCTTGTGCAGCCAAATCCTAAACCCAAAGTTGTGCCAAATGAGTCCACCATACCTACCTATATGTGGTATTTCAGTGTCGTTCTAAGTAAATTTGTATGTGCTAACTCTAATGTTCAAAATAAATTCATGTTTTGTGTGCCCGTACCGCTCATGAAGCGGCGAGGGGTGGCCGTTATCTTCCATGTTAAATAGGTTATTCTCAAGATGAGTCTTTATTCACTTGTCATTGCACGAGAGTATGGTGGTAATTGGGATGCCTAGTCCCAAAAAGCAAAGAAAAATTATTTTATATTGTCAAATAATAAATTCCTTGGGAAGTGTTGGTATAGACGGTACCCATGGATGCGACTATCCATGGAGTGTGAAAGAATGGTGGAAAAAGGAATAAGGTTCATTTTCAGTTTGGGAACTAGCTATGATTTGTTCAGCATGGAAGATATTAGAAACTCTTAGTGGTTTCATTGACAGGAAAAACATACCACGCAAAGTATTTTATCTCTAATTTTTTTGCTTTGATCTCTAGCACCTCTACATTCCCTGCTTCCCTATACGAAGGGCCTACCTATTTACTTTATGCAATTTTTATTTTGAATTTGAGTCTCCATCTTTGTTATAAAGCACCAACTAAGGAACACTATTATCATGCTTGAGCATTTAATGTAGCTAATATTAGAGTGATCAATGATTGAGCATGATGGGCTAGGGATAGCTTTCTTTAGCGTTGATATTTTGAAAGACTTGGTTGCTTGTTGATATGCTTGAGTATTAAAGTTTTCATGTAAGATTATAGACTATTGCTTTGAATCATCTACAAGTGCATACGTCCATGCTATAAAGAAAAGAGGATATGATGAATATGATAGTTTTCAATTGCCACCCTATCATGATGAGTTTTATGAGAAAGAGTTGTTGTTATGATGCTAGGAAAAGTGATTGAAATTATCATTGATCCAACTCATGCACTATGCTAGCATTCACACTTCATAAATTATTTCTTTTATCATTTACCTACTCAAGGACGAGTAGGAATTAAGAATGGGGATGTTGATACGTCTCCAACGTATCGATAATTTATGAAGTATTCATGCCTTCTATGCCTGTGTTTACAATACTTCTATAAGGTTTTGCTGCACTTTATATGATTCATTTAGAACTAACCCGGACTAACGCTGTTTTCAGCAAAACTACCGTGTTGTTGTTTTTTGTGCAGAAATAGAAGTTCTCAGAATTGGACCAAACTTTTTGACTGTTTTTTGGAAGAAAAGAGAAATACTGGGGCAAAGAACCACCAGAGGGTGGGGGCTGGTGCCCACTAGACACTAGGGTGCGCCAGCCCCCTAGAGTGGCTTCGTATCTAGTGGACACCCCGTGTCTCTTCTTGGCGTGATTCCAATGCCCAAAAATCATATAAATATAGAAACCTCGAGAAATAACCCTAAACAAAATTTCCGTCGCCGCAAGCCTCTGTAGACACGAAAAATCAATCAGGAGCCCGTTCCGGCACCCTGCTGGAGGGGGAGATAATCTTCGGTGGCCATATTCATCATCTTGGCGGAGGCCATGATGAGGAGGGAGTAGTCCACCCTCGAGGCTGAGGGTTTGTACGAGTAGCTATGTGTTTAATCTCTCTCTCTCTCTCTCTCATGTTCTTGAAATGTCATGATCTTGATATATCACGGGCCTTGTTAATATAGTTGGATCATATGGTGTTTGTACCATGCTATTGTTGTGATTAATTGAGTCTTTCACTTTAATATCAATTATGTTCGACTGAATATTCAGGTTTGAGAGCACATAATATATGTATTGCATGCGGATACCCGTAGTGACATTGGGGTATTCAAGTGATTCACTTGATATATGTTGTGGCATCAACTCGTGGATTCCCCAGGTGACATTGGGGTAATCTAGGCATAGGGGTTGATTGCACGTTTTCGTATTGTGTTCTCCGATAGAATTCTTGGGGTGCGCCTTGAAGTTCTTTGTGTTGGATTCAATATGAAGAATCTGAAATTATTTGATGCATGTCGTATAATTAGCCCACGGATACTTGAGGTGACATTGGAGTATCTAGGTGACATTAGGGTCGATTGATATGTATCAATGGTTTTATTTTAGTACGAACTCTTGAATAGATCGACCAGAAAGGATAACTTGTTATTCTACTACGAACTCTTGTAAAGATTGATCAGAAAGAATAACTTTGAGGTGGTTTCGTACCCTATAAACAATTTCTTCTTATGTTCTCCGCTAGATAGGAACTTTGGAGTGATTCTTTATCACACGTTGAGGGATTGTTATGTGATCCAGTTATATTAGCATTGTTGAGAGATTGCACTAGCGAAAGTACGAACCCTGGGCCTCATTTTCAAGCATTGCAATACCGTTTATGCTCACTTTTGTCACTTGCTACCTTGCTGTTTTTATATTTTCAGATTACAAAAATCCATATCTATTATCATTACTACACTTTTATCACCATCTCTTCACCAAAGTAGTGCAGCTATACAAATTACCATTATATTTGGTGTGTTGGGGACACAAGAGACTTTTTATTATTTGGTTGGGGGTTGTTTGAGAGAGACCATCTTCATCCTATTCCTCCCATGGATTGATAAGTCTTAGGTCATCCACTTGAGGGAAATTTTCTATTGTCCTACAAAACTCTGCGCTTGGAGGCCCAACACGAGTCTACAAGAACAAGTTGTGTAGTAGACATCACATGACATGCTCTGTTGCACATAATGTTTTTATATCCTCCTCAAAACAGCCACCATATCTACCTATCATGGCATTTCCATAGCTATTCTCAAATATATTGCCATCCAAATTCCATCTCTACTTAACATGACTAGTTCGTTCATCATCATAATGCTTTGCATTATCATATAGAGCTGACATAGTATTGTCGCAAAGCCATTGTTCATCATATTTTGGATACATGTCATGCTAGAACTTTGCACATCCTGGTACACTGCCGGAGGCATTCATTCAGAGTCATATTGTCTTATCATTTTTCATATTGAGTTGTAAGTAAATAAAAGTGTGATTGTCATCGTTATTAGAGCGTTGTTCCAGTCAGGAAATAAAAATGGGGGAGGCCAAATGAGCCTACCATAAAAATGAATAATAGAAAAAGAGAGAAGGGACTTTGCTACTATTCTTTACCACACTTGTGTCTCAAAGTGGCACCTTGTTCTTCATATAGAGAGTCTCATGTTATATCATTCATATGCTAGTGGGAATCACATTTTCATAAACTTGGCTTGTATATTCCGATGACGGGTTTCCTCAAATGCCCGTGGTCTTCATGAGCAAGCAAGTTGGATGCACACCCCACTTAGCTTCAGTGGAGCTTTCATACACTTATAGCTCTTTTGCATCATTTGCATGGCAGTCCCTACTCCTCACATCAATATCTATCAATGGGCATGTCCATAGCTCGTTGGTATGCCTACTTGATGTGAAACTATCTTCTCCACTTTTACCACTTTGAAACCTACCACCATATTCTATTCCACCTTTATGCTATGTCCAATGGTTCACACTCATGTATTGTGTGAAGAATAAAAAGTTGATGCGCACTGAAAAAGTATGATCCAATTGCGTGACTTGAACACCGTGGTGCTTGACATTTGTATTAATGTGGTGAAGATGGCGCCATGTGTTAGTAATATAATAAAGATGGATCGGCGGGATAAAACAATCTTTGAGGATCGTATACTTTTAAAGATTAACAATTTCATGCTTATACATATAAGTATTGTTATGTTAATGTTTGTTAATTCATCGTTTCTCAATGAGCATACATGCATAAGGTTGCATCATAGATAGCATGTCACATCAAAAATTTTGTTTTTATTATTTACCTACTTTAGGACGAACATGAATTAAGCTTGGATGCTTTATACGACTCCAACGTATATATAATTTTTTTTATTGTTCCATGCTGATATATTATTACTTTTGGGGTATTTATTTACCACTTTATATTATTTTTGAGCACTAACCTATTGACCCAGTGCCCACTGCCACTTGTTGTTTTCTGTGTGTTTTTCACTTTTTAGGTCTTCCATACCAAATGAAGTCCAATTACCTTGAAACTTTTTAGTGATTTTTCTGGACCAAAAGAAGACCAACTGAAAGGACTTGGATGACGCCTAGAGGTGGCGTGGTGAATAGATGCTTTAAAATAATTATGGTTTGGGATTGAACAAATGTGGAATAAAACTTACGTTTAATTAGTCAAGCACAAAACTTAAAACATCTAGGCTCACCTATGTGCACCAACAACTTATGCTAAGCAAGATAAACAACTAAGTGATAGAAAGATATATAACATGAAACAATATGGCTATCACAAAGTAAAGAGCATAAGTAAAGGGCTCGGGTAAGAGATAACCGAGGCATGCGGAGACGACGATGTATCCCGAAGTTCACACCCTTGTGGGTGCTAATCTCCGCCTGGAGTGGTATGGAGGCACAATGCTCCCCAAGAATCAACTTGGGCCACCGTAATCTCCTCACACCCTCGCACAATGAAAGATGTTGTGATTCCACTAAGGGGCCCTTGAGGGTGGTCACCGAACCCGTACGAACAAGGTCGGGCCAATATCCACAACTTAATTGGAGGCTCCCAACAACTAATAGAGATGTTAAACCTCTATGAATGAAAACTGGCGGAAACACCAACATCGAAAACATCATAGAAGATGCATATGGACTCCGTTTTCAATGAAGTCAAGCTTGTTATGAAGATGACCATGAGATCTACAACTCAAAAAGAGAAACACTAAACAAGAACCAAGAAAGATGATGCAAGGATTCAAATGGTTTGAGCTCTCAACGAACGATATGATCAAGCTATTCACTTGAGAGCCCCCCTTGATAGTATGACAACCTATCCTATAACCCAGTCTCCCAACTATCACCATGATACCGGTAAAATAGAAAACCTATCAAGGGAAAACCTATACCTTGCACATAGTCCACTTATGCTAGATGATGAAAATCTTGACTTCCTCAAGATGGACCACCTTTCTTGATTGCGTTGGCTCGACGAAGACTAGTTGATTGCTCCCCCATACTCATTATGGGTGAACTCTTCGTCTCATCTTCACAAGTCCATTGTCACCACAATGGATGGCAAGCATGATCTCTTCGTGATGCTCCATTTGAAAGTGCACCCCGCAATCTTGATGACGATCACCACTTTATTTCATCCTCCATCAGTCTTATGAGATCTTATTATTGACGCAAGCCCATGGAAACACACCTAACCCCATATAGAACTCCCACGAAGACCATGCGTTAGTACACAAAGCGTAATGGACAATGCTTACCATAACATGGGATCACTTGATCCCTCTCGGTACATCGTGTACGCTTTGTGTGTTGATGAACTTGATTCACTCTTTGACTTAGTCTTGATCAACCTTGTGTCTTTGTGACCAATCTTTGGATAAAACCTTGAATAACACCTTGGTCATCATATAAACTCCTTGAAACCAGCACAGGGACTTCAAGAAGTGCCTATGGACAAATCCTTTGAATATAACTCAAGGCAACCATTAGTCCATAGGGATTGTCATCAATTACCGAAACCACATATGAAGAAATATGCTCTAACAATCTCCCCCATTTTGGTAATGGATGACAATCACGTTCAAGAGAGTTTATATAAGCAAATAAGCATAACCAAGCACACACATGCAAAGCAAGAATGCATGGGTATGAGCTGAAAATGCCAAGCACACACATACAAAGCAATAATGCATGGGTATGAGATACAAATACTAAAGCAAACAAACAAAAATATCTAAACATCTCCAAACTAAACTCTCTAAACTTCTCCCCCATTGTCATCGATTGCCAAAATGGACGAAAAGCTTAGAAAGCCAACATAATAGGTGTTCCTCCAAAAAGTGTGTGTTTGTCAAAATATGAGTGCAACGAAATACACATATACAATGATAAATAGTTGGAGGAAGATAACCTATATTGAGGATCCAAAGATTGAAAAAAGGATGATATGTCATAGAGACATACCAAAGAGTGAAGCAAGCAATCAAAAGATACCAATAGAAACAATCAATCACATGGTCCTATGAGCCACATGAGTAAAAGATGTTATGATATGGGAAAAGGAGTATTTTATCGAAACTAGAGAAGCTCCCTATGATTTGTGCACTATTGAGAATTAAAAAATAGGATCATTAATCCCCCAAAATCAATAAAAACACACAACAAGTGCAAGCAAGTAGATGTTGGGGAACGTAGTAATTTCAAAATTTTCCTACGCCAAACAAGGATCTATCTATGGAGAAACCAGCAACGAGTAATGGGTTAGAGCATATTCATGCCTTTGAAGATCGCTAAGTGGAAGTGTTACTAGAACGCGGTCGATGGAGTCGTACTCGCAGCGATTCAGATCGCGGTGTGATTCCGATCTACGTGTCGAACCACGGCACCCCCGCGTTCAACACACGTACAGCCCGACGACGTCTCCCGCACCTTGATCCAGCAAGGAGGAGGGAGAGGTTGAGGGAGAGCTCCGGCAGCGCGACGACGCGGTGGTAGTGGAGTTACGAGGGATTCCGGCAGAGCTTCTCCAAGCTGCGCGGAAGAGGAGGAAGAACTGGGCTGCCTGGAGAGGAGGAAACAATTTCTGTGTATCTCCAAAGACCAAACCCTCCAATATATATATAGGGAGAGGGAGGGGACGCCCACCCTTAGTATTCCCACCCCCAAGGGGTGCGGCAGCCCCATCTAGGGCAGGGCGGCGGCCAGGGCAAGGGAGAGGAGGGGTGGCACCCCAGATGTGCCTTGGGCCCCTCCTGCGCTAGGGTTTGCCCCCCTTCCTCCCTTGCTGAGCCTTGGGCCTTGGTGGGAGGCGCACCCGCCCACTCCGGGCTGGTTCCCTTCCACCTTTTGGCCCATGCTAGCCTTTGGGGCTGGTGGCCCCTCCCAGTGGACCCCCGGAACCCTTCCGGTGGTCCCCGTACGTTACCGATGATGCCCGAAACATTTGTGGCGTCCAAAACCCCTCATCCTATATATCAATATTCACCTCCGGACCATTCCGGAGCTCCTCGTGATGTCCGGGGTCACATCCGGGACTCAGAACAACCTTCGGTAACCTCGTACACTATTCCCATATAACCCTAGCGTCATTGAACCTTAAGTGTGTAGACCTTATAGGTTCGGGAAGCATGCAGACATGACCGAGACACCTCTCCAGTCAATAACCAACAACGGAGTCTGGATAACCATGTTGGTTCCCACATGTTTCACGATGATCTCATCGGATGAACCACGATGTCAAGGATTCAGTCAATCCCGTATGCAATTCCCTTTGTCTATCGGTATGATACTGGCCCGAGATTCGATTGTCGGTATCCCCATACCTTGTTCAATCTCATTACTGGCAAGTCTCTTTAATCGTTCCACAACACATCATCCCGTGGCTAACTCCTTAGTCACACTGAGCTCATTATGATGATGTTCTATCGAGTGGGCCTAGAGATACCTCTCCATCACACGAAGTGACAAATTCCGGTCTCGATTCGTACCAATCCAACAGACACTTTCGGAGATACCCGTAGTCCACCTTTATGGTCACCCAGTTACGTTGTGACGTTTGATACACCCAAAGCACTCCTACGGTATCCGGGAGTTGCACAATCTCACGGTCTAAGGAAAAAGATACTTGACATTAGAAAAGCATTAGCATACGAACAACATGATCTAGTGTTGTGCTTAGGATTGGGTCTTGTCCATCACATCATTCTCTTAATGATGTGATCCCGTTATCAATGACATCCAATGTCCATGATCAGGAAACCATGATAATCCATTGATCAACGAGCTAGCCAACTAGAGGCTCACTAGGGACACATTGTGATCTATGTATTCACGCATGTATTACGGTTTCCAGTTAATACACTTATAGCATGAATAATAGAAAATTATCATGAACAAGGAAATATAATAATAACCAATTATTATTGTATCTAGGACATACTTCCAACAGTAGATAAGCCAATAAGCATAGCACTAGCACCCTGATAGCTTGTGCCTCCCTCGTGTCCCTCCCAACTCCGTTCTTTGGCTTATAAATTCTCATATACCCTAAAAACACCAAAGGGAGTCAACAAACACTTTTTACGCCGCCACAAGTCTCTATTCCGACGGGGGGGCATCTGGAGATCCGTTCCAGCACCTTACCGGAGGGGGAGCGATCATAGAGGGCCTCTTCATCAACCTTGCTGCTCTCACGATGATGTGTAAGTAGTTCACCATAAGCCTACGGGTCCATAGTCAGTACCTAGATGGAAATCTCTCTCTCTCTCTTTGATCTTCAATACAATGATCATCACATCTTCGCTTTGATCCATATGATGTAATCCTTTTGTGCAGTGAGCTTGTTGGGATTATTTGTGGGTTTATGTTCAGATTATTCATGATAAATATTTGAGTCTCCTCTGAATACTTATATGATTCTTATGTGCATGATAATGATAGCTTCGTAATTTTCTCTGATCTATTGCAATAGTTTGGCCAACTAGATCGATATTTCTTCGGTGGCAGAGGTGCGTTGTGGTAGGTTCAACTTGGCGAATTTCTATATCCCGGTGACAGAAGGGGACAAAATGCGTCTTTGTGTTACTGATACTAAGGATAAAACGATGGGGTTTATTCATATTGTTTGAGTTTACTTTGTCTACATCATGTCATCGTTCTCCATGCATTACTCTGTTTTACTTAATACTCTAGATGCATGCTGGATAGCGGTTGATGAGTGGAGTAACAATAATAGGTGTAGGCAGGAGTCGACCTATTTGTTTATCGACGTGATGGCTATATACACATGATCATTGCCGTGAAGATCGTATAACTGTCCACTTTTATGTCAAATGCCCAACAGTAATTTGTTTACCCACCATATGCTATTTTTCATGAGAGATGCCATTAGGGAAAGCTATGGCCCCCGGGTCTATTCACAACATATTGATAAAACATTCATTACCTTATTGTTATTTACTTGTTTTTATTTTATCTTTCTATCTACAATTATCTACACACCTCACTTGCTTGCAAATAACAAGACAAGAGGATTGACAACCCTCTTGCCCGCGTTGGGTGCAGGTTATTTGTTCTTTTCTGTGCAGCCGCTAAAGACGATTGTGGTTGATATTACTATTGGTTCGATAAACCTTGATTTCATAACTGAGGTAAATACTTAACCATATTGTGCTGCAATAACCCGTTCCTCTTCATAAAAAAATCAAACGCATATCACAAGTATCAATGCCCTTAGTAGGTCGGTCCATTGGTAGCAAGAGCAAGCGATTCTCTTGCCATATTTTTGAAACATAGTACCAAAAGAATCTTCAATATCTTTTCTTACCTTTTTTTCTTATTTTTATGAGTTCTATGTTATCATGTAAGTGGTCACAAAAATTCAAAAATGAACACCACTTTCAAAATATTTATTGAATTATTTTTTCATGAGTTTTACAATATTCATGAACTTAAAAAATCATGATTTTTAAAATATTTCTAAATTGAAAAATACTATTTTGAGCACATACTTATTAATTTACAAAAAATAATACACCGATCATGATTTTTTATGATTTTTTTCAATTATTATTGAATTTGAAAATGACAACATATTTTAGAAATTATAAATTTAAAATAAATCTTGATTTAAAAATGAAAATATAAAAAACTATTCGAACCCCAAAATGCAGTTGAGAAACACCAATAATACCCAGGTGAATGTTTCCTCAAACCGTGTGGAAGCTACGAAAAACAACTAGGTCGGCACCGATGGACACGCCTACCAAGTGTTGTGTAACCGCTCACAATGAGCGGTACCACATATTTTAAAAAGTTTACACAAACATTTTTTTTAATATAGTACAATTAAAGTTGTTTACATACATGAGCATACATTTACTCTATGAACGCACATACATATTATATCCCTGTGAACACCTCCGCAAGACTGAACCGACACGTACAACTGAAGTTGTTTACATACATGAACATACATATTATATCTTTAAATTGAAGAAGTCAACACAAACGCCTCCATAGTCGACATGAACGTCTCCTTATAGAAGGATATCACAACCAACCAAGTAAATCGCATTTTGTTGTGAAAAGAGGGTTCATTGATTTTTTTAAGTAGTCCCACATCGCTCCCTTATATTCACTCCCATCTGTGTATATACATCTTTCAATTTTCCTCAATATAAATAGGTTGGCTGGACTCGGGATCAAATAAACACAAGGGGAAGAATTCCTCAAAAGAAAAAACACAAGGGGAAGAATTAGTCATGTACTCCCACCATTATTTTTGGTAAGGTGTATAATTTTCGGTATGATTATCAGGACACGTAATTATAGAGATGTTAGAACAAAATTACCCTTGACAAATTTATTGATTAGTGACAAGTAATCAATGATTCTAGAAAAGTAAGAGATACACGCAATCGAAAGAGAGACAATTTCCTTTGTTTGATACAGTTAGAGATAAATGCAATCATGAAAAAAATACTTTCCTTTTTTTAAAAGGGTTAATAAACGAATTACAAGGATTTACAAAAAATGCATATTGCATTATGGAATTTTATCAAAAAATAAATACACTTTATATAAAGAAATGGAAGGAGTACATCTCAAAGAAGATTTCAAATAACTTCTCAAAGAGAGATAACATGGGAAGAGAATTTGGAAGGGTATGACACAGACAGAATATTTAATATCACGTGTGGACGTGGGAACAAAATTTGGAATGCATGAGAACTAGAAAAGACAAAATTTAGAAGGGGAGAGAATTAGGAAATGCTACATGGGAAGAGAACCTGGAAGGCACAATAGCATGTAGGAGGGAAAGAGATGACATGCAGAGAGACGGGAAATATGGCCAGACTATAAACGCGATTTCATGCATTAAAAGAGCCCAAATGCTTGATAATGTACCTGCACGATTCAGACGTTACGAGCGCACATTCAGATTTGGAAAACTGCCTACCCATCTATTTTATACTCCTATATGGAAAGATTTTTTTAGTTCATTTTTCTCCACCTCGTCAGTCAATCCTGCGAGCCCAAACGATGGCGAAGTATGCATTAATTATGGTACAAGAAAATTCAAAAAGCTATAACTTCTAAACCGTGTGTCAGAATGATGATCCGTTTTTATCATTGGATTTCTCATGGCGAGCTCTTTAAAACTAGACCCTATATGAATACGTTCTGATGATTTTTTTCAAAAGCAACTTTAATGTTAGATGAGGCAACTTTAATGCTAAACATGAGCAACTTTGGTGCTAAATGAATTGCATTGTGTGTATTAGTGAATTCGCATGGTAGTCTCCTAATTAGCTATGCCATGTAGTGTGGTACATCAGAAATTAAGTTGTAGATAGTTTAGATGAGGCAAAAAGTTATCGATACATGCCTTTCAATTAAGTTTGTGTCATAGTGGTGTGTCAAGAATTTCTTCTCTTCGAGTGGGGTCCCTTGGTATGACCGTAAACACTTGCTGAACGATCATAGAGGGCGCGAGGATGGAGCTGATCAAGGGACATAACTAAAACCATGAAGTTTTTTTATGGGATTAAGTTTATATGTGAGCCCCTAAAAACAAATATGGTTATGTTCTTCATCCCTTTTCAGGTGTCATAGTTGCCCACAATCAGCTATACAGTTACATAAAATCATGGATCCAGTTGCCCTATCCTCATGAAAGAAACATTATCAAAATCATAATTTGGCTAATATGTAAAAAAAATAGATACCTTTCAATTAATATTGTATCATAAATATGCATCAATAATTCCATCTCCTCGGGGTTGGATCCCTTGGTATAATCGTAGATACCAGGCGAATGATCATAGAGGGGGAGCGGTGTGGAGCTGGTCATGGGGACATAACTAAATCCATGAAGTGTTTCTAGTGGATTAAGTTTATTTGTCACCCCCTCCACAAATAAACATGTGTATGTTCTTATCTTTTTTTTAGGTGTCATAGTTGCCAACCATAATGTTGCCTAGAATCATGTATCCAATTGCCCACAATCAACCATATAGTTGTCTAAAACCATATATTCACTTGCCCACAATCAACCTTTAGGCAGAGATGGTTGGCGCAGTGGGAATGACGTCTGCTCCATTACAAGACATCTAGATTTGTACATCGGGTTTGCTCGGGAGCGACGTAGACGACATCATTAGACAATGGTCGGAGATTGAACGTTGGGTTAGCATCTCCATTTGTAGCGTGGACACTTTGTCCATCGCGGCAACCTCGGCTAGGAGGGTCGGTTATGCTCCTCTTGACGTCGGAGGAGATGGGATCCGACTTGATATTAGAGGGAGCAATGGGCGTTGAGGGGTCCTGAGAACGCCCCCTCGTCGTTCGGTTTCAAGGATTTTGGACGAACGGACTTGTTCAAACAAATTATGTGACCGTCAATGGATGGTTAAAGGTGTCTAGAAAGGTTGATACCGACATTTGGGGCAATTTGGTTATCCCCGTTGGAGTTGTCCTTATGGTAGGCAACTTAGAGGTGAATCTAGTCCATTGATAGTCATGATAACCAACTTAGAAAAATCATCCGTTGATAACTAGTCATACTAGGGAAAAAAGAAGTTGCTTCCATATAACACTAAAGTTGTCTGTGTAGCAAACAAAGTTGCTTGGAAAAGAAGTTCATCGAAACCTATTCATATGAGATTTAGTTTTAAAGAACTCGTCACGAGAAACCCAATAGTGAAAAGGATTTAAATTTCGATAGTAGAATTAAAAGTTAAGAATTTTTATTTTTAAAAAATTTCAAATAAATGCATCGTGGTCTCTCTCGGTTGAGGTAACCTGAGGATGAAAGACTATGTAATTTCCTTCTTTGGTAGGCTAGAATGACATGTCACATCAATTTCTTAATATTTTGTTTTTAGCAGATCAATTTCTTAATATGATGGGTGTGCTCGAGCAGCATGAAGCGTCCATGTGCTGCGTACCCACCTTCTTAAAAGAGGACATACACGCATATACTACTCCCTCCGTTCCTAAATATAAGTCGTTTTAGAGGTTCCACTACTGAACTACATACGGATGTATAAAGACATACTTTAAGTGTAGATTCACTTATTTTGCTTTATATGTAGACACCTAATGAAATCTTTTAAAAGATTTATATTTAGGAACGGAGGAAGTATAACATTAATTTCCTTAGAATTGAGAGGCCACATTTAATTAAGGTCTTCAATCGATATTATGACATCCGATTTTGATCTGATCAACAATTTCTCAAAGCTCTTTTATTGAATTATTTTATTTATACCTCTATAAAACTATAGGCCTTGGTTTTAAAATTTTCACATTCAATTGAGGTCTCCAAGACTCCCATTAAAATTGAGTCATCCGATTTTGACCGGGTCAACAATTTCTCAAAACTCACTCGTTTAATTCTTTAAACAAATAAACTATGCTTCCTAATGAGTTTGGTTTAGGATTTTGACCGAACAAACAGTTTTTTAAATCAATCAACAACAACCGACCTATGAAAACATATCAATCATGCTCATGCAGTCGTCGACGTAGAAATTTTGTCACATATATAAGGTTGGTTGACATATAATATAGAATCACACCACGAAATACCCACCAATTTATTGAATTATAAATAAAAATAAAACACACTATGTCATCTCCTCCACACATCAAACAAGATATTTCATTAGTTTCAAAACAGAAGGGGTATTAGTTTTTTGAAAAATCAAATTCTTGAACTTTGGCCAAGTTGAGACCAAAAATATCGACATCCACAATATTAAATAAAAATAATGAAAATTCATTTAACGATGAATCTAATCGCAACAATTTGATATTATAGATTTTGATATATTTATCTATAAATTTAATCAAATTTTAAAAAAATAGATTAAAAAAAGTAATACACATTATAGTTTGAAACAGAATTATTAGTTTTTTAATCTAACAGCGCGACAAACTCGTGCACTCCTTCTACTTCATCCGTTCCAAAATAAAGTCTTTTTACATATTTCACTAGAGATTACAAACGGAGCAAAATAAGTTAATCTACATTATAAAGTATGTCTATATACATCCGTATGTAGTCCCCTAATGAAACCTCTAGAAAAGACTTATATTTAAAACCGAAGGAAGTAGTGTATATGGTTGGTTAGCTTGGAGTGCCACCATCGATTCCGGTCAATTGCGTTCTTGCCCCTGCACCGAAATGGTCGGTCGCCGAGGTCGATTGGTGACTGGTACAACACCAATCGACCGACGAGTCCACATTGAGACGCGGCGCGGAGCTGTTGGAGTTGGCCGCAATCCCAACTCTCCTGTTGGAGTTGGCCGCAATCCCGACTCCCCTTTGAAGCCCTGCTCATAATATGTTACGCATTAGAGCATCTCTAGCAGACATTGTAAAAACGTAAACTGTAAAAGTGGGATACGGGTCAAAAACAAGGAATTTTAAGGGTCCATTTTAACTATGTATGAACATAAATCTTAAAAGAAACTGGAAAACTACGGCAAAGAGCTCCTTCCTCCGGTCCGGCCGCCGCCGCCCTTCCTCCAGCCGGCCGCGTCCAACCCCGTTGGACGCGCCCCGTCGCCCATCGGTCGCGGCTCGGCCCCGTCGCCCATGCCCCATCACCACGCCGGCCGCGCCCAGCCTCGTCGTCCATGCCCCGTCGTCTCCGTCGTTAGCGACTTGCTCTATTGCCAGCCGAGCCATGCCGCTTTGCCTGCCGCGCTGGGAGGATTTTGGCTGCCAGACTGAGGTCATAGGAGGCCATGACGAGGTCGGACTCGTCCAATTCAAACCGGTGGCGATTGATTGCAGCGTCCAATGGCCTTTTCCGGCGTGCGGTAGTGAATTCCGACAAGCTTAGGGCGAATTTCGGCGAACTCCGCGGCAGCGTGTTTGCTCCGACGAGGTTTGACCGGTATACGGGCCCCCCTAGAATCGGCCTTCCAACCTTCAAAAATAAATGTTTCGGATGTGACTTTACCGTGCCCCTTAAAAAATTAATGGGTTATACCACTTTTACGGTTTCTATTCTGCACACTTTTTACGACCAAAACTAGAAAACACCAAAATTTTACGGATATGATCACTTATACGGGGTCTGCTAGAGATGCTCTTAGGATTCTCATATTCCATTTTTTATATTACATTGGGTTGTTTTCAATTTTTTAATAAACCATCAATCATTTTTTTTCCATTACAACATATGGGCATATGTTCTAGTAATACTCTCACAACGCTTAAAACTGAATACAAAAGTGGAAGGATATAATTGCGGGAACACAATAGCCTGCCATAATCCAAATCAATCCTTGATACGACTATAAGAACAGGGTAGGCTAAAGTGACCGAAACAATCGATAGTCCTGAAGGCGCAGCCTTAGAGCATCTCTAGCAAACCCGGTATATTATCGATTCATAAAAATCGTTTATAGTTTGTGGGAAAACGTTTTTGTCGATCGGCTGGACGTCGGCCGAGCATGCCGCGTAAAACAGACCTGCAACAAATATCTTTTTTACGGGGTCTGCTCGGCCGTCGTCCACCATCGACCCCTAAATCAGTTATTTGCATTTCAATTTCAATCATGAAAATACATTTATTTGCTTTTTTATTTTCTTTAAAGGCATTTGATACATAATAATTTACCAAATCTTTGCTAGAATAGCAAGATTAAAGAAAACAAGAATCACAATTAGGTATTTTAGAAGATATTCAACTCTCATAACTGTTCCCACTAGTTAGACCGACATCTTCTCCATGCATTCATTGTTGATCTGCGGAATCTTGATATTACATTCTTCATTCTTCGGCTTTGATTCTAAAGTATTAGACGTTGCTTCCCCTTTAATTTATTTCCTAATTACACATGCAGCCGCATCATTAGCCTCAATTATACTAAGGAGTACACAAATATCTATTAAGTTTCTTCTTATCAATAAATCGATGTATTCTTCTTCCTAATACCAAAATGAGCATCCACCTTCCTACACATATGAACACCTTAATCGCCGAAAAAGGTTTCCCCCGCTTTGTATTACAAAGCAACCAACCGATACAGTCAACAACAGGTGCTGGGGCGGAAGCAACACAATCACACCCAAAAGAAACGAAACAGAAACAACAAGAGAAAAAATGCCGACAATGGCGGATCAACGGAAACGAAGACGCTTCACGATCACTGCGCCCACCGAAGATCTCCCACCAAGCTCCAAGGCTCCGAAGCACCGGTACCTATCAACACCTCCAAGAAGGACCGCGACGATGACGACGCTGCTGCCAAGGGTTTCCCCCGGTACTTGACGAGGCAAGAGGAAGGGTCGCCCCCAACGCCCTCCAGGAAGGTCCGGCGGCACCCACAAGCGTCGCCGCGTCGGTGTCGGCCAGGCCGGCAGGGGTTTCCCCCGATCCCAACGTTCACCTCGGATGCTCCAGAGCCTGCGACAAAGCGACCACCATCTTGCGTCACCGCGGTCATGAAGCCTCCATGCCGTCTCACCACGGCACCATGAAGTGAGGCCTGCACTGCGGGGAATAGGAGCCGGGACTAGGGGCCACAACACGGTCGGCACGCGGGAGGGTACAACCTCCACCTTCGACGACGGTAGCCGACCGGGCACAATAGCAGGAGCATACCAGGCCCATGGGCCCACAGGCCCGGTCGGGCTCTCCACGCCCGTAAAGCTCCAGCCATTGCGCTGCAGCAGGCGCGCCTTCGGCGTCGCCGCCCCCCGTCCGAGCTACTCCCCCTCCTCACCACATAGACGACGATGAAGCCACGCCGGGAGCCGGCCCGCTAGGACCTAGATGGGCCCCATAGGGCCCAGATCTGGGCCGGGGGCGCGCCACCGGCCAACCTGCATCACCACGCCGTCTCATCGCCAAGGGGCAACACCACCACCTCACGCGTCGCCCGCCACTGCTGCCGGGTCACCGGACCGTCGTCGAGCCGAGGAGCACCGCCGTCGCCCCCATACCCCCGGGCAAGGAGGTGCGCGCGGGGGGACAGGCAGTCCCGCCGCCCCCAACACCACCCGGCCAAGCGCGAGGGGCGGCCGTCGGCGGCGGAAGGAAGGGAAGGAGGAGGAGGGAGGCCAAAGAGGGGCGGGGCTCGCACCGCCCCGGCCACCTCCCGGGGAGGCGGCCCGGGGCAGAACCGGGAGGGGGAGGGGAGCGGGGACGGCCGGCGGCGGCGTCGTCGAGGGGAGGGAGGGAACCCTAGGGAGTCGCGGGGGTCGCGGGGAGTCTAGCACTCACCGAGGCGTGCTTTGATCCCATGAACACCTTAATAAGCTATCGAAATTTAACCAAATAAGTTGACAAAGCCGAACAGAAAGAAAAACATACCCCGACGTTATTGCATTTGAAGAATACTCATCCGAGGTGTTGTCGCGTGCTAGATGTGAGACGCAGCACTGTCTATGTGCATTTATCACACTGTATGAGCGGCATCGGCAAGCAGACGAGCCGCTGCGCAAGCACCGAGCCCGGGCGACAGTCGGAAGAATCCTTGCTGGCAAACCGACGATGGCGACTAGAGGACGAATCAGTACATGCATGCGTCGCTGGCGCTTTGCCGGGGCTGTGCGTGGTGCTCCCCAACGAATCCATGGCTTGACGCAGCCGTCGATGGCCGAAAATGCCAAATCCGGTGGTCGCGACAAACAGTTGTCGATCTGCAGCTTTCCGGCCAGCAAAGGCACGAGGGAGTGGTGGAGGTCAATCTCGGGCGTGTGGTGGCCCGCCGGTGTGATCCCGGCGGCTGGTATGGCTAGTATCGTAGGCGGCAGCCCGGAGGCAGTGGGTGGGGGGAAACGCGGGCTGAAATGTCCCACCCACCAATCGCTCCCGATATATACAGGGCACCAACGGGGCGAAAACCTGCGTTTTCACGGGTTGGGGTGTTCATTTTGCCGCGTCCTGCCAAAACTTTTACGGGTTGGAGACGTTTGCGGGGTCTGACCGGGCAACATTATTCGCACCGACCCGTATTTTGGCGATTATTTTACGGGTCGGGACATTATAAGGGATCTACTAGAGATGCTCTTAAACAGGGCAATCCACAAGCAAATTTCCCACACTAATTCAATACTGAAGGTGTCCCACATTTCCCACACTGATTCAATACTGAAGGTGTCCCACTTCCCATGATGGCTTCCTCCAGTACTGCCCCAGGGTCCAGGGAACCATGATGCTGAAGATCTCACTCCATTCTTCAGCATGACTCCTAGCCAATATCCTCCAATTTATTCTTGCAACAAAAACATATATTTTCGTCATTCATTTTGAACGGCTCTGCTATAGTGGTTTTAATCACTATAGACTAGATACGAAGCAAAATGAGTGAATATACATCTTAAAATATAACTACATACATTCATATATAGTTTATAGTGAAATCTCTAAAAGGTCTTATATTTAGGAATGGAGGGGGTAGTATTTTCAACATAAAAGCGGTTATTTTGGCGATCAACTCCTTTTGGCAAATCTGCTAGAATTGCTCAAAGGGCCAGTTTCCTTGCGCCTCTACTAAACCTAGGATATGATGACACGGAAACCATAAATTCTGTACTCATGCACGCAAAATAACAAGATCAGAACTTGAGCTAAGATTAATACACTTCCTCCGTCCCAAAATAAGCGTAGCTGATTTAATACAAAATTGTACAGTGTATGCCCACCACCTGCACAACACACAGCGTCAGCTGATGCGTGTTATAATGTATCGGCCTTTCTCTAAATCATATATAATCCTTGTCTTGGGCTTCCTCCATCTCAACACCAAAAATACTCCACAGGCAAGAAACGCTCCCAGCACAGCAAGGAGTGGTCTATGCTTATGTGCCGGTGCTGCGGCAGCCCCTGATGCCCCTAGAATCGTATGTTTTGTATTTGCAATGAAAGCTCCCAGGGCCCACTCAATATGAGTGTCGCCGACCTGATTTGAATACTCAATCCTGCTCAGAGCAAATTTTAAGTAGCAAGGGCATAAAATTAGTCAAGGGTAAATTTTCACTCAAGAAGAATGATGGTGTCCTGGTATGATATGCTTGCCTCTTGTCATCCAATGGTACGCCAAGGCTGTCGTGCAGCAGAGCTACGATGTATGCCGACGAGAAGCAATACCGTGAGAAATCTTCATCCGAATGATTGAGATACTTTTGTCTCAGCGTGGACAGCTCCTTGTTGCAAAGTTGCTCCCCAGCAACCACAAAATCAGACAGTGATGAAGACCGGTCTAGTCCAAAAAACTGGAAGAGGATGTATAGTCAGAAGTACCCAAAGAAAATGATGGTATGTGCCAAGGGAAGAAAAAAATTGAGAACATGTAGTGGACCTTAGACGTAAAATAGAAATTTTCAGTTGCTAGGAAATGCCCAAGCAGCTCAGGGACGAAATTAGATCCTAGGTGACATTGCTGATGCTCGCACTTCTCTGCATCCAAGACAAAAGTTAAGGGTATGCAGGTGGATATGAATATATAATACAAATGCTGGCAGTGCAAATCCTAATGTCCGATAAAAATGATACAAAATCTAAGAAAATCATGCTCAGTTGAGTTTCTTAAGTCACAATAAAGAGCAAGCTCAACAAAGTATTCAAAGTGTCAAGATTTGGAAAAGATATTAGGTCAATGCAGCCAAGAACCTCCATCTTACTTGACATCAAACAGTTACATCTTTACAGGGACATCCCTCATTATGCATTACAGTTTTGAGTTCATCATCACAGTGCCAAAATTTCTAACTTCAGCCGACGGTACTCTAAGCATAGGAACAATAAAGAGAAGGGTATGACATTAAAAAATTACAGGGATATCCCACTCATTATGCATTATAATTTTGAGTTCATCATGACAGTGCCAAAGATTCTAACTTCATTTGACAGTATTTTAAGCACAGGAATCATTAAGAAAAGGATATGTAGACTAAATAACCATAAATACTGATAAAGAAAAAAGGATCAAAGTCCACACGCATTTCTTACCCTTTCCTTCTTGCATCATCATCAGTGAAGAAGATCTACATTCTTTATAGTTTCCGCTTCCATTACCAACATATTGATTCTCTAAATTTGATCCTGATGCACCGCTTGTTCTCGCCGTTACTTTTCTTTTTCGAGAAAATCCTTTAGGGGCACAAGGATCAACAAGTGTACCGTTTTTGGAAGATCCTTCAATCGCACGAATCGTGATGAAACACTGGTCGGTACTTGTACTTGCAAAAGGGTACTATATTTGTAATTTAAAGTTAACCAGCGAAATTAAGAGAACATCTGTTAACTTCCTAAAAATAACAAAGTATACAACATCTTCAACAAACTTTTTCTTTGAACTAAAATCCTGGGACATTTGTACTGTAGGAGCAACCATAGCTAAATTATTAGTTGTTGGCATTGTACTATGGACTAAGAAAGGGTTTTGTTATTTGCAGGTAGTTTGTGTTCCCGATGCTAAATTGCCTCATTGCAGCAGATGGAAAATGGCTGGATTGACTGTTTTAACAAAGAGAGAGAGAGAGAGAGAGAGAGAGCTCAAATACCTCTTGACTTCAGTATTTCATGGTACGAGTGTTGTGCTGCATTCTGTGAAAATAAGTGAGTAAATCAGATTTTAAAATACACCACAATATCACAAGATCAGTAAATCAGAACTTCACAACATTTTTGGCAGGTGAATTAGTTCAGGTGCAAATAACGCATTAAATCACATTGCATTGAAACCATGCAGCTACCAATCTGTTTATATCTCAACAAATGGACTGCCACATAGCGTTATAGATGCTTCTTCTAAAACATTGCCAGGCTGCATAAACATTCTTTTGAAAATTTAGAACTGCAGGAAACTTGCGCAAAACTGCCTTTTGAAACTTCAAGCTCAATAACAGTTTGCTTGAATCATGTTTTTGAAATTTTAGACTTGTCTGGAACTTTGATTATCAAAATTATTACTCTCAAGGAACTCTTCAAACATTGAGTTTTGAGACTTTACTTGTACTCAAAACCACCATGGAACTTGAGACAAGAAATCTGAAACTTTATATCTGAGTTCCGGAGGATGAAACTTTAGACTTGAAGCATGACTCTCTTTCTTATGAGTTGCGAGCATATTCTATGCATCTGCGGGCTGCCATTTGATGATGTTTGAGAGCATTTAACAGTGCTCCGGATATGAAATGCCTCGTCCAATGACCTGGTAGTAATCAATGCCAATAATTATAGCTTTCTGAAAGAAATTATAGCTTAACGGAATGTGTTTGGTTTCTATTCACACAAATATCATAGTCACACTGCTATATGGGTGACATTTAGATCCCTTGGAACAATTCAATCTCTGACAAGAACCATGCAAAGGAATGTATTTGGTTGCTATTCACACAAATCTCATAGTCACAGTGTTATCCGGGTGACATTTAGATCCCTGGGAACTATTCAATCTCTGACAAGAACCGTGGAAAACAGGATTCGATGTATCAAATAACTCACTTGTCCAAAGTTCAGAAAGCTGTTGCTATAGAGAGTGTATGTTGTTTCCCCAAAAGTAAAGTTAGTTGATAGTTCCAGAGGAAGTACTTCATCGGAAACAAACGTCAGCTGAAACAAATAGCAGCAATTGCATTAGCAGGAAACTGCAATTTCTTGCAATACAACAGAACAATAGAAAATTATGTGTGTATATATTGAATTAGGCGCGACTATTATTAGCATGCATCATGGTTAAACAAAACAGAACCAACACGCGAAAGCAGACCGTGTATGTGTCCATGAGAAAACCTGAGCTGAAGCACCCCCGAGTTCAATTATTCCAATTGTTTTGTGAGGATCCCCTCCAAGTGTGCCCAGAGCATAGTTTGCCGCAACCCAAGCATAGACGCCTTCATCAGAACCTATATAAGAAACATACCAGCCAAAGTAAAAAACCCAACTCAGGCATATTTCAGCTAATGACACAATAACCATCTAGATCCATCAAACAATCACCCTCATCCCCCAAAAGGAAAAACGAATTCGCAGTCCGTTCCATACCACCCAGCAGTATTCGTATCAGTCAATCAATGATCTCCATGCCCCATGATTTGCTCAGTTTGTTGATGTTATCAACCAGTAAGAAATGACCATGTTGCTGGAGGCTTACTGGTTTTTGCAATACAGGTGAAGAAACTGACAGTAGTACCTGGGATCACCTTGGCCCATGAGTCCTCGAACCGGAACCCGGAGGACCTGAGGGCGTTCCTGCAGGACACCAAGATCGCCTCCCGGACGCTCTCCTCGAGCAGCCGCAGACCGGCGGTTGCCATCAGCCGCACTTCAGTTGCCGCGGCGCCCACCTCGCCCCCTACCTTCTCCTTGGCAAATCCCATCAGAGGCCGCAGCGACTCCCCCGCGCGCGCCGTGTCCGCGGCGAAAGAGGAGAGCCCCGGGGAGACGCGCATCACGGCGGAGCGCGCCAGATCCGGCCGGCCATCGGGACCCAAGGAGAATACGTGGGCCCGGGTACCGGTGCTGCCGGCGTCTATGATGACGGAGAAGCGCGGGGAGGGGGCTGGCTGAGGTGGCGGGGAGAGGAGGTGGACGAGGGTGGAGATGACGATGGCGAGGAGGGCGGAGCCGAGGCAGAGGCCGCAGAGGCGGCAGCGGCCGCGGCTTGGGCGGGGGGAGAGGGGTTTGGTGGGCTCCGGCATGGTGGGACGCGGACGAGGTGCCTGGCCGCCACCGACGCCGCCGCAGTGACTCGTCGACGGCGAGAGAGGCGGCGACGACCCGTTTTATTTTTATTATTTTATTTATTATGAACGCGGCTAGCCAGCGCCCATCTGCCGGTGGCATCGCAAGCAACCGGTCGAAAAAGGAAGTACAGTCGCACGGCATCTTCAGGTGCCCGTCTGCAAACAGTGACCCAACAGTTTTTAAATTCTCGTCGGTTTTCATCTTTTCATCATCGGCGTAGTTATAGACGTCCATGGCTGGTTGTGGATCGTTCGAGTCCTCGTGGTGGTCGCCGACGAGTCGGAGATGACAATAAACCCCTTACCTTTATCCGTCATGTCTTGTTGTTGGCTCAACTTCGCCACTCAAGCCGTCTCCGTCGCCTCGTGTTCCGATTGCTCAATGCGTAGTCGGTGAGAGTTCGTCTCCGTTGTCGTCTGCAACCGGCTCTAGACCCAAGCAAGGAGTCGCTCGTCTTCGTCGGGCTCCACCGGCAACCTGTGGCCGCGACGCACGGAATGCTCCGTCGCGTTCCTCTCCCTTACTTCCTGCCACTCGCGCGGGCGCGCGTGCCTTTGATTTTGGCATGCACCCCCCAAGCCAACGGAGTGGGCACTAGCACCCACCGCTGCCCTCGTTGAGCAGTGGTCGATGGGGAAGGGGACGCCGTGGGGGCGGCCCGGACTTCACAGCCCTCGTGGAGCTGAGCGCGGGCTAGGAGGGGTCAGCTGAGGGCGACGGGGTAGATCAGGAGTTGTCTAGTGTCCACCTTGGACCACTCCAACGCAATGCATAGCATTAGCTCCTCTACGACACTGAGGTCGGAGCCGGAGTTCGACATCCTCATCGGAGTCTTCGGATTCGATCCAAATCGGAGAGGGGAGAAGAGAGGACGTAGCGAGAGAGGAGAGTGAAGTGTTCTAGGGTTTCAAATTGGGTTTTTGTGAAGACAGAGTGGGACCCATGGTGAGCCGGACTGACATGGCTGACTCGTCCAAGCAGCACCATATCCATCCTACATTTGGACTGGATATGAGGGGGCGTCGGACAACCTGCACGTTTGAGGCCGGTTTGAGACCCTCGGTTGGGTTGTGTTTTTTTCTACGTGTGAGTGAATGGTCCTCCGTTTGGGCGTTTGATGTCGGTTTGAGGCGCCCGACTGTAGATGCTCGCAAGTTGTACTTTTTGATTCAAAAGGGAGTTGGTAACTGCGTTTTGACCTTTTCTCGTATTTTCTCTCGCAGGCTTCCCCCTTGACTTTGAATTTGTTTGGGTTTAAATTTTAATAGATGCCGCATAAAATGAAAACCAACATAAATAGAGTAACTTGAAATAATTAAAATAAAATCAGTACTTTCCAAAACCATGTCATGCATTAGTAAAAATTTATTGTCTTCCAATAACCTATACCTAAATCAAATTAAATCACACCAAAACCTCAACAAAATTTAAAAGTTCCTTGTATTTTCTTATCCGTACTCAAATCAAATTAAATCTTATCTAGAATACAGTGAGTGCACAGTATACGTGTCAAGTTCCCTTGTCAACATGTCAAATTCGGTTTCTGTGAGTTTATGCAAACCACTATTCCAAAACATTTTTCTGGAACTTGGCGAGTCATAATTCATGGAAGGAAAGCGTTGAACACCGGATTGATCAAACATATCGGGAATGGTACGTTGGTTAATATTGGAATGACAAGTGGATCCCAAACACCATCAATATGTCACCTGTTGCAAGGCTTGGGACTGCCCAAATTAATACAGTGTCAGAGATTATTGATGAGCAAACTTGGATGTGGAAATCTGATCTTATTAGGGACTGTTTCATTCCCTCCGATGCGGATTGAATTCTCAATATTCATTTGAGAAGGGGTGGGGAGATGATTTCTTGCCTTGGCCTTTCGGAAAGACCGGGATGTAAACTGTAAAATCAGCGAATCGATCTCTAATGATTCAGAACGAGCAAAGAGCTCTAGAAAAAGGGACGGTTACAGAAACTTCAGAGACAGAAAAACATCTATGGTCTCGGTTCTGGAAGCTGAAAGTTTACCTAAAGTGTGCGTGTTGTAATGGCGTGTAATGCAAGGGATTCTTCCTGTCGAAAGTAGGTTTTGGAATGCAGTGTCGGGATGTTAAACGCCCAAATTTACATCCCCATACTTGGTCCAAAGACATTTTATGTGATCCCATGTTCTCATTGATTGACAAGGCAAGGATGGTATCGATCATGTGGTCGATCTGGACCTCCAGGTATAATGTTACGCATGATAAAGGAGACCTTGACCCGGTTCAGTCCATGAAGCTTATTCGATCGGGACTCGTTGGCATTGCTCTATTTGCTGAGGGAGCATGCCCGAATTTTGCATGGGTATGGATGGCACCTACCTGATGACGGGTGGATAAAAATCAACCCTGATGGAAGTGTTGCTATGGAGGCTCGCAGAGGTGGAATTAGAGGGGTGGCCAGATCTTCTACTGCCATGAAAGCTGCTTGGTGCAAGCCATATGCAGGTATTACCGACCCTCTTATTGCTGGAGCTCCAGCTGTTCGTGACGGAGTCATCTTTGCAAAGCTTTGGTGTCACACCGGCATCCCCTGATGCGGTGGACAGCAGTGCGGCCAGGTGGCGGGGTCACTGGTCAGGGTGTGGTCGCGTATAAGTAGGTGTGTGTGCGTAAGAGAGGGTCATGCATGTATGAGACTTTGGATTCTCTTCTCACTTTCCCCTCGTCCTACCTACTTTCCAGTATCCTCATCCTCTTTTCAATAAAGAAAATCTGAACTCCTCCCCAATTCCCTTGTATCGATCCTAAATTCCTAGGGTTCGTTACAAACTAGTATTCAGAGTCAATTTTCAGATCCGCCCCACCAGATCCGCCCGGTTCGTCGACCTCTCGCTCTCTCGATCGCTCGGTCGTAACATCCACCGCTGCGGGTGGAGGCTCACTTTGGTGGCCGACGCAAAATCCCCAACGGGGTTGACCCAATTTGGAGTGAGACGACGGCGCCGCCATCCAAACCCTCAGCCCAGACTCGCCACATCCTGTCCGCCATGGCCGAAAGCTCCACCGAGATCAAGACTCTGCTCGAGTCTCTTCTCAAGCGAGTCGGGTCGGGGCAGCTCACCGCCGACAAGCATGTGGAGGCGCAACTCGCCTTTAACGAGCAAGTCTCCAGCGACCTGGTCCATCTGTGCAAGCAGGTGGATTTCACGCACACGGACGTCGACGAGGTGTGCCGCCACCGCGATCAGTCGAGATCCACTGCACCGCTGTCGCCGCACCACTAGCCATAGATCCCTCCACTGGAGTAGTCGTTCCCTCGTCTGGCTAACGCGGGGCCGCCTCTCACCGGAACGTGCCCGGCCACGTCTCACTTCGGGGCGGCACAACTTTGGGCTTAGCGGGAGGCAAATCCGGAGGAGCAACGGGACACCTACACGGTCAAGCCGCCCAAGCATGACTTTCCCAGGTTCAACGGCTCGGCACCCTACTCTGGATTGACCGGTGCGAGTCCTACTTCGAGCTCTACCGCGTGTCGCTGCATAGTTAGTTGGCCACGGCGTCGCTCTACATCGAAGGGCACGCGACCCACTGGTTGCATGCATTTCGTCAAGCACGTCACGCACTCAACTTGCAAGAGTTTTGTGCCGCAGTCAAGGAGGAATTCGGTCCTGACGAGTTCGAGCTGGAGATGCACAAGCTGCTGCAGTTGCGACAGACCGGCACCGTGGCCGCATATCGGGAGGAATTCGAGGGCCACATGTACCATCTGCTCCCATTGGATGCATTGCTTAGCACCAAAAATTTTGTCACTGAATTCCTGCTCGGGCTTCGGGATGATCTTCGTGTTGCGGTGCGTTTTCAAGCACCGGCCAGCATCACGCATGCCTATGTGTTCACTAGGATCCAAGAGGAGGAGATGGGTATGGCCAGGACGCGCCAACGACCACACCCCACAGGCAGACCTCCACCACTGCCAGTGCCGATTCCAGCTCGACTGTCGGGTGCTCAGCGATCGGCCACAGCGAAGGACGAGTTCGCTCGGGAGCGTCAGCTGCGTGATCACTGGCGTGCTCATGGACTGTGCTTCAAGTGCGGTGACCGCTACTCGCGGGAGCACTGCTGCAAGAAACCTACTCAGCTCCTCACCATCCAGTTGGGCGATCATGGCGAGGTCCTCACCGACGACGCGATTCATGCACTAAAATTGTTGGAGGAATGTTGCGTCCTGTCAATGCACGCAGTTTCCAGGGGCGAGGCGCCACACACCATTCGCCTTCGCGGATTGGTGGGCAACCAAGTTATGCTGCTACTTGTGGATTCCGGCAGCACACACAGCTTCATCTTGGTGTCGTTTGCGCAAAGGATTGCAGCCAAATCCATGCCTATGCCACCAGTTAAGGTCTGGGTGGAAAACGGCGACCGCGTTGTTTGTGACAAAATTGTTTCAGGCATCCAATGGTGGTTGCAAGGGCACACATTCACCACCGACATGCGCATGCTAGAGCTCGACTCCTACGATGGAGTTTTGGGCATGGATTTGTTGGAAATATGCCCTAGAGGCAATAATAAAATGGTTATTATCATATTTCCTTGTTCATGATAATCGTCTATTGTTCATGCTATAATTGTATTAACAGGAAACAATAATACATGTGTGAATAATTAAATCACAATGTGTCCCTAGCAAAGCCTCTAGTTGGCTAGCTCGTTGATCAATAGATGATCATGGTTTCCTGATCATGGACATTGGATGTCATTGATAACGGGATCACATCATTAGGAGAATGATGTGATGGACAAGACCCAATCCTAAGCATAGCACTCGATCGTGTTGTTCGTATGCTAAAGCTTTTCTAATGTCAAGTGTCTTTTCCTTCGACCGTGAGATTGTGCAACTCCCGGACACCGTAGGAGTGCTTTGGGTCACTAGTAGAAATCAGGGCTACCGTTCGGCCCTGGCCAGCCCATTAGTCCCGGTTCTTCAAGAACCGGGACCAATGGGGGGGGGTATTAGACCCGGTTCGTGAGCCCAGGGGGGCGGCCGGGGCCTCGTGGGCATTGGTCCCGGTTTGTGTGGAACCATTTGTCCCGGTTCGAGCCACGAACCGGGACCAATGGTCCTCGCTGCTGGCCCACAACCTTTAGTCCCGGTTCATGCCACGAATCAGGACAAATAACTTGCCTACATATATACCCACCGCCGCGGCAGAGCACTCCACAATGCTCTGTTTTTGTCGAGCCGGTGAGGGGAGGGCATTTTGGTGCTCTAGTTCACCTCCTATGCACATGAGGTGTTCGATGAAATGCCCGAGCCACACTAGTTAAGCTTTCTCCTCTCGAAACTCGACCTCCGAGCTCCATTTTCAACGAGACTTGTCTAGATTTAGTGGTCCGTCACGCCCCGTCCCCGTCCCGTCTTCACCGCCGTCGATCGCCCGCGCCGATCTCGTCGCCGGCACCACCGTGGTGAGCCTCTTGTTCTTATCTTCTTTCTGAAAGAAAAAAATTCTGACTTCAGATAGATACTTGTCTAATTTTCTTACTTTTATTATTCCTTGTTATTATATAGTGCGATGGTTTTGGTATCCGCCCCCGTCGGCCCTCGTCCTGTCTATGATTCGGATGTGGTATATATTATCTTTTCATAACTATTTGGTTCATTTATTGTTTATGACAATTATGATGACCAACGTGACATATATTTTTAATCTAGGAGGTATGTGAACCAGAAATTCCAATCCGCCTAGAAATGCTTCTCGAGAAGTTAACTTTGGTTGAAAAAGAAAACAAATACTTGAAGGAAAAATAGAAAATAATTGAGGATAAGAATATGGAAATGGAGTTGCAAGTTGCCGAGGTCATTGACGATCGCAAGATGAAGATCGATGCGATGCGGTTGAAGATGGATGCAATGCGCTTGAATATGGATGAAATGCGCTTGAAGATTAGGAATATTAGAAAATATGCCATTGATAAAGAGGCTTGGTATCATTGTGTTGTTGGGTCAATTGTTACCTTACTTGCAATTTTGATCGCGTTTGTTGTTGCATTTAAATGTTTTACATAGTTGTATGTTGTGGGTGAAATGATGATACCATGCCAACTTGGAACCTTTTCAGAGTTCATTTCAAATGCTTTTCAATTTCATGGTCTTATAGCTCATAATAATTAGTAAATGCATGAAAAATAACAAATGAAGTCAAAAAGGGTTGTCAATTGATGATGTGGCTTTGAATGGTGCATTTTGAACACAGAAAAACTATGGAGTTCAAATAAGTTCAAAAAAATGAAATCTATTTGTAACAAACGAGTTTCCGTATGAAACCCTGATACTTCGAAAGAGATTGCCCGTTTTGTACACGAAGTGCATCCAGTTTTTGTCGTAACCCTCTCAACTTTTCGCACATGCTATTGGGTGAAATGATGATACCATGCCAACTTGGAACCTTTTCAGAGTTCATTTCAAATTCTTTTCAATTTCATGGTCTTATAGCTCAAAATAATCAGTAAATGCATGAAAAATAACAAATGAAGTCAGAAAGGGTTGTAACTTGATGATGTGGCTTTGAATGCTGCATTTTGAACACAGAAAAACTATGGAGTTCAAATAAGTTCAAATAAATGAAATCCCTTTGTAAGAGACGAGTTTCCGTATGAAACCGTGATACTTCGAAAGAGATTGTCCGTTTTGTACACGAAGTGCATCTAGTTTTTGCCGTAACCCTATCAACTTTCTCGCACATGCCATGTGGGTGAAATGATGATACCATGCCAACTTGGAACCTTTTCAGAGTTCATTTCAAATGCTTTTCAATTTCATGGTCTTATAGCTCAAAATAATCAGAAATGCATGAAAAATAACAAATGAAGTCAGAAAGGGTTGTAAATTGATGATGTGGCTTTGAATGGTGCATTTTGAACACAGAAAAACTATGGAGTTCAAATAAGTTCAAAAAAATGAAATCCCTTTGTAACACACGAGTTTCCGTATGAAACCGTGATACTTCGAAAGAGATTGTCCGTTTTGTACACGAAGTGCATCGAGTTTTTGCCGTAACACTCTCAAGTTTCTCACACATGCTATGTGGGTGAAATGATGATACCATGCCAACTTGGAACCTTTTCAAAGTTCATTTCAAATGCTTTTCAATCTCATGGTCTTATAGCTCATAATAATCAGTAAATGCATGAAAAATAACAAATGAAGTCAGAAAGGGTTGTAACTTGATGATGTGGCTTTGAATGGTGCATTTTGAACATAGAAAAACTATGGAGTTCAAATAAGTTCAAAAAAATGAAATCCCTTTGTAACAAAAGAGTTTCCGTATGAAACCGTGATACTTCGAAAAAGATTGTCCGTTTTGTACACGAAGTGCATCCAGTTTTTGCCGTAACCCTCTCAACTCTCTCGCACATGCTATGTGGGTGAAATGATGATACCATGCCAACTTGGAACCTTTTCAGAGTTCATTTCAAATGCTTTTCAATTTCATGGTCTTATAGCTCAAAATAATCAGTAAATGCATGAAAAATAACAAATGAAGTCAGAAAGGGTTGTAAATTGATGATGTGGCTTTTAATGCTGCATTTTGAACATAGAAAAACTATGGAGTTCAAATAAGTTCAAAAAAATGAAATCCCTTTGTAATAGACGAGTTTCTGTATGAAACCCTGATACTTCAAAAGAGATTGTCCGTTTTGTACACGAAGTGCATCCAGTTTTTGCCGTAACCCTCTCAACTTTCTCGCACATGCTATGTGGGTGAAATTATGATACCATGCCAACTTGGAACCTTTTCACAGTTCATTTCAAATGCTTTTCAATTTCATGTTCTTATAGCTCAAAATAATCAGCAAATGCATGAAAAGTAACAAATGAAGTCAGAAAGGGTTGTAAATTGATGATGTGGCTTTGAATGGTGCATTTTGAACACAGAAAAACTATGGAGTTCAAATAAGTTCAAAAAATGAAATCCCTTTGTAACAGACGAGTTTCCGTATGAAACCGTGATACTTCGAAAGAGATTGTCCATTTTGTACACGAAGTGCATCCAGTTTTTGCCGTAATACTCTCAACTTTCTCGGACATGCTATGTGGGTGAAATGATGATACCATGCCAACTTGGAACCTTTTCAGAGTTCATTTCAAATGCTTTTCAATTTCATGGTCTTATAGCTCATAATAATGAGTAAATGCATGAAAAGTAACAAATGAAGTCAGAAAGGGTTGCAAATTGATGATGTGGCTTTGAATGATGCATTTTGAACATAGAAAAACTATGGAATTCAAATAAGTTCAAAAAAAAATGAAATCCCTTTGTAACAAACGAGTTTCCGTATGAAACCCTGATACTTCGAAAGAGATTGTCTGTTTTGTACACGAAGTGCATCCAGTTTTTGCCGTAACCCTCTCAACTTTCTCGCACATCCTATGTGGGTGAAATGATGATACCATGCCAACTTGGAAGCTTTTCAGAGTTTATTTCAAATGCTTTTCAATTTCATGGTCTTATAGCTCAAAATAATCAGTAAATGCATGAAAAATAACAAATGAAGTCAGAAAGGGTTGTAAATTGATGATGTGGCTTCAAATGGTGCATTTTGAACACAGAAAAACTATGGAGTTCAAATAAGTTCAAAAAAATGAAATCCCTTTGTAACAGACGAGTTTCCGTATGAAACCCTCATACTTCGAAAGAGATTGCCGTTTTGTACACGAAGTGCATCCAGTTTTTGCTGTAACCCGCTCAACTTTCTTGCACATGCTATGTGGGTGAAATGATGATACCATGCCAACTTGGAACCTTTTTAGAGTTCATTTCAAATGCTTTTCAATTTCATGTTCTTATAGCTCAAAATAATCATTAAATGCATGAAAAATAACAAATGAAGTCAGAAAGGGTTGTAAATTGATGATGTGCCTTTTAATGGTGCATTTTGAACACAGAAAAACTATGGAGTTCAAATAAGTTCAAAAAATGAAATCCGTTTGTAACAGACGAGTTTCCGTATGAAACCCTCATACTTCAAAAGAGATTGTCCGTTTTGTACACGAAGTGCATCCAGTTTTTGCCTTAACCCTCTCAACTTTCTCGCACATGCTATGTGGGTGAAATGATGATACCATGCAAACTTGGAGCCTTTTCAGAGTTCATTTCAAATGCTTTTCAATTTCATCGTCTTATAGCTCAAAATAATCAGTAAATGCATGAAAAATAACAAATGAAGTCAGAAAGGGTTGTAAATTGATGATGTGGCTTTGAATGGTGCATTTTGAACATAGAAAAACTATGGAGTTCAAATAAGTTCAAAAAAATGAAATCCCTTTGTAACAGACGAGTTTTCGTATGAAACCTTGATACTTCGAAAGAGATTGTCCATTTTGTACACGAAGTGCATCCAGTTTTTGCCGTAACCCTCTCAACTTTCTTGCACATGCTATGTGGGTGAAATGATGATACCATGCCAACTTGGAACCTTTTCAGAGTTCATTTCAAATGCTTTTCAATTTCATGTTCTTATAGCTCAAAATAATCATTAAATGCATGAAAAATAACAAATGAAGTCAGAAAGGGTTGTAAATTGATGATGTGGCTTTGAATGGTGCATTTTGAACACACAAAAACTATGGAGTTCAAATAAGTTCAAAATAATGAAATCCCTTTGTAACAGATGAGTTTCCGGGACAAAAGATCCAGCGAAACCACGTGGCGTAACGCGCAAACACGTGGCGTGCCGCATATGTTATTAGTCCCGGTTCTGGACAAAAACCGAGACTAAAGATCCAGCGAAACCACGTGGCGTGCCGCGCAAACACGTGGCATGCCGCATATGTTATTAGTCCCGGTTTTAGATACGAACCGGCACTAAAGGATTGCCTATATAAACCCTCCCCCCTCCCACCCCTCTCCTGTGTTTTTGGGCGTTGAGGTGTGAGCATGCATGCCATGCTCTTGCGACTCTAGCTCATGCATATGAGAGAAGAAGAATGTCAGCTGTTGTTATGGGGGTCGTTCTTCCTTATTCTCCTTGTCCTAGATATTTGTTATGCATTAGGGGAAGAAGGAATAGCGGCCATCATCGGCGGTCGAAAAATCAGGTGAGGGAGTGTCCAGCATATATGAGAGAAACTTTAATAGCAAAAAGAATTATCATAAAATAAAATTAATAAGTAATTATAAGCAAAATAAAATAAAATAAATAAGTATTTTGTTGTAAGTAGAAACAAAACAAAATAAGCTAACTAGCACTTTGAATTTAAGTAGAAACAAAACAAAATAAACAAAACAAAAAATAAAAGAAAAAATAATCAGTAAATGCAACTAAAATAATCAAAGTGTTTTCTGTTAAAAATTATCAAAAGCAAAAAGATTTTTCATAAACAACTTGTTTTGTTAGAAACTTTAATGGCAAAAAGAATTATCATAAAATAAAATAAATAAGTAATTAGAAAAAAATTAAAAAAAGTATTTTGTTGTAAGGAGAAACAAAACAAAATAAGCTAACTAAAAAATAAACAAAACAAAAATAAAGCAAAAAACAAAACAAAAGTAATGGATTTAAAAAAAAAATAGATGTTTCTCTCCACGTTGGAGCCGCGGCGGAGCTTATAAACAGGCTCGAAAGCCCTTCGCTTGGTGAGGTGGGACTAAACATTCAACCGCACCACGACTATGGCACGCAACTGGTACCAATGCAAAAAAGAAATAAAATAAATAAAGCAAAAAAGAAAACAAAAAAACTGGGAAAAAATAAAAAATGGCCACCAACTGGGCCACCACGGCCTGAATACGACTAGAAACCCATCCATGGGCGAGGATTCAAGTCCGTAGTAGGCCCAGAAGGCCCATCAGGCAAAGCATTAGCAAGTCGGACCGTAAGCCTGCAATGGAGAGGAGCTCGAGAGGGGTGTGATAGTGGGGCTTATAAACCACTGCGCGCCCCTCTCAACTAGCGAGGTGGGACTAAACTTTGACCGCGACGCGGGCAGCACAGGTGCCTTTGGTACCGGTTCGTGGCACCAACCGGTACCAATGCCCACCCTTTAGTCCCGGTTGGTGCCACCAACCGGGACCAAAGGCTGCCCGCTTCCCGCCCTTTGGGCTGCTGAAAAGTGACCTTTGGTCCCGGTTGGTGGCACCAACCGGGACTAAAGGGGGTATTGGTACCGGTTGGTGCCACGAACCGGTACCAATGGCTTTGCTATATAAGCCAGCAGTTGTGAAAATTTTGTCAGTTTCTTCGATTCCTCCGACGACGCCGCCAGGCTGCCCGAGCTCGCCGTCGTCGCCCCTTCCCCCGATCACGTCGCCGTTGCCCGGCCCGACCACGCCATCGTCGCCCTGCCCCCCGACCACGCCGCGCGCCCTCGCCGTGCCTCTACCGCGCCCCTACCCGCCCCGTCGACGCCGTCGCCGCCCTTTGCCCCGTCGATTGCCATCGCCCCTGCCCCAACCACGCCGCCGTTGCCCCTGCCCCGACCACGCCGCCATCGTCGCCCTCTACACCGACGCCGGCGCCGTGCCTCTCCTTGGTCAGGCCAGCGCCGCCCACCCTGTCCTCTCCTTTGTTCATATAAATGATGATTTGTTTTTTGCATTTTTATAAAAATGTATATATGTATGTATGTTCTGTGTGCATATAAAAGTTAGATTTTTAGTATATTTGGTTACATTTTAGGTTAGTTTTATCTATATATGTTCTCTGATTTAGTACATTTTAGGTTAGTTTCATTTTTAGAAAAGTTTTATATATTTAGGAAAAGAGGGAATAGAAGGAAGAAGGAAGAAGGAAGAAGAAGAAAAAGTTCTATATATGCAAAAGTTACATTTTTAGAAAAGTATTATATATAGCTAGGAAGATAACGAAGAAGAAGAAAAAGAATGACAGGAGAAAAAGGAAAATAAGAAGAGGAAGAAAGGAGAAGAAGAGGAGAGGAAGAAGAGGAGAAGAAGAAAGGAATAGAGGAGAAAGAAGAAAAAAAAAGAATTTTTTTTTCTTCTTTCTCCTCTATTCCTTTCTTCTTCTCCTTTTTTTCTTCTTTTTTTTCTTCGATCGCTTCTCTTCTATTCCTTTCTTCTTCTCTTCTTTTTATTTCTTCTTTTGTCTTCTTATTTTTTATCGGGTATGTCTTTGTCGATATACCCCCTCCCGATCGAACTTTAACACGAGGGGGGGATACCGATATACCCCCTCCCCGATAACATTATTTTCCCATGTATATGTATGTGGCGTCGTTGTCGATATAACCCCCTCCCGGATAACTTCGACATGAGGGCCGGTCGATATATATACCCACTCTCGACCGTGATAACTTATACCACGGGAGGACCCCCCCTCGGCCCTCTCGCTCGACCAAAACTCTCGAGGACACCCAAACCCTAGAGAAAAAACGATGTTGGTCTCCTACCCCCTCCCGCCGCGCCCCTACCCGACAAACTCTCTCGAGGCCACCCAAATTTACCAAGTTAAAAGAGCGTTGTCGTCGAGACCGCCCCAAACCCTTGAAGCGTTGTGTCGAGGCCACCCCAAACCCTTGAAGCGTTGTCTAGGCCACCCCAAAGCAGCGCGAGGCCACTAACATGATTCCTTATTGTGATTAGCTAGCTAGTTCTACGTTTGCCACTAATATATATCCATCTGTACCATGTTTGAATAATAATTGACATGTTGTAAATATTTGCAGAAACTATGAATCACTCCCGAGACGAAGAGGAAGAAGCGATGTTGGGGGGAGATAATCACACAAGGAAGTGATGTCATTGCGTCGTTTCTCAGAGACACCGATGGTCTGGAAGGACCGGGTGAAGAAGAGGGCTATGTTCATGATGATCTGGAAGGACCGGGTGAAGAAGAGGGCTATGTTCATGATGATCTGGAAGGACCGGGTGAAGAAGAGGGCATTCATGATGATCTGGAAGGACCGGGTGAAGAAGAGGGCGTTCATGACGGCTCCGTTGATCGAACCGAGTCCGGCGAGGTATATATATATTAGTTAAGCCCGTGCTTGACTAGTTAATTGATGCATTCCTTGTTTCCATATGTACACATATTAATTAACTCTCATATTTCTTCTTTTTTCTCTAGCCCTCCGGATCGACCTCAACTTCGGTAAAGAAACGAGGCCCGAAGAAAAAGTTGCGCTCGGATGAAAGGTTTGAGATCACAGCAATCGCGCGCGATGGCAAGCTGATTGAACCCATCCGGACAAGGGATGCATTTCATGCTGAGTGCAGGGTTCTTGTTAGGGACAAGATCCCGATCAGTATCCAGCAATGGTTAAAGCCAAAGAAGGAAGACCCTGAGGTGCCGACGTCTTATGTCTCCGATAAACAGAAAGAAGATCTTTGGACAATGCTTAAGGAAAATTTCACCCTACCGCCAGAGGCGGATCTAGAGAAGCCAGTTAATGAGGAATTGATCAAGTCTCATGCTCTTAAGAAGATGGTAGAACTATTCAGGAGGTGGAAGAATGAGCTGAAAATGTTTGTCGACAAAGAAGAGACACCAGAATTGACCGGCCGGCTTAAGAAGATCAGAGATCAATGGCCCGCATTTGTGGCCTACAAGGCATCGGAAAAGAGTAAGAAGATGTCAGCGACAAACAAGAAAAATGATGCGAAGAAGAAGCATCACCATCGCACGGGGTCAGGTGGTTACCTCAAAGCCCGACCTTTGTGGGACAAGGCTGAGAATGACCTGATTGCTAAAGGGGTCGAACCAGAGACATTGAGATGGCCAGACCGTTGCCGAACTTGGTTCTTCGAGGTTGGCGGAACCTTGGACCCTGTATCAGGGGAGTGCGTTTGGACGGAAGAGCAACTGCGAATACCCGCCAGGAAGCTTCAGCACTATATCGCCGCAGCACAACAAGGGGCGTTCATTCCAGACAGAGAGAATGACGAGCTCAAAATGGCCCTCGGGAATCCTGAGCACCCTGGACGGACACGAGGCACGCCAGGCTCCCTTCCGTGGAAGGCTGGGTTTCCGTACGCACGGGGTTACAAAACCCAGGAGAGGAGGAAGAAAGCGGAGCATAGCCAACTCTAGGCGCTGCACGAAAGGGTACATGGGCTAGAGAAACGAGAAGAAGATCACAGCAAACGACCTGCCGAAGCTTCCCCTGAAGCTACCCCGCCATCTCGACGGAGAAGCAGCGTGGCTTCCACTGAGCAGACTCAACAGCTGGAGCGTGTCTTCACGTGCTACCCCGTGGATGCTATCACAGAGTCTCAACATTGCCATCTTATGACGCAATGGATGACATTCAAAGTCAAGGCGGCTGTTGGCTCTGTTATACCTAATGAACCTGGCTCAACCTACCACGACCAACCGATTCCAGAAGAATATGCTAGGGTGATGGTTGAGCAAATAACGAAAGGATTTGAGGACCTTGAGCTTGACCACCCTACGGGTGAAGGGGAGATTCGGCTGGGTTCTTCTCTGAAGACTCCATGCCTATGGCGGAAGGAGCTCATCCACCTTCCGAACTGGACACCTCCGCCTCCTCCTCCTCCTCCGGCGAGTCAGGGCCCGCCTCCTCCTCCTCCGCCTCCTCCGGCGAGTGATCAGGGCACTCAGCCTCCTTCTCCGGTGCGTGACGACACTCCGCCTCCTTCTTCGCCTGCACCGACGCGCCCGAGCAGCCAGCTGCCTCCTCCTTCTCCGCCTCGTCAACAAGGGCTGAAGAGACCCGCCGCTGCTCCGGCTCCTCCGGCGCGTAGTCCTTGTCCTCCGCCTGGTAAGAAAGGAAAGTCAGTCACAGCCGCTCCGTCTGCTCCGACGTGTAGCAGTACAGCCAGAGGCAGGCAATACAAATACGGTCCTTCTCTGAAGCCTCTAGAGAAGTTACCATACGAGATGAGCCCGGAGGAAAACGAGAAGATCGTGGAAGCCGAAGTGAAGAACTTCTTTGAAGGGGTGAAAGCAAAAAAACATCCACCTCCAGAGGAGAAGATAGATCCGGTAAAAGCAAAGCGTACTCTGGCTGCCCTGAAGAAACCACCAAAGTCTTCGACGAAAGGCAACTATGAGCTCATTATTACAAAGTCATTTATCGAAGCACAGCGGTCGGGAAGTACATCAGTGATCAAAGGTTAGCAGAACGACGAGCTGGGAAAAAAGTTGCCCAGCTCGGCGAACAAGCGAACCAATCGTTCCCCACGCTCAAGGTGTCTAGCGATATCGTCACTAATCATCCGGGGATCTTGTTGCCCGGTACCAATCTTGCAGATTACCTGCCCGATGATGCACATTTTGATTTATTGGAGGTGGACGAACACAAATACGTGTACGGGAAGCCACTCGTCAAAGATGAAAGATCTCTAACAACGATGATGCGAAGATTCCATGATTGGTACATGAAAACTTGCAAAGAGTTTGGGGGGAGTAATATTTTGGCGCTGGGAGTTAGAAAGGAGCATGACCTCGTTGGACTTGAACCGTTGATGGTTCCATTTGAGGAGTTCTTCCCGTTTTTCAATCTAAAGGCCCTCGATAAATTAATGATCACTTGCTACTGCCTGTAAGTAGTAGTACTTCTGTCATTAAGTCTCTATATATAGGTCAGCTCTTTCATTGCATGTATTTTTAATTATCCTCACTATATTATATGCAGATTGAAGATCGTCGAATTGAAGAAAAGACAAATCGGTGATATTGGGTTCATTAACACAAATCTCATAGATGCATTTATGATTAAATCTCAGGCCAAAGATACCGAGGCCAACCTGCTACAATCGTTTGTATTGAATCAAAACAAAGCTATAATACTCTTCCCTTACGAATTCCAGTGAGTGTTACTGTCTTGTGCATTTCGGTTTCCCTTATTAGTCAAGGTTATAGTAATGTAATTGATGAGTTATGCATGTGTGTGCAGCTTCCACTATATTCTCCTAGAGATTAAGCTTGAGCAGGGACTAGTAACCGTCTTAGACTCGAGACGAAAAGATCCCAACGAGTATGCGGACATGACTGAAATTCTAGAGAAGTAAGTTAAATCGATCATTATCGCACCATATTGGCAACTTTGTTCATTTCCTGATATCAAGTAATTGTTTTCTTTGTCTGACAGGGTTTGGAAAAAATTCACCGCAAAATCTCCGGGACTGCCGAAGAAGCTACAATTTAGACACCCGAAAGTAAGTACTATAGTAGCATGTTCCACGCATCTCCTAGTGATTCAAGCGCTAGTTTCATCAATACCATTTAGCATGCTTGCTAACTATCAGTTTGATTGACCTCTATTTCTTGTAAAGTGGTTGTGGCAGGAACCAGGGAATGATTACTGTGGATACTACATTTGGGAGTCCATCCGCCACGTGACCTGTGAGCGGGGCTACTCTGACAAACAATATGACGTGCGTAAATAATAATATTCACAATTTTATTTTATTACCATCATTTGTGTTCAGTTTCATATATTCATATATATGTATTCACCCCCTTCTTCAAATTAGATATATCGGATGCGGAATGAACTCCTACCAGCAGATCGTATGCGAGGAATTCAAGAGGAATTGGCGGCATTCTTTCTTGACCACGTGATCCCTAAAAACAGTGAATACCATGTGAACCGTAATCAGTTGAATTTTAATTAGGAGATTATATTGTAAGAGATAATTATATTGTATATATGTAACCAGTAGCGTCAGATAGATATACGAGAACTTGTTGTTCGACCAATCTCTCAGAGAAGGAGAGGTGGTCGATATCACTTCACTTTGTATGCGTATGTTCATAACGATCTTCTATTTCCTTCATTTGCTTACTAGCTAGAGTGTCTAGTCCTCTCTATACGTATAGTATGTAGCGTCGACCAAGCACGGAGATAAGAGATCACACTTCTCTCTATTCATTAGCTAGCTAACACAATATATGAAACACCTAAATTAACCCCCCAAAACCCCCTAAACCCCTCCCCCCCTTTAAAAAAACCCCCAGCACATGAAATGCTGACGCGTGGATGCCTTTTGGTCCCGGTTGGTGTCATCAACCGGGACTAAAGGCCCCCCTGACCAGTCTCGCCGCATCGGCCACGTGGAGGCCCATCTGTCCCGGTTCATGTAAGAACCGGGACTAAAGGCCAAGGGCATTAGTAACGACCTTTTAGTCCCGGTTTCGAAACCGGGACAAAAGGCCCTTACGAACCGGGACAAAAGGCCCTTTTTCTACTAGTGGGTGTATCAAACGTCACAACTTAACTGGGTGACTATAAAGGTGCACTACGGGTATCTCCGGAAGTGTCTGTTGGGTTGGCACGAATCGAGATCGGGATTTGTCACTCCGTGTGACGGAGAGGTATCTCTGGGCCCACTCGGTAGAACATCATCATAATGAGCTCAATGTGACTAAGGAGTTAGTCATGGGATGACGTGCTACGGAACGAGTAAAGAGACTTACCGGTAACGAGATTAAACAAGGTATAGGTATACCGACGACCGAATCTCGGGCAAGTTCTATACTGACAGACAAAGGGAATTGTATAAGGGATTGATTGAATCCTTGACATCGTGGTTCATCCTATGAGATCATCGTGGAACATGTGGGAGACACCATGGGTATCCAGACCCCGTTGATGGTTATTGACCGGAGAGGTGTCTCGGTCATGTCTGCATGCCTCCCGAACCCGTAGGGTCTACACACTTAAGGTTCGATGACGCTAGGTTTATAGGGAATTGTTCTACGACGTTACCGAAGGTAGTTCGGAGTCCCGGATGAGACCGCGGACGTCACGAGGAACTCCAGAATGGTCCGGAGATAAAGATTGATATATAGGTTGGATGGGTTTGGACGCCGCAAATGTTTCGGGCACCACCGGCAAAGTGCCGGGACCATCGGAAGGGTTCTGGAGGCCCACCGGGAGGGGCCACCAGCCCCAGAAAGCTACATGGGCCAAGTGTGAGAGGGAACTAGCCCCTGGGTGGGCTGGTGCGCCCCCCACACCCAGCCCAAGGCGCCTAAGAGAGGGAAGGGGGAGGATGTTGGGGAACGTCGCATGGGAAACAAAAATTTTCCTACGCGCACGAAGACCTATCATGGTGATGTCCATCTACGAGAGGGGATGTGTGATCTACGTACCCTTGTAAGCCGTACAGCAGAAGCATTAGTGAAGGCGGTTGATGTAGTGGAACGTCCTCACGTCCCTCGATCCGCCCCGCGAACTATCTTGCGATCAGTCCCACGATCTAGTGCCGAACGGACGGCACCTCCGCGTTCAGCACACGTACAGCTCGACGATGATCTCGGCCTTCTTGATCCAGCAAGAGAGACGGAGAGGTAGAAGAGTTCTCCGGCAGCGTGACGGCGCTCCGGAGGTTGGTGATGATCTCGTCTCAGCATGGCTCCGCCCGAGCTTCGCAGAAACGCGATCTAGAGGTAAAACCGTGGAGATATGTGGTCGGGCTGCCGTGGCAAAAGTTGTACCAAATCAGCCCTAAAACCCCACTATATATAGGAGGGAGAGGGGGAAGCCTTGCCTTGGGGTCCAAGAACCCCCAAGGGGTCGGCCGAGCCAAGGGGGAAGGATTCCCCTCCCAAACCGAGTCCTACTTGGTTTGGAAGGTGGAGTCCTTCTTCCCTTTCCCACCTCCTCCCTTTTTTTTTCTTTTTCTCTTTGATTTTCTTCGCAATGCGCATAGGCCCCTTTTGGGCTGTCCCACCAGCCCACTAAGGGCTGGTGCGGCACCCCCAACACCTATGGGCTTCCCCGGGGTGGGTGCCCCCCGGTGAACTCCCGGAACCCATTCGTCATTCCCGGTACATTCCCGGTAACTCCGAAAACCTTCCGGTAATCAAATGAGGTCATCCTATATATCAATCTTCGTTTCCGGACCATTCCGGAAACCCTCGTGAGGTCCGTGATCTCATCCGGGACTCCGAACAACATTTGGTAACCAACCATATAACTCAAATACGCATAAAACAACGTCGAACCTTAAGTGTGCAGACCCTGCGGGTTCGAGAACTATGTAGACATGACCCGAGAGACTCCTCGGTCAATATCCAATAGCGGGACCTGGATGCCCATATTGGATCCTACATATTCTACGAAGATCTTATCGTTTGAACCTCAGTGCCAAGGATTCATATAATCCCGTATGTCATTCCCTTTGTCCTTCGGTATGTTACTTGCCCGAGATTTGATCGTCAGTATCTGTATACCTATTTCAATCTCGTTTACCGGCAAGTCTCTTTACTCGTTCCGTAATACAAGATCCCGCAACTTACACTAAGTCACATTGCTTGCAAGGCTTGTGTGTGATGTTGTATTACCGAGTGGGCCCCGAGATACCTCTCCGTCACACGGAGTGACAAATCCCAGTCTTGATCCATACTAACTCAACGAACACCTTAGGAGATACCTGTAGAGCATCTTTATAGTCAGCCAGTTACGTTGCGACGTTTGATACACACAAAGCATTCCTCCGGTGTCAGTGAGTTATATGATCTCATGGTCATAGGAATAAATACTTGACATGCAGAAAACAGTAGCAACAAAATGACACGATCAACATGCTACGTCTATTAGTTTGGGTCTAGTCCATCACGTGATTCTCCCAATGACGTGATCCAGTTATCAAGCAACAGCACTTTGTTCATAATCAGAAGACACTGACTATCGTTGATCAACTGGCTAGCCAACTAGAGGCATGCTAGGGACGGTGTTTCGTCTATGTATCCACACATGTAAATGAGTCTTCATTCAATACAATTATAGCATGGATAATAAACTATTATCTTGATACAGGAATTATAATAATAACTATACATTTATTATTGCCTCTAGGGCATAATTCCAACAAATAGGTCTACCACCGACTATACCGAACCCATTATCCAGGGAACTGTGGTAGCACGATAAGAAGTATGACACACACAAGACTCGATCTAGGTCGATACTGGAGTTTGACAATTTTATACCAGCACCATTGTGCTCGTGCCATGATAAGGCCATAACCTATCAGGTTCCGCGTGACTAGGCTATTCCACAACCTTTCATAACTATCACTTGCCAACATCATATTTTTATCATGGTTGAATATGTATAGCGGTATGAAATATGCAAGGTGATGAGTAATAAATATGAGTTAAGTTAGCAAACAACACACCAAAAGTAACAAACATGCCTGCTTGGTTCCATGTAGTCGGGATCAAGTTCAGTGAAGTTGACGTCGGGAACTTCGGTGTCGGAATCTATGGTATAGATCAAACAAGGGTATAAGTGGCACTGCCTAGCTACTGGTCTCAAAATATTTTTAGAAAAATCTTAAAATAAACTAGGCATTACCAGGAACAATTGGCAAAAAGAATCACTAAAAAATAAGTTACCGATCAAAAGTTATAGCCAAAACATTATCAGGGACTATTCTGCAATTAGTTTTAATAGAAACAGGGGCTAGACTGAGATTTAGACAAAACGCCCGAAGGAAAAGACGTTTCCCCAAAATGAAAACTGCTACTGGCCAAATACGTTTCCACCGAAACGCTTCGGAGGGAGAGAGAGACACTGACAGAGGGGGTCCCCCTGTCAGGTTCGAATGCTCGACCGGCGCCAGAAGCTTCCGGCGATCGCCGGCGACGCTAGGAGGGAGAGGGGAGCTAGCTGGGGGTACGGGTGCACTCACCGTTGACTCGCCTGACTGATGAAGAGGGATTGGACTGTGGGGGGAAGCCTCACATCGACGGCAGCAGATCTGCGGCGGCAGCAACTCCGGTGACGCGAGGAGATCGTCGACAGAGAGCTTCTGCGAAGGAATTGAGCACGGGGTAAGCAGGGGAGAAGCTCCTGGATGCAAACGAAGGCCTCAGGGGGTCCTACCTCTACTTACACTGCACGGGAGTGGCCGGATCCAGAAGCAGATCGGGGCGGCCGGAGCTGGGAAAGAAGGCCCCTCGAGGACCCCTTCATGGATCGAGTGGTTCCCAGAGGTGGAGATGGAGAGTGGGGAAGAGTTGGGTGAGGTCAGAAGAACTGGAGGGGAGCTCTATTTATAGGTGCCGCGAGACGAGCTATGTCATTAATTCTGGCGAGCAATTCCGATGATGCAGGAGCGTGGGTAGGAGGTTAGGTGGCTAGGATCGAACCCTATCACCACTGGGGTTCCATTTTTGACCAGAGAGAGGCTGGTCATCACCGTGCCAACGCAGCGACGACGCGACCATTGCTGTACACTGCGGCTGCAGAACCCGTGCTCTGAGTTGCACGGTGTGTGGCGACGGCCTTCGCGGAGCACACTGTCGAGGAGGGGCATGCGGCAGCAGCAGGAGCAAGGGTCAGTGCCGGGCGGCGTGGGATCGAAGCAAGGAGCTGCTGCGGCTACTGCTGAGCCGCTGCCAGAGCTTTGGCCGGAGGCCAAGGTACGGGCGACACTGCGGATAGGATCAAGGCACAGGAGCAATGGCCATTGCGCTGCTACTGGCGAGATTGGCGATGGGGAAGGAGCAGCGCTCTGTGTGAAAGTTGGTCTGAAGTTAATTCAGACAGTTTCAAACAGGGTGCAGCTGAGGTGCTCGACAGAAAGAAAAAGGCAGCTAGAAACAGAATTTGAGGCTGAATTTTTTAGGGGAGCACTCTCATTCGATGAAATGATGCTGCAAAAAAATTCAGATTTTTTGGTGGAGTTTAAGGCAGGTGTGAATCAAAAATGAGTTTCTGGGGTCAAACTTCAGTCAAACCAAATTTGAATTTTTCAATCTTGAGAACCCAAAGTTTTCGTTGGAATAGATTGAGGATACTAAGGACTACAAAGTGCCAAAGTTTGGGGTCAAGATTCCAAAGGAAAAAGAAGGTTCCTTTGAAAATTTTCTCGAGCTAAAACTGATTATAGAAAATCCCATTTTAACAAATAAAATAATTGGGGGGGGGGGGTGATCCATCCCTTCTAAATTTCTGGAAAACATCAAAAACAATTCTTAGGGCTAGGAGAGGAGAAAAAATATTGAAAACAAAATGTGGTGTTTAAGACCTTTTGAAGAATAAATAAAAAGGCTTATGGAAAAATCCAAATTAAAGATAATAGGAATATTCTTTTAACCATTTCATTTTTGAGAAAGGACTTAGAGAATATTTCTGAATTTGTTTGGTGGAGAAGAAGCTCAAAAGTTTTCTCTCATGGAGATTAGCAAGAAAACTTTAACGTTCTTGTCAAGTCAAAAATTTAAATTCCAAGGAAATCAAGAAAATAAAAGTTGAAAAATATTGGGTGTTACACACGGGCATTGGAGAGGTGCTCGTGGAGGAAGGGCACCCTGTGGCATACTTCAGCAAGGCTCTCGGCATCCACAACCAGAAGCTATCTGCTTACAAGAAGGAATTCCTAACTGTAATGATTGTAGTGGACAAGTGGCGCGCCTACCTGCAGCGCGGGCAATTCACCATTGCCACTAATCACAAAAGTTTGTGCAACTTGGGAGATCAGCAATTGGAGACGGATCTTCAGTGCAAGGCCATGTCCAAACTAGTGGGACTTCAGTTCAAATTCCAATATCGCCGAGGCACAGATAATGGAGAGCTGACGCCCTGTGATGGGTGGATGCCGCGTTGGACATAAGTGCCGTGTCCTTATGCCAACCAACCTGGGTGCAAGAGGTGGCCAATTCGTATGCCACTGATGCCGATGCTCAAGACCTCATTTCGCGTCTCGCCATCCACAGCCTAGGCGAGGAAGGGATCCAACTGCACCACGGTCTCATTTGCAAGCAGAACCGGCTATGGATCGGAAGCAACACGACTCTTCACACGAAGCTCATCAGCGCCCTCCACGACAGGGCCATCGGTGGACATTCAAGTACCACAGCAACCTATCAATGCCTCAAAAAGCTATTTTTGTGGACATGCATGAAAGGAGACGTTGACAACTTCGTCAAGTAGTGTGCCACCTGCCAGCATGCCAAGCACGCGCATAGACATCCAACCGTCTTACTCGCGCCACTTCCAATGCCAGCAATGCCCTGGCAGGACCTCTCCATGGACTTTGTGGAGGGCTTACCCTAGTACAAAGGCTTCGACTCCATCATGGTAGTCGTTGATCGCCTCACCATGTTTGCGCACTTCATTCCCGTGCACCATCCATTCAACGCCACACAGGTGACGCGCGCATTCTGGGATAACATCGTCAAGCTCCACGGCATCCCCAAGTCCATCGTCTCCGACTGCAATCGTTTGTTCACCAGCGTGGTTTGGCGGGAGCTGTTCACCAAGGCCGTTACGAAGCTGCTCTACTCCACGGCTTACCACCCGCAGACGGATGGCCAAAGTGAGCGCTTCAACCAATGCCTGGAGATGTACCTCCGCTGCTCCATCCACGACACACTCCAGTGCTGGCGCCAATGGCTACCAACGGCGGAATTCTGGTACAATTCCTCCTTCCACTCAGCCATCAACTGCACTCCATTCAAGGATCTCTACGGTGTCGAGCCAAACCTGGGTGCCATGGCTCTCTAGGACGACAAGACGACACCCTCCATGGATGTGGAGCAGTGGGACTGGGGCATGAACACAACGCGCCTACGCAAGGAGATACATCATGCCCAGAACCGCTTCAAGAAACAAGCAGATCGCCATCGCACGAAGCGTGTTTTCAAGTCGGCGATTTGGTGCTCCTGAAGCTACAACCCTACGCGCGATCATCCATCGTCAATAGGACATGTGCCAAGCTCGCCTACAAGTTCTACGGGCCCTTCAAGATCACAGACAAGATAGGTGCCCTCGCCTACAAGCTGGAGCTACCCGAGGACAGCCGCATCCACAACGTCTTCCACATCTCGCAGCTCAAGCCCTTCACTCCAAACTACACACCAGTCTTCGCCGAGCTTCCAAGATCACTAGATTTGGCAGCTGGCGACATCGAGCCCTCGGAGATCTTGGAGCGGTGCATGGTCAAGCTAGGCACCAGCGCACTTGTTCAGCTACGGATTCGATGGTCTTCTTCACCCACGAGTACCACCTGGGAGGACTACGACACCCTGCGTCGCCGCTTCCCTACAACACCAGTATGGCACAACCAAGAAGATGGCTTCAACGATGACCTAGAGGAAGCAAGTAGGTGTGATCACCATGAAGGGGAGGCTCTATCTGAAGAAGAGGGGAGTGTCACACCAGCATCCCCTGATGCGGTGGACAGCAGTGCGGGCGAGGTGGCAGTGGCCACTGGCCAGGGTGTGGTGGTCTATAAGTAGGTGTGTGTGTGTGTGTAAGGGAGGGTCATGCATGTATGAGACTTTGGATTCTCTGCTCACTTCCCCCTCCTCCTACCCACTTCCATGTATCCTCATCCTCCTCTCAATAAAGCAATTTTGAACTCCTCCCCAATTCCCTTGTACCGATCCTAGATCCCTAGGGTTCGTTACATTCGGGGTTTGGACAAAGTTGTCACTGAGACATATTTGTATGGAGATCCTTGATCTTGGAACTCACGCTATGATCATCGAGCTGAGATGGCGCCTATCTCTTGTTCAAGATTGGGGAGCATGCGACTAGTTTTTCTGCTTTTATTGTTCAACATGTTTTTAGATGAGCGAATTTTTTCGCCCACTTTTGTGCGAAGCAAGCTAGCATGCTAGAGGTCACTGAATGCTGGTTAGAGGTAACACCTAATTTCCTTGTAACTAGCCTCCTGGCACATAATGCCAGGGTGGTTGATGTTAAATATGTTAGGATGATCTCCTCCCGAGTGGGCCCAACGACCCACCGACTCCTTAGATCCGCGCCCTGATCGGGGGTGCTCAACCCACTATGGTTGACGGGCCCATGTCACCTGCGCTATATAAAGAGACGGGGGCCGGTGGCACGCAACACGAGGTTCGTCGCGTTGCCGTACACCCCACTGACACCCCTACTGATCTAGGTCAAGCGCAGTAGTGACAGGAAGCTCCGCCACCGCCACTACCCCATCACCATCGCCAATGTCGCCCTCCTCCATGGCTACCTCGTCGGGCACTCCATGCCAAGGAGAAGGTACATCTCCTCCTCTCACTTCTCTGTCCACTCTCCCTCAAATGCATAGACCGATGCAGATTATAGACGAATCACTGATTATACCTATCCTACACGATCCTATAGTTCTATCAATGGTATCAAACAAAGTAGATTTAGGATTTGCGGTACAAGAGAAATAAAATAAATCCCCTCCCGAAGAACCCTAACACTACTAGGGAAATGCTTATAGGCAGGACCTCAGTAGTAGCGATGAAAAAAAACGCTGCTGCTAATTAGCAGTAGCGCCGATCGAGTTAAGCGCTACTACTAACACCTTAGCAGTAGCGCTGCTTATCAAAAACGCGCTACTACTATGTGGGACCAGACGATTCCATCGACGGTAGCTGTAGTAGCAGCGTTGCCCAAAATCCAGCGCTACTGCTAAGTGTTTAGCGGTAGCACTTTGTTTTGCAGCACCGCTGCTGCTAGTGGGTCCCACTTAGTTGTAGCGCTCGCATGTGACAAGCGCTACTACTAATAGCATAGCAACAACACTTTCTGGTATGCAGCGCTACTGCTAGTTGCGGCTGGTGCCACCCTTTTACCCCCTCCCCCTTCTCTCCCCCACTTTGACCTCTCTCCCCCTCCTTTCCCCTCTCCACTCTCCACACCATTGTTGCTCTTCTTCTCTCTTCCTCCTACCTCTCTTCTCTCCTCATTAATGTCCCCCTCCACCATAACTCTCCTTCATAAATGGCCTCTCTCACATCTCTCTTTGTCCTACCTCTCTTCCTCTCCCCATTAAAGCCCCCGTCCACCATAACTCCCTCTCCATTAGTTAGATAGCTAGATTCACCTCTCCTCCCTAACAACTAGATCTAGCTAGCTATTTAGCCATCCACACGTGCTCTTTTGATCGGTCTCTCTCATCATCTCTCTCGATCGGTCTCTCTCGGGAGATATATAGGTGACTAAAAAAGTTATTCATTTAAAGAATGGAAATATGTGTGTGAATGAGAATATGTGTGTTTGGGATATATATGGAGATATTTGTGCGAGTGTGACATGCCCTCGAGTTGCTTATGTTTTGTCGAAATGTTGATTTATTTCAGTTTCGATGAATTTCGAGCAAATTCAATAGCTCCTATTTTTAGGCAAGCTCATGCCAAAAATTTATATGACTTCGAAGCATGCATGCATTATTTATTTTATAACCCTTTTGCTTGTTGTACCGTGCAGTCGGTCATGAAGGTGAATGGATGGAAGGTGGAGCGGTACATGCAATACGCGGTGATGGACATGTATGCAAATAATCGGACTAGGATTAGATGTCTGTGTGCAAGATGCAAGGAAGGAGTCCTTTTGGACCCTTTTGATCGTGGCACTTTGAAGGCGCACCTGGTTATGAATGGTTTCATGGATGGCTAAACTGAGTGGATAAGGGAAGAAGAAGATGACGATGAGGACGTCCAAATGGCAGGGAATAACAACATGGGGCTAGACGAAGAGATGACCGATCGACACGAAGACGATGGTGCCGGACATGGCGGCGGGGAAGAGTCCGGAAATGACGGCGGCAGAGAAGATTCCGGACACAACGAATAAGAGTCCGTACATGGCGGAGAAGAGGCGGTGGTCACGCCGTAGTCTTCGACGCTACTAAGTGCAGTTGTGCAAGACCCTCATGTTCAAGACCTCCTTCGCAAGAGTACGACTAGCGATAGAGCTGCTTCTAGAGAGGAGGCCAAGCTAGATCAACTTGAAGTGGACTCGAGGACTCCAATGTATGACAATTGCGATCCCGAGGTGACCTTCTTGAGTTTCATGCTCGAACTTCTAAAGACGAAGGCCAAAAACAATTGGACAGACAAAAGCCTCGATGACCATTTGAAGTATCTACACAATGAAGTTCTTCCCGCGGGGAACCAGTGTCCTAGTAGTGTCGAGGAGGCCAATAAAATCGTTTGCCCTTTTGATTTGCCGCACATTAGGTACCACGCATGCATCAACGATTGCATCATTTATCAGGGGGTGCACGTGGAAAAAACCAACTTCCAGTGTGCAATGCATCTCGATACAAGAAGGCAGGAAAGAAAGCTCCTCACAAAGTTGTATGGTACTTTCCGATCACTCCCCGTCTGCAGTGGTATTTCGTAGATCCTAAGGAAGAAAAGCTCATGTGCTGGCACGCGGAGAGGAAGAAGCCCGATGATGGAGATGAACCGAGGCTGAGACACCTCGTAGATGGTAGCCAGTGAAGAGCATTCAACACCATAAATGGATTTGCTAAAGAAGATCCAAGGAACATCGTGCTTGGTGCGAGTACCGATGGCATGAATCCGTTTGGAAACCAGAAAACCAACCACAACACATGGCCCGTGTTTGTATGGATGTACAACCTCCCCCCATGGAAGTGCATGAAGACAAAGTACATACACATGTGCATGCTGATTCAAGGGCCAAAACAACCGGGAAATAGTATTAACCTGTATATGGGGCTTGTGCAAGAGGAGCTAGACACGTTATGGAAATCACCGACATGGACATGGGACGCCAGCAAAGGAGAGTATTTCCATGTGAGAGCCACGCTCATGATGACGGTGCACGACTATCTCGGTTACGAGTACACCTCGGGCCAGGTGTGCCACGGATACTGCGGATGCACGAGGTGCATGGATGATACAATGTCTCAGGCTCTCAGTAGCTTATGTCAATGAAAGATGGCGGGTCTGGGAAAATCGTGTACATGGGGCATCGTAGATGGCTCGAGAAGGATGACCCGTGGAGAAAGCGTGGAGATCTATTCAATGGGTTGGCTGAGCTTCGAGGACCTCCACGTAAGAGGAGCGGTGCCGAAATCGACGAGCTATTGAGAAACTGGGAACAATGCCCCGCGCCGGGATAGATCAAAAAGGCGCCAGAGCCGCTGCTGAAGGTATGGAAAACATGGTCTATTTTTTGGGACTTGGAGTACTGCCTAATCACGACATGCCTCATTACCTTGATCAAATGCATATCACGAAGAATGTCCTCGAAAGCTTGCTTGGCACACTGATGAACATGCCGGAGAAGACCAAGGACGGGCCGAAGGCAAGGAAAGACTTGGAAGATTTGAAGATCAGGAAAGACCTCCACCGTAAAAAGTTGATGGAGGAGACGGAGACAGAGGAGGGGGAAAGGGGCAGAAAAGTCAACAAGAAGGAGGAGAATTCTTCCCCCCTTCTTGCTTCACCTTAAATGCGAAGGATATCGATCAATTCATCAAGTGCCTTATGGGAATCAAAGTCAGTTACGGTTACTGTGGGAAGATAAGCAGATTTCTAGACCCCAAGAAGAAAAGGTTGAGCGGGATGAAGTCTCATGACTGTCACGTGATCATGATGCAGATACTCCCGGTTGCCATTAGAGGGATAATGGACAAGCACGTCCATGACACGCTTACTGGTCTCTGCAACTTCTTCGACGTTATCTCTCAAAAGTCCATAAGTGTGAAGCAACTCCGAAGGCTACAGGAAGAGATTGTTGTCATACTACGTGAGCTTGAGATGTACTTCCTGCCCACATTCTTTGACGTCATGGTGCATATGTGTGTCCACATCGTTTACGACATCATCGACCTCTGGCCGACATTCCTTCACATCATGATGTCGTTCGAGAGGATGAATGGGGTCATCAAAGGATTCGTTCGTAACAAGTCCCATCCCGAAGGGAGCATCGTCCAGGGGTATCTGACGCATGAGTGTGTCTGCTTTTGCGAGAATTATATAAGCGTCAGAGACCCAATTGTTGGTTTGCCCATCAATAAGCACGATGGGAAGCTCGAAGGAGATTGTCACAACAACGGCCGGAGGGAATTGCACGTGGACTAATCGGATCGACGGAACGACTTTGACATGGCTAACTTAGTAGTGCTACAACACATAGATGTGGTAGATGATTATGTGGCATGACACAAAGAAAGCATCACAAAGAAGTACTGTGATAAGGGGATGCTCAATACGGACGACGAAGTTACTGTAGAGCACAACACTACTTTGTTGCGTTGGTTCAAAGAGCAAGTTCTTGAAAATCCCCATGAAGAGGGCAGTTCGGACGGATTGCTCATACATGCCTTAGCACATGGACCTGCACCCAAGCTCGCGACCTATCAGTCCTACGATAATACACGTTCTACACAAAGGCCAAAGACATGGACAGTGATTCCCAGAACTCCAGGGTGACAATTCAATGCGTGACCGATGCCAACGGCACAACTGAAAGATTCTACGGAAGGGTCGAAGAGATCTGGGAGCTTGACTATGCTGGAATGCATGATGTGAAGAGCACTCCCGTTTATACCCGACGCGAAGAGCACTCCCGTGAACGTTAACATCATCGCCAAAAAATGAGCCATGGGTACACGCTAAGCACGTGACACAATGCTTCTTCATAACCGACCCGGCCAATCCCAGATGTGTTGTCGTGAGGAGATCCAAAAGGAGCATCGTCGGAATGGATGGAGTCGCCAACGAGGAAGACTACGACCAATATGGCAACCCAATGAGGGAAGATGATGATGACGATGAAGCATAAGTGAAAATAAGAATCAAGACTACATTACGTAAGAAAGATCGTACTCCATGGCTCCGGAAAAGTCACAAGGAGGGGCTCAATTACTTGGCAATGAACAAGAAAGGGAAGAAGCTCAATGTGAAACATCGTCGACGCAGCTGATCAGAAACCTACATTTATATATATGTATCTATTTTGTGTACGCACTTAAGTAACCGTTATTGGGCAACTGATATGTTACCACCACATGCATGGTTCCGGTGATATTCGCGCATTGGGGGAGAGGGATACGCCATTGTCGGGAGAAAAACAAAAACCATAAACAAAAGGAGAAAGAAGTACAAAAGAAAAAGAAAAGTAAACAGAAAAGAAAAGGAAAATAACGAAAAAAAGAAAACAAAAAACTAGAAAAGGAAAATAATAAAAAGAAAAGATGGAAAAGATAGCAGTAGCGCTAGTTTAGGAAACCAGTGCTATAGCTAAGTTAGCTATAGCGCTGGCTCCTAAACCAGCGCTACTGCTACTTGTATTTTACAATTAAAAAATAATAATTCGAAATGATAGCAGTAGCGCTGGTTTGTAAAAGTTAGCTATAGCGCTGGTTCAAAACCAGCGCTACCGCTATTTTGAGTTAACCCCCCGCCGCGTGCACTAAGTTTTTTTCCACCAAATCCCCCTGCCGCCTCCATCCCACGGCAGATCTCGCACGCAGCTCTCCTCCACCGGCGCCCCCACCGCCCCGTCCACCGATGCCCCCACCGTCCCATCCACCGGCGCCCTCCACCGGTAGCCCCCACCGTCCCCTCCACCGACAGCCCCCACCGTCCCGTCCACCGGCGCTCTCCATCGACGCCCCCACCATCCCCTCCACCGGTGCCCCCATCGGCGCCCCCACCCCCTCCACCAACGCCCCCACTGGCCCTTCCCCCCGTGCAACCTCCCTCTCGCAGCAGGTCCCTTCGGGTCACCGCTGACACGCCATCTTCCCTCCGCCGACAGGTATACATGAACACTATTGTTCCAGTGAGATGACATTGCTATGATGTAGATTTTTAATACAACTTTGTCTGTTTGGCTACTGAAAGAACTGCAGAAAATCTTTAGATATTTGGTGAACTAGAAATTTTCATGTATGATCATATACTTCGTCAAGCATTGTGTTGTAATTTTATGGCATTACAACTATGTACTCCCTTTGTGCCGAAAATGTTGTCCGAAAGGTTCATGAAGTTTCTCAAATAACAACTTTTATAGGAGCATTTCTCAAATGCTTGCCAAAGATACGTTTTGTTCCTTCAACCAAAACCTAGAGTGTTCCATGAGAAGATTTCTTACCTTTTGTTCTCTAGTAGCATCAAAGATGTTTGTAGAAGTGGAGCTGACATAAAAAATTGTTCAAATGAAAAATAGTTATACATTATTTCATAATCAAATGGACTAGATGAATCGATTAGATATCAAAGCGAATAGCTTTGGGGAGCATCTTTTATTTATGGAGATGATTAATTAGCATTGTTCATTATTGTTTCAATAGTGTAACTATTCGTAAGTCTTCTACTAGTCTATGTGAATTTCCATTTACATAATTGTACCAGCAAAAAAAGATGAATCATAGTAGAATAGTAGGTGCGGATCCTCTAATATAATTATTTACTTTTTATTTTTAACATGGTTTAGATAGAGATGATGAAATAATGTCGGAATGTCCCTTCTTGTCATTGATGTTTTGCCGGAATGTCCGAGTGGCCTATGGTTTGCCGGAATGTTGATTAATTTCCGTTCCGGCAAATTTCGGGCGCTCCATATGTCCACTTTTTAGCAAAGGTCATGCCGAAATTTTCGGCATGACTTGTGCTAGAAACTAGGACATATGGAGTACCCGAGATTTGCTGGAAGTGGAATGAATCAACATTCTGACCAAATATAGGCCCCTTTATTTCTCTTGATTATATCTTTTATTTACAATTGTTGTATAGGAAACATGTCTACCGACGCCGAAGTCGTGGGTGGTTTTGCTCGCCCCGCGGACTCCATCGAGGTAGCAAATCACTATCTCGATTACGTGGACGAACACCAGGTGGGGTTACATGGTGGCGGCAGTGGTCCCAACACCGACCTCGGCGCCGACACCGGCACCAGCACCAACACCGGCACCAGCACCAACACCATCACCACCCTTGAGACCGGCAACGATGCTGTCGTAGCCGGTAAAGCACCGAAGAAGAAGAGGACACGAAGAACAAACGAGCTTGGCATCAGACAAATTGTGGTCACGAAGATGCACCCCAAGTACTTAGAGCCAACGGCGTCAGAGGAAGCGCGCAAGTGTTGGGGCAATCAACTTGGATGCATCCTCAGAGAAACCGCCAACATGAACGATGAGAAGTTGAAGCATATGCCACATATGGAGCACATGCTCCTAAAGAAGTTGCACAATAGGTTCATATTCCCCGGCCGGGATGAAGGAAAATATAAAGAGACATGGGACGACGTCGCCATGACAAAGATAAATGACAAGGCAATGGTGACCTTCACCAATGACTTGTCCTCATGGAAAGTTCGGGTGAAAAAAGCTATTGCGAATAATGAACCGTTGTCCAAGATTCATGTTGATAATCTGACAATAATGGCACAAGATTTTGTAAAATTCTAGGAGAATTGCGATAAACAAGAAGTCAAGGCAAAGTCGGAGAAAATGAAGGCGCTCCAGGCCAGGAACACGCCTCCCCACCGCCTCAGAAGCCGTGGTTACGAGGGGAAGAGGCACATATGGGCCAAGGAGGACGCCGAACGTGAAAGTCTCGAGATCCCAGACCCCTTGGCAGAGTTCACCGACCCGCTGGAGCATGACTGGATCAGGGCCCGATACATGTGGGACAAAGTGAGAAAGATCTTTTACACGGACCCGAACATGAGGGAGTTCATGAGACTTCTGGTAATTGTTATATTACCACATTATCATATTAGCTTCCAATCAATTTGACTGCAAGTTTTGTCACATTAGTAAACCATCCACGTTCCTTTTGCAGAAAGAGCAACACCAAAAGGCAGCCAAAAGCGACGAGTCGTCACAGTCGTCGGCAAGGCCCAAGTGGGACACCCCATTCAACTGGGCCCTAAACATACTGAAAAAGGTCCCGGTGGAAAAGCCGTCGTCCTATGGACGTGTGCACGGCGTCGAGATGGCGCCTCGTGGAAGACGTGCTACCCCGAGGAGCCAGAGGAAAGAAGGAAGAGACGGTTGGTCGTCACTCAGGAGAGCATCGACGAGAAGGTCGCGATTGCGGTCAATAAGACCAAAGTTGAGACCAAAGAAGAGTTGGTCGGGGTAGTCAGTGGGTTGGTCACTGACGCAGTGATCAGCTTGATTCCGGCAATTTTCAATTGGTCGAAGAGCAAACCAAATGCACGACCGGAGGACTTTCCCCTTCCCAGCTTTGTCGGGAGCAACTCGGTGAAGACCACAACACCAACACCTGCCCAAGCAACCGCAAAAGGTCCCGTTCCTGTTCATAGCAGCCCGACCTCCGTCTCTGGCATGCTCGGCGGGCCTTCGTCACTCGCTGAGCTCGAAGCCCTCACGGTAATTACGCGTCATACCCTTTTCACTAGCATGTCTATAGTATCCCGTTTCAGTTGCCTTTCAGATGTTTGATGTCGCAGACATGTCTCCTTCGTAGGCCGACGACAACCCGTGCACCTTACTCTACGACATCAAGGGCCAGAAGGTGGTTATGGGAAAGACAACCATCATGAAGCCGAAGGACCGCATGTTCCACAACCGAGAGATGCCCGATGGCGTCTTCAAGGTTAACGTGGCCAGTGTCTTAGAGGGCTTCGAGGATTTGCCTCCTCCGATTCCAGTCGATGACGACAAGACCCCTAAGATGATTGGCGCATGCAAGAACTGGTTCTTGCCTTGGTCGAAGTCTCTTCTTCATCTCGAGGAGCCCAGTATCACGCCAACGCCACCTTCTCAAGAAGGTATGAACACCACCCCACCTACCAAATTACCTGCACCTGTCGTGGCGGATGATGGTGGCGTACGGCGCAAGGGAGAGTGATGACCCACAAGTATAGGGGATCAATCGTAGTCCTTTCGATAAGTAAGAGTGTCGAACCCAACGAGGAGCAGAAGGCTCTGATAAACGGATTTCAGCAAGGTAATAACTGCAAGCACTGAAAGTAGAGGTAACAAGTGATTGTGTAGCGAGGTGAAACGTAGCAAGCAAAGAGTAACAAGTAACAAGTAGTAGCAACGGTGCAGCAAATGGCCCAATCCCTTTTGTAGCAAGGGACAAGCCTGAACAAAGTCTTATAGGAGGGAAAACGCTCCCGAGGACACACGGGAATCTCTGTCATGCTAGTTTCATCATGTTCATATGTTTCGCGTTTGTTACTTTGATAGTTTGATATGTGGGTGAACCGGCGCTTGGGTACTGCCCTTACATGGACAAGCATACCACTTATGATTAACCTCTCTCGCAAGCATCCGCAACTATAAAAGAAGAATTAAGACAACGTCTAACCATAACATTAAACTAGTGGATCCAAATGAGCCCCTTACGAAGCAACACATAGACTGGGGTTTAAGCTTCTGTCACTCCAGCAACCCATCATCTACTTACTACTCCCCAATGTCTTCCTCTAGGCAAAAATATGGTGAAGTGTTATGTAGTCGACATTCACATAACACCACTAGCGGAAAAGACAACATACAACATATCAAAATACCGAACGAATATCAAATTCACATGACTATTATCAGCATGACTTATCCCATGTCCTGAGGAACAAAAGTAACTACTCACAAAACATAATCATAATCATGATCAGAGGTGTAATGAATAGCATCAAGGATCTGAACATAAACTCTTCCACCAAGTAATCCAACAAGCATCAACTACAAAGAGTAATCAACACTACTAATAACCTTACAAGTACCAATCGAAGTCGTGAGACGGAGATTGGTTACAAGAGATGAACTAGGGATTGGAGAGGAGATGGTGCTGATGAAGATGTTGATGAAGATGCCTCGCCTCCGACGAGAGGAGTGTTGGTGATGACGATGGCGACGATTTCCCTCTCCGGGAGGGAAGTTTCCCGTCAGGATCGTCCTGCCGGAGCTCTAGATTGGATCTGCTCAAGTTCCGCCTCGTGGCGGCGGCGAAACCACGGAAAAGGTCCCGTATGATTTTTCTGGACCAAGACCCTTCATATAGCAAAATAGGGGGGCTACTGGGCCGTCAGGGAGCCCACAAGCCCCCACTCTGCCACCAGGGCTTGTGGCGCCTTAGCAGCCCCCCTCCGGTAATTCTTTCACCCAGTATTTTTTATATAATCCCAAAAAAATCCACGTAACTTTTCAGGGCATTTGGAGATGTGCAGAATAGTGGACTAGGATTTGCTCCTTTTCCAGTCCAGAATTCCAGCTGCCTGAATTCTCCCTCTTCAAATAAACCTTGCAAAATAAGAGAGAAAATGCATAAATATGGTACCGCAAGTAATATAACAGCCCAAAAAGCATTAAATATCAACATGAAAGCATGATGGAAAATGGACGTATCAACTCCCCCAAGCTTAGACCTCGCTTGTCCTCAAGCGAAAACCAAGTTCCATAAACATGTCCACATGTTGAGGGACGAAGGTGTCGATAAAACATAATACGGACATGAGGGCATCAGGATCACACATAGAAGAGCAATACATCATAAAGATTCTTATGGGAAAGTAACAATTCCTTCACAAAGCAAAGCATGAAGCAAAAACCTTACCGAGAAGTAACCAACAATAATCCGTAGTCATTGAAGCAATTGCAATTTGTCACAACATCAGAAAGAGTCAAATAAGAGCTTGTAAAGCAAATCCACATACTCAATCATCTCTTTTGTTTTCCACAATTGTTACAACTCACGTGGTACTCATGGTATCGAAGTTTCAGCTGGACACAGAGGAAGATAGGGGCTTATAGTTTTGCCTCCCAACGATTTACCTCAAGGGTAAAGTCAACAACAATAAAGCATAAGTACTCAACTCCAAGTTGATATATGAATATAGATCTTTCCCAAACATGTGACGGTAGCCAAGACAAAGGCAAAAAAGGGAATTGGTGAAGATCACCATGACTCTTACAAAGGGCAAAAAGTAAAGGTACAAGATAGGGCCTTCGCAGAGGGAAGCAGAGGTTGTCATGCGCTTTTGAGGTTTGGATGCATGTCCTCTTAGTGCGGAGGAACGTCACTTTATATTGCCTCCTGTGATAAAGAACTTTATTATGCAGTCTGTCGCTTTTATGTCTTCCTCATCATAGGTTCGAACAAAGCTTATTTTCCACACACTAATAGATCATACATACTAGAGAGCAATTTTTATTGCTTGCACCGATGACAACTTACTTCAAGGATCTTATTCAATCCATAGGTAGGTATGGTGGACTCCCATGGAAAAACTGGATTGGAGGTTTATGGATGCACAAGTAGTATCTCTACTTGGTGCGGGAGTTTTGACTAATATGAGGTGGAAGCAATCGTCACATGCTAAGGGATCTCTAATCATATAACATTGTTTGGAACCAAGCAAACACAATTCATTATGTTGTCTTCCTTGTCCAACATCTACTCCTAAGCATGTAATAGTTTGGTGAGTGCTCACAATTGTAAAAAGTGTCTAAGATGATATATTTATATGTGAACCTCTCTTTCCTTATTACTTATTATTAATTGCAACAATGACTGAGGTCTATGCTGATTTATTCTCAACAAGTTTCAATCATCATACGTGTCATAAGTGAAGTTATCACGTTCCATAAGATCGTCTCATGATCTTTCATGCTATCGTTCTTTTCATACTTTTGATCATGGCACAAAGCAAAGCCCTTTACTAAGATACTCTTTATTATATAGCTCGTAAGCTCGAATACATCGGGGGAGAGACAAAAGCAAAAGACTCAAACTAAAAACTAAAGACTTATTCCTCTAAGAAAAGAAATAAATACTAAAAAGGAAAGAACTAAAACAAAGGTAAAAGCAAAAGATATAAAGGTGATACGGTACCAGGGCAACTCCGCCAAGCTTGGCAGAAGCCAAGGGGATTGCCCATACCAATGCTTAGTTGTCTTCCTTTGGTGGTGATGGTGGTGGAGTTGTCGCAGTCTTGAGTTTGTCTAATTTCCACTTGAGCAAAAAGTTCTGCTCCCTTAGATCGTCATTTTCTTCCTCAAGTTTCAACACTCTATGGCAAAGTTCCTGCTTACTCTCCTGCAAGAAATGAGAACGGATAAACAAGGTCTTAGGCTTCTTCCTATGGTCAGGGAGGCTTGACTTCTTGAACTCCACATGGGTGTTTGCAGGTTGAGGTAGAGGGGCCTCCTCTTCATCGGAACTCGTTTGCTCCTTCCCTTTAGGCTCATAGTCCTCTTCCTCATCAGTGGTCCAGCCATATGGTTCCAAGTCCCCATTAATCCTAGAGTTAGCACGATCATCGGCCACATAGATCTCTTCTTCTGAATCTTGGGAAGACATCTTGACCTAAATCTACGGCAGACAACAAGCTCAAAACGAAAACAAAGGAAAACTGCACGATACGGAGATCAAAACCTTCGGGCGAGTATATATTGATTTTTTTCTCGACCAGAAGGAGTGCTCCGCAAGAAAATGGAGCCCGGGAGGCACACGAGGTGCCCACAAGCTTGCCCTCCGCCACGACGGGGGTAGGGGCGGTGGCAGGGCTTGTGGCCGCCTCGTTCGCTCTCCGTACTGCTTTTTATTTTTCTAATGTTCCAAAAATTCCAAAACAGAGGAAATTTCCTATTGGAAAAGCATCGGAGTCCAATTTCTTACCGAAACAATACATCTTCGTTTTCAAGGTCTGAAACAGGCTGATAAACATCCCTTATGTACTCCGCTGGAGTTATGACATTGATGATATTGGTCTCAACATTTATGGGAGTACCAGAGATGTAATGCTTGATTCTTTGCCCATTTACCACTCTAGGAAAATTTCCTTCCGTGTTATTGATTTTGATGGCACCGGAATGATATACTTCCTCAATAACATAGGGACCTTCCCATTTAGAGAGAAGCTTGCCTGCAAAGAATCTCAAACGAGAATTGTATAGGAGGACATAATCACCTACATTGAACTCTCATTTCTGTATTCGTTTGTCATGCCATCTCTTAACCTTTTCCTTGAACAACCTGGCATTCTCATATGCCTGGGCTCTCCATTCATCTAACGAGCTGATATCAAACAACTGCTTCTCACCGGCAAGTTTGAAATCAAAGTTGAGCTCTTTGATTGCCCAATAAGCTTTGTGTTCCAGCTCAAGAGGTAAATGACAGGCCTTACCGTAAACCATTTTATACGGTGACATGCCCATGGGATTCTTATAAGCAGTCCTATAAGCCCATAGTGGATTGTCAAGTTTGCTAGACCAATTCTTTCGAGATCTATTGATGGTATTTTGTAGGATTAATTTGATCTCCCTATTACTCAACTCCACTTGACCACTAGACTGAGGATGATAAGGAGATGCAACTCTATGGTTGACATCATACTTAGCGAGCATCTTGCGGAAAACACCATGAATGAAGTGTGAACCGCCATCAATCATCAGATATCTAGGGACTCCAAATCTTGGGAATATGACTTCTTTAAGCATCTTAATAGAGGTGTGGTGATCAGCATTTTTAGTGGGGATAGCTTCTACCCACTTAGTGACATAATCCACAACAACTAAGATGTGAGTGTACCCATTGGAACTTGGGAAGGGTCCCATATAATCAAATCCCCAGACATCAAATGGTTCAATGACAAGTGAATAGTTCATAGGCATTTCCTGACGCTTACTGATGTTCCCTATTCTTTGGCATTCGTCGCAAGACAAGACAAACTTACGGGCATCCTTGAAGAGAGTGGGCCAATAGAAACCTGATTGCAATACCTTATGGGCAGTTCTATCTCCAGCATGGTGTCCTCCGTAGGCTTCAGAATGACACTTCTGCAAGATCTGTCCCTGTTCATGTTCAGACACACAACGTCTAATAACACCATCCACTCCTTCCTTATAAAGGTGAGGATCATCCCAAAAGTAGTGTCTCAAATCAAAGAAGAATTTCTTCTTTTGCTGATAGGTGAAACTGGGTGGTATGTATTTGGCTATGATATAATTTGCGTAATCGGCATACCACGGTGCACTATGTGAAGTGCGGATGACATTTAATTTCTTATCAGGAAAGCTGTCATCAATAGGTAGTGGGTCATCAAGGACATTCTCTAGCCTAGACAAGTTATCTACTACAGGGTTATCAGCACCCTTTCGGTCAACGACGTGCAAATCAAATTCTTGTAGCAGGAGAACCCATCTGATCAGTCTAGGCTTAGCGTCCTTCTTCTCCATAAGGTACTTAATAGCAGCATGATCAGAGTGAATAGTGACTTTGGAGTCAACTATATAAGATCTGAATTTTTCACATGCAAACACGACTGCTAAAAATTCCTTTTCCGTAGTGGCATAGTTTCTTTGAGCACTGTCTAGAGTTTTACTAGCGTAGTGAATAACATTAAACTTCTTGTCAACTCTCTGTCCTAGAACAACACCAACAACATAATCACTAGCATCACACATGATTTCAAAGGGCAAGTTCTAGTCAGGTGGTTGAACAATAGGTGCGGTTATCAAAGCCTTCTTAAGTATTTCAAAGGCTTCCTCACAATCCTCATCAAAAACAAAAGGAACATCCTTCTGCAAGAGGTTGGTAAGAGGCCTAGAAATCTTACAGAAGTCTTTAATGAACCTTCTATAGAAACCATCATGACCTACAAAACTTCGTATACCTCTAATATCTGTGGGGCAAGGCATTTTCTCAATTGCATCAACCTTGGCCTTATCAACTTCAATGCCTCTCTCAGAAATTTTGTGTCCTAAGACGATACCTTCATTAACCATAAAGTGGCACTTCTCCCAATTCAAGACGAGGTTGGTTTCTTCGCATCTCTGTAAGACTCGATCAAGGTTGCTGAGGCAATCATCAAAGGAAGACCCGTAAACGGAGAAGTCATCCATGAAAACCTCGACAATCTTTTCACAAAAGTCAGAGAATATAGCCATCATACATCTTTGGAAGGTGGCAGGTGCATTGCATAAGCCAAAAGGCATACGTCTATAGGCAAAGGTACCGAAAGGGCAGGTGAAAGTGGTTTTCTCCTGATCAGATTGTGCAACGGGTATTTGCTAGAAACCTGAACAACCGTCTAGAAAGCAGAAGTGTATGTGCTTTGATAGTCTTTCTAGCATTTGGTCGATAAACGGCAAAGGATAATGATCTTTCCTCGTTGCGTTGTTCAGTTTCCGGAAGTCTATCACCATCCTATAGCCGGTAATAATCCTTTGTGGGATTAGTTCATCCTTATCATTAGGAACGACGGTGATACCTCCCTTCTTAGGTACGCAATGTACTCGACTTACCCAATCACTATGAGCAACAGGATAAATGATTCCTGCTTCCAGAAGCTTTAATATTTCTTTTCTCACGACCTCTTTCATCTTAGGATTCAATCTCCTTTGATGATCGGCAACTGGTTTAAAGTTAGGATCGGTTTTAATCTTGTGCTGACATAGAGTGGGACTAATACCCTTAAGATCATCAAGAGTATATCCAATAGCAGCACAGTGCTTCCTCAGAGTTCTTAGTAACTTCTTCTCTTCGTGGTCCGAGAGGAGAGCACTAATAATGACAGGATATATCTCCTTCTCATCAAGATAGGCATACTTAAGAGTATCACGCAACTATTTAAGCTCGAACACATGATCACCCTTTGGTGGGGGAGGATCCCCAAGTAGTTCAACAAGCAGATTATTCATGAGAATAGGATATTGTTCTAAGACAATTTTATCTATCTCATCTCTCTCCTCCATATGCATATCATTTTCATGCTCAAGAAGATATTGCTCTAAAGGATCCATAGGAGATACGGCAATAGAGGCAAGAGCAATGATTTCATCCCTACCAGACGACTCTCTTTCATGGGGTTGTCTTCCAAACTTGGAGAAGCTAAATTCATGAGACACACCCTCGAAACTAACTGTGACGGTCTGCTTAATGCAATCAGTGTGAGCATTGACAGTGTTGAGAAAGGGTCTACCAAATATGATGGGACAAAAGCTATCTTGTGCAGTACCAAGGACGAGGAAATCAGTAGGATACTTTGTCTTACCACACAGGAGTTCTACGTCTCTCACAATTCCCAGGGGGCAGATAGTGTCTCTATTAGCTAGAGTAATAGTGACATCAATGGGTTCTAACTCAGCAGGCGCAGTCTCATCTTTGATTTCATCATATAGAGAACGGGGTATTGCACTAACACTAGCTCCCATATCACATAAACCATGGTAACAGTGATCTCCTATCTTAACAGAAACAACGGGCAGGCCAACTACAAGTCCGTATTTGTCTTTCGCGTGAGGTTTAGCAATTCTAGCGGAGTCCTCACAGAATTTGATAACATGCCCGTCTATGTCTTCGGCTAAGAGATCTTTGATAATAGCAACACTAGGTCCAACTCTAATCTCCTCAGGGGGTGCAAGTGGTCTAATGTAACCCCTACATATCACAGTTGGAGCTTTAGAATAATCCTTTATCCTAGTAGGGTATGGTGGTTTCTCAGTGTAAGCACAAGGAACAACATGATCACTAAAAGCAATGATTTTCTCCTCAACTAAATTGGTTTTGGCTATGTTGCTTTCTACAGGAGGATGATATTTAAACCACTTCTCTTTGGGAAGATTAACATGAGCAGCAAAAGATTCACATAGAGAAGCTACTATCTCAGAGTCAAGTCCATACTTAGCGCTAAAATCTCTAGAAGTGTTTGTCTCAACAAAATATTTAACGCAATCAAACTAGAAATTCATACCTAACTCCTTACCTTCCTCGAACTCCCAATCTTCAGATTTGCGTTTGATTCTCTCCAATAAATTCCACTTGTGATCAATATCCTTCTTCATAAAAGAACCGGTACAAGAAGTGTCAAGCATGGTACGATCTTCATGAGAAAGCCGAGCATAAAAGTTTTGAGTGATGATTTCTCTCGAGAGCTCATGATTGGAGCATGAATATAGAATTGATTTAAGCCTCCCCCAAGCTTGAGCTATGCTTTCCCTCTCACGAGGCCAAAAGTTATAAATAAATTTCCGATCATGATGTACTAAATGCATAGGATAGAACTTTTGATGAAATTCCAATTTCAACCGATTGTAGCCCCATGATCCAGTGTCATCACATAGCCTATACCATGTCAACGCCTTATCCTTCAAAGATAAAGGAAAGACTTTCTTATTTACCTCATCCTCGGGCAAACCTGCAAGCTTAAATAAACCACAAACTTCATCTACATAGATTAGATGTAAGTCTGGATGTGAAGATCCATCTCCTGTAAAAGGATTAGCCAGCAGTTTCTCAAGCATACCCGAAGGAACTTCATAAAAGATATTTTCAATAGGTACCTCAGGTTGAGGAACAACTCCTCTTGCTTCCGTTCGTGGTGAAGATACCCCGAACAAACTGCTCAAAGGAATAGTTTCCATAGTAACAAGTGACAATAAATTTCAGCACAGTATAAAAATGTTTCCTTACCAATTTCCACTTACCAAAGGCGCTTCAGTCCCCGGCAACGACGCCAGAAAAGAGTCTTGATGACCCACAAGTATAGGGGATCAATCGTAGTCCTTTCGGTAAGTAAGAGTGTCGAACCCAACGAGGAGCAGAAGGCTCTGATAAACGGATGTCAGTAAGGTAATAACTGCAAGCACTGAAAGTAGCGGTAACAAGTGATTGTGTAGCGAGGTGAAACGTATCAAGCAAAGAGTAACAAGTAACAAGTAGTAGCAAGGGTGCAGCAAATGGCCCAATCCCTTTTGTAGCAAGGGACAAGCCTGAACAAAGTCTTATAGGAGGGAAAACGCTCCCGAGGACACACGGGAATCTCTGTCATGCTAGTTTCATCATGTTCATATGATTCGCGTTTGTTACTTTGATAGTTTGATATGTGGGTGGACCGGTGCTTGGGTACTGCCCTTACATGGACAAGCATCCCACTTATGATTAACCTCTCTCGCAAGCATTCACAACTACAAAAGAAGAATTAAGACAACGTCTAACCATAGCATTAAACTAGTGGATCCAAATCAGCCCCTTACGAAGCAACGCATAGACTGGGGTTTAAGCTTCTGTCACTCCAGCAACCCATCATCTACTTACTACAACCCAATGTCTTCCTCTAGGCCCAAATATGGTGAAGTGTTATGTAGTCGACGTTCACATAACACCACTAGCGGAAAAGACAACCTACAGCATATCAAAATACTGAACGAATATCAAATTCACATGACTATTATCAGCATGACTTATCCCATGTCCTCAGGAACAAAAGTAACTACTCACAAAACATAATCATAATCATGATCAAAGGTGTAATGAATAGCATCAAGGATCTGAACATAAAATCTTCCACCAAGTAATCCAACTAGCATCAACTACAAAGAGTAATCAACACTACTAGTAACCTTACAAGTACCAATCGGAGTCTTGAGAGGGAGATTGGTTAAAAGAGATGAACTAGGGATTGGAGAGGAGATGGTGCTGATGAAGATGTTGATGAAGATGCCTCCCCTCCGATGAGAGGAGTGTTGGTGATGACGATGGCGACGATTTCCCCCTCCGGGAGGGAAGTTTCCCCGGCAGGATCGTCCTGTCGGAGCTCTATATTGGATCTACTCAAGTTCCGCCTCGTGGCAGCGGCGAAACCACGAAAAAGCTCCCGTATGATTTTTTCTGGACCAAGACCCTTCATATAGCAAAAGAGGGGGGCTAGTGGGCCGTCAGGGAGCCCACAAGCCCCCACTCCGCCACCAGGGGGGTGGTGGCGGTGGCAGGGCTTGTGGCGCCCTGGCATCCCCCCTCTAGTAATTCTTTCGCCCAGTATTTTTTATATAATCCCAAAAAAATCCACGTAACTTTTCATGGCATTTGGAGATGTGCGGAATAGTGGACTAGGATTTGCTCCTTTCCAGTCCAGAATTCCAGCTGCCTGAATTCTCCCTCTTCAAATAAACCTTGCAAAATAAGAGAGAAAAAGCATAAATTTGGTACCACAAGTAATATAACAGCCCAAAAAGCAATACATATCAACATGAAAGCATGATGCAAAATGGACATATCAGAGAGCCTCCATTAGTGCCAGATCATGTCGCCCCACTATCAATGAAGCAAATCTTGATGATGACATGGAGGATGATGGTGAGGACCCAAACAAGTATTTCAATACCGCCTATGATGGATTGATGGCTCAGGACGCCGAAGACTCAGGCTATGAGCGCGGAGATGATGACTTGATGCTGCCTGATTTGCCGGAGCCGGAACTTCCTAAGGCGGAATGCAAAAAGTCTCTCTTCAAGCCATCCTCGCAGGAGACGCCTCCAGATGCCGCCTCTACCCATCAACCCCCTGAGGCCCGTCCACTTTTTATCCCGACGACACTAGGGGTGGTGGTTAGGGAAGGTATGGTGGGATCACTACCGCCACCCGCCAAGAAGCAAAGGAAGAGACCGGCCAGGAAAGGCCCTAAAGGCTCCATAGGTGCTTCAAGCAGCCATCCGCCTCCGAAACCCCGGGTGGTAGACAGAATACCTGTCGAAGGTAAGCCACATTTCCATGTCGCCAGCGAGCCGATCCTACCTGCCAAAGCGCTAGGTCACATACGGAACAATGATCTAAAGAGACTCCATGAAGATGTGTTGGCCAGAGAGAAAAAGCCTTCTGGACGAGAAAGATCCAGGATACCCACTTTACGCGGCTCAGGTGTCGGGTGGGAAGTTGTACGTCAATACCTGGCCCGCGAATTAGTTCCTCCTGCGATTTGACTACATCTACAACATGTTCCACATGACCAAGCTGGATTTCCAGTTCATCCGCATGTATGCGCTGTATCTCAACTACTTCATCAGGATGGAGAGCATCAAATATATCTGCGTCGCGGACCCATACTATATGCACGAGAGCTTCTTGGCAGTGTGCAAAGAGCACCGTGACTATGCGAGCAAGTACCTTAGCGAATTCATGATCGCTAATAAGGACAAGGAAGTGATTCTCGAGCCTTATCATCCCTCGTAAGTCATCCGCGCATATCCTTTCGTACATGTTAATCATTCGTTTGCAAGCATGGAGGCTAATTTGAGGTGTACTCAATTTGCGTGGCGGGGGCGGTGCCGTCCTCATCGTTTTGTACCCGGAATACTCCCATGCTATGTACTTGGACTCGTCGAAGAACCTCAAGAAAAAGGATTACACACATGTAAAGAGTGTTCTCAACTGTGCCCTGTTAACCTTCAGCCTGACTGGTGGATATATCAAGGTGAAAAGGCACATGACGAAGACCGGGCCGGTTTTCTACCATAAGACCGACTTCTGCTGCATCCAGCAACCACACAATAGTACGGCAGATGGATTCTACCTCATGCATCACCTGATAAAGTACATAAGGGATAATCAACGCCTTCGCATGTCAGCTACTACCGAAGATGCCGAGATTGTCAGCTGGGCCACAAGCATAGGAAAGACACCGGATCATCGAATCTGAGCTGAGTTTTATCACGTACAGTGTGAACTAGCCCAAGTGATCATGAAGCAAGTCCTCAAACCAACAAGGATGTTCTACCATTGGCCAATCATGCGTATTGATGTCCGAGCACTGCTAGTCTCTCAGCGTCTGGACCTGAAGCCTTTCATGAAGCTCGGGTGCTTCCTCCCTGACTTTGAAGATTGGAACACCGACAGGGAGGACTGATTGTCAATGACAATGTGATGTAACTAAACCGTGGTCCTGAACTAGCATGCCTTATCACTACTGTCTTTCTACGGCAAAACTTTGAAATTATGCACGAAAAAACTACGTGATGTAACTAAACCGTGGGCCTGAACTAGGGTAGATCGCTCTAGTTAATTAGTTTGGGTCTGAGGAACTTCGTCATTTATGTTTACTATTGGTTGCTTTTATTTTGCTAATCATGCCTCTTTGTTTTCTTAAGTACATTATGTTGCATATTATCCTTCAAATCAACGACTCATGATGCAGGTACCTAGATCAGAGATGGCGAAGGACTACTACGCCGTGTACGTTGGGAGGGTTCCAGGAGTCTACGACCATTGGCCAGCCGCTCAGGCCCAGGCGCACAGGTACCCGGGTGCTAGCCACAGAGGGTTCAACATCAGCGCCGAAGCGGAAAGTAGTTACTTGAGGTGGACACTCCAGCATGAGCAGGGGCGGGACCGCCGGTACTACATAGTCGCGCTCTTCCTCATGTTGATCGCTCTTCTCTTCTACATCATGTTGTAGATAGAGATGATGAAACTTGTGGGTGTGCCATGACCATGCAGTTGCACTTATTCGAGACATGACATGATCACACTTATGTATCACTATTTTCGAGATGATGTGATGATATTTGTGTTGAATGATGATGATGATGATGGTATGACGAGACTATTGTATCTCTATGATATGTGAGATTAGTGTATTTTTAATATGACGTGATGAAACTATTGTATAGAGCCTGTATAAATACATCATAAATACGTAGAGGGTGCAAATGTGTGGAAGCAGAAATATTAGCACTAGCGCTTCAAAGTACTTACCAGTAGCGCGGCTTAGCAGCAGCGCGCCATATGAACAAACGCTATAGATAGTTATCAGTAGCGCTGGACAGGGAAGAGCTACTGCTAACACTACTTACCAGTAGCGCTGCTCATACCAGCGCTACTACTAGGGTTTAGCTGTAGTGCGATAGCAGTAGTGCTTGGCCCAACGCTACTGCAATACATATTTCAAGCGCTACTACTAGGGTTTTCCCTAGTAGTGTAACCCACCAGGGGCAAACACAATTCTTTTTCTCACCGGGGAAGGGCTTTAGGCTCGCCAGAAAAGAAGCATTGCCGCTGTGCCACACCATCCCTCTCGATCCCGATGCGCATCGACTAGCAAGGAATCGGGAAGAAGAACAAACCCCGCAGGAGCAAAGGGCATCAGTTGAAAAACTACTCGACGATAGCACGCTCACCACAAGGGGAACGCGCAACCGGCGAGGGGGATGGCAACGGCGCCACCACCGCTTGCTGTGAAGATGCCATCGTCTAAAGGAAGCAGAAGAGAAGCTGGCGCAGTTGTGCTTTCTTTCTCTCTGCCATGGATGGAATGTCTCATGGAGAAGTAGAGGCTGAATGTAGAAAATATATGGGGGAAGAAAAGGAGGCTCGCGTGGAACGGTGGCGCCCGAAGTTGTTGCTGGCTTGCCAACGACATGGAGGGACCGCCAGTGAGATCCGCTGTTGCAGGAGTGAGAGGAGAGTGGTGTAGGGGGGATGAACTAGGGTTCGCCCCGACCCCGTGTCACACCGTTTTTATTCGAGCGATAGGGGCGCCGAGCCGTTGGATGCCATCGGACGGCAGGGCGCGAGCGAGAGCTGCGCCCAACAGGCCGTGGGCCATGCCAACGTTGCGCGCGTCGCGGGCCAAGGGATGGGCCGCCTCGGCCTGCAGTGAAGAGATGACCAGGAGCCGACGACGGCTCACCCAACAGGCTGTGAGCCGGGGTGAGCATCGCCAAGGCTAGGTTTTTTCTCTGTTTTCGTCCAATTTTTGGCAAATTCAATATAGTTTTTTCTATTCAAAATTATCCAACGAAAATTTTGTTTAGACAATAGAAAAGTAAAAGAACTGCTTCTGAAAAGAATAAAGTGCATGATTTTTTAATTCATGTTTTCCGCTGCAAATAAAATAAAAGTGCTCTTTAAAAGGTAAATAAAACTAAAGTGCAAATTAAATTTTAAGAGCATGTTAAAGTGATTATTGAAACAATTATGATTATTTTATTTCTATGACCAACATTGTTAAATAACATGATCATGATTTATTATCGTTATATGAGCTTTTATTTCTACTTTTTACCCAACGTTGATATAGTTTTAATCGCACAAACAGTTGTATGTTTTAATTTTGGCCAACGTTGGACTAATGCATGCAATTGTTGTTATGATTTCATTTCATTGTGGGTTTCAGGAGGGTATTACTTGATGAGAAGCATAAAGGATGTTCCAACCCTCGAAGGTGACAACTACACTAAATGGAGAAAGAAGGTCGACTCGGCTTTCGTTTGTGCTGAGGTGGACTGGGTTGTGGGCACTCCATAGCCGGTAAGAGGAACAGAGCCAGTCAGAGATGCAACTGATCATGATGCTGCTTGGGACAAAAATAGGAGGGAGTATGCTCCACTCGAGATTTCATACACCCTCGACAACCGAAAGTGGCTCACCGCTAGTAAAAAGTGCATGGCTTTCATAAAGAACACAATTGAGAACGCTATTGCGGGCTCAATTGCAGAGTGTACTTCCATAGGGGAGTTTCTTGAAAACATAAAGAGCCAGTTCTCTAGTTCTTAAAAGATATATGCTACTCAGTTGCTAAAACAACTGGTGACAGAAAAGTACACAGGCGATGGACATGTCATAACAGAGCACATCCTCAGGATGAGAAACATGGCAACTAAGCTTAAACCCATGGATTCGGACTTGGAGCTCAAGCCTGCATTCCTTGTTCACCTAGTTATGGCTTCACTGCCAAAAGAGTTTGACACTTTTGTTGTCAATTACAACATGTCGCCTGAAAAATGGGATATTGAAAAGACTATAGCCATGTGAGTACAAGAAGAAGAAAGACTTAAAACCTCACATTGTGGTTCTCTGAACTATGTGAAGGATAACAAGAAAAGGAACTACAATCAAAATAGCAATGGTTCCCCTTCAAAGGCACATGGAAAAGGTCCCACGCACTATCAGCATCACCAGAAGTCTTTTCTGTGGACAAAGACACATGTCTCCACTGTAAGAAGACTAGGCATTACAAGAAAGATTGACCTGATTGGCTAAAGTCAATAATGGCAAAGAAAGGTAACAACACTTTTTTCCTTTGTAAATGAATCCTTGTATACATAGTTTTCAAAATCTATTTGGTGGATTGACTCAGGTGCAACTGTTCATGTTGCAAATTTATTACATGGTTTTCTTTCGACGCGGACTACGCAAAGAAGCGAAAGAAGCATTGAAGTTGCAAATGGAGTTCAAGCACAAGTTGAAGCTGTCGGGGACATCTCCCTGGAGTTAGCTGATGGATTCACGCTTCTTCTTAGAGATGTTTTGTATGTTCCTTCATGTCACAGAAACTTGATTAGTGTTTCATGTTTGGACAAAGATCATTATAAATGTTATTTTGGACACAGCAAGTGTGCCATATGGTTTAAGAATGCTTATGCGGGTGTTGCTTTACTTCACAATGAGCTTTATTTATTATCACTACATGAAAAAGCGTATTCTGTGTGTAATGTGAATGAGCATGCTTCCACGTCGGATAAAGAACAAAAGAAGAGAAAGAGAACTCATGACTCATCGAAATTATAGCACCGTCGCTTGGGCCATATTTCAAAGGGGAGAATAGAAAGACTAGTTAAAAGTGAAATTCTTCCTCCATTAGAGTTCTCAGACTTAGAACAATGCTTTTATTACATTAAAGGAAAGTATGTAAAACAAATCAAAAAGTGTGCAAACTGAAGCACGGGAACACTAGAAATCACTCACACTAACATTTGTGGACCATTTCCTATGAAAAGCGTGGGTGTCTATGACTCATTCATAACATTCATAGATGATTACTCCCGATATGGTTATATTTATCCAATCGAAGAAAGAAATGAAGCGTTGGATAAATTTAAGATATTCAAAGCTGAAGTTGAAAATCGGCATGACAAAAGAATAAAGATAGTGAGATCTGACTGTGGGGGGAGTACTACGGTCTGCACATTTCATATGGCTAGGTCCCTGGACCTTTTGTAAAGTTCTTACAATAGACTGGCATAGTGGCCCAGTATTCAATGTCGGGCGAGCCTCAGCAAAATGGAGTAGCTGAAAGGAGTAACCATACACTTATGGATATGGTGTGTACCATGATGAGTTACTCCACTTTACCATTGGTATTATGGATGGAGGTGCTTAAAACTGCCATTATCATTCTCAATAGAGTACCAAGCAAGTCGGTGCCCAAAACACCATACGAGTCGTGGACAGGAAAAGTGCCCTCCCTACAACACTTCAGGGTGTGGGGGAGCCGAGATGAGGCCAAAATGTTTAATCCAAATTTTGCAAAGTTACATCCCATAACAGTAAGTTGCCACTTCATTTGTTATCCTGATAGATCAAATGGTTTTCATTTCTATTGTCCAGACAAATACACAAAGTTTGTAGAAACAAGACATCCAGTCTTCTTAGAGGACGAAATGATGAGGGGGAGCATGGTAGCTCGGAAAATTGATCTTGACGAGAAGAGGGTCCATGCACCTAATCCGACGATTCAGGAGCCATTTTCTCTCTACTCGTTGCAACTCCACCCATGAAAACTATGGGAGAAGACCCGGAACCTGTCCATCAGGAGCCGACTGAACCTGTTGTTGAGCATGAAAGGGAGGTGCAACATCCATTTTTAGAAGATGTGCCGGAGTTGAGGCACATAATGTGCCAGAGAATGAGGCCCTTAGAAGGTCTAATAGAACAAGAAGATCAGCTATTTCTATTGATTATAAAGTTTATAACACAGAAATGGTTCATATGGAAGGTGATCCTACTTCATATGAAGAAGCCATGAGAAACCCTCACTCATCGAAGTGACTGGAGGCAATGGAAGACGAGATGAAATCAATGAGTTCCAATGATGTTTAGGACTTAGAAAATATTCCTAAAGGAGCCAAAAGAGTAGGCTCTAAATGGGTCTACAAAACTAAGTATGACCCTAATGGGAATGTAGAAAAGTATAAACCACGACTTGTGGCCAAAGGATTTACACAAAGAGAAGGGATAGATTACAATGAGGCATTTTTCCCAGTCTCATGTAAGGATTCCTTCAGAATCGTAATGGCATTAGTTGTGTATTTTGATTTATAGTTACATCACTTGGATGTAAATATGACATTTCTAAATGGGGATTTAAAAGAAACTGTTTACATGAAACAACCCAAGGGTTTTATCATGGAAAGCAAGGAACATATGGGATGTCGCGTGAAGAAACCCAATTATGGATTAAGGCAAGCCTCTAGACAGTGGTATCGAAAGTTCAATGAGACAAATTAAATATTTGGATTTAAAGAGAATGTTGAGGATAACTACATTTATGCAAAGTTCAAAAATGGGAAATACACTTTCCTAATCTTGTATGTGGATGATATATTTCTTGCTAGCAATGATGTTAGTCTGCTACAAGAAACTAAGAAGTTTTTGTCCTCAAATTTTGATATGAAAGATCTTGGTGAAGCATCATATGTTTTGCGCTTTGAAATTCACCGAGATAGGAAAAATGGAATGTTAGGACTATCGCGGAAGCCATATCCAGAAAAGGTTCTTAAAAAGTATAATATGCATGCAAGTAAGGCCACACCTGCTCCTATTGTCAAGGGCGACAGTTTTGGGAAATTCCAATGTCCCAAGAACCAGTACGAGATCGATCAAATGAAAGCAGTGCCATATACTTCGGCTGTTGGAAGTTTACAGTATGCACACGCGTGCACTCTCCCTGACTTAGATTTTATCACCGGGGTACTCGGTAGATATCAAGAGAATCCAGGTACAGAGCACTCGAAGATGGTAAAGAAAGCATTGTGTTATGCGCAAGGCACAAAGATCTTCATGCTAACATACAGAATATCTGATTCCCTAGAGATAAGAGGGTATTCAGACGAAAATTTTGGAGGAGACAAAGATGATAGAAAATCCACATCAGAATACGTGTTCACTCCCGTCGGAGGGGCTATTTTGTGAACAATCTCGAAACAGTTCATAGTTGCATCATCCATGATGCATACAGAATTTATAGCATGTTTTCAGGCTACCAGGCAGGTGATATGGTTAAAGAAAATTTTACCCGACTTGAAAGTGGTAGATTGTATTGACAAACCACTGAAGATGTATTGTGAGAACCAACCCACAATATTGTATGCTCACAACAACAAGTCGAGTAATGCTACCAAAACAATAGACATAAAGTATTATGTCGCGAAAGATAAAATCCAGGATCACACCATAAGTCTCGAGCATATAAGGACAAAGGATATGCTTGCGGATCCGCTAACGAAAGGCTTACCACCCAATGTGTTCAAGGAACACTTAGCCGACATGGATTTAAGGGGAAGCCTATGATTCTTGGATCATGAGAGGCCCAAAAGGAACATAATTTGTTTCAAAACAGAGAGGTACGTTGTAGCTATCTGATTCTATTGGCAATTGAGATGTGACGATGAAACATGTTCTATGTATTGATATGCGATGAAACAAGTAAAGTAAAAAGTATATGGTTAAAAGTAAAGTTGAGATCAAGGGGGAGAATGTTCGGATGATCTCCTCTCGAGTGGCCCAACGGCCCACCAGGCCCTTATATCTGCGCCCTGATCGGGGGTGCTCAACCCACTATGGTTGACGGGCCCCTATCACCTACGCTATATAAAAAGGTGGGGGCGGCGGCATGCAGCACGAGGTTTGTCGCGTTGCCGCACACCCCACCGACACCCCTACCAATATAGGTCAAGCGCAGTAGTGACGGGAAGCTCCGCCACCGCCAGTGCCCCATCACCGTCGCCAACGCCGCCCTCCTCGATGGCCACCTTCTCGGGCACTGCAAGCCAATGAGAAGGTACATATCCTCCTCTCACTTCTGTGTCCTCTCTCCCTCAAATGCATATTAAAAATGCATTGGAAGAAACACAAACATTCATGGCATCATGTTTGAATTTGTTTGGGTACCATATCAATGCTGCTACTATGGGCAACTCCATTTGTCAGAATTAGCCATATGGCAATGTTTGTAATGTTGGCTATTTCAACTTTCAACTTGTTGAGTGGTGTGAAGTGTGTAGATGTATTTGTTCTCTTTTTATCTGCTTCAAATACGTGTTCTGACCTAATTGCATTTGTTTATTTGTTTGAACACTCACTATGACCTTGTGTCACTATAGCTAGCAGATATCATCTTGTTATTGTTGTCGTTGTCTTGACGCAAGAGGGTGTTTTCTTTAGACATAGAAGGTTCCCTGAAAAATGATTTCTAGGTCGCAACAACATTTTCAAGTGCACAAACATCTTAGAGCATCTCTACCACGTGCGCGAATTTAGCGCCGCGCTGGAAAAATCGTCTTTTTTGCAGGCGCGGGGCCGTTCAGGACGCTCCAGCAGACGCGCAAAAAATGCGCGTGTGATACATCTCCAACGTATATATAATTTTTGATGGTTTCATGCTATTATCTTGTCAAACTTTTGATGTTTTGTATGCCTTTTATATTTTTTTTGGGACTAACTTATTAACTCAGTGCCAAGTGCCAGTTCCTATTTTTTCCGTGTTTTTGACCCTTTTCACAAGATGATTTTGAACGAAGTCCAAACGGAACGAAACTTCCAAAAAGATTTTTTCCGAAACAGAAAAAGATTGGGAAGCCTGAGAATCAGGGCAGGGGGCCGGCAGGGACCCCACAAGCCCCCTAGCCGCGGCCAGGGGGGCCCGCGCCTCCCAAGCTTGTGGGCTCCCTGGGCCACCTGTGCCCTAGATCTTTCTCCTATATATTCCCAAAAATTCCAGAAAAAATCAGGAGATCATTGAAAGTACTTTTCCGATGCCGCAAGCTTCTGTCTCCGCAAGATCCCATATGGGGCACGTTCTGGTGCCCTGCCAGAGGGGGGATTCGGATACGAAGGGCTTCTTCCTTAACACCATGACCTCTCCGATGATGCGTGAGTAGTTCACCATAGACCTACGGGTCCATAGCTAGTAGCTAGATGTCTTCTTCTCTCTCTTGGATCTTCAATACAAAGTTCTCCATGATCTTCATGGAGATCTATCCGATGTAATCTTCTTTTGCGGTATGTTTGTCGAGATCCGATGAATTGTGGATTTATGATCAGATTATCTATGAATCTTATTTGAGTTTCTTCTGATCTCTTATATGCATGATTTCATATCCTTGTAATTCTCTTCGAGTTGTGGGTTTTGTTTGGCCAGCTTGATCTATGATTCTTGCAATGGGAGAAGTGCTTGGTTTTGGGTTCATACCGTGCGGTGACCTCACCCAGTGACAGAAGGGGTAGCGAGGCACGCATCATGTTGTTGCCATCAAGGGTAAAAAGATGGGGTTTTCATCATTGGTTTGAGATTATCCCTCTACATCATGTCATCTTGCTTAAGGCGTTACTCTGTTCGTCATGAACTCAATACACTAGATGCATGCTGGATAGCGGTCGATGTGTGGAGTAATAGTAGTAGATGCAGAAAGTATCGGTCTACTTGTCTCCGATGTGATGCCTATATGTATGATCATTGCCTTAGATATCGTCATGACTTTGCGCGGTTCTATCAATTGCTCGACAGTAATTTTTGTTCACCCACCGTAATATTTGGTATTTTGAGAGAATCCTCTAGTGAACATTATGGCCCCCCGGGTCTACCCCACACCATATTTTCAGCCTTACTCTTTTACTTCGTTGCACTTTCCGCCTTCAGATCTCACTTTGCAATCAATTTTGAAGGGATAGACAACCCCTTTATAGTGTTGGGTGCAAGCTCGTTTGTGTTTGCGCAGGTACTCTGGACTTGACGAGATTCTACTACTGGATTGATACCTTGGTTCTCAAACTGAGGGAAATACTTACTGCTCCTGTGCTGCATCACCCTTTCCTCTTCAAGGAAAAAACCGACGCAAGCAAGTCTCCGTCAACGTGTCAACTTTTGGCGCTGTTGTTTGAGAAGTAGCAAGAAGAATTTCTGGCGCCGTTGCCGGGGAGGATCAAGTCAAGAACTCATCCAAGTAAGTGTCACAAACTCATGTCTTGCATTTACTTTTGTGCCTCTCGTTTTCCTCTCCCACACTTCTGAAAAACAAAAAATTACAAAAATATTTGCCCTTTTCTTCGTTTGCCTTTAGCCTTTTCGTTCGCCCTTTTCCCTCGCTTGCTCCTTGTTCGCTGTTGTGCTTGCTTGCTTGCTGAAGTCACCATGACTGGAAACACCAAACTTTGTGACTTGTCAAATACTAATAATAATGATTTTATTAGTACTCCGATTGCTCCCGCCACTAGTGCGGAGTCATACGAAATCCATGCCGCTTTGCTGAATCTTGTTATGAAAGAGCAATTTTCTGGCCTTCCTAGTGAAGATGCCACATCCCATCTTAATACCTTCATTGAGCTTTGTGATATGCAAAAGAAGAAAGATGTGGATAATGATGTGATTAAATTGAAGCTTTTTTCCTTTCTCGTTGCGAGATCGAGCAAAAACTTGGTTTTCGTCTTTGCCCAAAAATAGTATCGATTCTTGGGATAAGTGCAAAGATGCTTATATATCCAAGTATTTTCTGGCGGCTAAGATTATCTCTCTCCGTAATGATATCATGAAATTTAAGCAACTTGATCATGAACATGTTGCATAATCTTGGGAGAGAATGAAATCGATGATTAGAAATTGTCCTGCTCATGGCTTGAGTCTCTGGATGATTATACAAATCTTCTACGCTGGCTTGAATTTGGCTTCTAGAAATATCTTGGACTCCGCCTCAGGTGGAACGTTCATGGAAATCACGTTAGGAGAAGCCACAAAACTCCTAGACAATATCATGACGAACTACTCTCATTGGCACACTGAAAGGTCACCTACTAGTAAGAAGGTACACGCAATAGAAAAAATTAACTCGTTGAGTGCTAAGATGGATGAGTTAATGAATTTGGTTGCTAGTAGAAGTGCTCCTTTAGATCCTAATGATATGCCCTTGTCTTCCTTGATTGAGAGTAGCAACGCTAGCTTGGACGTTAATTTTGTTGGTAGGAATAATTTTGGCAACAACAATGCTTTTAGAGGAAACTATGTTTCTAGGCCTTTTCCTAGTAAACCCTCTAATAACTTTGGCGACTCCTACAACAATACTCATGGAAATTACAATAGATTACCCTCTGATCTAGAGAGTAATATCAAAGAGTTTATCAACTCACAAAAAAAATTCAATGCGTCCATAGAGGAAAAACTACTCAAAATTGACGATTTGGCTAAAAGCGTTGATATAATGTCTAGTGGTATTGATGCTTTGAAAGTTAGATGTGCTCCTCCCAAGATTAATATGGATGAATCTTTGAAAGCTATGGGCGTTCCCATGAATGAGAGTAAAGAAAGAACCGCCCAAATTCGAGCTAGACATGAATGGCTTAAAAAGGCGTGTTCTCGTGATAAGAATCACGAAGATCTTAAAGTGCTTGGTGTGACTCCCATTGAATCTTTGTTTTCTTGTGTCAAACCCAATGATGATGGGGCTGGATATGAATCCACTTTGGTTGAAAAACGCCCCAATGATTCAGAGTCCATCTACCTTGATGCTAAAAGCATTGAAAGTGGAGTAGAAGATATTAAAACTTTGAGTAGTAATGAAATTACTACTTTGGATTTCAAGGAATTCAATTATCATAGTTGCTCCTTGATTGAATGCATTTCCTTGATGCAATCCATGCTAAACTCTCCACACGCTTATAGCCAAAACAAGGCCTTTACCGATCATATCGTCGAAGCTATGATAAAATCTCTTGAAGAGAAACTTGAATTGGAAGTCTCTATCCCTAGAAAGATTCATGATGAGTGGGAACCTACTATCAAAATCAAAATCAAAAACTATGAATGCAATGCTTTGTGTGATTTGGGTGCTAGTGTTTCCGCGATTCCAAAGTCTTTATGTGATGTTCTGGGTTTTAATGAGATTGAAGAGTGCTCTCTTAATTTGCATCTTGCAGATTCTACTGTCAAGAAACCCATGGGAAGGATCAATGATGTTCTTATTATTGCAAATAGGAACTATGTACCCGTGGATTTCATTGTGCTTGACATTGATTGCAATCCTACATGCCCTATTATTCTTGGTCGACCTTTCCTAAGGACTATCGGTGCTATCATCGATATGAAGGAAGGGAATATTAGATTTAAATTTCCTTTAAATAAGGGCATGGAGCACTTTCCTGGAAAGAAAATAAGATTGCCTTATGAATCCATGATGAGGGCCACTTATGGTTTGAGCACCAAAGACGATGATACGTGATTTTATCGCCTTATGCCTAGCTAAGGGCGTTGAACAATAACGCTTGTTGGGAGGCAACCCAATGAATTTATCTTTTTCTTTTTGTTTTGTTGTGTCCACACCATCATAATTCTGTTATGATTGTGTTTTTTGTTTCTTTTTGTGTTTGAGCCAAGCAAAACCTTTATGACTAGTCTTGGTGATGGTTGTTTGATCCTGCTGGAAAAAGACAGAAACTGTTCACTCACGAGATGATTTTTCATTTTTATTCAGAAAGAGATTTTGAGTTGATTCTTTTTGATGCAGGTTGATATACCTTTTGCCCAGGCATTCGTAATTTTTCAGAATTTATGAGGTTCCATAAGTATACGAAGTATACAGATTGCTATAGAGTGGTCTATTTTTGACAGATTCTGTATTTGTTGTGTTGGTTTCTTGTTTTGATGAAACTATGGATAGTATCGGGGGTACTAGCCATGGGAAAGTGAGAATACAGTAGCCTAACACCAATATAAAAAGAAATCAATATTGCTACAATACCTAGAGAGGTGGTAGTTTGTTTTCTTGTGCTAATGTTATCACGAGTTTCTGTTTAAGTTTTGTGTTGTGAAGTTTTCAAGTTTTGGGTGATGTTCTCATGGACAAAGAGATAAGGAGTGGAAAGAGCTTAAGCTTGGGGATGCCCAAGGCATCCTAATCCAAATTCAAGGACACAAAAATTCCTAAGCTTGGAAATGCCCCGGGAAGGCATACCCTCTTTCGTCTTCAATCCATCGGTAACATTACTTGGAGCTATATTTTTATTCACCACATGATATGTGTTTTGCTTGGAGCGTCTTGTATTGTAGGAGTCTTTTCTTTTTGTTGTGTCACAATCATCCTTGCTGCACACCTTTTTGAGAGAGAGAGACATGCACTCATCGTGATTTTGCTAGAATGCTCATCATGCTTCACTTATATCTTTTGAGCTAGATAACTTTGCTCTATGTGCTTCACTTAGATCTTTTAGAGCACAACGGTGCGTGACTTGGTAGTTGGCTTATGCTATGAAAGTAGTCCCAAAGGTGATAGGTACCCAAAGAGGATACACAACCTCCATCTTCATGTGCATTGAGTAGAAAGAGAAGTCTTGATTCCACTGAATTAGTTTTGAGACGTGGATTTGGTAATATTAAGAGTTATGTTAGTAGGGTGTTGTGAATCTAGAAATACTTGTGTTGAAGTTAGTGATTCCCGTAGCATGCACGTATGGTGAACCGCTACGTTAGCAAGTTGGAGCATAATTGATCTATTGATTGTCATCCTTTGTGTTGAGGTCGGGATCGCGCGATGGTTAACACCTACCAACCCTTCCCCTAGGAGTATGCGTTTAGCATTTTGTTTTGATTACTAATAAAAACTTCCGCAACAAGTATGTGAGTTCTTCATGACTAATGTGAGTCCATGGTATAGATGCACTTTCACCTTCCACCATTGCTAGCCTCTCTAATGCCGCGCAACTTTCGCCGGTGCACAAACCCACCATATGCCTTCCTCAAAACAGCCACCATACCTACCTATTATGGCATTTTCATAGCCATTCCGAGATATATTGCCATGCAACTCCCACCGTTCCGTCTCATGACTTGGGCCGTTACTCTCATGTTGCCTTTGCATGATCGTAAGATAGCTAGCGAGATATTTCAAAGTCATACGCCAAGCTAGATCGTTGCACATCCCAGTACACTGCCGGAGGCATTTCCTATAGAGTCATCATCGTTCTGAGCTTTGAGCTGTGAGTAAATAAAAGTGTGATGATCATCATTTTTGGAGCATTGTCCCATTTGAGGAAAAAAAGAGAGTCCAAAAATTCCAAATAAAAAAAGAGAGGCCCAAGTGCCCAAATAAAAAAAGAGAAGAGAGAAAAAGAGAGAAGGGACAATGCTACTATATTTTTCCACAGTTGTGCTTCATAATAGCACCATGTTCTTCATGATTGAGAGCCTCTCGTTTTGTCACTACCATAAGCTAGTGGGAATCTTCATTATATAACTTGGCTTGTATATTCCAATGATGGGCTTCCTCAAATTGCCCTAGGTCTTCGTGAGAAAGCAAGTTGGATGAACACCCACTAGTTCTCCTCTTGAGCTTTCACATACTTATAGCTCTAGTGCATCCTTTGTATGGCAATCCCTACTCATTCACATTGATATCTATTAATGGGCATCTCCATAGCCCTTTGATACGCCGAGTCAATCTGACCATCTCCTCCCTTTTTTGTCTCACAACCACCACCACACTCTACTCCACCTATAGTGCTATATCCATGGCTCACGCTCATGTATTGCGTGGTAGTTATAAAAGGTTTGAGAAAGTAAGAGTGCGAAGACAATTACTTGGCCAATACCGGGGTTGTGCATGAAATTAGTTGTGTGAGAATGATGGAGCATAGCCACACTATATGATTTTGTAGGGATAACTTTCCTTGGCCTTGTGTAACGACTAAGATGCGGTCCTTTCCGATTTGGGAACGAGGACCCGAATTGGAAAGAAGCGCATCTAAGCGTTTCGCAAACATGGTAACATAGCACATACATAATAATAGAGGAATGACAATAAGGGATTCAACTGTCATATCATAAATATATCAGAGTTACATCACGCATCCAAACAAGGTAGTTCCGATACGGACTACAAAACATGAGAAATGACTATGCTACCCTGCATGCTTGCCCATGATCACGAGCACGCCTCAGTCTCCTGGATAGTTCACGCACAGGCGGTCGCTGTCCTCATCGTACTGCCACACCAGCTGTGTGCCGTCGGGATCACCTGTCTCGAGGGTACCTGAACCTGTTGGTGTTGTGAAGGAATCTGTGAGCCACGGGGACTCAGCAATCTATGACCTCGGTGCCAGAACTAGTCAAGTTATAAGGTTGGAAGGTGGAGTATTTAGGCTGCAGCATCCTAAGCTTTATATGGTGGCTAACTTACATAGAACATGTATGAAGGTGGTCTATTCTAGCGGTCGATGTTTAATTGATCACTAAGTGATCCTGATCACCTACTTACGTCAATCATAACCCCACCATGTTCCCGATCGATGAGAGATCTTTGAAGGGGACAGTCACGGTTACGCACACAGTTGGCAATTTTATTAGCTTATGTTTAAGTTATCTATTATAGGATGTTAACAAATATTCCAAGTTGCCACATAACCGCGGGCACGGCTTTCCGAAAGATCAAACCCTGCAGGGGTGCTCCACCTAGTCCATCACTAACGTACACGGACCGCAAAGTAATCCTCTATCACGAATCTCGTGATCTCGTCGGATTCCTTAGAGGAAAACCTCAACTCTGGGGAGAACCAAAGCTTCACCGAGATTCCTATACGCAAGATATATCGCTAAGGTAGGACAAGACTAGCAGGACCTCCCGTCGTGTCGATGACCCTGATAAGAGCCGCGTATCTCAGTCTCAGGACACGACGGATGAGCTAGACGTCGGGATGGCTAAACCTCTAGGTGACCAGTGGGGCCCCGAACATCGCTCAGGTGGGACCAACACTCATGAGGAGCACTGGCCTGGGCTGTTGATTAAATTCCTCGGGGTAGCTATTCCCTATGCAAATTATTATTAAGTGATTAGCAGATTAAAACCAATGATGGGTCCTGCCAGACAAGTCTTAACACTACGCGACTTATCGGGGGGGTCCCCATAACAACCCTGAACATGTTAGGAGCGATCATTATGGAATCAAACACCGGTAGCCGGTAACTATGTCGGCAATAACGGAACAAAGCACCCGAAAGAAGGCTAGGCCTTCCGTTATTTACCTAGTATATAGGTGCATTAATTAAATAACAGATTTAACATAATGATATCAACTCATGTTATCACATGAGACAAAGCACCTGCAACTAGCAACGCTAACATTAGAAGCTTAGCAAAGCCTACTTAGCCATTCAAGATTTGTTAGGAAGGGATAAATGTTTGGTTTTCATGGCAATTCAGGAGGCAATTATTTCAGTGGTAGGCAGCAAGCATAAGATGGAAGAAACGTAATCTAGCATAACAAGTCTAGAGATGGAATCAAGGTCATATCATCTTGCCTGTGATATCCTCAGCTTGGAACTGCTCTTGTTCGTCCTGCACGTACTCTCACGAATCCACGTACTCCTTCTCCGATCCTGGTGCTACCCAACATAAAAATAACATCCAATGAACAACAGCACCTCAAGATGCAACAAGCACATGATGCATGATATGAATATGAACATGCATCTCTATTTCTATCACTAGCACAAGCATGAGAAGTAAATACATGTTCCTGGACAGAACTGCACCCTAAGCTATCTTGACATGCATGATAATGACATGATCAGATGCGTCATGTGAAAACGATGCAAAAGCATATAAAGAACATTACAAACGGAGCTATGAATCAACGGGAAACAACGAAACAAGAAATGAAGTGCTACGTGTCAAATTCATCACCACACACTCCAATGGCTCAACTCTGGTATTTCCAGGTTGCCAAGACATAAAACAAACTAACATGGATGGGGTGGAGCAAAGAATAACACTACACCATCATCTATGCACTCACAAACATAAAAACACCAAAACTACACAATCTGCCATAAACAACATCATAGCACTTTGAGAGCTACATGCAAAGCACCTACAGCCACCCAAACATGCCAAATAAGATATGTGGCAGTAGCTATCCAAGAGTACTACAAGCACAAGCAAAAAGATAATGCAAAGGAGTTTCACACAGAAAGTTACACAACTGCTAACTTGGAGAAAAACATCAGTTTTCATGGACTTAGTGAAAATTTCAGATTCTCACTATCTGTTTATGCACTGAAGCCTTTTGACAGCACCCAAAACAATATCTACAGGACTCCACATGGAATGAAAATTTACAAATAGCTGGACAAACATAAAAGCTACAACTTCCTAGTTGAAAGCTAAGGCTGAATCACAACACATTGACCTGCACAAGCTCATCAACAGGAGAAGAAAATATAAACAGATTCTCAGACTTGGTGAAAATATGAGATTTTCACTAATCTGGAATTTCAGCCACATGCCTACTTTGAATGGGCACAAATTGCACATATGAATTCCTAAGCAAGAAACAAAAGCAACAAGTGGTAGAGGGGGTCACCCTTAACTACCACAACCAAGAATCAAACCCTTGGGCTCACCACAGCTCATGGAACCAAGCTCTAAACATAGAACAAATCTGAAATATGTCATTTCCAGAAAGTGTTCCAATGGCAAAACTAATATCACCAATGGATTCCTGGGATGATTCTACCCCAAAAGCATGTATAATACCTATGCACTTGTATAGAAGAAATGAGCACAAACTAGAAAAGAAAAACTATATAGAATCATATGTAGTGAATGGTGCATCATCAGATGTGCTATTCACTAGAACATCACCTACACAAGCATATGCATATGTACACTACATCAATGATGCACATGAGGGGGAGACCTCATGCCCATGTGCTTTTAGCACCTCACCATTCCCACACACCTACAACAAGCATAAGCACAAAAGCACCTCCACATACAACTCATGTGCTTATCATGGCACTTCATACCATGGCATGTGTGAGACACACACACTTAAGCACACACACTCACATACATCACATATAACATGCACAAGGGAAACATCCACACATGAAATCACTTGCAAAACATGGATAGACCACCTACACATAGGATCTAGCAAACCTGCATATACATGCACCCAAAACAACAATGCACTCCTACACATGATAATTCTACACATGCTCTCCTACACTAAATATCATGGCATGCATCTACACATGATACCCTAGTGCAAACAGACACAAGATTATGCACATATGCTACAAATCCTATTCAAGCAAGCCTACCTAAGAACATACTCACTCATGCAAATAGGCCTACACATTTATATAACTTGGAGCAAAAATATAGAGGCCTCATGTTGTTGATAGCTACAAAAAAATACCACACATGTACCTAGTGCAACACAACATCTACACAGCCAAGGAAATCAGCACAAGGGGAAAAAATACTCAGCAAAAGAAAATAAAAGGAGGGGGAAGAGGTATCGAACCCTGAACCTCTTGTTACCCAAACTGCAACACTACCACCTGCTAACTCGCACCAGCTCGACAGAGAAGGGAAGCCTAGCAGGTTAAACTACTCTGCTGTGCTAAGCTACTGGTGAAAAATAAAATGAAAAGGGGGGGGGGGTGCAACCCCTCGGACTCGAACCCACCGTCTCAGTCTAACACACACACACCACATACCACTATGCTATGCATCGAAGTCTGACAGAACAGAGGGACTAATACAAGGAATGCTAACACGAACACCTTGTGCTCTGCTATGTACGCAGAGTTGCCGGCGACAGGGAATCACTGGAGCGGTCTACCTTGCTATGCTGATTCTACGAGGTGGGAACCACCATGCTACGTGCTGCTACCACGATGGGAGTAAGCCCCTGCTTTGCTCCAACACCTACCGAACGCACCACCCTAGTACACAACAACACACATCCATGGCCTCCTCTTGGGACAGAGGAACACCGGCGGCCTCTACTCCAATCTAATCGCGGAGGAAGGAGGGAGGAGAGGTTCCTCACCTAGGGAAGGAAGAGGGGATGCCGATCGGTGGAGGAGGCCGGCTGGAGAGGAAGAAGACGCGCTGAAGGAGTTCCTGCTGTAGACCGAAGTAGAAGGACAGAGACCACCGAGACCGAGCTGATGGCGAGCTCCTGCCCGTCGGTGAGGTCGCTCCTCGACCTCAGCGTCGGCGGCAATGGAGCGCGGGGAGCATCCCCGAGACCCTGGGCATGGTGGTGGTGCCGAACGACGACGGGAGCGGGGTAGACGCCGGCGAGGACCTTCTCTCTCTCTCCCCCTAGCTACAAAGACTCACCTTGGGGGGAGAAGTGAGATGGGGAAGGAGTGGCGGCGGCGGATGGGAAGAGGGAACCCTAGGGAAAGAGGGGGCACGGACGCCCATGCTTTATGGGGGGCCTCGACGTATGTGCCCTCACGGTTCTCGCCCTCTATCTCGGTTTCAGACGGAAAGCACGCGCGGGATTGCAGACGGCGTCAGGTAGGAGAAGAGGGTCGTGGGAGCTGGGCTTTAGCGCGGGGAGAGGGGAACTGGGCCGCCAGGAGGGAGGGAGCCCACCAGTGGCGCAACATAGATAGGAAATAAACCCTGGGCTGTTTCTAATTGAAATAAACCAGAGAAAGAAACAAAGGCATAGAGAAAACTATAAGTGCTAAAAATAAAACTATAACACCCCTTGTCATGATAATTCATGACCTATTTGAATAAATTGCAAAAGAATATTTGGGGCAACTAAATATTTACAAAACAGAATTATTGGAGTCTGTTTTGTATCTATTTGCACCATTTGCACACCTATTTGAAATAGCAATAACACATCACAAATTCACTACAATCATAAGCTAAATCAGGGACATTTTTAAAATAGAAAAGAATCAAGTGGAACTTGACCTTGAGATGAAATAGAGAGGGGGGAAGATGGTTTTGAAACCTATGCAATTCACAAGGTTGTCCTACTATCACATGCATTCTCCACACAAGCTACACATCACCACCACACCATCATGGATCACACCACCACATAAGATCACAAGGCATCACATCACCTCATAAGAACACAATGCAACAACACAAGGACAAGGACATGAAATAATATGGCATGCATGCATGCAAGGAAGAATAACAAGGTGACATCACATGAAATCATAAGCATGGAGCTCTCTCATGTCAATGACAAGGTGGACCCACATGGGAAGGTTCCAAATATGGTAAGGTACACACTTGGGGCATTACAAACTCGGCCAAACTACAAAAAGATATCGCCCCGAGATCTACGCCTGAAAGAACTGTGGAAATTTAGAATGGAGGTGATCATCGCGTTCCCAAGTAGCCTCTTTATCGGAATGGTGTGACCACTGCACTTTGAGAAATTTGACAGTCTTGTTGCGGGTCTTGTGCTCAGTCGCCTCGAGAACCGCAACTGGATGCTCACGATAAGATAGGTCAGGCTGAAGGTCGATGTCTTGAAGATGAACAGTGTGCTCGGGCGTCTTGAAGCACCTTCGGAGCTGAGAAACATGGAACACATGATCCACATTTGCAAAGTTTGACAGTAGCTCAAGCTGGTACGCAAGGTCGCCTCTCTTGCCAACCACTCTGAACGGACCAACGAAACAAGGCGCAAGCTTGCCTTTGATGCCAAAGCGCTGCATACCCTTCCTAGGAGACACCTTGAGATAGACGAAGTCATCAATATCATAAGACATGTCACGATGCTTGCTATCATAATAGCTCTTCCGACGGGACTGAGCTACTCTGAGGTTGTCGCGAATGACCCGACACATCTCCTCAGCTTCTTCTATCAAATCATTCCCAAGGATCTGACGCTCGCCGGTCTCGGACCAGTTGAGCGGGGTACGTCACTTCCTGCCATCACTACTAGGAAAAGGGCTATAGATGATATAGATACTAATGGCGCATCACACAAGCAGTGCGCCACTACTATATAGTAGTGGCGCACCATGTGATGTGTGCCATTAGTGTGATGGACACTAATGGCGCACCACACACTCGGTGCGCCACTACTATATATTTTTTTTATTTTTTTTGCAAAACTACTAATGGCGCACCAGCAGCTGGTGCGCCATTAGTAACCAGGGTTACTAATGGCGCATCTGTTGGTAGTGCGCCACTACTATAATTTTTTATTTTGGTTTTTTTTGCAAACTACTAATGGCGCACTATAGCTAGTGCGCCATTAGTAACCAGGGTTACTAATGGCGCATATGTAGGTGGTGCGCCACTACTTTTTTTTTGCAGAACTACTAATGGCGCACCACAAGCTGGTGCGCCATTAGAATTGTTTTTATTAATGGCGCACCCTTGGGGATGCACCATTGCTATCACCCCCGCTAAAATCCCATGCCATTCCCCGCGCAGCCCCTGTGCCCGTATCGATCAAGTCGAGCTCGCTCTCCCCCGTATCCCTCCCGTTCTCCTGCTCTCCCTCCCAGCGGCGGCCGCCTCGTCGGCGGCGAGCCTCGTCGGACGCGCTCCTCGACGACGTCGGGTACCTCCCCGCGCGGCCCCTGGGTTAGTCTCCTTCCCTTCTCCTCCCCCCTCTGTCCCTCTCCCGCTCGTCCCCATGGCCCAAGGGGGGGCTGGCGACCTAGGGTTAGGTGCAGAGCTCCCTCGTGGCGGCGAGATCCAGACAGGTCCCGGCCGCCGCCGGCGCATGTCCTCCGTCGACGCCGCGGGTAACCCCCTCCGCGCCTTCACCTCTGCGACATCCCTCCTTTTCCGCACCCTTGGTCCTACCGCATCCCCCTCCAGGTCCCCTGGGGCGCTGCTCGGTGGATCCCTGGTACAGCTCTCGAACCTGGTACTGGGTGTGCTGGGTGCTGGTGCACAAGGTGGGCCTGGGAGCAAAGGTGCGGCGCTGGCCAGCGCCGTCTCCTACTCCACGAACCTGGCCATACTGTGCCTGTACACGAGGCTGTCCGGTGCCTGCAGGAGGACGTGGACTAGGTTCTCCATGGAGGCCTTCGCCTTCAAGGAGTTGCGCCAGTTCGCGGAGCTCGCCATCCCCTCAGCAATGATGGTTTGGTGAGGAGAAATCGTGAGCAAGTCCCCTCGGCAATGATGGTTTGATTTCTGAAATGACAAATTTCTTGTTTTTCAAATTTGTAGCTTGGAATGGTGGTCGTTTGAACTGCTTGTGCTGTTGTCTGGCCTTTTGCCCAATCCTAAGCTTGAAACCTCTGTATTGTCGATATGGTAATCAAATCAAGACAAACTTTTGCAATACACAGTTCACCAATTTTTATTTTTTTCCCTTTTGTTCTATTCTAAGTTGTGCGTTGCTGAATTCTGCAGTCTTAACACCGGCGCTCTCATGTTCACCGTGCCGTCCGGTCTCTGTGCAGCCATAAGGTGCCGTAAAACTCACAAACATAATGTTAAATGATGTATATATGCTGATTGTTGTCTCATTTTTTCCTGCATTTACAATGCAGCACACGCGTTTCCAATGAACTTGGTGCCGGTAGGCCTCAGGTAGCGAGGCTGACAACCATAGTTGTCATATGCATGGCCCTGTTTGCAGGCTCAGTGATCTCCATCACAATGATTTTGCTAAGCAAGTCTTGGGGTTACATGTACAGCAACGAGGAGGAAGTGGTGAGTTATATTGCCAGGATGATACCTGTCCTCGGGGTTTCTTTCTTCATAGATGGAATCCACACTTCCCTTTCAGGTACGAGCCGCGTATTTACAACAATCTGGAATCTCGTACAGTTCTCCCCAGCACCCAGATACTAGTTTAATGCCCGTGCGTTGCCACGGGAAACCCACGAAAAACAAAGCCATGAATGAAAAAGTGTGACAAACACCAGTGTTTTTCTCCTCTACATTTGTTGAACATAGTCGTGTGCACAAAGGTTTCGTTACCATAAAGATGAAATTTAGCAACATATGCGATAGGTTTCTGATAGTGGAACATAAGTAGGCCCTGTTGGAGACCTGTAGTTCTTTATAATCTCCTTGATTCACTGTGGAGGGATGCAGGGCTCGTGGTCAGCATATGTCTTGGGGGAGCGTTCGTCGCATGCCTGTTCAGCGGCTCCGTCGCCGACGGAATTGGCCGGCGCCGCGCTTTTCAGCTCAGCGCGCTACCCATGATCATGGGAGCCGCCTTAATGTACCATCTTCTATTTATAGTATGCCAGCGTTTTGTTCATAGTAAGCCTGTTATAAATCAATACTTGTCCCTGTCCAATTTCGTTAACTTTGTTTAATTGGCACCTGCCTGCTAGCATTCCTTCTTTTTTAGTGCAACTACTATTAGTACTGGATTGCTGGGTGTTTTAAACAAAATACACATTGACTGCCGACTGCTGATTTGGTCATTTTGTGTCATTTACTTGCACTCAGCAAATAAAATTAGACCAGGAAATGAAATGCACCAGCTGTCTGTGCCGTGTACAATCATTCAGTGTGCTTTGTTTTGCAAATATACTACTTAATATGATCTACACTTGTTTGGCTGTCTGCTCTCGTTGTTGCCACTTGCCAAACTGAAAACTTTTAAAAACTGGGTGTACTGTTGTCATGTTGAGTAGCTTTGTTTTTGCAATCTGGCTCGAGCAAGCAGTGCCCCGATGAAGAAAAGATTGTAGTGCCATATATTAATGCCCCAATTACTTTTATCTTCAAGCCATTCTCTTCTTTATATTTCTTTAAAAGTACGTGCAAGTTTAATCGCTCTGCTTCTACAGTTGAAGGCTCCTGCTTGATTGAGATTTATAGCTCTTAATAATGTTTGTTGAATCAAATTGCTCTTAAGATTTATTTTATTCTCCTCTCTGTGCAGCTGCCCCTGGTTCAATTCCTCCCAAGAGCAGATCTACGCCAAAGGGCAACTTTTCTTTCTCACGCGGATAACGGCCACTAGCTGCTCCACAACAACGACAAGCACGACGGCCTTGACGAAGTTGTCCGCCGCCGACACCGAAGAGCAAGCATGCCTTCTCCAGACTTGCATGACGGGAGGGGAGGGGGCGGCCACTGCCTCCTTCACACACCAAGCCGCCGACACCGAAGAGCAAGCCCGCCTTCTCTAGAGTTCGCAAAGAAGCTTTACGTTCAGGGCATGGTTGTTTGCACAGAGTGGCGGACACTACTTTGATCCTTTGACAGATAGTTCTTCATAATGTGATAGTGTATAGGACTTCTTTCTGGGGACCTACTGCTCAACTACTACACTCCTTGGCTACTACCGACCAAAAATTTTACAAATCTGTCTACATGTTTTGTTTCTATATATTTACAAATATCCTATCAATTCATTTTTAAAATGTATGGGCGCGGCAACGTGCGCCTTTCATGATCTAGTATGTTTTGTAACCTGTGCAAATATCATAAAAAATAAAATAAATACCTAATATTCATACTAGTGGCGCACCACTCAGCACTTTAGTGCCGCACTTCAAAAGCACACTAGTGGCGCATCGTCAACTAGTGCGCCATTAGTAAGCCAGAGCACATGGGTAAATATGGCCCTCGAAGGCATACTAATGACGCACCATAAGCTATACTAATGGAGCTCCTCCTGGTGCGCCATTAGTATACCAGATACTAATGGCGCACCAGGAGCTATACTAATGGTGCACTTCTTGGTGCGCCATTAGTATACCAGATACTAATGGCGCACCATGAGCAATACTAATGGCGCACTGCCTGGTGCGCCATTAGTATACCAGATACTAATGGCGCACTTGTGGTGCGCCATTAGTAAAAAAATCTGATGGCGTGATGCTAGTGGCGCACCTATAGTGCGCCATTAGTAGCAAAAATAGGTGCGCCATTAGCAAGCCTTTTCCTAGTAGTGCATAGAGAATTTCAAACGAAGCCTTGCCAGAGCTAGCTTGATAACTGTTGTTATACGAGAACTCCGCAAAAGGAAGACAATCCTCCCACTTCATGCCAAAAGAGATAACACATGCTCTCAGCATATCCTCAAGAACTTGATTGACTCGCTCCACTTGACCACTAGTCTGAGGATGAAAAGTTGTACTGAAACGGATCTTCGTGCCCATCGCAGACTGAAAAGAGTCCCAGAACTTGGAAGTGAAGATACTTCCGCGATCCGAAGAGATTGTCATAGGCACGCCGTGCAAAGACACAATCCTGGAAGTGTACAACTCTGCAAGCTGAGCTGCCGAAATGGATTCCTTGACTGGAAGAAAATGAGCCACTTTACTCAACTTGTCGATGACGACGAAGATGGCATCATTACCCTTCTTGGACTTCGGAAATCTGGTGACGAAATCCATCTCAATATGATCGAACTTCCACTCGGGAATGGGCAAAGGATGCAAAAGACCTGTTGGACGTTGATGCTCTGCTTTCACCCTTCGACATACATCACATTCATTTACGAACTAAACAATCTCACGCTTCATGTGAGTCCACCAGAAGGCCTGTTTCAAGTCCTGATACATCTTGGAGCTTCTAGGATGAATAGAGAGCAGAGAGTTATGAGCTTCTTCCATGATTACCTTTCTGAGATCACCTTTCGGGATGACAAGACGATCCTCAAAGAACAACGTGTCTCTGGCATCAACACTGAAGCACTTATACTTGGGAAGACTCTATGCCACGCCAATCTTGACTTTCTTCACCATCGCATCAAGAAGCTGTGCTGCTCGGACCTGATCTTCCAAGGTAGGAGAGATCTGAAGGCTTGCAAGAAATCCCTGAGGTACTAACTGAAGGTTGAGCTTCCTGAAAGACTCACAAAGGCTAGGCTGAGAGGTTACAGAATGAGACTGTTGCAGTACGTCTTCCTGCTCAAGGCATCTGCCACGACATTTGCTTTGCCTGGCATGTACTCAACACTCGGATTAAAATCTTGGAGCATTTCCACCCAACGTGTTTGCCAAAGATTCAGGTTAGGATGAGTGAAGATGTACTTGAGACTCTTGTGATCGGTGAACACTTCAACCTTTCGTTCCAACAAGAGGTGTCCCCAAGTCATCACAGCGTGTACCACAGCTGCTAGCTCAAGATCATGCACATGATAGTTCTTCTCCGCTGGCTTCAACTGCCTGGAGGTATAAGCAACCACTTTCTTCTCTTGCATCAGAACTGCACCAAGACCCTGGAGAGAAGCGTCGCAGAACACCTGGTAAGGCTTGAAATCATCCAGAGGAACCAAGACTGGAGTGGAGGTAAGCTTCTCTTTGAGTGTGTCAAAGGCCAACTGACACTATGGAGACCAAGCATACTTAACACCCTTCTAAGAAGACTCGAGAGCGGCTTCGCAATCTTGGAGAAGTTCTCAATGAACCTTCTGCAATAGCTTGGGAGCCCGAGAAAGCTTCAAAGCTGCTTCACATTCTGCGAAGGCTCCCATTTAACAATGGCCTGTACCTTGGACGGATCAACTTTGATGCCCTCGGCAGAGATAATGTGACCAAGATAGACGACTTCTTTCAGCCAGAACTCACACTTGGAAAACTTGGCATACAATTTGTACTCCCTCAGCTTACCAATCACCAATCTGAGATGTTCTTCATGTTCTTCCTCAGTTTCAGAAAAGACCAGAATGTCGTCGAGATAGAGCAAGACAAAGTCATTCTTGAACGGAGAGAAAATGTAGTTCATCAATCGATAGAATGTCGAAGGAGCATTAGCCAGACCAAAAGACATGACCGTATACTCATACGAGCCAAAACTAGTCCTGAAGGAAGTCTTCGAAATATCTTCTTCGCGAATGTGAATTTGATGATAGCCCATTCTGAGATCGAACTTGGAGAAGACCTTAGCACCTTTCAACTGTTCAAACAACTCTGTAATGCTCGGAAGTGGATATTTGTTCCTGATTGTCTTCTTGTTCAATGGAAGGTAATCGACACACAGTCGGTCCGTGCCATCCTTCTTCTTGACAAACAGAACTCCACAGCCCCAAGGAGACGAGCTCGATCTGATCAGACTCAAACGCTCCTGCTCATCGAGTTGCCTCTTAAGTTCCTTCAACTCTTCTGGACCCAATTTGTACGGCCGTTTGCACACCGGCTCGGTACCTGGCTCAAGCTCAATCACGAATTCAACTTCTCGGTGCGGAGGCATGCCTGGCAGCTCTTCTGGAAACACATCTTCATATTCGCAGACCACTGGGACTTGCGAAATAGGATTAATCTCACCCTTTTCATTCAGAGAGAACAAACGGATTGTATCATCGCGCGCCGCGAATATAATCACGTCCTCCGAAGAGTGGGTAAGCTTCACTTCCTTAGCTTCACAATCAATCGATGCCTTGTTCATGGCCAACCAGTCCATACCAAGGATCAAATCAATGCCGGACTTGCCCAAGACATACGGAGAAACCAGAAAAGAATAACTGCCCAACTTGACAGAAACATCTGGAGCATGAGTACTAGCATGCATGAACTTGCCTGGAGAAACTACTGACAACGGACTAGGAAGCTCTTCAATAGGAACATTATGCTTGGATGCAAATGGAATGGAGAGGAACGAACGCGAAGCACCAGAATCAAATAACACTTTAGCAGGAATATCATTAACGAGAAGTTTACCCATGATCACATCTGACGAGTTTTCTGCCTCAGCTGCATTAACCATGTTGACTCGAGATGACCTGGGGTTGAACTTGACAAGAGCATTACTTGGAGGTTTGCCTGGAGGAGGAGGTGGCAGACGAAACTGAGAAGTGCACTTGTTGGCATAAGGACCCTTCTGCCCACACTTGTGACAAGTAACCTCTGCTGGCTGCCGATACTGAGTCTGACGAGGCCCTTGCTTCTGATGCTAGAATCTCTGCTGAAAGACTGGGTTGGGTGGGTGGGAAGAACCACGGCCACCAGAATGTTTGAGCTGCAGCGAGTGCCGAGGAGCAGGAGGAGACACCCAAAACTTATGTTGCTTCTGAACCACCCTAGTAGAAGAAGAGCTGGAATCTCTGAAGCGCTTCTTAGAATTCTCCACCCTGAGCAAGGCTGCCTCTGCTCTGAGAGCTAAGTTGTAGAACTTGTCGAACTCCTCAGCATCGTGCAAAGCAAGAGCTAACTGCAAATCTTCTTTCAAGCCACCTCTGAACTGATAAATCTTGCTCTTCTGATTAGGGATATCCTGCAAGGCATATCGGGCTAGCTCGTGGAACTCAACGTTGTACTTGTACACGGAGTTACCACCCTGCTTCAAGCGCCTAAACTTCTCACGCATTTCCTCCACGAAGCTGGAAGGAATATAGTGGGACCTGAAGTCACGGAAGAACTCATCCCAAGTGATCACTCTAGCGCCTCTGGAATCCTTCAACTGTTGCCACCAGATAGAAGCTTGCCCCTCTCTTGCAACAACTGTTGCAGCATCTGAGTGTTTGCATTTGTAGCAGCCATCACCGCTTGCCAAGCCTCAGCAGGAGGAGGCGGCGGCGGAGGATTCTCCGGAGGAGGAGGTGGTGGCGGCACATCCTCACGCCCTGGGTTCTGACTAGTCGGTGGAGCCATCCTGAAGACGAACACCACATTAGCCCACAGAATAAATTGAAGATATAGCTGAATCAAAATGTTAGGAATATCTGAACAGGAATAAAGCAATTGCACTCTAACAAAATAGTAAGAATGCTTCCTCAAAGTGACGGTCGACAAAATTCTGATTAAGAGCACTTGCAAACAAGTATGAGCTAGAATTGCTCGGAACAAACATATGATCGAGATTTCATCCAATATCTTCGTGGATAAGATCGCATGGGCTCGAATTTACAGTAGCCATCCTGTGCAAGGTAGGGCACACGACTTACGTAGTATCCCCGAGTCGTAGCGAGCTACAAGGACTCTTTAAGACACAACGAGAACCGCTGTGAGACGACCGTGAACAAACACACCCAATGAACATCGAATCCCAACCTCACATCATGCATCTGTTAGAAGAAAGTCCTATAAGATACTACTTGATATCCCACCTATGAATTCCCGAAATGTTTGGTCATGCAATCTGGTACACGGATACAAGGAGTAATATCACACAACTCCTATACTAACCTATCACTTGTATCACATCCGTCAACACACAACCATAATCTCGGACCTTCATCTACAACAGACCCTCGTGATCACAACGATACAAAGTATGGCAGTACTCCCGGACAATCTGCACCAGTACTGGGGACATCTGGGTTATCTCGCCACCACTAGTATTGAAACAATAACAAACATCCTTCGTTCTTAGATACTCAGAAATCTGAATGATGGCGATGTGCGCAAGAATCCCCTAGAGCTCAACTCCCCGGAAGAAATCAAGGAAAACAGGAGGCACAAAGACAGAACTCCGTCACATCAAAATCATATAGATTTCACAAATACCCGCGTGATCCTAAATTTTTTTTGAGCGAGAAGAGGAGTAGAATTAAGATTTCCTAAGTCGGGAACCTCACTAGAGCATGGAAGAGGAGAAAAAAGAATCCTAGTCTCCGATATAACTAAGACTCAAAACATTTTACTGGACTCGACTCGACTAAGTACGATCACACAAAGGCTCCTATGGTCGTAAGGCTCTGATTACCAACTTGTGACAACTAAGATGCGGTCCTTTCCGATTTTGGAACGAGGCCCCGAATTGGAAAAAAGCTCATCTAAGCGTTTCGCAATCATGGTAACATAGCACATAAATAATAATAGAGGAATGACAATAAGGGATTCAACTGTCATCTCGTAAATATATCAGAGTTACATCACGCATCCAAAAAACGTAGTTCCACTACGGACAACAAAACATAAGAAATGACTATACTACCCTGCATGCTTGCCCATGATCATGACCACGCCTCAGTCTTCTGGATAGTTCACGTACAGGCGGTCGCTCTCCTCATCGTATTGCCACGCCAGCTGCGTGCCGTCGGGATCAACTGTCTCGGGGGTACCTGAACCTGTTGGTGTTGTGAAGGAACCTGTGAGCCACGGGGACTCAGCAATCTATGACCTCGGTGCCAGAACTAGTCAAGTTATTAGGTTGGAAGTTAGAGTATTTAGGTTGCAGCATCTTAAGCTTTATATGGTGGCTAACTTACGTAGCACATGTATGAAGGTGGTCTATTCTAGCGGTCGATGTTTAATTGATCACTAAGTGATCCTGATCACCTACTTACATCAATCATAACCCCACCGTGTTCCCGATCGAAGAGAGATCTTCGAAGGGGACAGTCACGGGTACGCACAAAGTTGGCAATTTTATTAGCTTATGTTTAAGTTATCTATTACCAGATGTTAACAAATATTCCAAGTTGCCACATAACCGCGGGCACGGCTTTCCGAAAGATTAAACCCTGCAGGGGTGCTCCAACTAGTCCATCACAAACGTACACAGGCCGCAAATTAATCCTCTATCACGAATCTCGTAATTTCGTCAGATTCCTTAGAGGAAAACCTCAACTCTGGGGAGAACCAAAGCTTCACCGGGATTCCTATACGCAAGATATATCGCTAAGGTAAGATAAGACTAGCAGGACCTCCCGTCGTGTCGACGACCCTGATAAGAGCCGCGTATCTCAGTCTCAGGACACGACGGATGAGCTAGACATCGGGATGGCTAAACCTCTGGGTGACTAGTGGGGCCCCGGACATCGCTCAGGTGGGACCAACAGTCATGAGGAGCACTGGCCCGGGTTGTTGATTAAATTCCTTGGGGTAGCTATTCCCTATGCAAATTATTATTAAGTGATTAGCAGATTAAAACCAATGATGGGTCCTGCCGGACAAGTCTTAACACTATGCGATTTATCGAGGGGGTCCCCATAACAACCCCGTACGTGTTAGGAGCGATCATTATGGAATCAAACACCGATAGTCGGTAACTATGGCGGCAATAACGGAACAAAGCGCCCGGCAGAAGGCTAGGCCTTCCGTTATTTACCAAGTATATAGGTGCATTAATTAAATAACAGATTTAACATAATGATATAAACTCATGTTATCACATGAGACAAAGCACGTGCAACTAGCAACACTAACATTAGAAGCTTAGCAAAGCCTACTTAGCTATTCAAGATTTGCTAGGAAGGGATAAGTGTTTGGTTTTCATGGCAATTCAGGAGGCAATTACTTCAGTGGTAGGCAACGAGCATAAGATGGAAGAAATGTTATCTAGCATAACAAGTCTTGAGATGGAATCAAGGTCATATCATCTTGCCTGCGATATCCTCAGCTTGGAACTGCTCTTGTTCGTCCTGCACGTACTCTCCCGAATCCACGTACTCGTTCTCCGATCCCGGTGCTACCCAACATAAAAATAACATCCAATGAAAAACAGCACCTCAAGATGCAACAAGCACATGATGCATGAGATGAATATGAACATGCATCTCTATTTCTATCACTAGCACAAGCATGAGAAGTAAATACATGTTCCTGGACCGAACTGCACCCTAAGCTGTCTTTACATTCATGAGAATGACATGATCAGATGCGTCACGTGAAAACGATGCAAAAGCATATAAAGAACATTACAAACGGAGCTACGGATCAACGGGAAACAACGAAACAAGAAATGAAGTGCTACATGTCAAATTCATCACCACACACTCCAATGGCTCAACTCTGGTATTTCCAAGTTGCCAAGACATAAAACAAACCAACATGGATGGGGTGGAGCAAATAAGAACACCACACCATCATCTATGCACTCACAAACATAAAAATATCAAAACTACGCAATCTGCCATAAACAGCATCATAGCACTTTGAGAGCTACATGCAAAGCACCTACAGCCACCCAAACATGCCAAATAAGATATGTGGCAGTAGCTATCCAATAGTAATACAAGAACAAGCAAAAAGATAATGCAAAGGAGTTTCACACAGAAAGTTACACAGCTGCTAACTTGGACAAAAACATCAGTTTTCAGGGACTTAGTGAAAATTCCACATACTCACTATCTGTTTATGCACTAAAGCATTTTGACAGCACCCAAAACAATATCTACAGGACTCCAAATGGAATGAAAATTTATAGAGAGCTAGAAGAACATAAAATCTACAACTTCCTAGTTGAAAGTTAAGGCTGAATCACAACACATTGACCTGCACAAGTTCATCAACATGAGAAGAAAATATAAACAGATTCTCAGACTTAGGCCCTGTTTGGAACCACAATAGATTATGATAATCTGAATTATGAAGGTAGATTATATAATCTGGTTTATAAAAATAATCCAGGTGGACATGTTTGGAGGCCAGATTATATAAACTGTAATCCAGGTTTTACATTGCATAATGACCTGTCCGCCCTTTGTTTTATTTTAAAAAGAGGAGGGTGGCGGTGATAGGAATGTAATTATCTCCAACTTTACAAGGGTAATGGGTCATTAGCAATCCATAATCTGATTTTAGCTAGGGTAGAGTAGATTATGAGTTTTTAATAATCTGTCTATCTAGTTTTTATAATCTACACCATAATCTGTCCTGTTTGGAGACATAATAGATTATAAAAACTGGATTATATAATCTGGGTGGTTCCAAACAGGGCCTTAGTGAAAATCTGAGATTTTCACTAATCTGGAATTTCAGCCACATGCCTACTTTCAATGGGCACAACTTGCACATATGAATTCCTAAGAAAGAAACAAAAGCAACAAGTGGTAGAGGGGGTCACCCTTAACTACCACAACCAAGAATCAAACCCTTGGGCTCACCACATCTCATGGAACCATGCTCTAAACATAGAACAAATCTGAAATATGTCATTTCCAGAAAGTGTTCCAATGGAAAAACTGATTTCACCAATGGATTCCTGGGATGATTCTATCCCAAAAGCATGTATAATACCTATGCACTTGTATAGAACAAATGAGCACAAACTAGAAAAGAAAAACTACATAGAATCATATGTAGTGAATGGTGCATCATCACATGTGCTATTCACTAGAACATCACCTACACAAGCATATGCATATGTCCACTACATCAATGGTGCACATGAGGGGGAGACCTCATGCCCATGTGCTTTTAGCACCTCACCATTCCCACACACCCACAACAAGCATAAGCACAAGAGCACCTCGACATACAACTCATGTGCTTATCATGGCACTTCATGCCATGGCATGTGTGAGACACACACACTTAAGCACAAACACTCACATACATCACATATAACATGCACAAGGGAAACATCCACACATGACATCACTTGCACAACATGGATACACCACCTACACATAGGATCTAGCAAACCTACATATACATGCACCCAAAACAACAATCACTCCTACACATGACAATTCTACACATGCTCTCCTACACTAAATATCATGGCATGCATCTACACATGATACCCTAGTGCAAACACACACGACATTATGCACATATGCTACAAATCCTATTCAAGCAAGCCTACCTAAGAACATACTCACTCATGCAAATAGGCCTACACATTTATATAACTTGGAAAAAAAATATAGAGGCCTCAAGTTGTTGATAGCTACAAAAAAAATACCACACATCTACCTAGTGCAACACAGCATCTACGCAGCCAAGGAAATCAGCACAAGGGAAAAAATACTCAGCAAAAGAAAATAGAAGGAGGGGGAAGAGGGATCGAACCGTGAACCTCTTGTTACCCAAACTGCAACACTACCACCCTGCTAACCTGCACCAGCTCGACAGAGAAGGGCGGCCTAGCAGGTTAAACTACTCTGATGCGCTAAGCTACTGGTCGAAAATAAAATGAAAAGGGGGGGGGGTGTGCAACCCCTTGGACTCAAACCCACGATCTTAGTCTAACAGGCACACACCACATACCACTATGCTATGCATCGAAGTCTGACAGAACAGAGGGACTAATACAAGGAATGCTAACACGAGCTCCTTGTGCTCTGCTCTGCACGCAGAGTCGCCGGCGACAGGTCACCGGAGCGATCTACCCTGCTATGCTGATTCTACGAGGGGGAAACCACCACGCTACGCGCTGCTACCACGATGAGGAGTAAGCCCCTGCTTTGCTCCAACACCTACCGAATGCACCACCCTAGTACACAGCAACACACATCCATGGCCTCCTCTCGGGACAGAGGAACACCGGCGGCCTCTACTCCGATCTATTCGAGGAGGAAGGAGGGAGGAGAGGTTCCTCACCTAGGGAAGGAAGAGGGGATGTCGATCGGTGGAGGAGGCCGGCTGGAGAGGAAGAAGACGCACTGAAGGAGTTCCTGTTGTAGACCGAAGTAGAAGGACGGAGACAACCGGGACCGAGCTGATGGCGAGCTCCTACCCGTCGGTGAGGTTGCTCCTCGACCTCAGCGACGGCGGGAATAGAGCGCGGGGAGCATCCCCGAGCCCCTGGACATGGTGGCGGCGCCGGACGATGATGGGAGCGGGGTAGATGCCGGCGAGGACCTTCTCTCTCTATCTCTGCCCCTAGCTACACATACTGACCTTGGGGGAGAAGAGAGATGGGGAAGGAGTGGCGGCGGCGGATGGGAAGAGGGAACCCTAGGGAAAGAGGGGGCACGGACGCCCACGCTTTATGGGGGGCCTCGACGTCTGTGCCCTCATGGTGCTCGCCCTCTCTCTCGGTTTCATACGAAAAGCAGGCGCGGGATTGCAGACGGCGTCAGGTAGGAGAAGAGGGTCGTGGGAGTTGGGCTTTAGCACGAGGAGAGGGGAACTGGGTCGCCAAGAGGGAGGGAGCCCACCAGTGGCGCAACATAGATAGGAAATTAACCCTGGGCTGTTTCTATTTGAAATAAACCAGAGAAAGAAACAAAAGCACACAGAAAACTAGAAGTGCTAAATATAAAACTATAATACCCCTGGTCATGATAATTCATGACCTATTTGAATAAATTGCAAAAGAATATTTGGGGCAACTAAATATTTACAAAACAGAATTATTGGAGTCTGTTTTGTATCTATTTGCACCATTTGCACACCTATTCAAAATAGCAATAACACATCACAAAGTCACTACAATCATAAGCTAAATCAGGGACATTTTTAAAACAGAAAAGAATCAAGTGGAACTTGACCTTGAGATGAAATAGAGAGGGGGGGGGAAGATGGTTTTGAAACCTATGCAATTCACAAGGTTGTTCCTACTATCACATGAATTCTCCACACAAGATAAACATCACCACCACACCATCATGGATCACACCACTGTTTGAAATATGCCCTAGAGGCAATAATAAAATGGTTATTATCATATTTCCTTGTTCATGATAATCGTGTATTGTTCATGCTATAATTGTATTAACAGGAAACAGTAATACATGTGTGAATAAATAGATCACAATGTGTCCCTAGCAAGCCTCTAGTTGGCTAAGGTCGTTAGTCAATAGATGATCATGGTTTCCTGGTCATGGGAATTAGATGTCCTTGATAACGGGATCACATCATTGGGAGAATGATGTGATGGACAAGACCCAATCCTAAGCGTAGCACTAGATCGTATTGTTCGTATGCTAAAGCTTTTCTAATGTCAAGTGTCTTTTCCTTCGACCGTGAGATTGTGCAACTCCCGGATACCGTAGGAGTGCTTTGGGTGTATCAAACGTCACAACGTAACTGGGTGACTCCAAAGGCGTTTTGAGCAACACGGTGCATATGAGATGTTCCAAGAGCTGAAGCTAGTTTTTCAAGCTCATGCCCGTGTCGAGAGATATGAAGTCTCTCACAAGTTCTTTAGCTGTAAGATGGAGGAGAACAGTTCTGTCAGTGAGCACATACTCAAAATGTCTGGGTTACACGGTCGTCTGACTTCACTTGGAGTCGAACTTCCGGATGATGCTATAATTGACAGAATCCTCCGGTCTCTCCCACCAAGCTACAATGGTTTTGTGCTGAACTACAACATGCAAGGGATGGAGAAGACCATTCCCGAGTTGTACTCGATGCTCAAGTCTGCAGAAGTAGAAATCAAGAAAGAGCATCAAGTGTTGATGGTCAACAAGACCACTAGTTTCAAGAAGGGCAAGGGTAAGAAGAACTTCAAGAAAGACGGAAAATCCGTTGCCGCGCCCGGCAAGCCAGATGCTGGGAAGAAGAAAAAGAATGGACCCAAGCTTGAGACTGAGTGCTTCTATTGCAAGGCAAAAGGTCACTGGAAGCGGAACTGCCCCAAATACTTAGCGGACAAGAAGGCCGGCAACGTTAAAGGTATATGTGATATACATGTTATTGATGTGTACCTTACCAGCGCTCGTAGTAGCTGCTGGGTATTTGATACCGGTGATGTTGCTCACATTTGCAACTCAAAGCAGGAACTGCGGAATAAGCGGAGACTGGCCAAGGACGAGGTGACGATGCGCGTCGGGAATGGCTCCAAGGTCGATGTGATCGCCGTCGGCACGCTACCTCTACATCTACCGTCGGGATTAGTTTTAAACCTTAATAATTGTTATTTAGTACCAGCTTTGAGCATGAATATTGTATCAGGGTCTTGCTTAATGCAAGACGGCTACTCATTTAAGTCAGAGAATAATGGTTGTTCTATTTATATGAGTGATATGTTTTATGGTCATGCTCCGCTGGTGAATGGTTTATTCTTGATGAATCTCGATCGTGATGTTACACATATTCATAGTGTGAGTACCAAAAGATGTAAAGTTGATAATGATAGTCCCACATACTTGTGGCACTGCCGCCTTGGTCATCGGTGTTAAGCGCATGAAGAAGCTCCATACTGATGGACTATTAGAGTCTCTTGACTTTGAATCATTTGACACATGCGAACCGTGCCTCATGGGCAAGATGACTAAGACTCCATTCTCAGGAATAATGGAGAGAGCAACCGACTTATTGGAAATAATACATACTGATGTGTGTGGTCCAATGAACGTTGAATCTCGCGGTGGCTATCGTTATGTTCTCACTCTCACCGATGATTTGAGTAGGTATGGGTATATCTACTTGATGAAGCACAAATCTGAGACGTTTGAAAAGTTCAAGAAATTTCAGAGTGAGGTCGAGAATCAACGTGACCGAAAAATTAAGTGTCTACGATCTGATCGTGGAGGAGAATATTTGAGTCACGAGTTTGGCATGCACCTAAGGAAGTGTGGAATCGTTTCACAACTGACGCCGCCTGGCACACCGCAATGCAACAGAGTGTCTGAACGTCGTAATCGCACTTTATTAGATATGGTACGATCTATGATGTCTCTTACCGACTTACCGCTATCATTTTGGGGATACGCATTAGAAACTGCAGCATTCACTTGAAATAGGGCACCGTCTAAAACCGTTGAGACGACACCATATGAACTATGGTTTGGCAAGAAACCTAAGTTGTCGTTTCTTAAAGTTTGGGACTGCGATGCTTATGTGAAGAAACTTCAACCAGAAAAGCTTGAAACCAAAGTGGAGAAATGCGTATTCATAGGATACCCTAAGGAAACTATTGGGTATACCTTCTATCTTAGATCCGAAGGTAAAACCTTTGTTGCCAAGAACGGATCCTTTCTAGAGAAAGGGTTTCTCTCGAAAGAAGTAAGTGGGAGGAAAGTAGAACTTGATGAGGTAATTACACCCCCTCTCGAATAGGATAGTAGCGCAGCGCGGGAAATCGTTCCTGTGGCGCGTGCACCAACTGAAGAGGAAGTTAATGATAATGATCATGAAGCTTCGGATCAAGTTACTACTGAACCGCGAAGGTCCACAAGGGTACGCTCCACACCAGAGTGGTACGGCAACCCTGTGATGGAAGTCATGTTGTTAGACAACGGTGAACCATCGAACTATGAAGAAGCGATGGCGGGCCCGGATTCCAACAAATGGCTTGAAGCTATGAAATCTGAGATAGGATCCATGTATGAGAACAAAGTATGGACTTTGGTGGACTTGCCCGATGACAGGCGAGCCATAGGAAATAAATGGATCTTCAAGAAGAAGACTGATGCGAACGGTAATGTAACCGTTTATAAAGCTCGACTTGTCATAAAGCGTTTTCGACAAATTCAAGGGATTGACTACGAAGAGACTTTCTCTCCCGTAGCGAAGCTGAAATCATTCCGAACCATGTTAGCAATTTCCGCCTTTTAGGATTATGAAATTTGGCAAATGGACGTCAAAACAGCGTTCCTTAACGGGAACCTTAAGGAAGAGTTGTATATGATGCAACCAGAAGGTTTTGTCGACCCTAAGGGTGCTAACAAACTGTGCAAGCTCCAGCGCTCCATCTATGGGCTGGTGCAAGCATCTCGGAGTTGGAACATTCGTTTTAATGAGGTAATTAAAGCGTTTGGGTTCATACAGGTTTACGGAGAAGCCCGTCTGTACAAGAAAGTGAGTGGGAGCTCGGAGTTGGAACTTTCCTCATACGTGGATGACATATTATTGATGGGGAATAATATAGAGATGTTGGAGAGCATAAAGGCCTATTTGAACAAGAGTTTTTCAATGAAGGACCTTGGAGAAGCTGCATACATATTAGGCATCAAGATCTATAGAGATAGATCGAGACGCCTCATAGGTCTTTCGCAAAGCACATACCTTGACAAGATATTGAAGAAGTTCAATATGGAAAACTCAAAGAAAGGGTTCTTGCCAGTTTTGCAAGGTATGAGATTGAGTAAGACTCAGTCGCCGACCACGGCAGCAGATAGAGAGAAGATGAGTTATGTCCCCTACGCTTCAGCCGTAGGCTCTCTTATGTATGCCATGTTGTGTACCAGACCTGATATAAACCTTGCCATAAGTTTGGTAGGGAGGTACCAAAGTGATCCCGGTATGGAACACTAGAGAGAGGTCAAGAATATCCTTAAGTACCTGAAAAGGACTAAGGAAATGTTTCTTGTTTATGGAGGTGACGAAGAGCTTGTCATAAAGGGTTACGTCGATGCTAGCTTCGACACAGATCCGGATGACTCTAAGTCACAGACCGGATACGTATATGTTTTGAATGGTGGGGCAGTGAGCTGGTGCAGCAGCAAGAAAGAAATCGTGGCAGCATCTACATGTGAAGCGGAGTACATAGCTGCTTCACAGGTGGCTCATGAAGGAATTTGGATGAAGGAGCTCATCACCAACCTTGGAGTGGTTCCAAGCGCGTCGGGTCCAATGACACTCTTCTGTGATAACACTGGGCCATTGCCATAGCCAAGGAGCCCAGGTTTCACCGGAAGACGAAGCACATCAAACGCCGCTATAACTCCATCCAAGACCATGTCCGGAGTGGAGTAATAGAGATTTGTAAAGTACACACGGATCTGAATGTTGCAGACCCGTTGACTAAACCTCTTCCACGAGAAAAACATGATCAACACCATAATGCTATGGGTGTTCGATACATCACAATGTAACTAGATTATTGACTCTAGTGCAAGTGGGAGACTGTTGGAAATATGCCCTAGAGGCAATAATAAAATGGTTATTATCCTATTTCCTTGTTCATGATAATCGTCTATTGTTCCTGCTATAATTGTATTAACAGGAAACAGTAATACATGTGTGAATAAAGAGATCACAATGTGTCCCTAGCAATCCTCTAGTTGGCTAGCTCGTTAGTCAATAGATGATCATGGTTTCCTGGTCATGGGCATTAGATGTCATTGATAACGGGATCACATCATTGGGAGAATGATGTGATGGACAAGACCCAATCCTAAGCGTAGCACTAGATCGTATTGTTCGTATGCTAAAGCTTTTCTAATGTCAAGTGTCTTTTCCTTAGACCGTGAGATTGTGCAACTCTTTGATACCATAGGAGTGCTTTGGGTGTATCAAACGTCACAACGTAACTGGGTGACTATAAAGGTGCACTACGGGTACCTCTGAAAGTGTCTGTTGGGTTGGTACGAATCGAGATCGGGATTTGTCACTCCGTGTGATGGAGAGGTATCTCTGGGCCCACTCGGTAGAACATCATCATGAGCTCAATGTGACTAAAGGAGTTAGTCACACGATGACGTGCTACGGAACGAGTAAAGAGACTTACCGGTAACGAGATTGAACAAGGTATAGGTATACCGACGATCGAATCTCGGGCAAGTTCTATACCGAGAGACAAAGGGAATTGTATACGGGATTGATTGAATCCTTGACATCGTGGTTCATCCGATGAGATCATCGTGGAGCAAGTGGGAGCCACCATGGGTATCCAGACTCCGCTGATGGTTATTGGCGGGAGAGGTGTCTTGGTCATGTCTGCGTGTCTCCTGAACCCGTAGGGTCTACACACTTAAGGTTCGATGACGCTAGGGTTATAGGTAATTATTATACGAGGTTATCGAAAGTTGTTCGGAGTCCCAGATGAGATCGCGGACGTCACGAGGAGCTCCGGAATGGTCCAGTGGTAAAGATTGATATATAGGACGGATGGTTTCGGACACCGGAAGTGTTTCGGGCGTCACCGGTAACGTACCGGGACCACCGGAGGTGGCCCCGGGGGTCCACCGGAAGGGGGCACCGACCCCGGGAGGCTAGATGGGCCAAGTGCGGGAGGGAACCAGCCCCTAGGTGGGCTGGTGCACCCCCCCCCCCCCGCTCAGGCCATGGCGCAGGAAGAAGGGAGAGGGGGGGACCCTAGCGCAGGTCGGCCTAAGGCCCACCAGAGGGGTGCGCCACCCCTCCCCCACCCCTTGGCCGCCGCACCTCCCCCCATCTAGGGATGCCCCCCCCCCAGGAGAGGGAAACCCTCAAGGGGGCGCAGCCCCTCCCTTCCCCTATATATAGTGGGCACTTTTGGGCTTTGGGGGACACATTTTGATCTCTCCCTCGGCACAGCCCTGCTCTTCTTTCTCCTCCTCTTTGCCGGTGCTTGGCGAAGCCCTACCGGGAGACCTCGTCTCTCCATCGAAACCATGCCATCGTGCTGCCGGAGATCTTCCCCAACCTCTCCCTCCTCCTTGCTGGATCAAGGTGCGGGAGACGTCACCGGGCTGCACGTGTGTTGAACGCGGAGGTGCCGTGGTTCGGCACTAGATCGGAATCACACCGCGATCTGAATCGTCGCGAGTACGACTCCATCAACCGCGTTCTAGTAACGCTTCCGCTTAGCGATCTTCAAAGGTATGAAGATGCACTCACCCCTCTCTCGTTGCTGGTCTCTCTATAGGAAGATTTGAATATGCGTAGGAATTTTTTTGAATTTATGCTACGTTACCTAACAACCACCACATAAGATCACAAGGCATCGCATCACCTCATAAGAACACAATGCAACAACACAAGGACAAGGACATGAAATAATATGGCATGCATGCATGCAAGGAAGAATAACAATGTGACATCACATGAAATCATAAGCATGGAACTCTCTCATGTCAATGACAAGGTGGACCCACATGGGAAGGTTCCAAATATGGTAAGCTACACACTTGGGGCATTACACCTTGTTATTTTGAAAGTTCATGATTACCTTGCTAGTTTGCTTGAAGTATTATTGTTTTCATGTCAATATCAAACTATTGTTTTGAATCTTACGGATCTGAACATTCATGTCACATGAAAGAAGTTACAAAGGACAATTATACTAGGTAGCATTCCACATCAAAAATTCAGTCTTTATCACTTCCCTACTCGAGGACGAGCAGGAGTTAAGCTTGGGGATGCTTGATACGTCTCCAACGATGAATTGTGGATTTATGATCAGATTATCTATGAATCTTATTTGAATTTCTTCTGATCTCTTATATGCATGATTTCATATCCTTGTAATTCTCTTCAAGTTGTGGGTTTTGTATGGCCAGCTTGATCTATGATTCCTGCAATGGGATAAGTTCTTGGTTTTGGGTTCATACCATGCGGTGACCTTACCCAGTGATAGAAGGGGTAGCGAGGCACACATCGTGTTGTTGTCATCAAGGGTAAAAAGATGGGGTTTTCATCATTGGTTTGAGATTATCCCTCTACATCATGTCATCTTGCTTAAGGCGTTACTATGTTCGTCATGAACTCAATACACTAGATGCATGCTGGATAGCGGTCGATGTGTGGAGTAATAGTAGTAGATGCAGAAAGTATCGGTCTACTTGTCTCGGACGTGATGCCTATATGTATGATCATTGCCTTAGATATCATCATGACTTTGCGCGGTTCTATCGATTGCTCGACAGTAATTTGTTCACCCACCGTAATATTTGCTATTTTGAGAGAAGCCTCTAGTGAACAGTATGGCCCCCGGGTCTACTCCACAACATATTTTCAGCCTTACTCTTTTACTTCGTTGCACTTTCCGCCTTTAGATCTCACTTTGCAATCAATCTTGAAGGGATTGACAACCCCTTTATAGCGTTGGGTGCAAGCTCGTTTGTGTTTGCGCGGGTACTCTGGACTTGACGAGATTCTCCTACTGGATTGATACCTTGGTTCTCAAACTAAGGGAAATACTCACTGCTCGTGTGCTACATCACCCTTTCCTCTTCAAGGGAAAAACCGATGCAAGCAAGTCTCCGTCAACGTGTCAATTTTTGGCGCTGTTGTTTGAGAAGTAGCAGCGTATGACATAGTTGGTTTAGCGTGTGGAGCAAAACAACATCGCGCGTCACTAATTTCGTGCGCCCTCTCCCGCATGCTGGACACTTGAGCGCCCGCGACCCACTTCTGCCACCCTCTCCGGGCGCCTCACCTTCACGCCACCCACGCTGCCGCCGACGAAATTCGACCAAAGAAAGGCCGCGCCGATGTCTCCCCCACCCCTTCCTACACCCGCGACCCCTCCTTCACCGTCGCTGCCGTCGACGAAAACCCTAGCGCGGGGTCGAACTCCAGCTTCGCCGCCACTGACCCACCTTCAAGCACCGGCCTCACGCACGGCCTTTTTATGGCGCAACGAATGACCTCGGCGGGTGGAGTCGCGCCAGCATCCGCCGTGAAGACACGTGACCCACTCTCCAAGCGAGCAAATGCGGCGGCGATGAAGGCAGGAAAGGTGTCCAGGAAGAAGAAAAAAGCGGCGGACGACTCTTCTACGTGGCCGAGGAAGAAGTTTGCAGGGCGTGTGGCGAATGTGGCGCCGACCGAAGCGTCGGCGAGCTCACTTGTTGCGCCGGCGGCCGATGCGCACAAGGTGTTTGATGAAATGTCCACAAGGTATGATTTCGCTTTCTTTTTTCGTCGTTGTTTTTTTGCATGAATGGATACATATGGATGGCTTAGTTTTCTTGTAACTACTTTGTAGTTTCAATGATGAGACATATATGTCAACTATGGGTGTTGGCTCCAACAATTCTCATTGGTCTCAAACCAATGAAGTGCATCAAGATGGTCATGAGTTTGAGGTGGATGAGGATGGTGAGGGTATCGTCGATGCACCGAAAGGAAGAGTGGGCAACTACACCACGAACAAGCGTCTATGGATGCCAACGTTGAAGGGGACCAAAGTAGAGATGCATATTGGATCCGGATGACAGAGCACTTTGATGTACACAACATGAGTGGTATTGACCGCACGGAGAGAGATCTTTGCTCCTGATGGTCAACAATCAACAAAGATTGTCAAAGGTGGGCGGCGACACTTAAGGCGGTTGACACGATAACCCAAGTGGCACTAATGATAGAGATAGGTTAAGTGCCATTTCTTTATGTTCCTTCCATGTTCATGCTTTTTGTTGTTGTTTGAAACGCTAACTTGTTTTTTTGTTTGTAGCTAACTATTGCACAAAACTTATTTCTAGGTAAAGAGAACAAGAACAAGAAAGGGAAGGTCAAGAAAGGGAGATCATTCTTGTTTTCCCATTGCTACAACGTGTTGAAGGATGAAGAGAAATGGAAGTCCCGTGGTGAAGAAGAAGAGAGAGAAAAAAGCAAGGCAACTATTGATTTGGATGGTGACTAGGAGGGGAATCAAGTGGTGGCGGAAAGAGAAGCCCTACATAAAACTCGGTTGCCTGCTCCAAGCCAATAAAAAACAAATGAAGACAAGAAAGATGCAAAAGAAAAGAATAATAATAAGAAGAAGAAGAGAGGAGGTGATGATTTGAAGAATGCTATGAAAGCTATTGTGATGGCAAGAAAGGAAGCGAACGAGGCGAGGATGATGGCAAAGAACCAAGATGTGGCGGCCTAGGAGAGGAGGATGGCAGTCGAGGAGAGGAAGGTGGCATTGGAGAAGAAGAAATTGGCCATGGAGGAGCGATCTAGATTGTTGGAATGGGAGAAGAACTTGTTCTTCATGGATACATCTACCCTCGATGAGAAGCAGAAGGAGTACGTCAATCTTGCCCGTGAAGAAGTCTTGGTCCAAAAAATAGCCATTGCCATGGGAGGCATGGTGACTTTGGACCTACCATGGGAGGCATGGGAGCATCTACGGGAGGCATGGGTGGCATGGGTGGCATGGGTGTCTTCGGAGCTATCATGGACGGCATGGGAGGCATAGCTGGCTTCGGAGGTACCATGGGCAAGTTCGGAGCTACAACGGGAGGAATAAGTTTTGGGTCTCTCATGGGAGGCATGGGAGCACCTCCGGTTCACATGGGTGGACACATGTCTTCCGGTTTGCCTCACACATCTTGGCATGATGCGACGTGCGACGATGAAGAGGAGGAAGAATCGTCTTCAAATGAGGATGAAGAATCGGAGGATGAGGAGGACATGACTGTTGATGTGCCATATATTTATGTGAACTTTTGTATCATGAACTTGGTTGGATGATTTTGGACTTAGTTGAATGATGATTTGGCATAATTGTTGATGTGCCGTGCAATTGGACTATGCTATATTTTTATTTTACACATTTGTTTAATGCTTTAAACATCATCATATTGTCAAAATGAACATGTAAAATCTTATTTGCAAGCGTCGCCTGCTCGTGCGCGCTGTAAAGTTAACGCGCCCGCTGGAACTGCTCGCCCGCGTCATATTTTGGAGCGGCCGGTGGAGCCTGCTCTTACCCCAATAGTAAATATTGCACATGCTCACGTGTTTGACGAAAAAGCTTTTCACTGAACCAGAACACATTTTTATAAACTTAGCAGGAGAATTGCTACATTATTTTCGATTCCATCGATCAATTTAATCTGACAGCACCAATTGCACAAAGAGACCATAAAGTACATCAATCTGAAAATAAAACCACAACGAGACTATAAGCCACAGGGCCACAAAACGTTACAATACCAAAGTGACTGAAGACCACCAGCCTTCACCGACATTGAAGACGCCCCGCCAAGCTGGGCAAACCTCCACCCTTCACTGATGGACCATAATCCGGAAGGACACATAATTTGCGGGAACAGTGCTCTCCGACAGGCCCCGAAGGAGTGCGAAAATGCTAAGCCGGGAAACTCCAGTAGATGGCAGGGATGATAATAGAATTGACTTACAATATTCCTGTGTGTAAACCACTGTGAGAATGAAACGAAGTCAAGTGATGAAGTTTTGAAGTGTCACGCATCCCATCCGGTGACATTCTATCTAGGTACAGATAGCGAAGGTGTTTCAAGTTAACAAACTTGTCAGCAAAGTTTAATGTGTTCCTCAACTTTGAATGAATCAAACGCAGTGATTTCGAGCTCTCAAGAACTTTTTCAAGTGCACAAGCTATATCCTCTGCAGCTTCACAATTACTATCAATGATAATGGTGCGAAGCTTCTTAAAACAGAAGATTTTATTGATGTGCTCAACAGAAAAATTGTGAAGTTGAGCAATGCATAAGTGTCGGACCGTATCCTTCTCATCTTCAAATCTGGCAGGGTCAGTTATTCTTGCACATTCACCTAAAGACATAGTCCTTGCCAATTCATGCATTATGCCATTCATTAAATAATATTCATTTGTCACGACACCCCTCCGTGCTCTAGATTTTCTATCAAAGAATGATTTTCTGGTCAACTGAGCCAAAAATTGATTGGCAGTATCTCCCAACTGTTCCAGGAATTTTTGACGCGCGTCCACTACCTTTAACTTTAAGGAGTGTGAGTAACTTGTAGGCTGTGAGATCAGTCCTGAACCAATCCACATCTTCACTAACTCTTCCTTGCGAAATTCATGGTCCACGGGAAACAAGCTACAATATCGAAAGCACATCTGCAACTCTGTAGGAAGATCATAGTAGCTTAGCCTGAGAACACTAATAATGTCATGTTCGGCTGATTTAAAACTCTCCAAACTCTCATCCAAGAACCTATGCCAGTATTCAGTAGTCATATTACCTCGCAAATGGCCACTTGTAACCTTGGTTACCAAGGGACAACCTCCTAGTTTCTTTGCAATTTGTTCTCCAATTAATTTGAAGTGCATGTAGGCTTGTGAGTTCAAACCAGAGAACACATGATGATTGAAGAGCTCAAGATTCTTATCTTCTTCTAGTCCTTGTAAAGTTAAGCACTGATCTCTTCTGACACCCATTACAGATGCGGCCATGTTCGATACAGATTGCATTCGGGTTGTCAACAAAATCTTGCTCCCAGTGTTCAGCTGCCTCAGAGGAGCAAATAACCTTTCCCATTCATGTAGTTTCTTATCTTCCCAGACATCATCCAAAACTAGCAAATAATTCATAGACTTGAGTTTTTCTTTGAGATATTGTTGAAGTGGATCCAAACGATCAACACTTGGTTTTTGCCCTGTAACGCATTCCAGTATTTTGCATGTTAGTGATGTGGCATCGAATGTAGTGGATACAGTAACCCATATGACGTTAAAACATTTCAGGACCTCTTCTTCTTCACATATGCTCTGAGCCAAAGCAGTCTTCCCCATGCCACCATGACCAACCACTGAAACAATGGGAATACCTGTGACATTTGACATAGTTTCAGACGATTCATCCGATGTGTTGGTCAGCCATCCAATGATTTGTTTCTTCTCATTTTCTCGCCCAATAAATGCAGTTGCATTTGATAAGAAAACTTTTCCGTCTTCATCGTCCACGGATTGCCCTTCGAGCCCAGTTCCCCTCAGATGGTCTATGGCGGCGAAGACATCCTCAACACCTTCAGCAGCCTTGGCTAAACCATCTAGTGCTTTCGCCAGTCTTTTGAGAGTGTCACGGTGTCGGTGAGTAAATTTCTTCCGAGTATTATCCAAGGCATTGCCACGCTTAATAACAGATCTAACAAATCTATGCTTCATCTTCCCGAAACAAGAGCTCCGGCCACTAACCTTTGGATCCTTAGGCTTAGCGTCGAGTTGGTAGTACTCAAGTTCATCGATGGAATCCTCAGCCTCCTCAACTGCGTCCCTGAGACGCCACAGCCATGCATCCAGGGCGCTGCTCTGCTGCCTGATGCTTTCCAGATTGGCGACATTGAACACCGCTTGGAACTTTGGCATGGCAAGCCTGAGCCGGTTCTTGACATCCTCCATGCCATCGGATTTGCCGTAGTTGTCGAGGTGGTTGAAAGCCTTGGTGGACAACAAAGAGACGGCAGCGGCGGTAGCCATAGCTGCGCCGGAGTGGGGCAAGGAAAGAGAGATATCGGCAATAGCGTGCGCGTCTTGGCATTGGCAATCGAGTCAACGAGCACCAGTAGTAGTTGTAGGCTTGCAGTACTCTCACTAGCAGGATGCACAATCTCGCACCCCTAACAAAAAAAGGCTGAACAACCTCGCAGATGTGCTGGTGGTCGCATTGGATGAAAACTTTAAAACGCGTTGAATCGAGCGGTCTGGGGCAATCCACCCGTCCCGCGAAACGATGAGGTAGGGACGCGTTTATTGTCTGGTTGTTCTCACTGGCCAGTGTCCCGTGTCGATTGGCTCTTGGAAGCAGTTGTCACTTCAGCGATGCGGGGGACGGACGATTTCACTGTTTTTGACATTTTGGTATAGTTTAGCCCCATGTGATCCGTTTGTGAAAAAAAAAAGATCTGACCTTTTTTTTTAATCGTCATTCGATATGGCGGTCGGCATACATACCCTATCGTCATTCTCTGTGATGGTAAGGTTCGGATCAACGCACACGACGCCATCTGATCCCGCTGACGTGGATAAGTGCCTACCATCACATGGAGTGGCGGTAGGGTGTGTATGCCTACCGCCACAAGGATGTTCAACGAGTTAATTCCATTTTGAGGAAATTAACTATCTGAACATTCTAGCGCTACCCGTTGTGATGGTACAAAACCACACCCTATCGCCATTTCGTGTGTAGTGTCGAAACTCTTGACCACAAGGCATAGCGTGAAGACCTTTCTATGGTCTTCGAGTCGTTCTTGACTGGCTAGCAAGCATTAGTGGAATTTAACTGCCTTATGGTCGGGACACCGCCTTCTTCTTTAGAATCACGCAAGTGATACCGTTCCCCACGGTAAGGAGAAAGACCTTAAGGCATAAACGTAGAGCCTGAGTCCATAAGATAGTATATTCTCAGTGATGATAGTGGCCATTTTCTGGTTCACTGGTTGTATCCAGAAAGATTCTAGAGTCGTTTGTCGTACCCTCCCAACCAACACTAGTAGAAAACAGGGCTTTGGTCCTGGACTGATAAAAGCATTGGTCCTCGACTTACGAATCGGGAGTAATGCGTGCATCAGTCCCGGTTCGAGCGGCCAGGACGCCGGTCGGGCCTCGGCGGGCATCTGCCCCGGTTGTTCTAGGACCTTTAGTCTCGGTTCATGCCACAAACCGGGGCTAAAGGGTCCGGCTCCTGGCGCAACCCCTTTAGTCCCAGTTCGTGTCTAGAAGCGAGACTAAATGGCTATCTTGAGTCCCGGTTCTAGACACTAATCGAGACTAAAAGATTGCCTATATACTGCCCGCTCACTCCTCTCATTTTTGGCCGGCCAATGTGTGGAGGTGTGTGCTACTCTAGTTCCCACCTCCTATGCACACGAGGTGTTTGATGAAATGTCCGAGCCACACTTAAGCTTTTTTTCCTCTCCAAGCTCGACCTCCAAGCTTCATTTCCCTCAAGATTTGTCTTGGTTTGGTGGTGCACCAACTATCCAAGTGTTCTAAAAAGGTTAGCAACCTCATCTTCTTATCTCTCACTACTAGTTTAGCTCATTTCAAATGCTCTAGAAGTAGTGTGGTTTGCGGGTTTTAGTGGAGGAGTGTATGTGTGAGTTTATTTGATTTAGATGCAAATTTTGATCTGTATGTTGTTTATATACTTAATCATATAATGCACGCAGATGAACCGACAATGGATGTACGTGACCGATGCACCTCTTGTTGGGGAACGTAGTAATTTCAAAAAAATTCCTACGTCACACAAGGATCTATCTAGGAGAGAATAGCAACGAGCAAAGGGGTAGAACATCTTCATACCGTTGAAGATCGCAATGCGGAAGCGTTATTATGAACGCGGTCGATGGAATCGTACTCGCGGCGATTCAAATCGTGGAAGATCCGATCCAAACACCGAACGTACGATGTCTCCGCGTTCAACACACCTACAGCCTGGGGACGTCTCCTCCTTCTTGATCTAGTAAGGAGGCAGGAGAAGTTGAGGGAGAACTCCGGCAGCACGACGACGTGGTGGCGGTTGAGCTATGTGGTTCTTCGGCAGGGCTTTGCCAAGCACCGCGGAGGAGGAGGAGGTGTAGGAGGGGGAGGGCTGCGCCAGGGGCTAGGGTTCAGCTCCCATGCGCCTCCCCACTATATATAGGGGTGGAGGGGGCTAGTTTATTGTCCTCCAAGTACATTGGGGCATTGGCAAAGGTGGGAGGAAAGAAATCCCATCCTTTCCCTTCCCCAGCGATTGTTATCCCCCTTTTTTAGGGATCTTCATCTTATCCCTTCGGGATATGATCTTATTCCTTCTAAGGGGGGATCGTGCGGCGCCTTGACCAGGGGTGTGGGGCCTTGACCCAACTACACACATTGTTACCCCCATGCAGGTGGGCCCCACTATGGAACCTTCTAGAACCTTCCTGGTACAATTCTGAAAAATCGCGAACATTTCCGGTGGCCAAAATAGGACTTCCCATATATAAATATTTACCTCCGGGCCATTCTGGAACTCCTTGTGATGTCCGAGATCTCATCCGGGACTCCAAACAACTTTCTGTAACCACATATACGATTCCCATAACAACTCCAGCGTCACCGAACCTTAAGTGTGTAGACCCTACGTGTTCGGGAAACATGCAGATATGACCGAGACACCTCTCCGGCCAATAACTAACAGCGGGGTTTGGATATCCATGTTGGCTCCCACATGTTCCACGATGATCTCATCGGATGAACCACGATGTCGAGGATTCTCAATCCCGTATGCAATCCCCTTTGTCTACCAGTATGATACTTGCCCGAGATTCGAGCGTCGGTATCCCTATACCTTGTTCAATCTCGTTACCGGCAAGTATCTTTACTCGTTCCGTAACACATCATCCTGTTATAACGCCCAAGATGCGACCCTATCCTTATTTTGGCACAAGGGCCTCGACAGGGATAGAAGCGCATCTCGTCGTTTCGCAAGAATGGATATCGTTACAAGTACCTGTACTGAAGAGAAGAGTATATGGAATTGGCTTACACTCGCCACAAGCTACATCAGAGTCACATCAATACAATACATAAACATCATGAAGAAGAGCAGGGTCCGACTACGGACGAAAACAAACGAGAAAAGAACGACGTCCATCCTTGCTATCCCAGGCAGCCGGCCTGGAACCCATCCTAGATCGATGATGAAGAAGAAGAAACTCCAAATGAACAATCAACACGCTCGCGTTTTAATATCCTTTATGTGTACCTGCAACTGGTGTTGTAGTAATCTATGAGCCAGAGGGACTCAGCAATCTCATTTCCAAAGGTATCAAGACTAGCAAAGCTTAATGTATGAGGTATGGTTAAGTGGTGAGCTTGCAGCATCGACTAAGCATTATATGAGGTGGCTAACTTACGAGTACAAGAATAAAGAGGGGGATGATCTACGCATAACGGACGTGAACTACTAATAATCAAATAAATGATCCTGAACACCTACTTACATCAAACATAACCCCACCGTGTCCTCGATCAGAGAAGGAGCTCGCGAAAGAGACAGTCGCGGTTACACACTCAGTTGGCATATTTTAATTAAATTAACTTCAAGTTGTCTAGAACCAGTGTTAAAAAAAGTTTCCACGTTGCCACATAACCGCGGGCACGGCTTTCCGAAATATTTAACCCTGCAGGGGTGCTCCGACTAGTCCATCACAAATTACCACAAGCCGCATAGAAATCCTTGATCACGAAGCTCGCGATCTCGTCGGGTTCCTTAGTGGAAAACCTCAACTCTGAGATTACCCAAAGCATCACCGGAATCCCGATGCACAAGATATTTCGTAAAAGGTAAAATTAATCCAGCAAGGCCGCCCGACGTGTCGACGATTCCGATAGGAGCCGCGTATCTCGTTCTCAGGACACGACGGATGAGCTAGACATCGAGTTGGCTAAACCCTGGGTGACCAGGGGGCGCCGAACATCGCTCAGGTTGGACCAACACTCATGCGGAGCACTGGCCCGCGGGTTGATTAATTTCCTCGGGGTCCGGAAAGTCCCTATGCAATTTTATTAGGTTATTAGGAAAATGTAGTACCAAAGATGGGCCTTGCCAGACCAGTTTTAATCTAAAACGAATTATCAAGGTGGTCCCCATAACAACCCCGATCGTGTTAGGAGCGCTCAACTATGGAACATAACACCTATAGCCGAAACTAAGAGGGCAAAGGTGGAACAAAACAGCAGGCTAGAAAGGCCGAGCCTTCCACCTTTTACCAAGTATATAGGTGCATTAAATTAAATAGCATTAATAGGATGATTTAACAAGTAACCCATGTTATCACATGGAAGCTACTGCACCTACAACTAGCAACGCTAACACATAGTTAAGCAAGCGGTAACATAGACAAACAGTGGTTTGCTAGGTTGTGAACAAGTTGAAGGTTTTCATGGCAATGTTGAGAGGCTGATATTTAACAGGTGGTAGGCAACGAGACATAGCGACAGAAACAATAATACTAGCATGGCAATTTTAGTAATGGTATCTGGGGAAATGGTCATCTTGCTTGAGATCCCGCTTGGAGGAAGAATGACTCTGTGAAGCAGACGAATCGAAGTAGTCGAACGGGTCCTCACTTTCCGACACGCTTGCGGAACTCTATCGAGACGAAGGAAACCGGAAACAAGAATCAACACACACTAGTGGAAAATGGGCCTTTGGCCGGGACCCTTTAGTCCCGGCCTGCCTCTGGGCCGGGACTAAAGGCCCGGCCACGTCGCCCCAATTCTCAATGCCTCCCTAGAGGCTTTAATCCAGGCCCGTAAGGAGCCTTTAGTCCCGGTTCGTGTCCCAAACCGGGACTAAAGGGCTACGCGGTGGGCAGTGGTGGTGGCAACCGTTCGTATCCCCCTTTAGTCCCGGTTGGTGGCTCAACCCGAGACTAAAGGCCTAACACGTGGCCTGCCGTAGTGGTGGCAACCGTTGGTATACCTCTTTAGTCCCGGTTGGTGGCTCAACCCGGGACTAAAGGCCCTAAACCGTTTGTATCCCGCGTCGTTTCGGGCGATGAAAAGCATGAACCGAAGGAGAGTCGCCATTTCTCTGTTTCTTCTTCTCTCTCGCTCTCGCTCTCTGTTCTTCTCCTCTCTTCTTCCCTTCTCTTCTTCCACCATGCCAACTCGCTTTGGAGAGGTGCTCGCACATGGCACGACCATGCTCGATGTCGTGTACACGAACGAGAGCAGTGAGATGCCGTATTTTCTTGAACAGTTGAAGGAACGATGGCTTGACGCCGCAATGGATCATGAGAAGTTCTTGGGGCTTGATCTGGAGTACACGGCCGATCAACGCGGTGTTGCCGTCATCCAACTATGCTTCGCACACCATGTCTTGATCTTCCAATGGGCGAGGTAAGTTTTGAGGCTTTCTTTGATCCAATGTAATGACATTGTAAGTTTATTTGTTTCAATCATAGTTGGTTCCCTTCAAATAGTTGTAGTGAAACAATTTTGATTAGTTGAAGGGGAACACAATCTGATTGGAATAGTGTTCCATAATCTGAAAAATCGTATTAGAATCAACTAGTGTTTAATATGTTCCATTGGAATCATAGTTGGTTCGCTTCAAATAGTTGTAGTGAAACAATTTTGATTAGTTGAAGGGAACACAATCTGATTGGAATAGTGTTCCACAATCTGAAAAATCTGATTGGTTCAATATGTTCCATTGAAATCATAGTTGTAGTGATACAATTTTATGCGGTGTTCTTTGATCCAAGGTTATGAAAATTGCATATAGCTAGTGATCTCTCTAGGTTCCATTGGATAGCAATATGATATGTCATAGTCATGAAAATTGCATATAGCTAGTGATCTCTCTAGGTTCCATTGAATAGCTATAGTGATCTCTCTAGGTTCCATTGCATATGTTCTATTTGAATCCTAAAGATAATTTTCTCTTCAGTTGTAGTGAAACATGTTTCCTTATTGCAGCAGTATGTAACATTTGTTCCATTTTAATTTGTTTCTATTGCAGTAGTGACAAGCATTGTCCAGAACTCATGGACTTCCTTCACAGCGGCATCACTTTTGCTATCATTGACATAACGAACGACAAGCTGAAGATGAGGCACAACTTCGGTATTGAGATACCAACTGGTTGCCGCATTGATCTCCAAACGGTATTCAGGCTTCGACATGTCAGGACTTCGATGGCTCATATGGCAGTTGCCTTGATCGACGAGGAATATGGTGATATGAAGACCTATTTCCCAAAGTCTCAGCACAAACTTTGGGAGAAGACCCCACTTGATCGTATCAACATTGAGTATGCAGCAAAAGATGCATATGTTTCATATGAGTTGTACCGCAAGATTCGAGTCGTCAACTATGGCCAGGGTCACCTCGAATAAGGTGGACATTCTGATTGGACTAGTATCAACTATGGCTAGCTATATATCTATGATAGCTATTATTATGTACTGTTTGGACTAGTATCATGTACTGCTTGGACCAATTTATATATGTCTAGTTTCTGTTTGTGCCATTATAGTTTCCAAATTTGAATGGTTTAGCTCTTTCTAACTTCATTTGCTACTTTTGAATGGTTTATCCCTTTCTAACTTCATGGTATCATGCATTTCGACCACATATATATACAAAAAGTCTTCAGTTCAAATAAGTTCAAAAAATGAAATCCCTTTTGTAACAGATCTGTTTTTGATCAAAACAGTCATTTAAAAATGAAAGACCATTAGTCCCACGTGGCGTGCAGCGGAACCAATTTTGTTGTGGGGTCTCTTTTCCTTCTTCTCCTTGTGCTAGATATTTGTTATGCATTAGGGAAAGAAGGAATAGCGACCATCATCGACGGTCAAAAAATCAGGTGAGGGAGTGTCCACCATACATGAGAGAAGAAGAATGCCGACTGTTGTTGTGGGGGTTGCTTCTCCTTCTTCTCTTTGTGCTAGATATTTGTTATGCACTAGAGGAAGAAGGAGTAGCGACCATCATCGACGGTCGAAAAATCAGGTGAGGGAGTGTCCACCATACATGAGAGAAGAAGAATGTCGACTGTTGCTGTGGGGGGTCGTTTCTCCTTCTTCTCCTTGTGCTAGATATTGGTTATGCACTAGGGGAAGTAGGAGTAGCGACCATCATCGACGGTTGAAAAATCAGGTGAGCTAGTGTCCACCATATATGAGAGAAGAAGAATGTCATCTCTTATTGTGGGGGTCGCTTCTACTTCCAAAGAGATTGTCCATTTTGTACACGAAGTGCGTCCAGTTTTTAACGTAACCCTCTCAACTTTCTCGCACATTCTATGTGGGTGAAATGATGATAGCATGCCAACTTTCAACATTTTCAGAGTTCATTTGTAGTGCTTTTCAATTTCAGGGTCAACTAGCTCAAAAAAAAGTAAATGCACGAAGAATACCAAATGAAGTCAGAAATTGTTGAAATTTTGTGATGTGCCTTTGAATGGTGCATTTTTAACACACAAAAAGTATGGAGTTCAAATAAGTTTAAAAAATGAAATCCCTTTGTAAGAGATGAGTTCTCGTTCGAAACGCTGATACTTCGAGAGAGATTGTCCGTTTTGTACACGAAGTGCATCCAGTTTTTGTCGTAGCCCTCTCAACTTTTTAACACATGCTATGTGGGTGAAATTATGATAGCATGCCAACTTTCAACATTTTTAGAGTTCATTTGTAGTGCTTTTCAATTTCAGGGTCAACTAGCTCAAAAAAAAGTAAATGCACGAAGAATACCAAATGAAGTCAGAAATTGTTGAAATTTTGTGATGTGCCTTTGAATGGTGCATTTTGAACACACAAAAAGTATGGAGTTCAAATAAGTTCAAAAAAATGAAATCCCTTTGTAAGAGATGAGTTCTCGTTCGAAACCGTGATACTTCGAGAGAGATTGTCCGTTTTGTACACGAAGTGCATCCAGTTTTTGTCGTAGCCCTCTCAACTTTTTAACACATGCTATGTGGGTGAAATGATGATAGCATGCCAACTTTCAACATTTTCAGAGTTCATTTGTAGTGCTTTTCAATTTCAGGGTCAACTAGCTCAAAAAAAAGTAAATGCACGAAGAATACCAAATGAAGTCAGAAATTGTTGAAATTTTGTGATGTGCCTTTGAATGGTGCATTTTGAACACACAAAAAGTATGGAGTTCAAATAAGTTCAAAAAATGAAATCCCTTTGTAAGAGATGAGTTCTCGTTCGAAACCGTGATACTTCGAGAGAGATTGTCCGTTTTGTACACGAAGTGCATCCAGTTTTTGTCGTAGCCCTCTCAACTTTTTAACACATGCTATGTGGGTGAAATGATGATAGCATGCCAACTTTCAACATTTTCAGAGTTCATTTGTAGTGCTTTTCAATTTCAGGGTCAACTAGCTCAAAAAAATAAGTAAATGCACGAACAATACCAAATGAAGTCAGAAATTGTTGAAATTTTGTGATGTGCCTTTGAATGGTGCATTTTGAACACACACAAAGTATGGAGTTCAAATAAGTTCAAAAAAATGAAATCCCTTTGTAAGAGATGAGTTCTCACGCTGATACTTCGAGAGAGATTGTCCGTTTTGTACACGAAGTGCATCCAGTTTTTGTCGTAGCCCTCTCAACTTTTTAACACATGCTATGTGGGTGAAATGATGATAGCATGCCAACTTTCAACATTTTCAGAGTTCATTTATAGTGCTTTTCAATTTCATGGTCAACTAGCTCAAAAAAATAAGTTAATAGTTTGGATAGTCAAAATAATTACTTTTGAAAATTGAAAATAGTTTTGCATTATTTATTCAATTTCAAACACATTTCATTATCATAGTTTTGTCAAATTCTCAAATATGCAAAAAGAATTTTAATAAACTTAGTTTTTAATTGAAAATAGCAAAATAGTTAATAGTTTGGATAGTCAAAATAATTACTTTTGAAAATAGAAAATAGTTTTGCATTATTTATTCAATTTCAAACACTTTTCGTTATCATAGTTTTGTCAAATTCTCAAATATGCAAAAAGAATTTTAATAAACATAGTTTTTAATTGAAAATAACAAAATAGTTAATAGTTTGGACAGTCAAAATAATTACTTTTGAAAATAGAAAATAGTTTTGAATTATTTATTCAATTTCAAACACTTTTCATTATCATAGTTTTGTCAAATTCTCAAATATGCAAAAATAATTTTAATAAACATAGTTTTGAATTGAAAATAACAAAATAGTTAATAGTTTGGATAGTCAAAATAATTACTTTTGAAAATAGAAAATAGTTTTGAATTATTTATTCAATTTCAAACACTTTTCATTATCATAGTTGTGTCAAATTCTCAAATATGCATTTTTTTAATAAACATAGTTTTTAATTGAAAATAACAAAATAGATAATAGTTTGGATAGTCAAAATAATTAATTTTGAAAATAGAAAAAAATTGAAACTATATGAGAATTTATAGAGAAAATTCAACCTAAATTCACTTTGAATTCAGGTTGAATTTTCTCCATAATTGCGAATATAGTTTCAATTTTCAGTGAGTTTAGTCCCATAAGCCTGCTTTAGAGAGGAGCTCGATAGAGAAGCTGCGACGGGTCTTATAAACAAGTGTTAGCCCCCTCGCTGGGCGAGGTGGGACTAAACTTATCATGCAGCCGAGGAGGGGCTTTAGTCCCGGTGCGTGGCTCGAACCGGGACTAAAGACCCCCTTTAGTCCCGGGTGGAGCCACGCACCGGGACTAAAGGCCCCTGCTTCCCGCCTTCTGGTCTACCCGAAAAAGGGGCTTTAGTCCCGGGTCGTGGCTCCACCCAGGACTAAAGGGGGTCTTTAGTCCCGGTTCGAGCCACGCACCGGGACTAAAGATCCACCTATATAAGAGGGACTTCGAAAAATTCCAACCCAAATCGTCCATTTCTCTTCTTCTTCCTCTCGTTCTCCTGCCCGGCGCGACACAGTGACGAACTCGACGACGCCGTCAGGCTGCCCGCCGTCCTGCTCGCCGCCGCCTGCCGTCCTCCTCGCCGTCGCCGTCCCTCCTCGCCACCGCCGTCCTCCTCGCCACGCGCCGTCGTCGTCCTCGCCGTCCTCCTCGCCGCGCGTCGTCGACACCTCCGGCCGGTAAGCCCCCCGCCCCTCCTCCCCAACACTCCGGCCATTAGAAGAAAAGAAGAAAAAGGAGAAGAAAGGAAGAAAAAGGGAAGAAAAGAAGAAAAAGATTTTTTTTTGTCATTTAATTCCTATTGTTATTAGTTTTGTGCTAGATTATTAGGGTTAGTAATATTTAGAATTAGGAAAAAGGAAAATAAGAAGAGGAGGAGAAGAAAACAAGAAAAAGGAGAATAAGAAGAGGAGGAGAGGAGAAGAAGAGGAGAAGTAGAAGAAGAGAAAAAATTAGAAGAGGAGGAGAGGAGAAGTAGAAGAAGAGAAGAGGAGAAGTAGTAGAAGAAGAGGAGAAGTAGAAGTAGAAGAAGAAGTAGAAGAAGAGGAGAAATAGAAGAAGAGGAAAAATTAGTTTAGGGCTACAAGAAGAAGAAATATTGTATAGTGTATATGCTTAAGTGTTAATAGTGTTTCTTAGATTATTGCTTAATTTTGCTATTGTATATGCTTAAGTGTTAATAGTTTAATTTTGCTATTGTATATGCTTAAGTGTTAATAGTTTATTTTTAGCAAGAAAATTAATAGAACTAGTTTATTTTTTAGATCATTTTACGATGCCTATCCCGCATCCTCGTCGTCGACTCGGCGGAGGACACGTGCTTGATCAGAGGGGCCCTGTCCGGGACTGGGCTCCGCCCGGCTGTTATTGGGAGGTGCTACCTTCCGGGGGGCGTAGGTTGGTGAGGAGCCAGCCCGACGTTGACCCGATCCTTGTTTGGTGGTGGTCGCGTGGGCCAGTGAGGGTGCCGAGGCTTTTGGACACCGCGGAGGTGGTACGTCACCGTGTCAGCGAGGAGGATGAGCACGTCCATCGCTACATGGTTGCGTTGGAGGGCAGGTTCGAGCATACCTGGCAGGTTCTTCGGGGATCTCACTGGAGCTATGATCCTGTGATGGTTCCTTCTCTTTGGGTGTCCACCGCCCGCGCTGATACCTGTCGGGAGCTAAGGTTCTAGATGTATCAGTGATGCTATATGTATGATAGTATTCGAGGAGTATTAGTGATAATATTCGACGATGTACGGACAAAAGAGATGATGTATTTGCTTATAATTGAATGCATGCTAATTTGAATACTACTTTATTTTACGATTTGGTTTTGCTTATTGAATGCTCAAATTGGAAAAGTTCTCCTACTTTGAATACTATGCAGAAATCTAGGAGTCCCGGGTGGAGCCACGACCCGGGACTAAAGTTGTTTTGGAACGGAGTTCCTGATAGAATTATTCTTTTTTGGTACAAAGGTTAAGAGAATCCGTTTTTTGCAGAACTATGGATCCACATATAAGGAACCTCGAAGAGGAAGAACTTCTCGAAGATATAATCAAAGACGGCCCCGACGTTGAACCAGCTGAATCTCCGTCGTCATATCTAAACCCCGACGTTGGAATGGAGGTCGAGCGACAAGAAGATGAAGCCGATGGGGCAGGAGATAGGTCCAATGACGGAGAAGGTGATAGCTCCACTGATGGAGAAGCCGGTGGAGAAGCCGGTGGAGAAATAATAAAGTACGGCGAGGTATACATATGAAGTTCGACAATCACTTGTAATATGTGAAAAATATTGGAGATAGCTCTACATTGTATACATATACATTCATTTGACGAATGTTTCTCCCTCTTAGGCCTCCACATCGAGCAAAACTACGAAACGAGGTCCGACTAGAAAGTTGGATGCACGGACGCATTACACCTTTGAGGTGATATTGCCTACGGGGGAACCCAAGATTCCTAAGAATGTTGCTGACACATTCAAGAAGCAATGCGGTGTTCTCGTTAGGGATCACGTCCCGATCAGCGTTCGGGAGTGGAACAAGCGAAAAGGGGCAGCCGATAGTGACTATGTCGCCGAAAGGTACAAAGATAATCTTTGGAATGATCTCATGTCACATTTCAACCTGCCAGAATGTGAGAATGAAGACGCCGCACACAAACTGAGGGCCAATGTCAAGCAGTGGACTCTAAAGAAGATGGCGGAACTGTTCCGTAGCTGGAAGAAGAAGCTATGGAAAAACTATCTGAAGACAAAGAAAGTGCCAGTATTCGAGGGGTATCTAGCCAAGCAGGCCAATCACTGGAAGGCATTTCAAGAGTACAAGGAGTCAGAACATACCCAGGCATTATCAGAAAAGAACAAGATAAATGCCGACAAGAAGAAATATCACCACAAGCTGGGGCCAGGGGGATATGAGACTGCCATCCCAATGTGGGATAAGAAAGAGCAAGATCTTCTAGATAAAGGCATCGTACCTGAACCACTCCGTGATGAGTGGGAATTGAGAGCAAGAACTCGACGACGCCGTCAGGCTGCCCGCCGTCCTGCTCGCCGCCGCCTGCCATCCTCCTCGCCGTCGCCGTCGTCCTCCTCGCCGCGCGCCGCCCTCCTCGCCGCACGTCGCGCCGTCCTCCTCGCCGCGCGCCGTCGACACCTCCGGCCGGTAAGCCCCCCGCTCCCTCCTCCCCAACACTCCGGCCAGTATAAGAAAAGAAGAAAAAGGAGAAGAAAAGAAGAAAAAGGAGAAGAAAAGAAGAAAAAGGAGAAGAAAGGAAGAAAAAGGGAAGAAAAGAAGAAAAAGATTTTTTGTCATTTAATTCCTATTGTTATTTGGTTTGTGCTAGATTATTAGGGTTAGTAATATTTAGAATTAGGAAAAAGGAAAATAAGAACAGGAGGAGAAGAAAATAAGAAAAAGGAGAATAAGAAGAGGAGGAGAGGAGAAGAAGAGGAAAAATAGAAGAAGAGGAGAAGTAGAAGAAGAGAAAAAATTAGAAGAGGAGGAGAGGAGAAGTAGAAGAAGAGAAGCGGAGAAGTAGTAGAAGAAGAGGAGAAGTAGAAGTAGAAGAAGAAGTAGAAGAAGAGGAGAAATAGAGGAAGAGGAAAAATTAGTTTAGGGTTACAAGAAGAAGAAATATTGTATAGTGTATATGCTTAAGTGTTAATAGTGTTTCTTAGATTATTGCTTAATTTTGCTATTGTGTATGCTTATGTGTTAATAGTTTAATTTTGCTATTGTATATGCTTAAGTGTTAATAGTTTATTTTTAGCAAGAAAATTAATAGAACTAGTTTATTTTTTTAGATCATTTTACGATGCCTATCCCGCATCCTCGTCGTCGACTCGACGGAGGACACGTGCTTGATCAGAGGGGCCCTGTCCGGGACTGGGCTCCGCCCGGCTGGTATTGGGAGGTGCTACCTTCCGGGGGCGTAGGTTGGTGAGGAGCCAGCCCGTCTTTGACCCGATCCTTGTTTGGTGGCGGTCGCGTGGGCTAGTGAGGGTGCCGAGGCTTCCGGACACCGCGGAGGTGGTACGTCACCGTGTCAGCGAGGAGGATGAGCACGTCCGTCGCTACATGGTTGCGTTGGAGGGCAGGTTCGAGCATACCTGGCAGGTTCTTCGGGGATCTCACTGGAGCTATGATCCTGTGATGGTTCCTTCTCTTTGGGTGTCCACCTCCCGCGCCGATACCCATCGGGCGCTACGGTTCTAGATGTATCAGTGATGCTATATGTATGATAGTATTCGAGGAGTATTAGTTATAATATTCGACGATGTACGGACAAAAGAGATGATGTATTTGCTTATAATTGAATGCATGCTAATTTGAATACTACTTTATTTTACGATTTGGTTTTGCTTATTGAATGCCCAAATTGGAAAAGTACTCCTACTTTGAATACTATGCAGAAATCTAGGAGTCCCGGGTGGAGCCACGACCCGGGACTAAAGTTGTTTTGGAACGGAGTTCCTGATAGAATAATTCTTTTTTGGTACAAAGGTTAAGAGAATCTGTTTTTTGCAGAACTATGGATCCACATATTAGGAACCTCGAAGAGGAAGAACTTCTTGAAGATATAATCAAAGACGGCCCCGATGTTGAACCAGCTGAATCTCCGTCGTCATATATAAACCCCGACGATGGAATGGAGGTCGAGCGACACGAAGATGAAGCCAATGGGGCAGGAGATAGGTCCAATGACGGAGAAGGTGATAGCTCCACTGATGGAGAAGCCGGTGAAGAAATAATAAAGTCCGGCGAGGTATACATATGAAGTTCAACAATCACTTGTAATATGTGAAAAATATTGGAGATGGCTCTATATTGTATACATATATATTCATTTGACGAATGTTTCTCCCTCTTAGGCCTCCACATCAAGCAAAACTACGAAACGAGGCCCGACTAAAAAGTTGGATGCATGGACGCATTACACCTTTGAGGTGATATTGCCTACGGGCGAACCCAAGCTTCCTAAGAATGCTGCTGACACATTCAAGAAGTAATGCGGAGTTCTCGTTAGGGATCACGTCCCGATCAGCATTCGGGAGTGGAACAAGCGCAAAGGGGCAGCCGATAATGACTATGTCGCCGAAAGGTACAAAGATAATCTTTGGAATGATCTCATGTCACATTTCAACCTGCCAGAATGTGAGAATGAAGACGCCACAGACAAACTGAGGGCCAAAGTCAAGCAGTGGAATCTAAAGAAGATGGCCGAACTATTCCGTAGCTGGAAGAAGAAGCTATGGAAAAACTATCTGAAGACAAAGAAAGTGCCAGTATTCGAGGGGTATCTAGCCAAGCAGGCCAATCACTGGAAGGCATTTCAAGAGTACAAGGAGTCAGAAGATGCCCAGGCATTATCAGAAAAGAACAAGATAAATGCCGACAAGAAGAAATATCACCACAAGCTGGGGCCAGGGGGCTATGAGACTGCCATCCCAAAGTGGGATAAGAAAGAGCAAGATCTGCTAGATAAAGGCATCGTACCTGAACCACTCCGTGATGAGTGGGAATTGAGAGCAAGAAATTGGTTCCTTGCGCATGGTGGGTCGTACGACGAAAAAACAGGGGACCTCATCTGCAGCGATGGTCTTAGGATACCCAGGGAGAATTGGAAAAGGATAGTAAGGAGGGAACAAGAAATTTCACTGCAGATAGAGAGAAAGATTTGCTCACACTAGTCCTCGGCAATGACGAACATGGAGGACGAACGTGAGGCTTCGGTCCTTCGTACCCGTGGTGGCTTGGGTTTGCGAGAGATCAAGACACTTACAGAAGCCGAGAGAGAGCAAAGAAGCGGCAGTAGGATGAGGAGAATGACAAGTTCAACCAGTTGCTTGCCAGGATTAATGAGCAACAGAAGAAGATTGATGAGCTTAAAGGAGTAGCGTGCCAGGAAGATCCTGCACTTGATATTACCGGCGCCCCATCTAAGAGGAAAAGCAGCGTGGCTGAATCTGAGGCCCCGCCCGACGATGCACGAAGAATGATAGAGGGCGGTCCCGGCTACCCCGTGGATGGAATCAAGGAGTCAACATCATGTGAACTCCATCAGAAATTCAAGAACATATCCATGAAGGTGGCCGTCGGACAAGCTTTACCTTCTAGCCCAGATGCACGTTGGCATGTCCGTGAGATTCCAGCTGGCTTTGCTAAAGTCGGGGTGGATGAAATCATGGCGGGGTTTCATGATATGGAGCTCGACATAGCTGGTCCCGAACATGAGAGGACACTCGGAGAAGTACTGGGTGGACTCATCCTATGGGACAAGAACTACATCAAGCTTCCAGGCTCGGCCCCAAGGACAACACCGCCTCCGAGTCGTCGCAGGTCACCTACACCTCCATTACCTCCAAGCCCTCCACATGACGTCGGCCAGCACAACACGAGTCCATCTCGATCACCGCCGCCGGACTTGGGTCGTCCGTCTCCGCCGCCGCCCGCTCCGGGTACTAAGCGGGAGCGTGCCACCAAGAACGCTCCGCCGACGATTCCTAAGCGACGGAGCCCCCCAAAGCGCAAACGGTCTCCCCTCCCAAAGGTACCTCATGCTAATCTTCCTATCAGACCTTATGATCGTACCCCCGAGGAAAACGCGAGGATAGCAAAGGAACATCATGATGTTCAGATGAAAAAGAAGGAACCCGAGCCCCGCCCGGAATACACCGAGAAGCAAATAGCATGGGCAAAATACTTCACGACCCTTCCATCACAATATGACTTACACCATAAGCCTGATGACTATACACGCACATTGCAGAAGGAATTGAAAAAGAGCAGATCACGTGCAAGTGCAAGTGGGAGCAAATCAAGTTCAACTACAAGAAAGAAAAAAATCAGACATTCCTCAGCTTGGACAACATGACAAACAGTCGATCCCACCCCTCAAGGTGTTAACCGAGAATGTTCCCCCTCCGGTGCAGGGGCAAGCTTTTGAAATAGCAAAGGACTGGGCGGCTCAATGGGGTGTCTCGGTTGAAGATGTTCTGGCTTCCCAAGACGACATGTTACCCAAGGCTGTGGTAGCCCTAAGCCGCATTTTGTCATGGGAGAGCCTTTGGTCAGCAAAGATGATCTCCCAACAAATATGCGTTACTTGCATACATGGTACTTAAGTGAATCAAAGAATGGGAGAACGATGATCGTGCTGAGTGTCCCACGGGAGTACTACGGCCGCCCCGAAGAAATCCATATCGACTTTGATGAACTCTTCCAGATGTACAATGGCGACGCCCTCGACAAATTGCTTATGAGTTGCTATTGTCTGTAAGTTTTTCAATTCGTTGTCTACATATAACTTGTTTAGTTATTTCAATTCATTATCTATATATAACTTGTACTCTATTATGTAGAATGAAGATTCTGGATTGTAAAAGTAAGAGCATCCTAAATATTGGGTTTATCGACCCAGATAAAATACATATAGTGACGTAACTGATAAACCCAAGGAGACGGAGGAAAACCTTCTAAGGTTTCTAACAGATCAAAATTTCTGTGACCACATACTGTTTCCATACAACTTTAGGTGAGGGTCTTTACTCTATTGTGTCCATTCACTTATAAGTGTAATTGATAAGTTACTGACACACACACACACACACACACACACATATATATATATACATGTGCAGCTTCCATTGGATTCTGTTGGACATTCAAATTGATAAGGGAAGAGTTGATGCCTTCGACTCATTATCGAGACCCTTGGAATAGTTCCAAAGCCTGCAGGACATGCTCCAAGGGTAATTTCAATCATTCTTGCGCTCTATCGGTCTCTTTCGATGATTTTGTGATATATCAATTAATGAAAAACTTAGCAAATCATTATCCTTGTCGGGCAGAGTTTGGAAGCGGTTCAAGTGCGTGACTCCCGGTAACTTTCCTGAGAAGCTGACCTTTAGAGTGGCTCAGGTAAGTACTAGTATGATATACTTCTATTTTCAATACATTTATGATGCTAGATTATTATTTTGATTATATATATTCTATTCTCGTAAAGTGCGACCAGCAGCCACGGGGAACACATCTATGCGGATACTATGTTTGCGAGACCATTCACACGTTTACCTCTCAGCACAAGGATCACAGATTCGACGTAAGCAATGAACATTCACACCTCTATTTTTACCCGTCATTCTTTGTTATCATGATTGATATTCATATTCATCTCCTCTTCTTATATAGTACACGACCATGAGGACGAAGGTCCTACCAGAGCAACGCGCGATTGCTGTTGCAGAGGAGCTTGCGACCTTTCTGAGGACGGAAGCTATAGATGACAAAGGACGATTTAGTGTAGCTAGGGGCCATTAGTGATGTTCGTCCATGTAATCGAATAGACGGGCTCTAGTCCCGATAATTCAGATCTCCATATAATTGTATATATATGCTCGCTTGTAAGATAAGTTAATCTTATATATATATGCATAATTATTTCTATTTAAATTCTATGAAAACTAATTCCCGAACACCAAACGAGGCATCACATTAATCTCCTGAACACCTAAACCCTAAAACCCTAAAACCCAAAAATAATTTCATTCAAAAAAACCAAAAATAAGCAAAATCTGAAACTCTTTAGTCCCGACCCTTGTAACGAACCGGGACTAAAGGTCCTGCCCCTGGGGCGCTACGAGGCGCCCACGTGGAGCACCTTTAGTCCCGACTTGTAACAGGGCCGGGACTAAAGGTTAGGCCTTTAGTCCCGCCCCTTTAGTCCCGGTTGGTGAACCGGGACTGAAGCCCCTTACGGGCGGGGGCTAAAGGCCCCGTCCCCACTAGTGACACGATATCACCATGGCACATGCACGACAAGATGCAATCCACATATGATGCATGATCAGCTGAATATATGCAAAACATGGCATGTCAATTTACAACAATCAAATACTACACATTACGTGAAGTTGAATATGCAACGAGTTGCATATTGACGAAACTCCACATACGAATTATTTAGTTCTATCACGATTAGGTACACGAAAATATTAAATGTTGGTTAAGCATGTCAAGAGGTGAAGCGTAATTAAACTACCTATCTAGGCATTTTAAATGAGGTCGGAAACAAAATATAGCATCTTCGAACTGACCTCATACATTAATTTATATTTCTGTCCAGATCTGAACTAACACGTTTTAATATTTGTTAAACAGCAAAATAAATAGGTTCATGTGATTGTACGCGTCGTTCCAATCAATTTACACATAGAGAACATCTCCAACGGAGCTACGGTTCAAAAGATACGAACACCGCAAGATATGGTGGCATGAATGCAATATGTGTGCAACGACAGTCACAAGCATTTCAAAACATACAACCAGAAAGATAATATGAAACTACACGAGATCCTAAGCAAGTTTCATATAGGACACGACCAAAATGGAGCAACGGTTCAACAACTACGAGCTAAACAAGAAATCACTACAATCTGCGCAAAACAACAACATGTCATTTTCTACACCCCAAGACAACAAGCTACATAAACCTAAAATGCTCAAACAAGGCATGAGACAGTAGAGGGCAAGGTGCACTACAACACTCTACTAATAACATCTAGCATGGAAGCATGGATCACTAGGAAAAGAACTCACAAAATGGCATCTCATCCACAGTTTCAGACCTAGTAAAAATATCAGTTTTGACAGTGCAGTTTTCATTCTGAAGGTATATTGATAGCAGCAAAACTATATGCTACATGGCTCCAAATGGCTTGAAAATTTACAGAATGCTATAGAATCTTAAGGGTTACAACTAACTCCATTGCACTAACCTCAAAAGAGCTACAGATCACCAGATAAACTCATGGCATGACAGCAACAAAATATAACAGATTTCAGACTTAGAAATATTTCAGCATTTCTAAATCAGCACTATTTTCTAGCATTTTGAGAACAAGCAAACAACACCTAAACATGTATTTATATTCCGACCAAAATTACCAGAGGCTAGCCTACACATCCAAGGGCATATATCTAGTTGACAACTCATTCATATCATGCACGGAATAAATCCCACAAAATAAACAAAAGGGCAATATGGCAAAATATCACGCGCACTAACTTGCTCAAAAGCTAAAACTAAATGCACAGTTAATTATATGTATTTTTCTACCTCGAAAACATATATAACATCTGGGGTTGCAAAATAAAAATAACGCCACACGTATATGCGAGAATATGTCCTAAACGCGATATAACAAACTAGCGACGGAACCTACATGCAAAAATGCAAACAACTACTCTAAAATACATGGAAAAAGGTCCCTAATAACATGAGCATTTAAACTACGGGATTTGAGCAATCCGGACACGCACCAAAATAAATACGAGATATTTCCATATTAGGACAGCACGCAAAACTAAGTAAACAACGGTTCAAACTACTTCAAATATGCATGCAAGTTGTAAATTATGATTCTACGTGAAAATCTACACGAGTTACGTATATAATTCGCCTCAATCCGACACATGGTTTGAAATCTACGACCATTTGAAATATATAGCATTTTCTGAAAATAAATATACACAACCTAATTAAAAAAATCTGCACGGGCCGAATCTACAACAACTGGGCCTACACAGGGGTGGGCGCTGGTTAACTAACTGTCGCCGGAGGCGCACATTAGAGGGGCCAGGGGGATGTCACCTCGGGCCTTGGCCCGGTCGCAGGAAAGGCAGGCCGAGGCCTGCTAGCGCACTCAGCCTGGGGCGCGCCTGGGCTGGCACGGCGCGGTGCTGATGGGCCACGCGGCGGTTGGGGCAGCCCACCACTGCTTCTTCCTCCTAACGACAGGAGTCAGCAGAGGGGCTGGCGGCGTCGCTCCTGGCGGGGGCAGGCGCTTCGGCGAGGCTTGCGGCGGGGACGGAGCCGGTAGATCCGGCGGATCCAGGTCCAAGGGACCCGTTTCCTGGCGGCGGAAGGGCCGACGGCCATGGTGATTGGGATCTGCGGCAAGGAGGGACAAGGAAGAGGGATTAGACGAGGGAGAGAGGAGAAAAGAGAGCACGGGGAGGAGAGGGCCAACGGGGGCGCTAGATCCCGACGGTTCGACCTGACAAGCGGCGGCGGCCGCGCCGAGGACTGGTTCCTACGGCTCCGGAGGCTCACCGGCTGGCCGGTCGCGGAGGAGAGGCGGCGGGGTCGGGCAGCGCGCTCGGGAACAGAGCTCCAACCGAGGGTGGCGGCGGTGGTTCCTGGGCCCAGATGGGCTTCGGTGGGCTTCGTTCGGGCCTGGTCGGGCCCGGAGGCTGTAGGAGAGGGACAGGGAGGTGGAGGCTGCTAGGGTTTGGCACGGGATTCGAGGAGAAGAGAGAGATGACCTAGATTAGGGAGGTGGGGCTGTTTAAATAGGGAAGGGGGCTAGGTTTAGCAGTTTTTAGCCCCGGTTTCAATCGTGCGATCGGAATCGAACGGTCTCGAACGCGGGGACGGGTTAAGTGGTTGTGTAGAGTTGGCTATCCAGAGATAAGAGGGAAAACGGGCACCCGGCAACGTGATTTTAAAACACCGAAAAAACGTGTGATGAATAACCGAAGATGGTGCCGCTACGGTCGACCGTTCGGGTACTAGACGGACTCCGATTGCGTCAAAAATTGGCAGGCGGCCTACCTACAACTAAATAAGACCACATGCCAAGTTTCAACCCAATCAGAGAAAGTTTTATACACAGTTTTAAAAAGAAGGTTTTGACGATGCCGCGGGCGCGTGCGAGTGTGGTCGGGCTCAACATGGGCAACGACGAACACGGAGAGAACCGGCAACTAATAATGGATGCAAGTTTGAAAACAGGCAGCAACGGAGTGTCGATGCAATGCGTATGATACGCATGATGCGATGATGAGGCGACAAATATAAACAAAAACACGGCGACCACGGAATAAAAGGGGAATCTTCTGGGGCGTCGGTCTCGGGCTGTCACAACTCTCCTACACTACAAGAGGATCTTGACCCGAGATCCAAGAATGAAAGGGGGAGAGGATGAGAAAAAGGAGCTAAAACTTAGTTGCTTCTTGACAAACGAGTGAAACCAATGCACCTTGGAGGTTGCAAAGAGATGAAGAATGATATGAGAAACAAACAAGAATTCAATCAAAATTTCGGCAGCACCTCGGTAGGAAAAGGGGAAGAAAAATTCAATACATGGAAAGATCTTGAGAAGATTCACAACAAACTAACTAAATTGAATAAGCAAGGAGAGAACATGATCTTGATAGAACAATATGATTGACCCAAATGAGCAACTTCACCACTACTCTAGAACAAGAGAATATAAACTAGATCTTCGAAAGAGGGAAGGAAGAAGAAAATGAGAACTACTACCACAAGAATCTTGAAGAACATCTTGAGACAAAGAATTGATATCATGAGCCACTCCGGAAGAAGAATTCAGATCACTATGAACAAGAATATGAATTATGTTATGCTTATCCTTCATCAAGTTTAATTGATGACAATCAACAGATTTAGCGTACCACTTATTCTTCTAGAAATGATTGATGAGATATATGAGCGCTAACTTAAAGAAGTCTTGAAGGAGACACCGGTAAGAATTGGATTGAATGGGGATATAACAAGAATAAATGGAGATACATGAGAATGAAAAGATCATGAGCCACCTAACAGAAAACTTGAATGAGGCACCGAAATAATTGAGAGACGAACGAAGAGCCAACAATTGAGAAGAATTTGAGATTGAAAGCTGAAAGCTGAGAATGAAGAAATCTTCTAAAATGATGGCCTTCGGAGGACCAAGAATGAAAACAACTCATAAATGCACCGAATAGCAAGAAAGGGATTCTCATGATTGGAACAATTCAAGATGATGCCACAAAGCTGAAATGATGAATCTTCAAGAGAATGGATCAAGATTTGAGAGAAACACTCCTTCAATCTTCAATGGAGAGAATGATGAGAAGAACACCACCAAGAACTACTGAGACACTCCGGAATAATGAAGAATGAAAGGTTGAGCAAAATATGAGAATTAATTCGAATAGATCTCGGAGAAGGGATATGACTGATGGAATTCATACTTACGTCATAGTTGAAAATAATTAGAGGACTCTGGAAAATATTAAAAGAGCCAGAAAAGATCATGGGAAAGAACCTATGGGTTATGGGCCCACTCAAAGAAACCATCGTTGAAAAGATTGCTCAAAAAGAGAGAGATTGCACCGGTACAAGGAAAACTTGACGAGATGAGACCCTCAAAATAATTGAAAGGATGGAAAACAAGAAACTTCTGAGATATCTTCAACACTCCGGATAGAGCAGAGATGGAAGAATAACAACAAAGGCTTGAATAAGAATTTCCAACATAGGAACGAATTTAAAGATGAAAAGGATATGATGAACATGGATAACTGAATGGAATTCATAGGAAAAGATAACAAGATTGACTAAATATGAACACGAAGCTCCTAAGAATCTTCACAATGAATCACCGGATACGACACGGAGGAGAAGAGAGCGGAAGCATTGATGAAAAGAAAGGCACTTGGACGATAATGAATCATTGAAGAAAAGGGCGGGAGGGTGGGCAAAAACAAAGACAACTTGGGACAGATGAGACAACTCCGAAAAGAAAAGAGAGATTGATCTTGCAAAATTGGAGAGGATAGAATTCACTAGAAGAGAAGCACAGCGGGTGGAAAAGAATAGACATGACGACCCCGGTTGACAAGAATTGATAAGACAATTTGATTGAGCAAAAGAATTAGCATTCCCATAAAAATATGAGAACACCACCTAGGAAAGATCTGAAATCACCACTTGACATCGAAGCAACTCGAATTACTATACTCCAACGAAACAAAGGATGAGGCTTACTAAACAAGCCAGAACAAATTCATGAGAAAGATTTTGTCCGATATTTTCGCGGATAGGATCGCACGGGCTCGATCCTTACAGTAGCCATCACGTGCAAGGCAGTGCACACGACATACGAAGCATCCCCGAGTCGTAGCAAGCTACAAGGACTCTTTAAGACACAATGAGAACCGTTGTAAGACTACCGTGAACAAACAAATCCACTAGATGTCGAACCCCAACCTAACATCATGCATCTGTTGGAAGATTGTCCTATAAGTAACTACTTGAATTCCCACCTAAGAACTCCTAAAATTTCTGGTCATGCAATCTGGTCCACGGATACAAGGAGTAATATATCACTCAACTCCTATACTAACCCGTCTAGTGTATCACATCCGTCAACATATAACCAGAATCTCGGAAACTCATCTATCTCAGACACTCGTAATCACAACGATATTAAGTATGTCGATACATCCGGAACTCTCTGCACCAGTACTGGGGAAGCCGGACTCCTCTCGCCACTACTAGTATTGAGGCAATTTCGAACACCCTTTATTCTGAGATACTAAGAAATATGAATGATAACGATGTGCTCAAGAATCCCCTAGAGCTCAACTCCCCGGAAGAAATCAAGTCAGACAGGAGGCACCAAGAGAGAACTCCATCACATCGACATCATATAGATTCCAAAAATATGCGCGTGATCCTAAAAAAAATTTGAGTGAGAAGAGGAGTAGAATTGAAATTATTACGTCAAGATTCCTCACCAGAGCATAGAAGAGAAGAAAAAAGAAACCTACTCTCCGATATATAACTACACTCAAAGCAGTTTTTCACTATACTCGACTCGGCCAAGTTCGATCAATCAAGGGGGTTCCTAGGTCGGTACTTGTAACGCCCCGGACACACCCGCCGACGGTCGTTACTCCTTGCGGGATCTAGACTATCCCCACATATGAATACTAGTCTTTTCTACGCACTTTGTCCTCACTCATGCGCACCCGGGAACAACCCTAATAAGCCAGGCTATCACATACACCACCACTTAGAGGAACCGACATCCTCGTTGGGGCCACACGAGCATTCCCTCTTGGTACAAACGTCTGTGCATCCAGTCCAGTACATGTACCATGCCGTGTGCCATGACGGGTCACAAACGTCCTGAACAACATGACCGCACACCTGTCCGCAAACATCCGTGTAACCGCGAGGGTCGGGTCTGATACCATACTTGTAACGCCCCGGACACACCCGTCGGCGGTCATTACTCCTGGCGGGATCTAGACGGGCCCCACATATCAATACTAGTCTTTTCTGCGCACTTTGTCCTCACTCATGCGCACCCGGGAACACCTTCCCGGTCGGTCACCCATTCTAGAACTACTCCAAGCCGAGCATGCTTAAGCTGGGAGTTCTGTCCGAATGGGCTCCCGGAAAAGAAGGAATTCCTTATTGATATGAGTAGTCTATCATCGCTAATAAGCCAGGCTATCACATACACCACCACTCAGAGGAACCGTCGTCCTCGTCGGGCCACATGAGCATTCCCTCTTGGTACAAACGTCTGTGCATCCAGTCCAGTACATGTACCATGCCTTGTGCCACGACGGGTCACAAACGTCATGAACAACATGACCGCACACCTGTCCGCAAACATCCGTGTAACCGCGAGGGTTGGCTCTGATACCAAACTTGTAACGCCCCGGACACACCCGCCGGCGGTCATTACTCCTGGCGGGATCTAAACTGTCCCCACATATCAGTACTAGTCTTTTCTGCGCACTTTTTCCTCACTCATACGCACCCGGGAACAACTTTCCGGTCAGTCACCCATCCTAGAACTACTCCTAGCCAAGCACGCTTAACATGGGAGTTCTGTCTGAATGGGCTCCCGAAAAAGAAGGAATTCCTTATTGATATGAGTAGTCTATCATCCCTAATAAGCCAGGCTATCACATAGACCACCACTCAGAGGAACTGACGTCCTCGTCGGGCCACATGAGCGTTCCCTCTTGGTACAAACGTCTGTGCATCCAGTCCAGCACATGTACCATGCCGTGTGCGACGATGGGTCACAAACGTCATGAACAACATGACCGCACACCTGCCCACAAACATCCGTGTAACCACGAGAGTCGGCTCTGATATCAAACTTGTAACGACCCGAACACACCTGCCGGCGGTCGTTACTCCTGGCGGGATCAAGACTGTCCCCACATATCAATACTAGTCTTTTCTGCGCACTTTGTCCTCACTCATGCGCACCTGGAAACAACTTCCCGGTCGGTCACCCATCCTAAAACTACTCCAAGCCGAGCACGCTTAACCTGGGAGTTCTGTCCGGATGTGCAGTACATGTACCATGTCGTGTGCCACGACGGGTCACAAACGTCATGAACAACATGACCGCACACCTGTGTAACCCCGAGGGTCTGCTCTGATATCAAACTTGTAACGCCCCGGACACACCCACCGGCGGTCGTTACTCCTTGCGGGATCAAGACTGTCCCCACATATCAATACTAGTCTTTTCTGCGCACTTTGTCCACACTCATGCGCACCCGGAAACAACTTTCCGGTCGGTCACCCATCCTAGAACTACTCCAAGCCAAGCACGCTTAACCTGGGAGTTCTGTCCGAATGTGCTTCCGGAAAATAAGGAATTCCTTATTGATATGAGTAGTCTATCATCCCTAATAAGCCATGCTATCACAGTACTGCTCTGATACCAACTTGTAACGCCCCGGACACACCCGCCGATGGTCGTTACTCATGGTGGGATCTAGGCTGGCCCACATATCAATACTAGTCTTTTCTGCGTACTTTGTCCTCACTCAGCACACCCGGATCAACTTCCCGGTCGGTCACCCATCCTAGAACTACTCCAAGATGAGCACGCTTAACTTGGGAGTTCTGTTTGAATGGGCTCCCGGAAAAGAAGGAATTCCTTATTGATATGAGTAGTCTAGCATCCCTAGTAAGCCAGACTATCACATACACCACCACTTAGAGGAACCGACGTCCTCGTCGGGCCACTAGAGTGTTCACTCTTGGCACAAACGTCTGTGCATCCAGTCCAGTTCATGTACCATGTCGTGTGTCACGACGGGTCACAAACGTCATGAACAACATGACTGCGCACCTGTCCGCAAACATCCATGTAACCGCGAGGTCGGCTCTAATACCAACTTGTAACGCCCAAGATGCGACCATATCCTTATTTTGGCACGAGGGCCTCGACAGGGATAAAAGCGCATCTCGTCGTTTCGCAAGAATGGATATCGTTACAAGTACGTGTACTTAAGAGAAGAGTATATGGAATTAGCTTACACTCGCCACAAGGTACATCAGAGTCACATCGGTACAATACATAAACATCATGAAGAAGAGCAAGGTCCGACTACGGACGAATACAAACGATAAAAGAACGACGTCCATCCTTGCTATCCCAGGCTGCCGGCCTGGAACCCATCCTAGATCGATGAAGAAGAAGAAGAAACTCCAAATGAACAATTAACACGCTCGCGTCTTAATATCCTTTACCTGTACCTGCAACTGGTGTTGTAGTAATCTGTGAGCCATAGGGGACTGAGCAATCTCATTTCCAAACGTATCAAGACTAGCAAAGCTTAATGGGTGAGATATGGTTAAGTGGTGAGGTTGCAACAGCGACTCAACATTATATCAGGTTGCTAACTTACGAGTACAAGAATAAAGAGGGGGATGATCTACGCATAACAGATGTGAACTACTGATGATCAAATGAATGATCCTAAACACCTACTTACGTCAAACATAACTCGACCATGTCCTCGATCGGAGAAGGAGCTCGCGAGAGAGACATTCACGGTTACGCGCTCACTTGGCATATTTTAATTAAATTAATTTCAAGTTGTCTAGAACTAGTGCTAAACAAAGTTTCCACGTTGCCACATAACCGCGGGCACAGCTTTCCGAAAGATTTAACCCTGCACGGGTGCTCCAACTTGTCCATCACAAATTACCACAAGCCGCATAGAAATCCTCGATCACGAAGCTCGCGATCTCGTTGGATACCTTAATGGGAAACCTCAACTCTCAGATTACCCAAAGCATCACCGAAATTCCGATGCACAAGATATTTCGTAAGAGGTAAAACTAATCCATCAAGGCCGCCCGACGTGTCGACGACCCCGATAGGAGCCACGTATCTCGTTCTCAGGACATGACGGATGAGCTAGACGTCTGGTTGGCTAAACCCTGGGTGACCAGGGGGCGCCGGACATCGCTCAGGTTGGACCAACACTCATGCGGAGCAGTGGCCCGGGGGTTGATTAATTTCCTCGGGGTCTGGAAAGTCCCTATGCAATTTTATTAGGTTATTAGGCAAATGTAGTACCGAAGTTGGGCCTTCCCAGACCAGTTTTAATCTGAAATGAATTATCAAGGGGGTCCCCATAACAACCCTGATCGTGTTAGGAGCGCTCAATTATGGAACATAACACCGGTAGCCGAAACTAAGGGGGCAAAGGTGGAACAAAACACCAGGCTAGAAAGGCCATGCCTTCCACCTTTTACCAAGTATATAGGTGCATTAAATTAAATAGCATTAATAGGGTGATATAACAAGTAACCCATGGTATCACATGGAAGCAAATGCACCTGCAACTAGCAACGCTAACACATGGTTAATCAAGTGGTAACATAGCCAAACAGTGGTTTGCTAGGTTGTGAACAGGTTGAAGGTTTTCATGGCAATGTTGAGAGGTTGATATTTAACAGGTGGTAGGCAACGAGACATAGCGACAGAAACAATAATACTAGCATGACAATGATAGTAATGGTATCTGGGGAAATGGTCATCTTGTTTGAGATCCCGCTTGGAAGAAGAATGACTCCGTGAAGCAGACGAACCGATGTAGTCGAACGAGTCCTCACTTTCCGACACGTTTGCGGAGCTCTATCGAGACGAAGGAAACCAGAAACAATAATCAACACACGATATCACCACGGCACATGCATGACAAGATGCAATCCACATAGGATGCATGATTAGCTGAATATATGCAAGACATGGCATGTAAATTCACAATAATCAAATACTACACATTAAGTGAAGTTCAATATGCAACGAGTTGCATATTGACGAAACTCCACATATGAATTATTTAGTTCTATCCCGATTAGGTACACGACAATATTAAATGTTGGTTAAACATGGCAAGAGGTGAAGCGTAATTAAGCTACCTATCTAGGCATTTTAAATGACGTCGGAAACTACATATAGCATCTCCGAACTGACCTCATACGTTAATTTATATTTCTGTCCAGATCTGAACTAACACGTTTTAATTTTTGTTAAACAACAAAATAAATAGGTTCACGCGATTCTACACGTCGTTTCAATCAATTTACACATAGACAACATCTCCAACGGAGCTACGGTTTAAAAGATACGAACACCGCAAGATATGGTGGCATGAATGCAATATGTGTGCAACGACAGTCACAAGCATTTCAAAACATACAACCATCAAGATAATATGAAACTACACAAGATCCTAAGCAAGTTTCATATACGACACGACCAAAACGGAGCAATGGTTCAACAACTACGAGCTAAACAAGAAATCACAACAATCTGCCCAAAACAGCAACATGACATTTTCTACACCCCAATACAACAAGGTACATAAACCTAAAATGCTCAAACAAGGCATGAATACAACAAGGTACATAAACCTAAAATGCTCAAACAAGGCATGAGACAGTAGAGGGAAAGTTGCACTACAATACCCTACTAATAACGTCTAGCATGGCAGCATGGATCACTAGGAAAAGAACTCACAAAATGGCATCTCACCCACAGTTTCAGACTCAGTGAAAATATCAGTTTTGACAGTGCAGTTTTCGATCTGAAGGAATATTGACAACAACAGAACTATATTCTACAGGGCTCCAGATGCCATGAAAATTGACAGCATGCTAGAGAATCTTAAGGACTACAACTAACTCCATTGCATCAACCTCAAAATAGTTATAGATCACCAGATACACTCATGTCAAGACAGCAAGAAAATATAACAGATTTCAGACTTTGAAATATTTCAGCATCTCCAAATCAGCACTATTTTCTAGCATGTTGAGAACAAGCAAACAACACCTAAACATGGATTTCAATTGCAACCAAGATTACCAGAGGCTAGCCTACACATCCAAGGGCATATCTCTAGTTGACAACTCATTCATATCATGCACGGAATAAATCCCACAAAATAAACAAAAGGGCAACATGGCAAAATATCACGCGCACTAACTTGCTCAAAAGCTAAAACTAAATGCACATTTAAATTCTATGGATTTTTCTACCCCGAAAACATATATAACATGTGGGGTTGCAAAATAAAAATAACGCCACACGTATATGCAAGTATATGTCCTAAACGCGATATAACAAACTAGCGATGGAACCTAAATGCAAAAATGCAAATAACTACTCTAAAATACATGGCAAAAGGTCCCTAATAACATGAGCATTTAAACTACGGGATTTGAGCAATCCGGACACGCACAAAAATAAATATGGGATAATTCCCTATTAGGACAACACACAAAACTAGGTAAACAGCAGTTTAAACTACTTCAAATATGCATGCAAGTTGTAAATTATGATTCTATGCGAAAATCTACATGAGTTACATATATAATTTGCCTCGATCCGACACACGGTTTGAAATCTACGACCATTTGAAATATATAGCATTTTTTGAAAATTAATATACGCAGCCTAATTAGAAAAATATGCACGGGCCGAATCTACAATAACTGGGCCTACACAGGGGTGGGCGCTGGTTAACTAACTGTTGCCGGAGGCGCACATTAGAGGGGCCAGGGGGATCTCACCTCGGGCCTTGGCCCAGTCGCGTGCTGGCGCACTGGGCCTGGGGCGCGCCTCGGCCGGCTCGACATGATGCTGATGGGCCACGCGACAGTTGGGGCATCCCACTGCTGCTCCTTCCTCCTCACTACAGGAGGCAGCAGAGGGGACGGCGGCGGTGCTCCTAGCGGGGGCTGGCGCTTCAACGAGGCATGCTGCGGGGACAGAGCCGGCATATCCGGCAGATCCAGGTCCAAGGGACCCGTTTTCGGTGACGGAAGGGCCGGCGGCCATGGCGATTGGGATCTGCGGCAAGGAGGGACAAGGCAGAGGGATTAGACGAGGGAGAGAGGAGAAAAGAGAGCACGGGGAGGAGAGGGCCGACGGGGGCGCGAGATCCCAGCGGTTCGACCCGATGAGCGGCGGCGGCCGCGCCGAGTACTGGTTCCTACGGCTCCGGAGGCTCACCGACCGGCCGGTCACGGAGGAGAGGCGGCGGGGTCGAGCAGCGCTCTCGGGAACAGAGCTCCAACCGAGGCTGGCGGCGGCGGTTCCCGGGTCCAGCTGGGCTTCGGCGGGCTTGGTTCGGGCCCGGGCGGGCCTGGCGGCTGGAGGAGGGAGACAGGGAGGTGGAGGCTGCTAGGGTTTGGCACGGGATTCGAGGAGAAGAGAGAGAGGGCTAGTTTAGGCAGGTGGGGCTGTTTAAATAGGGCAGGGGGCTAGGTTTAGCAGTTTTAGCCCCGGTTTAAACCGTGCGATCGGAATCGAACGGTCTCAAACACGGGGACGGGTTAAGTGGTTGTGTAGAGTACGCTATCCGGAGAGGAGAGGGTAAACGGGCACCTGGCAACGTGATTTTAAAACACTGAAAAAACGTTCGATGAATAACCGAAGACGGTGCCGCTACGGTCGACCGTTCGGGTACCATACGGACTCCGATTGCGTCAAAAATTGGTAGGCGACCTACCTACAAGTAAATAAGACTGCACGCCAAGTTTCAACGCAATTAGAGAAAGTTTTATACACAGTTTTAAAAACAAGGTGTTGACGATGTCGTGGGCGCGTGCGAGTGTGGTCGGGCTCAACACGGGCAACGACGAACACGGAGAGAACCGGCAACTAATAACGTATGCAAGTTTGAAAACTGGCGGCAACGGAGTGCCAATGCAATGCGGATGATACACATGATGCGATGATGAGGCGACAAATATAAATAAAAACACGGCGACCATGGAATAAAAGGGGAATCTTCTGGGGCGTCGGTCTCGGGCTGTCACACCTGTGGCCAACTCCTTAGTCACATTGAGCTCATTATGATGATGCATTACCGAGTGGGCCCAGAGATACCTCTCACTCACACGGAGCGACAAATCCCAGTCTCGATTCGTACCAACCCAACACACACTTTCAGAGATATCCGTAATGCACCTTTATAATCACCCAGTTACGTTGTGACGTTTGATACATCCAAAGCACTCCTACGGTATCCGGGATTTGCACAATCTCATGGTCTAAGGAAATGATACTTGACATTAGAAAAGCTTTAGCAGACAAACAACACGATCTAGTGCTATGCTTAGGATTGGGTCTTGTCCATCACATCATTCTCCTAATGATGTGATCCCGTTATTAATGACATCCAATGTCCATGATCAAGAAAGCATGACCATCTATTGATCAACGAGCTAGCCAACTAGAGGCTCACTAGGGACATGTTGTGGTCTATGTATTCACCCATGTATTACGGTTTCTATTTAATACAATTATAGCATGAACAATAGACAATTATCATGAACAAGGAAATATAATAATAACCATTTTATTATTGCCTCTAGGGCATATTTCCAACAATCTTCCACTTGCACTAGAGTCAATAATCTAGTTCACATCATTATGTGATTGTAATGATCTAGTTCACATCATTGTAATAATCTAGTTCACATCACTATGTGATTGTAATGAATCTCCCACTTGCACTAGAGTCAAAAATTCCTTAGTCCACTAGTTACTAAGGAAAACTTTGACCGTTGTCCAGTGATCCATTCCTGGATCACTCTTGTACCCCTTGACTGACTCATGGCAAGACACACATTAGGTGCAGTACACAACATGGCATACTTTAGAGCCTACTCCTAAGGCATAGGGGATGACCTTTGTCCTTTCTCTTTCTTCTGCCATGGTCGGGCTTTGAGTCTTACTCAAATTCACACCTTACAACACAACCAAGAACTCCTTATTTGCCGGTCTATTCTAAACTCCTTCAAAACTTGTCAAGGCATGCATTTCGTTGAAAGTTCTATTAAGCATTTTGATCTATCTTCATAGATCTTGATGTTCATTGTTCAAGAAGCTTAATCCAGGTTTTCCTTTGAAAAATTCCTTTCAAACAACCCTTTATGCTTTCCAGAAATTCTACATTATTTCCGATCAACAATATGTCAACCACATATACTCATCAAAAATTCTATAGTCCTCCCACTCACTTCTTTGGAAATACAAGTTTCTCATAAACTTTGTGTAAACCCAAAAGCTTTGATCATCTCATCAAAGCGTATATTCCAACTCCGAGATGGTTGATCCAGTCCTTAAAAGGATCGCTGGAGCTTTGCATACTTGTTAGCATCCTTAGGATTGACAAAACCATCTGGTTGGATCACATACTACCTTTCCTCAAGGAAACCATCAAGGAAGCAATGTTTTGACATCCTATCTACAAGATTTCATAAACGATGCAACAACTGCTAACATAATTCCAACAGACTTTCAACATCGCTATGAGCGAGAAAGTCTCATCGTAGTCAACCTTTTGAACTTTGTCGGAAACATCTTTCCGACAAGTCGAGCTTACTTAACAGTGACTTTTCATCATTATCGCTTGCCTTCCTTTTAAAGATCCATCAGTATTTAACAGTCTTACGACCATCAAGTAGTTCTTCCAAAGTCTACACTTTGTTTTCATACATGGATCCTCTCTCGGATTTCATGGCCTCCAGCCATTTGTCGGAATCCGGGCCCACCATCGCTTCTCCATATCTCATAGGTTCATTGTTGTCCAACAACATGACCTCTAAGACAGGGTCACCATACCACTCTGTAGCAGCAGTACGTGACCTTGTCGACCTACGAGGTTTGTAGTAACTTGATCCGAAGTTTCATGATCACTATCATTAGCTTCCACTTCAATTGGTGTAGGCGCCACAGGAACAACTTCCCGCGCCCTGCTACACTCACTGGTTGAAGTGATGGTTCATTAACCTCATCAAGTTTCCACCATAGTCCCACTCAATTCTTTCGAGAGAAACTTTTCCTTGAGAAAGGACCCGTTTCGAGAAACAAACACTTTTGCTTCCGGATCTAAGATAGGAGGTATACCCAACTGTTTTGGGTGTCCTATGAAGATGCATTCATCCGCTTTGGGTTCGAGCTTATCAGGATGAAACTCTTTCACATAAGCATGGCAGCCGAAAGTTTTAAGAAACAACAGCTTAGGTTTCTCTAAACCATATTTTATACGGTGTTATCTCAAAGGAGTTACGTGATGCCGTATTAAAGTGAATGCGTTGTCTCCAATGCCTAACCCATAAGCGATAGTGGTAATTTGATAAGAGATATCATAGTATGCACCATATCAAATGGGGCATGACTATGACATACGGACAGACCATCAGACCATGGTGTTCCAGGTGGCATGAATTGTAAACAATTTTCACGTGAAACAATTTTCACATTGTCTTAAATGTTTTACCAAACTCGTAACTCACATATATATGTTTACCTCCACAATCACATCGTAGACATATTATCCTCTTGTCACGATGATCTTTAACTTCACTCTAAAAAAACTTGAACCTTTCAATAATTTAGACGTGTGTTTCATCAAGTAAATATACTAGTATCGACTCAAATCATTTGTGAAGTATAAACATAATGATATCCACTTGGTGCCTTAGTACTCATTGGAATGCACACATCAAAATGTGTTACTTCCAACAAGTTACTTTCTTGTTCCATCTCACTGGAAAACGAGGTCTTCAGTCATCTTGCCCATGTGGTATGATTTGCATGTCTCAAGTGATTCAAAATCAAGTGAGTCCAAACAATCCATCTGCATGGAGTTTCTTCATGCATTTATACCAATAGGCATGGTTCGCATGTCTCAAACGATTCAAATCAAGTGAGTCTAAACAATCCATCTGTGTGGACTTTTTTCATGCCTTTACACGAATATGACTGAAGCGGCAGTGCCACAAGTAAGTGGTACTATTATTACTACTTTGTATCTTTTGGCACCAATATAATGAACATGTGTATCACTACGATCAAGATTCAATAAACCGTTTCATTTTAGATGCAAGACCATTGAAGGTATTATTCAAATAACCAGAATAACCATTATTCTCTTCAAATGAATAACTTTATTGCTATAAACAAAATCCAATCATGTCTATGCTCAACGCAAACACCAAATAACAATAATTCAGGTTTAACACTAATCCCGATGGTAGAGGGAGTGTGCGATGTTTGATCACATCAACCTTGGAAACACTTCCAACACACATCGTCACCTTGCTTTTAGCTAGTCTCCGTTTATTCCGTAGCTTTTATTTTGAGTTACTAACACTTTGGCAACTGAACCAGTATCCAATACCCTGGTGCTACTAGGAGTACTAGTAAAGTACACATCAATATCATGTATATCCAATATACCCTTTTTGTCGACTTTGCCAGCCTTCTCATCTACGAAGTATCTAGGGTTGTTCCTCTTCAGTGACTGTTCCCCTCATTACATAAGCACTTAGTCTCGGGTTTGGGTTCAACCTTGGGTCTCTTCACTAGAGCAGCAACTGGTTTGCCATTTCATGAAGTTTCCCTTCTTGCCCTTGCCCTTCTTTGAAACTAGTGGTTTTACTAACCATCAATAATTGATGCTCCTTTTTGATTTCTACTTTCGTCGTGTCAAACATCGCGAATTGCTCAAGGATCATCATATCTGTCCATGATATTTTATAGTTCACCACGAAGCTCTAGCAGCTTGGTGGCAATGAGTTTGGAGAACTATCACTATCTCATCTGGAAGATCAACTCCCACTGAATTGAAACGATTTTAGCACTTGACAATCTGAGCACATGCTCAACAATTGAGCTTTTCTCCCTTACTTCATAGACCAAGAATCTTGTTGGAGGTCTCAAACCTCTCAACAAGGGCACGAGCATGAAATCCCAATTTCATCTCTTGGAACATATCATATGTCCCGCGACGTTCAAAATGTCTTTAACGCCTCAATTCTAAGCTGTTTTAAGCATTATGCACTGAACTATCATGTAGTTATTAAAAACGTGTATGTCAGATGTTCACAACATCCACAGACAAATGCTTGGGGTTTAGCACAACGAGCGGTGCATTAAGGACACAAGCCTTCTGCACAGCAATGAGGACAATCCTCAGTTAAAGGACCCAGTCCGCATAATTGCTACTATCAACTTTCAACTAAATTTTCTCTAGGAACTTATCAAAAACATTAGAGCTACATCGCAAGTTATAACATAATTTTCAAAGACCTTTTTGACTATGTTCATGATAGTTAAGTTCATCTAATCAAATTATTTAATGAACTCCCACTTAGATAGACATCCCTCTAGTCATCCAAGTGATACATGACCCACGTCGACTGGGCCATGTCCGATCATCACGTGAGACGGACTAGTCATCAATGGTGAACATCTCCATGTTGATCGTATCCCCATACGGCTCATGTTCGACCTTTCGGTCTCCCGTGTTCTGAGTCCATGTCTGTACGTGCTAGGCTCGTCAAGTCAACCTAAGTATTTTGCGTGTGTAAATCTGGCTTACACCTGTTGTATGCGAACGTTAGAATCTATCACACCCGATAATCACGTGGTGCTTCGAAACAGCGATCCTTCGCAATGGTGCACACTTAGAGGGACCACTTTTCTTGAAATTTTAGTGAGGGGTCATCTTATTTACTACCGTCGTTCTAATCAAATAAGGTATAGAAACATGATAAACATCACAATCAAATCATATAGTGACCTGATATGGCCATTATCATCTTGCTCCTTTGATCTCGATCTTCGGGGCACGGCATGATCATCATTGTCACCGGCATGACACCATGATCTCCATCATTGTGTCTTCGTGAAGTCGTCTCGCCAACTATTACTTCTACTACTATGGCTAATGGTTAGGAATAAAGAAAAGTAATCACATGGTGTTGCATCTCATACAATAAATTAAGACAACTCATATGGCTCCTGCCGGTTGTCATACTCATCGACATGCAAGCCGTGAATCCTATTACAAGAACATGATCAATCTCATACATCACATATGTATCATCACATCCTTTTGGCCATATCACATCTGTTAGAGCATATATCTCCATATGTGGTTTTGGTAATTGATGACAATTCCTATGGACTAATGGTTGCCTTAAGTTACATTTATAGGATTTGTCCATAGGCACTTCTTTAAGTCCATCTGTTGGGTTCAAGGAGTTTATATGACGACCAAGATGGTATTCAAGGTATTATCCAAAGAATGGTCATAGAGACACATGGTTGATCAAGATCTCAGACAAAGAGTAAATCAAGATGATCAACACACAAAGCGTACAAGATGTACCGAGAGGGATCAAGTGATCCCATGGTATGGTAAGCATTGTCCATTACGTATTTGTGTACTAACCCATGGTCTTCGTGAGAGTTCTATGTGGGGGTTAGGTGTGTTTCCATGGGCTTGCGTCAAAGGGAAGATCTCATACAACCCATGAGCAAATCAAGATGATCAACACACAAAGCATACAAGATGTACCGAGAGGGATCAAGTGATCCCATGGTATGGTAAGCATTGTCCATTACGTATTTGTGTACTAACCCATGGTCTTCGTGAGAGTTCTATGTGGGGGTTAGGTGTGTTTCCATGGGCTTGCGTCAAAGGGAAGATCTCATACAACCCATGAAGTATGATGTCAAGTTGTGATCGTCATCAAGATTGCGATGTGCAAGTTCAAGTGGATCAGCACAAAGATATCATGCTTGAAGCTTGCCGTCCATTGTGGTGGCAATGGACTTGTGAAGATATGCTGAAGAGTGGCTCACCCATAGTGAGTATGGGGGAGCAATCAACTAGTCTTCATCAAGCCAACACAATCAAGAAAGGTGGTCCATCTTGAGGAAGCCAAGATCATCATCAACTAGCTCAAGAGGACGATGTGCAAGGTATAGGTTTGCCCTTGATAGGTTTTCTGTTTAGGATAGATTGTTGTACTATCAAGGGGGCTCTCAAGTGAGTAGCTTGATCGTATCATTCCTTGAGAGCTCAAACCATTTGCATCCTTGCATCATACTTCTTGGTTCTTGTTTAGTGTTTCTCTTTGTGAGTTTTAGAGCTTATGGTCATCTTCGTGACAAGCTCGAGTTCATCGAAAATGGAGTCCATATGCATCTACTATGATGTTTTCGATGTTGGAGTTTTTGCCGGTTCTTCATTCATAGAGGACTCACATCTCTATATCTTTGGCATTTTCATAACCGCATGGTCTTAAGATTTCCCTGTTTGGATAGCCCTTGTTGTCCTGAATCCAACAAGCTTGGGTTTGCTCGATTCGGAGCTCGTATGCGAAAGTTATGGCTGTTTCAGTGGCGAGCGGTAGTACCGCTGGACCTAGCGGTAGTACCGCTCGAGTTGGCGGTAGTACCACTGGCTGGCGGTAGTACCGCCCCTGGTCAGCGGTAGTACCGCTCCAGGAGCTTAGTACCGCCTGCCTAGCGGTTGTTCGTGGACGGACCTCTTTGCGAAGATTTTCTTGGCGGTGGTAGTGCCGTTGCACTACCAGGGGCCCAGCGGTAGTACCGCTAGCTGGCGGTAGTACCGCTGGAGTGCCAGCGGTAGTACCGCTGCAGCCAGCGGTAGTACCGCTAGAGCTCGGGCAGAAAGTGGGGGTAACGGTCTGATTCCTTCCCCCACTATATAAAGGGGGTCTTCTTCCCCCTTGGTCTCATCCATCTGTTAAGCTCTTGTTCTACGTCCATTGTTGACATTCTTAGAGCTTGATTACTCTCAATCCCTCCAATGATTCTTGCTTGTTCTTGAGGGAAAAGAGAGAGGAGATCTAGATCCACATATCCACCAATCACTTTCTCCTCTATGTGAGGGGAACCCCTTGGATCTTGATCTTGGAGTTCTTTGTGAGCTCCTTGTTCTTCCTCTCATATTTCTCCATAGCTTTTGTTGTTGTGGAGGGATTTGAGTGTGAGGGACTTGACCACTTCGTGTGTTCTTGCCATTGCATTGGTTGCATCGGTTTGAGTTCTCCACGGTGATACGTGGAAGTGAAGTTTGAGAAGCTTACTACCTTTGGTACTTAGTACCCTAGATATTGTTCTTCGTGGATGCTTTGGCGTCCTAGAAGCTTAGTGGTGTCTCAGAGCTCAATCATTGTGGTGTGAAGCTCCGGGCAAGCGTCGGGGTCTCCAATTAGGTTGTGGAGATAGCCCCGAGCAATTTGTACGGGTACCGGTAACCGCCCCCAAGGGTTGCCACGTGTACGGGTTCGGTGACCGCCCCCAAGGGTTGCCATTTGTACGGGTTCGGTGACCGCCCTCAAGGGTCCCTTAGTGGAATCACGACATCTTGCATTGTGCGAGGGCGTGAGGAGATTATGGTGGCCTTAGTGGCATCTTGGGGAGCATTGTGCCTCCACACCGCTCTAACGGAGATTAGCATCCGCAAGGGTGTGAACTTCGGATACATCATCATCTCCCCGTGCCTCGGTTATCTCTTACCCGAACCCTTTACTTATGCACTTCACTTTGTGATAGACATATTGTTTATTGTAATATATCTTGCTATCACTTAGTTGTTTATCTTGCTTAGCATAAGTTGTTGGTGCACATAGGTGAGCCTAGTTGTTTGTAGGTTTTGTGCTTGACATATTAAACGTTAGTTTTATTCCGCATTTGTTCAAGCCTAAACCTTAACTATTTTAAAGCGCCTATTCACCCCCCCCCTCTAGGCGACATCCACGTCCTTTTCAACATCACTTAGCATACCCTCCAAAAACAAGTTAGACGTCCTCTAATTGTTGTTTCAAGTTTTATGTGGCTGATTTGGGTTTCGAGCAAGAATGCATCTTACCTACGTGACAGCCACAACGTTGATATGCCAATGCTATTTACCCTTCATAAGGACCCTGTTCACCGAATCCAATCCGACTAAAGTGGGAGAGACTGACACCCTCTAACGACCTTATGCAACAAGTGCATGTCGGGCGGTGGAACTAATCTCACGTAATAGTACGTGTAAAGTCGGTTCGGGCCGCTTCATCCCACGATGCCGCCGAATCAAGAAAATACTAGTAACGGCAAGAAATTGACAAAATCATCGCCCACAACTTTTGTGTTCTACTCGTGCATAGAATCTACGCATAGAACCTGGCTCGGATGCAACTGTTGGGGAACGTAGTAATTTCCATTTCCTACATCACACAAGGATCTATCTAGGAGAGACCAGCAACGAGAAAAGGGGTAGAGCATCTTAATATCATTGAAGATCGCAATGCGGAAGCGTTACTATGAACGCGGTCGATGGAGTCGTACTTGCGGCGATTCAAATCGCGGAAGATCCGATCCGAACACCGAACGTACGGTGTCTCCGCGTTCAACACACCTACATCCCGGGGACGTTTCCTCCTTCGTGATCCAAAAAGTAGGGAGGAGAAGTTGTGGGAGAACTCTAGCAGCACGACGGCGTGGTGGCAGTTGAGCTATGTGGTTTTCCGGCACGGCTTCGCCAAGCACCGCGGAGGAGGAGGAGGTGTAGGAGGGGGAGGGCAGCGCCAGGGGCTAGGGTTCAGCTCCCATGCGCCGCCCCACTATATATAGGGGTGGAGGGGGCTGGTTTATTGCCCTCCAAGTCCATTGGGGCATTGGCAAAGGTGGGAGGAAAGAAATCCCATCTTTTCCCTTCCCCACCAATTGTTATCCCCCTTTTTTAGGGATCTTGATCTTATCCCTTCAGATATGATCTTATTCCTTCTAAGGGGGGATCTTGTTGCGCCTTGACCAGGGGTGTGGGGCCTTGCCCCAACTACCCACGCTCATGTGGGCCCCCCATGCAGGTGGGCCCCACTCTGGAACCTTCTAGAACCTTCCGTGTACAATACCAAAAAATCTCGAACATTTTCCGGTGGCCAAAATTGGACTTCCCATATATAAATCTTTACCTCCGAATCATTCCGGAACTCCTCGTGATGTCCGAGATTTCATCCGGGACTCCGAACAACTTTTGGTAACCACATATACGATTCCCATAACAACTCTAGGGTCACCGAACCTTAAGTGTGTAGACCCTACGTGTTCAGGAAACATGCAGACATGACCGAGACACCTCTCCGGCCAATAACTAACAACGGGGTCTGGATATCCATGTTGGCTCCCACATGTTCCACGATAATCTCATTGGATGAACCACGATGTCGAGGATTGTCAATCCCGTATGCAATTCCCTTTGTCTACCGGTATGATACTTGCCCGAGATTCGATCGTTGGTATCCCTATAGCTTGTTCAATCTCGTTACCGACAAGTCTCTTTACTCATTCCGTAACACATCATCCCGTGGCCAACTCCTTCATCACATTGATCTCATTATGATGATGCATTACCGAGTGGGCCCAGATATACCTCTCCGTCACACGGAGCGACAAATCCCAGTCTTGATTCGTACCAACCCAACATACACTTTCAGAGATACCCGCAGTGCACCTTTATAATCACCCAGTTATGCTGTGACATTTGATACACCCAAAACACTCATGCGGTATCCGGGAGTTGCACAATCTCATGGTCTAAGTAAATGATACTTGACATTAGAAAAGCTTTAGCAGACGAACAACACGATCTAGTGCTATGCTTAGGATTGGGTCTTGTCCATCGCATCATTCTCCTAATGATGTGATCCCGTTATGAATGACATCCAATGTCCATGATCAAGAAACCATGTCCATCTATTGATCAACGAGCTAGCCAACTAGAGGCTCACTAGGGACATGTTGTGGTCTATGTATGCAGACATGTATTACGGTTTTCGGTTAATACAATTATAGCATGAACAATAGACAATTATCATGAACAAGGAAATATAATAATAACCATTTTATTATTTCCTCTAGGTCATATTTCCAACACCTCCAACTACGTTGATGGCGTTCATAATTTTCTCGAAGTGGCTGAGGCAAACAAGCAGAATAGTTTTATGTATTGTGCATGTACTATCTCTGGGAATACGAAAGATTACTCTTCCTCGAAAACCCTTCACTTGCACCTGCTTGAGAAGGGTTCTGTGCCACACTATAATGTTTGGACCAAGCATGGAGAAAGAAGGGTTATGATGGAAGACAATGAAGAAGAAGAGGATGATGACTACTATTTGGATCCTATGTTCCCCGAATACAGTGATACTGCAACGGGGAAGCTGAAGATCAAGAGGCGCCCGCTGATGATGATCTTCGCCGGATCATTGTTGATGCACAGAGAGAATGCGAAAGTGAAAGGGAGAAGTTAAAGTTCGATCGCATGTTAGAGGATCACAAAAAAGGGTTGTACCCAAATTGCAAAAATGGAAACACAAAGCTCGGTACCACACTGGAATTGCTGCAATGGAAGGCACATAATGGTATATCTGACAAGAGATTTCAGAAGTTATTGAAAATAACGAAGAACAAGCTTCCAAAGGATAACGAATTGCCTGACAATACGTACGAAGCAAAGAATGTTATCTTCCCTCTAAGATTAGAGGTGCAGAAGATACATGCATGCCCTAATGACTGCATCATCTACCACTGTGAGGAGTATGAGAATTTTAATGCATGCCCGGTATGCGGTGCATTGCCGTATAAGATCATACGAGATGACCCTGGTGATGTTGAGGGCCATCATCCTAGGAAGAGGGTTCCTGTCAAGGTGATGTGGTATGCTCCTATAATACCGCGGTTGAAACGTCTATTTAGAAATAAAGAGCATGCCAAGTTTTTGCGATGACACAGAGAAGGCCGTAAGAAAGACGGGATGTTGAGAGTACCCGCTGACGGGACGCACTGGAGAAAAATCGAGAGAAAGTGGGGTGACTTTGCAGATGAGGCAAGGAACGTATGGTTTGGTTTAAGTGTAGATGACATTAATCCATTTGGGGAGAAAAGCAGCAATCATAGCACGTGACATGTAACTCTATGCATCTATAACCTTGCTCCTTGGATGTGCATGAAGCAGACGTTCATTTTGATGCCGCTGCTCATCCAAGGCCATAAGAAACCCTGCAACGACATTGATGTGTACCTAACGCCATTAGTTGAAGAACTTATTACAGCTGTGTGATAAAAAAGGTGTACGTGTGTGGGATGAGCACAAACACCAGGAATTTGACTTACAAGAGTTGCTATTTGTAACCATCAATTATTTATCTGCTCTTAGTAACCTTTCAGGACAGACAAACAAGGAATACCACGGATGCACGGACTCCATTCGGGTTGCCAACAAAATTTTGCTCACTGTGTTCAGCTGCCTCACAGAAGCAAATAACCTTTCCCATTCATATAGTTTCTTGTCTTCCCACACATCATCCAAAACTAGCAAATAATTCATAGACTTGAGTTTTCTTTGAGATATTGTTGAAGTGGATCCAAATGATTAGCACTTGTTTGTTCGCCTCTAACGCTTTCCAATATTTTGCATGTTGGTGATGTGGCATCGAAGGTAGTGGATACACTAACCCAGATGACATTAAAACATTTCACGATCTCTTCTTCTTCACATATTCTCTGAACCAAAGCAGTTTTCCCCATGCCACCATGGACAACCACTCAAACAATAGGAATACCTGTGACATTTGACATAGTTTCATACGATTCATCTGATGTATTGGTCGGCCATCCAATGATATGTTTCTTCTCATTTTCTCGCCCAATAAATGCAGTTGCATTTGATATGAAAACTTTTCCGTCTTCATCGTCCACCGAATGACCTTCTAGCCCAGTTCCCCTCAGATGGTCTATGGCGGCGAAGACATCGTCAACACCTTCAGCAGCCTTGGCTAAACCATCTAGTGCTTTCACCAGTCTTTTGAGAGTGTCACGGTATCGGTGAGTAAATTTTTTCTGAGTATTATCCAAGGCATTGACATGCTTAATTACAAATTTACCAAATCTATGCTTCATCTTCCCAAAGCAAGATCCAAGGACATTAACCTTTGGATCCTTAGCCTTAGCATCGAGTTGGTAGTACTCAAGTTCACCGATGGAATCCTCAGCCTCCTCAACTGCGTCCCTGAGACGCCACAACTATGCATCTAGGGCGCTTCTCTGCTACCTCATGCTTTCCAGATTGTCGACACTGAACATCGCTTGGAACTTTGGCATGGCAATCCAGAGCCGGTTCTAGACATCCTCCATGCCATCGGATTCGACAGAGTTGTCGAGGTGGTTGAAAGCCTTGGTGGTCAACAAGGAGATGGCGGTGGTAGCTATAGCTATGCCGGAGTGGGGCAAGGAAAGAGAGATATCGGCATTAGGGGAGTCGTGTGCGCGTCTTGGCTTGCAGTGCTAGCAGGCTGCAGTGCTAAACAACCTCGCATCCCTTTCAAAAAAAAAGGCTGAACAACCTCGCAGATTTGCTTGTAGCTAGTCGCATTGAATGAAAACTTTAAAACGTGTTGAATCGAGCGGTCTAGGCAATCCACCCATTCCGTGAAAAGATGAGGTAGGGACGCGTTTATTGTCCGGTCGTTCTCACTGGCCAGTGTCCCGTGTCGATTGGCTCTTGGAAGCAGTTGTCACTTCTCAGCGATGCAGGGATGTACCATTTTACTGACCCCTTTGGCATATTTAATTTTGATCTGACCCCATTTGTAATAAATACTTGGATCTGATCATTTTTCTATCGATAGAGATTGTGGTGATAGGGTTTGAGGGAATTAATTGTCTGAACACCCTACCGTCATCCGCTGTGGCGGTAGGGAACCACACCATACCGGTAGCCACTTCATCCTTGTCACCGGGGTTAGACGATGCCATTTGCGTTAACCCAAACCTTACCGCCACGCACTGGCGGAGCTAGCTTCTCAAATCAGGGTGGTCGGTTCCCAATTTTTTTGACAAGGAAAAGTTCTAACTAGTTTCATTATCACAACAAAATAGATCAATATGGTCTTGCAAACAAACTAGAATTATCAATTAAGACTAAGTTTTGCATAAATAATCATACATGACATAATACATACCTTGAGAAGTTCAAAAATACTATGTTTCCGGCCTACGCCTATGCATTGCCATGAAGGTATCAGTTATATCATCTTCATTCACCTTGGAGAAAGCATCCCTCTCAATATATGTGACTAGGCAATCATCCAAAAGACTATCTCCCATCTTATTTCTCAACTTGCTGTTGACCATCTGATGATGATTTGATGGATATACTTCTCGCCCCTCGTTGGTTACCCCAAGTGGAAGGTGGAGATGTAGTCAGCAACAGATTTCCCTTACACGGGGACTGTAAGGTTTATCGAACCAGGAGGACTCCTAGGCTCAACAAGTAGGTGTCCGCTGCTCTGGCGCTAGCAGAACATGTGGACCTGCACACACAAAAATAACTTTGCTCCCAACGAGTACAGAGAGGTTGTCAATCTCTCCGACCTTGTAGTTTGCAAAGGGTCAAAACGCAAGCGGGAATAGTGATAGTGATTGCAACGGAAAAGTAAATAAAAGAAGTAAATGATGGAGGTGTAAGCAATGGTGGTAATATGGACCAAAGTCACATGATGTTCACTAGTGATGTCTCTCTCCCAAAAGACGATAAACAACTATGCATGGGTAAACAAATTACAGCTCGACAATTGACAGAATTATAAACGCACCGCAATGCTAATCATGCTACTAGAAAGTTAGAGGCTCCAAAGTAATGGGCAGTACGCCAATACAAGTAGACCGTTTATTCATCAGCATCTACTTACTAATCATCCACCTTGAGATATCTATCCAGAACATCTCGCTGGTATTAAGTTGTGAGCCCACCCAAAATGTAAACTCAAATCAACGGACAACTGCATTAACAAACTTTGCGTAAGCTAAACAATCCTTGCAACCGTGGTAACAAACACCATTATTTTCTCCCTGGTGGCAACAACACATCCCCTAGTATCATGTTTCTGTCACTCAAGCTAGACATAAGGGGGCATGAACCCACAATCATGCATAACGCTCCCTCTTGGAGTTACAATCTACTACTCATCCAAAGCAATAAAAAGCAATGGAGAACATGCATGAATCACCCAAGAACATAATATAAAAGGATAATCAAATATATAACGTATCACAATCTGAACATAATCTCATAATCCGTCGGATCCCAGCAAACCACGCATAGAAATAGCAGGAAAATTACATAGATGCCTTGATCATGTAGGGCAGCTCACGAGGGCTAAACATTGAAGCACAAGATTGGAGAGAATACATCACATATCTACTAGTCATGGACCCATGGTCCAAGGAGGACTACTCACGGCACGTCTGGGAAGCGTCCATGGAGGTGGAGAATCTCCCGGAGGTCAATCCTCCCTCCAGTTGGGTGCCGGGAAGAGGTCTTCTAGCGCTCCCGATCTTGGGAGCGCTGCGGCGGCGGAACAATGGAGAAATTCGCGATTCTGGATATTCTGGAAGGGTTTGCTCTTGGAGAGGTAAATGTAGGCCGAAGGAAGGCACCAGAGGAGATGGGCCCCACCCAGGCGACCTCGTGGCGTCACCAGGTTGTAGGCCATGCACGGAGGCTACCTGGGCAGGCCCTGGTTCCCCTCTGGCCCATCTTCGTGCTTCGTGAAGCTTCCGTCACGCTGCTTTTTTATATTTTTCTCGGGATTTTTGGGACTCTATAAATTGGGGTAGAAGTCCCTGCAAAAAAGACATCAACATACAGAAACTGGCACTTGGTGCACTGAGTTAGTAGGTTAGTCCAAATACGTGTAAAAAGGTATAGAAGTGTAGCAAAACATATAACAACGTCACCCAAAAGATCATGGAACAAGCAGAAATTATAGATACGTTTGGGACGTATCAACATCCTCAAGCTTAATTCCTACTCGTCCTCGAGTAGGTAAATGATAACACAAATAATTTCTGTGGTGACATGCTAACACACATATAAGAACTTCAAAGTAAAGCAAGTAAGATATGCAATTCAAGTCAAGACAATAACAAGCAAGATTCTATATTTAGTATTGAAAATAGCAAAGCAAGAACATAAAGGTGCAAGAGCTCTCGCTGTCCGTGACTCGAATGTCTCCAAATGGTGTTTGTGTGCAAGAAGTGGAAGATGGGTGTAGAGCATAAAAATATTTTGTAGTTTAATTGAGAACTCAATCTACTAAAACTTCACACTTGGTCTTCTTCGGAATCTTCTTTTGACTCATCCCCAAACCACAAGTCAGGCACAAGTCAAAATGATCCTCTCCATTTCGACTTTGAGCACTCGTGCAATGAATGAGCGCATGTAAGATATGTTGGCACTTAGGATGGCAAAGAGAATAATTATGGGGAATAAAGACAAAAAGCTGTGTAAGGCTCACATCAATGAGGACAACCATAAGCGAGAGAAAGCCAAATGATAGATATGATGTGAGGAGTAGGGATTGCCATGCAACGAATGCACATATGAGCTAAGGTAAGCTCTCCAATGGAACTAATGGGGGTGCATCCAACTTGCTTGCTCATGAAGACCTAGAGCTCATTTGAGGAGGCTCATCATTGGAATATACAAGCCAAGTTCTGTAGTGTAAGGATCTCCACATAGTTATGCATGAATGATAATCTCTATGGAGTACAAATATAACAATGGAGTACGAGTGTGGATCTTTCAAAGGGAATAGTAGTGTTGCCCCCTTCTCTTTTTTGTGTCCTCTTTGGCTCTTTCTATTTATCACTCATTTGTCCTCTTTGGGATCTTTTCATGTGTCCTCTTTGGGATCTTTTACTTTGTCCTCTTTGGGACCTTTTCCTCACTTAAGGGAAACACTCTATATTTTACAAGAACAAAAAGAAGATCTTCACACTTTATAAGAAGTACTCAACATAAATACAAATGAAAACTATCATGATGTATGCCAATGTATGCCTCTGCCAGTATAGCAGGATATGTAATGAAACTAGCGCGTCATGTAGCAATAATAAGGGCAAGGCCCAACTAGCATGCGGCTCCTCAATCGAGCAAAAGCATGTATGACATGAAGATCAAGCCATGAGATGGTGGATATTGCATGGCAATGTTTCTCGGAAAGGCTATGGAAATGCCTTAATAGGTAGGTATGGTGGCTGTTTTGAGGAAAGATATAATGAGGCTTATGATGATAGAGCGTATCACACCAAGGGTTGGGAAGCACCGGCGAAGTTTGCACCAACTCTCAAGATGAGAAAGGGCAATGCATGGTACGGAAGAGGCTAGCAAAATATGGATGGTGGAAGTGCCAACAATCGAATACTCACATTAGTCCGAAGAAGTCATGCACTTATTATTGGTAACTCTCTATCTAGTTAGGAGATTCACAAAGAGACAAGTACCCCGAGGAGGAGTGTTTGAGGTTTGGTTATCCTTGTGCATCCTCGATCGATGGTAACGTGAGGGTACTCTATATATTCCAACCCCTCAAGAGGTTAGCGATGAATCTAGTAGCTAGAGTTCTCAACTATTTTTTTTAGTTTTGAAAAACACACAGATTTCCCAAATTACGACACCTATCACTAATAGTCTCAAGCTCTTGGCACCAATAGTCCAAACACTACTCAAATCAATACCCCAAAACTATTGCAAGTTACTACTATACTTAAATATCAACCTCAGTTACCTACTCATGCAAGACACACAACTAAGTGCAACGAGCCAACTCTCTAAACAAGATAAGCATGATACTCAAGAGAGTTCCAAAAGCAACCTAAATAAAATTTCTTGAAAATATAAAGCATGAAAACTAAGAGCTAAGCATGACAACAACTATGAATAGATAAAGAACACACAAAAAAGATAAGCATGAAAACCTATGTTGTGTTCTAGGGTGGAGTGGAGCGTGTTTCTCTCCCAAACAAAGAAGGCTAGGTTCCAACTTGTTATAAACAACAAGAAAAACTAAAACAAAGTAATAAGTAAAGAGCGGGACGCTCCAAGCATAGCACATAACATATGAAGTGATAAAAATATAGCATGGAGAAGGACGATCTGATGATTGTTGATGGAGAAGGGGATGCAAGGGGGCATCCCCAAGCTTAGACGCTTGAGTCTCCTTGAATATTTCTTGGGGGTGCATGGGGGCATCCTCAAGCTTGAGTGCTTGACACTCCTAGATCTTCTTTCATCATCTTCCATCGCATACTTGAAAACTCCCTTCATACAAAACTCATAATATATCTGATTAGAGTGGTTAGTGCCCATAATAAAATAATTTATTCCTACTGGAAATAAATATTTTCATGTAGATCTACTGTTTCTCAATATTGCCAAAACATTTTTACAAAGAAAAAGCAAGCTTAAGCTTTGCAAAACAATGAAAACGCAAAACGTGGCCGAATCTGTGAAAAACATAACAGCAGGTAGTAAATAATTTTTTCATGGCACTTCTGCAACTCAAATCAAAAAATTCAGAACAGTCGCCAGAAAGAAAATTATATAGAGCATACTTTCAAAAACATTCAGATCAAAAATATGATCTGGTGATTTTTGGAGAATTTGTTCCATCAAGCAGACAGAATATGTTTCTGGACAGCATGTCACAACTTTTGAACTTTCTTGCAATTGGAGGCTATAACTTGGCACAAAGCTTGAAAATAAAGAAACAATGATGTTGCTATAGTAGTAACAAGCATCAAGACCACTAAAACTGAAAGTAAAAAAACAAATTGGGTTGCCTCCCAACAAGCGCTTTCTTTTATGCCTTTGAGCTAGGCATGATGCAAAAAGATCAAGTATTATCAACTCCATAAGAATAACTTGCACGAATAACGGACTCATAAGGTAACTTAATCTTCTTTCGAGGGAATTGTTCCATTCCCTTTTAAGGGGAAATTGGAATCTAATGGTCCCTTCTTTAATGTCAATGATAGCACCAACGGTGCGGAGAAAAGGACATCCCAAAATAATTGGACATGAGGGATCATACTCAATGTCCATAATAAGGAAATCAACGGGAACATAATTATTATTGACAACAACAAGCACATCATCAATTCTCCCTAAAGGTTTCTTTATGGAAGAATAAACAAGACGAACACCAAAAGAACATTGATCAAAAGGTTTCAAATCAAACATATCATACATTCTTTTGGGCATAACGGAAGCACAAGCTCCAACATCACATAAAGCAAAGCAAGAGATATTATTTAATTTAATCTTGACCATAGAATCCCAACCATCTTCTAGTTTTCTAGGAATAGAAGTCTCTCGCTTGGGATTCTCCTCCCTAGCTTTGTTAAGAGCATTGGTAATATGCTCGGTGAAGGCAATATTGAGTGTACTAGTGTGGGGGTCTTTAGCCATTCTTTGCAAAAAAAAAGTGATAACTTCGGAAAGACTACAATTATCAAAATCAAGATTACTACCATTAATTAAAGTGGTGGTGATGTCATCCAAGCTCATTCTTTTGGCATTCTCTAAGTTCAAAGGACCTTCTTGTCATAAAGTAGAGGTATTAGCATCACCATTAATAGGTCCATTGGGACTAGGGATGTGATGGGTGCTAATAGTTTTGAGATTCTGAACAACTTGTATGGTAGCAAGGGTAGTGTGTGTAGGAAGACTCTTAATCCTATCTTCCTCTTCTTTTTCTCTAGCCCATCTATCCTTAAGTTTGGCTAGCATTCTTATGTTCTCATTAATTTGGACTTGGATAGCATTCATGGGTGTGGTCTTCCTTTCCTCAAGGGGGAAGTTCTAATTTTAAGCATCTCTACATCATGAGCTATGTTGTCTACCTTCAAAGAGAGACTATCTAATTTTTCTAATTTCTCTTCTACACTCTTGTTGAAGGATTTTCGAGAAGTGATAAAGTCTTTAAGCATGCTCTCTAATTCAGAAGTGGAGTTTTTGGTGCTAGGATAAGTGTTGTTGTTCCCATAGTTGTTGGAAGGGAACGGTCTAGGATTGCTACCAAAATTACTCCTATAGGCATTATTATTAAAGTTGTTCCTAGAGATAAAATTAACATCAACTTGCTCTCTTACTTGAGCAACCAAAGAATTTGAAGGAACATCATGAGAATCAATAGGAGCTTTCTTAGTAAGTAAAGTCATGATCATGTCAACCTTATCATTAAGGGAGGAGATCTCCTCAACAGAGATTACCTTCCTACCTGTTGGAGCTCTCTCGGTGTGGCATTGCGAATAATTTGTCATCATCTCGTCCAATAGTTTCGTGGCAGCACTAAGTGTAGTTGACATAAAGGTTCCTCCCGCGGTCGAGTCCAACAGATTCCGCGAGGTAAAGTTCAATCCTGCATAGAAAGTTTGGATAACCATCCAAGTAGTCAAGCCATGTGTAGGAAAAAACAAGAGATTTCGTACGTTCCCAAGCTTGGGCAACATGTTCGTTATCCAGTTGCCTAAAATTAATAATGTTACTTCTCAACTGGATAATCTTAGCAGGCAGGTAATACTTCCCAATATAAGCATCTTTGCACTTATCCCAAGAATCTATGCTATTTCTAGGCAAAGATTGAAGCCACACTTTAGCTCCTCCTCTCAAGGAGAAAGGAAAAAAGCTTAAGTTTAACAATATCACCATCTACTTCTTTATATTTTTGCATATCACAAAGCTCAACAACATTATTCAAGTGCAAAGCAGCAGCATCTCCAGCACGGGAGAATTGATCTTTCATAACAAGGTTCAGTAAGGCAGGTTTAATCTGATAGGAGGTCGCCCCAATGGCGGGAGCAGCGATAGGAGTGCAGATAAAGTCATTGTTGTTGTGACTAGTGAAGTCACACAACTTGGTGTTCTCAGTGGAACCAATAGCAGCAGCAACTAGCAAGAACAAAGCAACTATCTTTTTGTGGTTTTCCGTATAAGACTCTAAAGCAAAAACTAGAAAGCAAACAAACGAAACTAAAAAGCAAAGGTAAAGGATATCGTGCAACTCCCCTATCTTGAAGACTGGAGTCCCCGGCAACGACGCTAGAAATTTGATTGATGACGAGTTGATGGATATACTTCTTGCCCCTCCTTGGTTACCCCAAGTGGAAGGTGGAGATGTAGTCAGCAGCAGATTTCCCTTACACGGAGACTATAAGGTTTATCGAACTAGGAGGACTCCTAGGCTCAACAAGTAGGTGTCTCCTGTCCTGGTCAGTAGAAGACGTGGCCCTGCACACACAACAAATAACTTTGCTCCCAACGAGTAGAGAGAGGTTGTCAATCTCTCCGGCCTTGTAGTTTGCAAAGGATCAAAACACACGTGGGAATAGTGATAGTGATTGCAACGGAAAAGTAAATAAAAGCAATAAATGGTGGAGATGTAAGCAATGGTGGTAATATGGACCAGAGTCACATGATGTTTACTAGTGATGTCCCTCTCCCAAAAGACGATAAACAACTATGTATGGGTAAACAAATTACAGCTGGGCAATTGACAGAATTATAAACGCACCGCAATGTTATTCATGCTACTAGAAAGTTAGAGGCTAAAAAATAATGGGCAGTACGCCAAGACAAGTAGACCGCTTATTCATCAGCATCTACTTACTAATCATCCACCTTGAGATATATATCCAGAACATCTCGCTGGTATTAAGTTGCGAGCCCCACCCAAAGTGTAAACTCAAAGCAACAAACAGCTGCATTAACGAACTTTGCGTAAGGTAAACAATCCTTGCAACCGTGGTCACAAGCGCCGTTGTTTTCTCCCTAGTGGCAACAACACATCCCCTAGTCTCATGTTTCTGTCACTCAAGCTAGACATCAGGGGGCATGAACCCACAATCATGCATAACACTCCGTCTTGGAGGTACAATCTACTACTCGACCAAAGCAATGATAAGCAACGGAGAACATGCATGAATCACCCAAGAACATAATATAAAAGAATAATCAAGTATATAACTCATCACAATCTGAACATAATCTCATAATCCATCGGATCCTAGCAAACAAAACATAGCAATAGGAGGAAAATTACATAGATGCCTTGATCATGTAGGGCATCTCACAAGGGCTAAACATTGAAGCACAAGATTGGAGAGAAGACATCACATAGCTACTGGTCATGGACCCATGGTCCAAGGAGGACTACTCACGACACGTTCGGGAAGCATCCATGGTGGTGGAGAAGCTCCGGGAGTTCAATCCTCCTTCCGGCAGGGTGCCGAGAAGAGTTCTTTTGGCGCTCCTGATCCCGGGAGCGCTGCGGTGATGATGATATGATGTATATACTTCTCGCCCCTCGTTGGATACCCCAAGTGGAAGGTGGAAATGTAGTTAGCAGTAAATTTCCCTTACATGGAGACTCTAAGATTTATTGAACCAGGAGGACTCCTAGGCTCAACAAGTAGATGTCTCCCACCCTGGCGCTAGCAGAAGACGTGGACCTGCACACACAACAAATAACTTTGCTCCCAACAAGTACATAGAGGTTGTCAATTTCTCCGTCCTTGTAGTTTGCAAAGAATCAAAACACAAGCGGGAAGGTAATAGTGATTGCAACAGAAAAGTAAATGAAAGTGATAAATGATGGAGGTGTAAGTAATGATGGTGGTATGGACCGGTGTCACATGATGTTCACTAGTGATGCCTCTCTTCCAAAATACGATAAACAACTATGCTATGGTAAACAAATCATAGTTGGGCAATTGACAGAATTATGATCGCACCGCAATGCTAATGATGCTCCCTGATAGTTAGATGCTAAATTTTAATAGGTAGTACGCCAAGACAAGTAGACTGTTTATTCATCAGCATCTACTTACTAATCATCCACCTTGAGATATCTATCCAGAACATCTCTCCGGTATTGAGTTGCGAGCCGCACCCAAAGTGTAAACTCAAAGCAACGGACAACTGCATTAATGAACTATGTGTAAGGTAAACAATCCTTACAACCGTGGTCACAAGCACCGTTGTTTTCTCCCTGGTGGCAACAAGCACATCCCCTAGTCTCATGTTTCTGGCAGTCAAGCTAGACATTGAGGGGCCCGAACCCACAATCATGCATAACGCTCCCTCTCGGAGTTACGATCTACTACTTGGCCAAAGCAATAAAAAGCAATGGAGAACATGCAAGAATCACTAAGGAACATAATATAAAAGGATAATCAAATATATAACTTATAAAAATCTGTACATAATCTCATAATCCATCGGATCCCAACAAACCGACCATAGCAATGGCAAGAGAATTACATAGATGCCTTGATCATGTAGGGCAGATCACAAGGACTAATCACTGAAGCACAAGATTGGAGAGAAGAGATCACATAGCTATTGGTCATGGACTCATGGTCCAAGGAGGACTACTCACGGCACGTCCGGGAAGCGTCCAGGGCGGTGGAGAAACTCCCGAAGGTCAATCCTCCCTCCAGGAGGGTGCAGGGAAGAGGTCTCGTGACGCTCCCGATCTCGGAAGCGCTAAGGCGGCGGAACGATGGAGAAATTCGCAATTCCAGAAAGTGTGCGAGGGTTTCCTCCCGGATCTCAAAATATAGGCCAAAGGAGGGCACCAGAGGAGGTGAGACCCACCCAGGCTACCTCCTGGCACGGCCTAGGGCCTGGCCGCGCCAGCAGGGCGCCTAGGAGGCCCCTGGACCCCCTCTGGCCCTACTTCGGTGATCCCGAAGATTCTGTTTTGCTGATTTTTTATATATTTATTCTGGATTTTTTCGGGCTTCGGAAAATTGGGTAAACGCCCCTGCAAAATAAACATCAGCCGACAGAAACTGGCACTGGGTGCACTGAGTTAGTAGGTTAGTCCAAGTATGTGTAAAATGATATAAAAGTGTAGCAAAACATATAACAATGTCACCCAAAAGATCATGGAACAAGCAGAAATTATAGATACGTTTGGGACGTATCAACATCCCCAAGCTTAATTTCTGCTCGTCCTCGTGTAGATAAATGATAACACAATAATTTCTGTGGTGACTTGCTAACACACATATAAGAACTTCAAAGTAAAGCAAGTGAGATATGCAATTCAAGTCAAGACAATAACAAGAAAGAGTCTATATTTAGTATTGAATTTAGCAAAGTAAGAACATAAAGGTGCAAGAGCTCTCGTTGTGCGTGACTCGAATGTCTCCAAATGGTGTTTGCATGCAAGAAGTGGGAGATGGGTTCAGAGATAAAATATTTTTTTAATTGAGAACTCAATCTACTAAACCTCACACTTAGTCTCCTTTGAATCTTATTTTGACTCATCCCCAGACCACTTGTCAGGCACAAGTCAAAATGATCCTCTCCCTTTCGATTTTGAGCACTGATGCAATGAATGAGCGTAAGCAAGATATGTTGGCACTAGGATGGCAAATAGAATAATGATGGGGAAGACAAAAAGGTGCTAAAGGCTCACATCAATGAGGACAACCATAGGCGGGAGCGAGCCAAATGATAGATATGATGTGAGGAGTAGGGATTGCCATGCAATGAATGCACATATGAGCTAAGGTAAGCTGTCCAATGGAACTAGTGGGGGTGCATCCAACTTGTTTTCTCATGAAGACCTAGAGCTCATTTGAGGAGGCCCGTCATTGGAATATGGAAACCAAGTTCTATAGTGTAAGGGTCCCCATATAGTTATGCATGAATGATAATCTCTATGTAGTACCAATATAGTAATGGAGTACGAGTGTGGATCTTTCAAAAGGAATAGTAGTGTTGCCTCCTTCTCTCTTTTTGTTTGCTTTTCTTTTCTTTTCTCTTTTTTTGTGTGCCCTCTTTAGCTCTTTCTTTTTATCTCTCATTTTTCCTCTTTCGGATCTTTTGTTTTGTCCACTTTGGGATCTTTTCCTCACTTAAGGGCAACACTCTATGTTTTACATGAATGGAAAGAAAAATCATCACACTTTATAAGAAGTACTCAACATAAAGACAAGTGAAAACTATCATGATGTATGCAAATGTATGCCTTTGCTAGTGTAGCAGGATATGCAATGATACTAGCGCGGCATGTACCAGTAATGAGGGCAAGGCCCAACTTGCATGCGGCTCTATGATCAATCAAAAGCATGTATGACACGAAGATCAAGTCATGAGATGGTGGATGTTGCATGGCAATGTATCTCGGAAAGGCTATGGAAATGCCTTAGTAGGTAGATATGGTGGCTGTTTTGAGGACAGATATAATGAGGCTTATGTATGACAGAGCATATCATGTCATGGGTTTGGATGCACCGACGGAGTTTGCACCAACTCTCAACAAAGGGCAATGCACGGTACCGAAGAGGCTAGCAAAATATGGATGGTGGAAGTGCCAACAATCGAATACTCACATTAGTCCAAAGAACTCATACACTTATTATCTGTAACTCTCTATCTAGTTAAGAAATTCAGAAAGAGACAAGTAGCCCGAGGAGGATTGTTTGGGGGTTTGGTTATCCTTGCGCATCCTCGACTCATGGTAACTTGAGGGCACTCTATATATTCCAACCCCTCGAGAGGTTAGCGATCAATTTAGTAGCTAGAGTTCTCAACTAATTTTTAGTTTTTGTAAAACAGACGAATTTCCCAAAATACGACACCTATCACTAATAGGCTCAAGCTCTTGGCACCAATAGTCCAAACATTACTCAAATCAATACCTCAAAACTATTGCAAGTTGCTACTATACTTAAATAGCAATCTCAGTGACCTACTCATGCAAGACACACAACTCAGTGCAACGAGCCAACTCTCTAAACAAGATAAGCATGATAACTCAAGATAGTTCCAAAATCAACCTAAATAAAATCTCTTAAAAAGATAAGCATGAAAACTAAGAGCTAAGCATGACAGTAGCTACGAGAAGATGAAGAACACACAGAAAATGATAAGCATGAAAAGCTATGTTGTGTTCTAGAGTGAAATGGAGCGTGTCTCTCTCCCAAACAAGGTAGGATAGGTTCCGACTTGTTATGAACAGCAAACAAAAATAAAACAAACTAAAAAGTAAATAGGGGGACGCTCCAAGCATAACACATATCATATGAAGTGATAAAAATATAGCATGGAGATGGACGAGCTGATGATTGTTGATAGAGGAGGGGATGCGCGGGGGAATCCCCAAGGTTAGATGCTTGAGTCTCCTTGAATATTTCTTGGGGTGCATGGGCGCATCCCCAAGCTTGAGCGCTTGACAGTCCTGTATCTTCTTTCATCATCTTCCCCATCGCATACTTGAAAAATCCCTTCATAAGAAACTCATCATAAGCTAATTAGAGTGGTCAGTTCAATTAATAAAATAATTCATTACCTGCTCGAAATAAATATTTTCATGGAAAGCTACTGGTTCTTATGAATGCCAAAGGGTTTTTGCAAATAAAAAGCAAGCTTAGGATTCGCAAAACAATACACAAAACATGGCATAATCTGTGAAAAACAGAATATCAGGTAGTAAATAATTTATTCGTGGTACTTGTGAAACTCAAATAAAAAAACTCAGAAAAGATTCCAGAAATAAAATTATATATAGCATGCTGTCAAAACAATTCAGCTCAAAAAGATGATCTGGTGATTTTTGGCGAATTTTTCTGTCAAGCAGACAGAATCTGTTTCTGGACAGCATGTCACGATTTTTGAACTTTCTTGCAATCGGAGGCTATATCTTGGCACAAAGCTTAAAAGTAAAGATACAATGATGTTGCTACAGTAGTAACACACATCAAGACCACTAAAACAGAAAGTAAAAACAAATTGGGTTGCTTCCAAACAAGCGCTTTCTTTTATGCCTTTGAGCTAGGCACAATGCAAGAAGATCAAGTATTATCAACTCCAAAAGAATAACTTGCCCGTGTAACGGACTCATAAGGTAACTTAATCTTATTTCTTGGGAAGTGTTCCATTCCCTTTTTAAGAGGAAATTGGAATTTAATAATTCCCTCTTTCATGTCCATGATAGCACCAACGGTGCGGAGAAAAGGACGTCCCAAAATAATTGGACATGAAGGATCACATTCAATGTCCATAATAAGAAAATCAAGTAGCACATAATTATCATTGACAATAATAGAAACATCATCAATTCTCCCTAAAGGTTTATTTATGGAAGAATCAACGAGACGAGCACCAAAAGAACATGGATCATAAGGTTTCCAATCAGGCATATCATACATTCTTTGGGGCATAACGGAGGCACTAGCTCCAACATCACACAAAGCAAAGCAAGAGATATTATTCAATTTAATTTTGATCATAGGATCCCAACCATCTTCTAGTTTTCTAGGAATAGAAGTCTCTAGCTTGAGCTTCTCCTTCCTAGCTTTGATAAGAGCATTGGTAATATGCTCGGTGAAGGCAATATTGATTGTACTAGTGTGGGGGTCTTTAGCCATACTTTGCAAAAAGGTGATGACTTCGGAGAGACTACAATTGTCAAAATCAATAATATTACTACTAAGTAAAATTGTAGTGTCATCCTATATGTTTGATTTGCTCTCTATTATAAGAGTTTGGATGCCTTCCCAAGTTTGGGGACGGTTAGGAGCAACTTCAAACCAAAGATCTTGTGGCTTCCCGACGCAACCATGCGAAAGGCATAATTCTCCATAATGACTAGTATAGTCACATGGTTCAATTGTAAAAAGCCCCTTAGTGGTAATTGGAGCAATAGAGGAGAAGGTGTAATCATTGTTGTTGTGACTAGTGGAGTCACCCAACATGGTGTTCTCAGTGGAACCCATAGCACCGGCAGCAAGCAAGAACAAAGCAACTATTTTTTTGTGGTTTTTGGTATAGGACTCTAAAGCAAAAACTAAAAAGAAAACTAACAAGACTAAAAAGAAAAGGTAAAAGATAGTGTGCAACTCCCCTATCTTGAAGACTGGAGTCCCCGACAACGGCGCCACAAATTTGCTTGATGACGAGATGTTGTATATACTTCTCGCCCCTCGTTGGATACCCCAAGTGAAAGGTGGAGATGTAGTCAGCAGTAAATTTCCCTTACACAGAGACTGTAAGGTTTATCGAACCAGGAGGACTCCTAGGCTCAACAAGTAGGTGTCTCCCACCCTGGCGCTAGCAGAAGACGTGGACCTGCACACACAACAAATAAATTTTCTCCCAACGAGTACAGAGAGGTTGTCAATCTCTCCGGCCTTGTAGTTTGCAAAGGATCAAAACACAAGCGGGAAGGTAATAGTGATTGCAACGGAAAAGTAAATGAAAGAGATAAATGCTGGAGGTGTAAGTAATGATGGTGATATGGACCGGAGTCACATGATGTTCACTAGTTGGGTAAAAAAATCACAGTTGGGCAATTGACAGAATTATGATCGCACCGCAATACTAATTATGCTCCTTGATAGTTAGATTCTCAATAGTAATGGGTAGTACGCCAAGACAAGTAGACCGTTCATTCATGAGCATCTACTTACTAATCATCCACCTTGATATATCTCTCCAGAACATCTCTCCGGTATTAAGTTGCGAGCCCCACCCAAAGTGTAAACTCAAAGCAACAGATAACTGCATTAACGAACTATGCGTAAGGTAAACAATCCTTGCAACCATGGTCACAAGCACCGTTGTTTTCTCCCTGGTGGCAACAAGCACATCCCCTAGTCTCATGTTTTTGTCACTCAAGCTAGACATCGAGGGGCCCGAACCCACAATCATGCATAACGCTCCCTCTTGGAGTTACGATCTACTACTTGGCCAAAGCAATAAAAAGCAACGGAGAACATGCAAGAATCACTAAGGAACATAATATAAAAGGATAGGCAAATATATAACTCATAACAATCTAAACATAATATCATAATCCATCGGATCCCAACAAACCGAGCATAGCAATAGCAAGAGAATTACATAGATGCCTTGATCATGTAGGGCAGCTCACAAGGACTAACCATTGAAGCACAAGATTGGAGAGAAGAGATCACATAGCTACTGGTCATGGACTCATGGTCCAGGGAGGACTACTCACGGCACGTCCGGGAAGCGTCCATGGCGGTGGAGAAGCTCCCGGAGGTCAATCCTCCCTCCGGCAGGGAGCCGGGAAGAGGTCTCTTGACGCTCCCGATCTCGGAAGCACTGCGGCGGCGGAACGATGGAGAAATTTGCGATTCCAGAAAGTCTGCGAGGGTTTTCTCACAAATCTCTAAATATAGGCCAAAGGAGGGCACCACAGGAGGTGGGACCCACCCAGGCGACCTCCTGGCACAACCTTGGTCCTGGTTGCGCCAGCAGGCCGCCTGGGAGGCCCCTGGCCCCTGTCTGGCCATTCTTCGGTGATACCGAAGCTTCTGTTTTGCTGATTTTTTATATATTCTTTCTGGATTTTTTCGGGCTTCAGAAAATTGGGTAAAAGCCCTTGCAAATTAGACATCAGCAGAAAGAAACTGGCACTGTGTGCACTGAGTTAGTAGGTTAGTCCAAATATGTGTAAAATGATATAAAAGTGTAGCAAAACATATAACAATGTCTCTCAAAAGATCATGGAACAAGGAGAAATTATAGATATGTTTGGGACGTATCATGCGGCGGCGGAAACGATGGAGAAATTTGCGATTCTGAATATTCTAGCAGGGTTTCCTCTCAGAGAGGTATATATAGGCCGAAGGAGGGCACCAGAGGAGGTAGGCCCCACCCAGGCGACCTGGTGGCGTGACCAGGGGTAGGCCGTGCAGGGAGGCCGCCTGGGCAGTTCCTGGCTCCCCTCTGGCCTATCTACGTGCTTCGTGAAGCTTCCGTCACGCTGATTTTTACATATTTTTCTCAGGATTTTTGGGACTCTGTAAATTGGGGTAAAAGTCCCTGCAAAAAAGACACCAGCAGACGGAAATTGGCACTGGGTGCACTGAGTTAATAGGTTAGTCCAAATATGTGTAAAAAAGTATAAAACTGTAGCAAAACATATAACAATGTCACCCAAAAGATCATGGAACAAGCAGAAATTATAGATACGTTTGGGACGTATCACCATGCTCATGGGAGAAAATGCTCTCTTAACATTTGCTGTTGCCACCTGTTTGAACAAGCTTAACCGAGAGATCAACAATATTTCCAAGGCCTCACAAGTTCTCATTTTCCCTCATATCATCTATGTAGTTATCAAGTTGTAGTTCAACATGTAACAGTCAACACTTGAAAAATCTTTGGGATAAAACCCAGCAAGTCTTTGTACTTTGCGTGCATTAAAAGAAACAAATGAGTTGAAGGGATTCAATACCAATTTTAAAAGCAATACAAATTTTAGAAGCAAGTTCACATACCTTTTGTGCATCAAGAGCATCAAATGAGTTGGCAGGATTCAAAGCAGACATACAAGATAGCAACTCCATATTGATCTCATCAAACCGATTTTCAAGCTCTTGACTAATTTTATCAATGACTCCAAGAAAAACCTCTCTTCTAAAGTGATCATAATTTTATTGACTTCAAGCAAACCATGATGATCTTCCATAAGGCACATAATCATATTGCATTATAGGAATTTTAATGCCATGCTTGTTACAAAATAGTGTGACCTTTTGCAGAAATGCATCCCAACAATTAGACCTAAGTTCTTGTATTGTACCTTTTGCAGTTCTAACAAGTGCCATTGCAGTAAGAATATCTTGGTCTCTTCTTTGCAAAAAATCAGACAAATCACTTGTGCAAAGTTGTCAGAATCGCAATTCTGAATCGGATCGGAGCTCCATTGCTAGGAACGTGAATCGTAGAATCATAACTATCAGGATCGTAGAAACTTAGATTCTATGAGCAAAATCGTAGAATCGGAGAGCCTAGTTTGGATCGTAAGATCGTAAGATTCTAAGACGTGATTCGCGATTCTGAAAACTATGCACTTGTGTATCCAAGAATGACAAGCATCAAGTGTGAATTGAAAATAAAGTCAAATGACTCAAACACTCCTACAATAGTATGAATTTTGGGCGAATCACTTCTTTGTGAAGCATCTTCTCCAAGAGTTATGAGCACACACTACTAGAAAAACGGCTATAGCTAATATGGACATTAATGGCGCGTCATGTATGTGGTGCGCCACTCCTATACCAGTGGCGCACCAGATACAGGTGTGCCATTATTGGCCATATTACTAATGGCGCGCCTGGTGTGCGGTGCGCCATTACTAGTTTTTGTCCTGGCCCCACACCCTTCACAGACTTAGCAGTGGAGCACCAGGGGAAAGTGCGCCATTACTAGTTTTAACTAGTAATGGCGCACCACACCCACGGTGCGCCACTACTAACAAATTTTTTTTCAATTTTTTTCAAAACTAGTAATGGCGCACCACACACCAGGTGCGCCATTAGTAACCCTGGTTACCAATGGCGCATTCCTAGGAGGTGCGCCATTGATAACCTGAGAGCAGCTAGATATTTTTGACAACGGAAAAGAAGAAGAAGAAGGGAAAAAAAAGAGCGTCTCGTCTCGTCTCCCCTCCCCTCGTGCCTTGGGTCGGCGGTCGGTCGCGACGACCCACGCCGGCCACCGCACGCGGACCGACCCCCGATGATGGGCGACGACAAGGTCGCCGCCTCCCCCTCCGCCACGCTCTCCTCCTCCGGCCGCGAGGTTCGCCCCTCTCGCCCCCTCCCTCCCTTCACGCCTTCTTCGTTCCCCTAGGGTTTACCCTGCCATACGCCTGCAGCTTCGGGTCTGTGGTTCGTCTCTTGAAATCAGTCCCTGGTTTGTGCTGTTGTTCCCGCCGCGGCTTGCTGCCTCTTGTAGGAGTTGCTTGATTGGGTGAGAAGTAGGTTCGAAATGACTGTTTATGTTAACCCTGCAAGTTCATAGGGCTAGGTATGGTGAGTGTTTGTTGTGCTGAAGCTAGATTTTGGATCGAGTGCTCAAATTGGTGATGTTGAGCTCCATCTTCATTGCAGTGTAATAGCTATATCCGCTTATCAAGAAGAAATTGCTTCGTTTAGTATTCTGGGAGGAACATATCTCCAAACAGAAAGCGCCACACTCTTTTGATGCATTTGATGGTAATATTTGCATCTGCTTAGCAATGGAATTTGGGAAGAGTTTGCTTCATCTAGTGTTCTGGGAGGAACATATTATAATGTTGTAATCTCTAAACAGTAGGCAAGTAACATACTGTGCATAAATATTAGTGTTAGAACCTTTAATTAATTCCTAAATCTGCCTAGGGTGCTTGCCGTGCTGAAAGAAAATCCAAACCAATTATTATCTGACAAAGATGAAAGTAGAATGATGATGTTCTTTATTCTTGTTCATTCATGCTTTTCCTTTTTGATACTTCCCTTGCACCGAAAGAGTGCTCTTCATGTTTGGTAGCTTTGCTTGTATTTCTGAGGTTTGATCAACTTAATGTTTTGCTGAAATATTGATTCATTTCCGTTCCGGCAAATTTCAGGCGCTCCATATTTCCACTTTTTAGTAAATGTCATGCCCAAATTTTCTCTATTTTAGGAAATGTCTCACGAAGAAGAGGAATTCGTTATGTGCGAATACTGCCAACAGGCGCGGCCTTTGCGACACGCCTTACCTAGTTGCTGATAGGCGCTTCAGCATCATGCTGGATGAGGACTTCGAAGTGGATACAGTAAGTCACAATGAAAAGTCTTTTTTCGTAATTAAGCATGACTTTTTTTGCTTCAACTTATAATTTTTTTTACTATTCTACTAGCGTATCCCCTGCCATGCAAGACATTATGTGTTGGATAAGATTGGTTTTAGTACTGAAATAAATATGGAGGTAAAGATAGTTCACTTGAGGACCGAGCATGGTTATACTTCTGCCATAAAATTGTACAATGCAGACACCTACTCCTTTTTTGAATGCAAAACTTGGATACCACTATGCAAGGCTTATGCATTTGAGCCTAATATGCTTATCACCTTTGATATTCGTCCGGAAGATGAAATTGAAGGTAATATCGACATGTGGGTCGATGTGCAGACGCCTTCAGTTATACCATTATGTGAGTTTCTCAACCACAATTATTAAGTAATTTATATTGTTTATTTAAAAATAGTTGACAACTTATTTCCATTGACAGCTTATTTTCGTTTTTCAAAAAATGTACGGAAAATGGTAGACAGAACCTATTACTACAATGATGCAGTAGAATTACCTTGTAAGGAGAAACATCATCTTGTCCAATTTATCAATGATCTTGAGAATTACAATACCTTTCAGCAAACTCCCCAACATTATGGTCAATATGTGCAACTAGTGCACGTGGTGAACTACGGTAACATGCGTGGAGATTGCATGGTAAGATTTTCTACTATTACGACATCCATGCATCTTTTGCATAAATTCTTGTAAAACTAAACTACATTGCTAGCTACAAAGCTAATACTATGTTTTTCAACAGAAAATCCCAAAAGATTGTGTGTCTCATCTGATGTTACCAAGAGGTCGCGTTGATGTTATGATGATACGACCGGCACGACCAGGTCAGCCTAGGTATCTGCATCACTCCTGTCCATACCGGATTTCTAAAATCGATGAAGTCATGACAATCAAAGATTGGAAAAAATATATGGTCTATCGTAGAGAGCTACTTGGAAGCAAAATTGTGCGTAGGCCAAGAATTGAAGACAAGATGAACTCCATTCTCCATAATGGAGAGTCAGGGCCTAGCTTGTTTTATGATATTCTACCTAAGCAGAGGAGTAGGTCCTAGGTACAATGTGTTATTATGTACTACAATGTGATGATGTGCTACAATGTGCTAATGTGATGATGTGCTACAATGTATTAAATAGTATTGTTGGTAATGAGTATGATGATTCTTAGCTATTCCCGAGATGATGTGATGATGTGCTACAATGTGTTAGAGTTAACGATGATGATGAGGAGGAGTTGTGATTGTGACTAGTGACCAACTTTCGTTATATGATGTCTCATTTACTATGATGATTACTTCTACATCACTACATATCGCTATTTTCGAGATGATGTGATGATATTTTATGAAACTATTGTATAGAATATGTATCACTTACTTCTACATCACTTATATATGTATCACTATGATGAATTGTATTCGGAGACTAATCTTCTATTGTATTCGATAAATCTGTTGTTTATATGTTGTGATGTTTATATTTTGTGATGTAATGTATTTTTTAACATGTGCAAATATCAGAAAAGCAAAAAAAAATTCCTAATATTCATAGTAGTGGCGCAGCATCTAAAAGTGCGCCATTAGTAACCCACAATAGTGGCTCACTTCTGGGCCTAGTAATGGCGCACCAGGTGGTGCGCCACTGTTATGCATAGTTTTAAATAGCCCGCTATAGCCCCGCTATAGCCTCACTATAGCCTTTTCAGCAGGGTGCCGCTAAATGGTATCATGTACAAATATGCCGCTATAGCCCGCTATAGCTGATTTAAAGGCTCGCCCCTATTTTTCGTAGCCCGCTATTTAAAACTATGCTGCTATGTAGATTAACAGTGGCGCACCAGGCGTGCACCATTACTATTTATTAGTAGTGATACACCTATAGTGCGCCATTAATAGATAAAATAGGTGCGCCACTAACAGCCTTTTTCTAATAGTGACATCATGAGTTGCGGGATACATAGCAATAATGTTGACAACAATTTTGTAATGAGAGCCCCACCGAGTATACTCAGGCCTAGGTAACTCCATCTCTTGATTCGAGCCACTCCCGGTTTGTAGCTCACCACATTCAAGTAGTTTCATGATATTGTGAAGTCTAGCATCTCGAATCATGTCATGATGCCTACAAGACACTCCAATTACATTCAGTAATGAAGACACTCGATCAAAAAACCAAACACAATCATCATTTTCCTTGGCAACAACAATAAGAACTAGTTGGAGTTGATAAATAATTTGGAATAAAATATGTTGAAATAAACGAAGACATCACGTACACAAGCAACTTAAACACACATCAAGCCCATATTTCCTCGCAACACTACATAAAGAAACTTAAGTGCATCAAACTAAGGAGAATCTTGGTTTCCGTGCCATGCAAATACCTCCTTGACGATCCTAGACTCCCAGTTCTCCAGCTTCGAGCAATCCTTGAAGATGATTGCTCCAGCAACGCTTCAATGCTGCTCACGAGCCAAGTACACACCTCAAAGTTACCTGTAATAGTCGATATGTTTCAATTAGACGTAGTGTCAGAAAGAGACCAAATTCCCGAACAAATTAAATATGCCACACAGTTATCGTAGACTAACTCCCTTAATATCAACGAAACCAATATTTATGCAACTTAGGTCTGTGTCAATGCTAGTTTTTTAGTGCGGTTTTATAAGTATTTTGCTCACATGGCATATTAGTTAATGAAGAAAAAGAATGAGGTTGTATCTTAGCTATTTTCTCCGTCTCGGTTTACAAGTCATCTTACGAAAATCAAATAACCCCAAAACACTTAGATATGATGCATTAACTTTCACCTCTTTTCTTGATTTTTGACACGAATAAAGGAATCAACCAATAAGGCTGGTTGTAATGGGTGGTATCATATACTACTATCATGCATATGATATTAGTGTATGATACAACAACTGTAATGCATAGTATCATGTGTTAGTATCATACGAAGGTTTATTTATTGTCATGCAAGACACATAGTAGCACATCATTTAATATCATACGGTATCATAATATGATATTCAACCCTCTCTTTCTTTCTTTAATTCTATGCCACCTCATCGAAATTACCTAGTTGACATGCATGATACTACCTATGATACTCTCATTACGGACAACTTAAGAGATGCGGGACGTGTATGTTTTTAATGACTTGAGACTAACTAGCACACCATGCAGTGGTCAATTCATTACATGGAATGTTATCAACTAGCAAATTAATAATAATTTCTTTTGTTTCCTCTCCGTCTTGATCGCGGTGCACAACCTAAAATGACTTATAAACCGAGGTGGAGGGAGTAACATACAACCCTTCCACGTGACCATAGGCAAAAAATGGTTCTAGCCCAATCAGATGCATGCATTACCCTAAATTTTTAAATGTAGATATAACTCATAATAAATAATGCATTTGCATGGTTGTATCTTAAATTATTAATCCTTCTATAATAACATGATAAGAGACGACGCATTGGCATATGCCTTATATCCATGGTTAATTGGTGTGAAAATGTGTGAACCGTTAGGTGTACGGTCGGGTGTCTCGCGGGGCGACTCGGGTATTCCACATAGGGGGTCGGCGCCGGTCGGCGCCGACGCATGGCAGACTATCTGCTGGGGTCCAATGGGCTCGCGGGGGCGGGCACGCCCTCTCTCTAGCTCGGGGGCTGGGGATATGGATTCGAAGGAAGAAGAGGATGCCAAGTCGGTAGCGGCGCCCGAGCGGCGCCTGTTGATCCCATGGTCAGTGACTTCCTCGCCTTCACGGCAGCGACGGGGAGCATTGTGTCTGGCCGTGGTCGCAGGTTCGCTAGTCAGGCTCGCGGGCGACGACGTCCCGAATCTGGCAGTCGAAGGTTCCGACGAGTGATGACCCCGCCGCGGTGTAGGCCTCGAGCGTTCGGCCCAAGGTGGCGAACGGCACGGGGGAGCCGGCCGGCGGGGTGGTTCCCCTTGCAGCGCGGCCCTGCCTCCCTTCTCTCCCCCAAGTCGCCGATGGTGGTGGCCGTGCGGGCGGCGGCGAAGTCAGGGCAGGTGGCTAGGGTTGGCTCCGCGGCGGAGGTTACACTGGGCCCTAGGGATGGACCGTTCTAGGTAGTTGGGCCTGTGGTCAGTGCGGGGTCCTCATAGAGGCTGGTGTCTATGCAGGCCCTGGCCTAGTTTCTGGGCCTGACGTTGGTTGGGCCGCAAAGCCTAGCAGAGTTGACCCCCTGGATAGCCCAACCACTGGCTATATATGGCTGAGGAGGCGTTGTCGGAACCCTAGATTAGGGTTTCCTGCCATTCTCCGTGAGGAGCGGTGGCTGGCTCACACTGTGTGCTCCCTCTTCATCCCCACCCCCTTGACAACTTGTCCCCTACGCCGAAGCGGTGGTGATGGGAGACCGGCGGGCCGACAAGCGGCCGATGGCGTCGTCTTTCTGGTGGTGGAGTGGGGGCATGAGGGGGAGCTGCGGGTAATGGCGAAGAGGGAGATGGGTGGTCGTTTGCAGGGTTGTGAAGGCTGGGAGGAGTGCGGCAACTCTGAAGACCAAGAGGGGCCCGAGGGGGATTGGGGTCCTCCTTCCCCATGATGGATCCAGCATCAGGAGCGCAAGAGGAAGAAGAAGGCGGGCCAGCGACGTTGGGGGCTTGAGCACAAGAAAATGGAGCACCTACTATGTGGGGGCTGCCATGGTGACCCGCTGGCCAAGAAACCGGCCCCGTGCCACTTCCGTGCAATCTTACACAAAAGTAGCAATCGAAAATAGAAAGAAAAAAAATCTAACCAGTCCTGCACAATAGAGCTAATGCTAGGTATGCAAGACAACATGATGGATAATAAAGGAACTTGCTTTCCTAAAGTGATCAACAATTCAAGCAATTCAACGTCAAACACCATAGCATCATGACAAAGGTGGGATGGACTTACTATGTTGCTCCCTGTAAACCATTCTGACAATGAAACAGCGTCAAGTGATAAAGTTTGGACACAACACGAATTCCCTCTGGTGATATGTGATCCAGACATAGATAGCGGAGGTGCTTTAGCTCACCGAACTTGTCAGCAATATGGAATGTATTTCTCAACGTTGAATGAAATAGACGCAATGATTTTGAGCTTTCAACAATTTGTTCAAGTGCACAAACTATATTGTCATCAACCTCATGATAACTATCGATGATAATAGAGCGTAGGTTCTTAAAATAGGATAGTTTCTTGATGTCCTCAACAGAAAATTTCTGGATATGGGAAACACATATGTGTCGGACTGTATCCTTCTTATCATCAAACCTGGTAGGATCATTTATTCTTGCACATTCACCAAATGAAACATTCCTTGCCACTTCATGCAATATGTCATGCATGACATAGTATTCTTCTCCTACTATATCATTGCGCTCTTTGGTTTTCACTTCAAAGAATGATTTTCTGGTCAGTTGAGCCAAGAATTGTTCACCGGTGTTCATTACCTTTAAGGGTTGTGAGTAACTTGTAGCCTGTGAGATCAATCCTGAACCCACCCACATCTTCACCAAATCATCCTTAAAAAATTCATGGTCCTCGGGAAACAAGCTACAAAATCGAAAGCACATCTGCAACTCTACTGGTAGGTGGTAGTAGCTTAACCTCAGAATCTTCATAATATCCTCTTCAGTTCCTTTAAACTGTTCCAATCCTTCGTCCAAGAAGTTCTTCCAGTAATCAAACTCCATGATATCATGCAAATGCCCACTAGCAACCTTTGTTACCAAGGGACATCCTCCTAGCTTTCTTGCAATTTGCTCTCCAATTGATTTCAAGTCCTCATACTCCTGTGGGTTCAAACCAGAATACACATGATGATTGAAGAGCTCCAGATTTTCATCTTCTTTCAGACCTCCTAATGTCAAGCACTCATCATTTTTTACATTCATCACGTGTGTGGCCATGGATGCTACAGACCGCATTCGGGTCGTCAACAAAATTTTGCTCCTGTTGTTCAGTTTCCTGAAAGGAGCAAATAGCTTTTCCCATTCATTTCTTTTCTTATCTTCCCAGACATCATCCAAAACAAGCAAGAAACTAAGACGCTCCATTATGCCTTGGAGTAATCTTTGCAATGGTTCCAACTGATCAGTATGTGGCTTTACTCCTGTCACACATTCCAGAATTTTACTTGTTACTGATGTTGCGTCAAAGGTAGTGGATACAGTAACCCAGACGACCGTAAAACAGCTCCGTATCTCAGATGTTTCGCATATGCTCTGAGCCAGAGTGGTTTTGCCCATGCCACCATGACCGACCAATGAAACAATCGGAATACTGCCCATGTTTGCCGATTCAGCCGATATGTTTGTTAGCCACTGAATAATCTGTTCTTTCTCTTTCTCTCGCCCAACAAATATGGTTGTACATAACGTTGAGCCTGTCTGGCGGTCATTGTCAGCCAACTGCATTTGGTGCTGACTGCTGGAAGCTGTTCCTGCGAGGATGAGGAAATTGGCAACACCTTCGGCAACCTTGTCTAATCTATCCACAGATTTCACCAGTCTGTCGAGAGTCTTGTTCAAAATACCGGCTTGCTTAACGGATCTGACAAACTTATGCTTCATCCTACCAAAACAAGAGCAGCGGTCACTAACCTTGCGCTCTTTAGCCTTCTTCTCGAGTACGAGGTACTCTAGCTCATCGATGGAATCCTCAGCCTCCTCGACGGCGTCCCTGAGCTGCCACAGCCACTCATCCAGTGCGCTGCTCTGCTCCCTGATGCGTTGCGGCTGGACGACATCAAACACCGACTGGATCTGTGGCATGGCCAGCCGGAGCCGATTCTTCACCTCCTCCATGCCTTCAGATTTGCGATACTCGTCGAGGTAGTTGAAAGCCTTTGTGACCAAGAAGCTGATGGCAGCAGTTGCGACCGACTTGCCGGCGAACACAAGTACGGCGGCCATGTGCCTGAACCGCGGGGGAGGGGCGGAGGGGGGGATTTGGCCGAAGAATGCGGCAGCAATGGAGTCAACGAGTGGTCATTGTAGCAGCACATAAACTGGTTGCTTGTCGGACGACTTCGTGCTCTATAATTTCGCGAGGACAGCTTCAAATGAGCGATACAAGCACCAGAAAGGGACTGCACTGCGTCATTTGTTTATTCATTTGACATTTTGAGAGAAAGCATTTTTTATCTGTTAGAGGTAGGCCACTTGCATTGCATATTTTTATCTGTTTCTGAATTCTTTGACAAGTTATAGATACTAGTCGTCAACCCGTGCGTCCACACGGGCTAGTCTATTTAACCAAATCATTGAAATTCTATTTGTATTGAATATTTGTTTAAAAGATAAATTCAGATATAAGCACAATGCAATTTTAAATAATTCAACTGCTAACATGCAACAACAACGCACATCGGTAACCCTTTGATAGAAATTGTACAGTTTATCAAAATAATGATGTTTTCCAATTATATTACATTAAAATTGGTTGATATATCTTTATCGGACTATTTATAGGTAACTAAAACATAATACTACCTCGGTCTGGCTTTACTGTTCCCCTTTATATTTTTTGCCCAATATGTTGTACATAACATAACTTATATTGTCGGATTCATATGCAAAAGTGGTTTTCAATGATACTATTTTTATGGTATATAAGAAAGTTCATGAATATATCAAAAGTTTTGCCATAAAAATACTAAGGGCACTAATAAACCGGGATGGAGGTACTACACGACAACATTGCAATATTAGCCTTCCTTTGAATAAGTCTCTATACTAACTATAATTCTCTAGTGATCCTGTCTTATACATTCAAAAAACAATTTAGTTCGCAATGTACTTACGTTGTGTTACAGGTGATCGTCCACGCAGGCACGTGGACTGGCTCACTTGGGATGAGGTCCTTGCGGAGGTGCGTCAACGTCTTCTCCAAGCGCAGCAGCTGTCCAAGAAGTACTATGACACCCATCATCGAGATGCAGAGTTTGTCGTAGGTGATTGGGTGTGGCTGCGCCTTCTCCACGATACCACTCAGTCTCTTGACCCGCGCGCCAAGCGCAAGCTCGGGCCGCGTTACGCCGGGCCGTTTCCGGTGATCGAGCGCGTCGGCAACGTCACCTACCCGCTACAGTTGCCACCGGGCGCCTGTATCCATGATGTCTTTCATGTGGGGCTGCTAAAGCCTTTCCACGGCAAACCACCGGCATCTTTGCCGGTCCTGCCGCCAGCTGCCAACGGTCGACTAATTCCAGGTCCCCGGAAGGTGTTCAGGGCTCAGCTGAGCCATGGAGTTTGGCACCTTCTGATTTAGTGGCAAGGCCTTCCTAAGGAGGACACCACTTGGGAGCAGCTCGAGGAGTTCCGCCAGCAGTTTCCAGACTTCCTCGAGCTGTTTGCACAGGCGGGGCTACTTATAGCCGCCGCCGGCCCAACTGTAATTAGGGGCTTAGCCCAGTTATCGTAGTTAGGGTCTTAGCCCAGTTATCATATGTGAGATTATATATACTCATGTAAAGACCTATTGTGAGATTAAGAAGAAGCAAACTTATTTGCTCTGCTTTTGCCGGGAAACCCTAAACAACAAAAATGACAAAATTGGGGTGTGTAAAAAAGTTCTCTATGACAAATTTTCCGTCGGTGTGTTTCCCTTACATTAGTACCATGGATTTTATTTTGCTTATGCCAAGTTTAATTGTAAAAATTGAAAACCATTACTCAAGTTTACATTATATGAAAAGAAAAAACTACATTATTTTTTAAAACACGAATAATGTCAAGGCCCAATCACATGCATTTTTAAAAAAATATCTTGCCCAGTATACTCTTGTGGGGGGAAAAGAACATTATTTCCACATCTTCTACTGATATATAGCAGCCACACAAGACAATAATATATCACTCGTTCCATCGAAGTGTAACCTACACTCTATGGTCCGTGTAGTAACTGATGTTCTAGCATATAAGCTATATTGCTAGATCAAATCATACTGTTATTGAGAGAAAGCATCTGCCTGAGAACAAAGATAGCCACCAAAATGGTGAGAATCAGTCTATTGTGCCCAAGTAAAGAATTAAAATATTTAATATTGTTGTAAAATAGGTAGCCACCATGCTTTTGTATGACCGGTTTGATTAATTTATCTGTCCGGTTTTGTAATACATTATGATCAGTGTGGTATTGTAATACATTATATGACCAAGTTCTACAATACATTATGCAACCACCATGCTTTTGTATGACCGGTTTGATTAATTTATATATCAGCTGAAAGAAAAATATATCAAAAATAGCCAATGGCGGTTAAGGCAAACTTCTAACTTCTTATATCAATGGGTATTAACACATTTTACCGTAACTTGTTTTTCTTGCTAGTATTAAACAACTAAGTTATGTTAATTTCATTGCAAGTATGTATGAATTTCATGCAAACTTCCTTATTTTATTTCTATCCTAAATAATACTTTTGTAATATCATAGAATTCACCTTATACCATGTATGACTGGTAGTGCATTACATTTGTTAATTTTTTTTATTTGAGCAAGAAATTAGAATTGTCCATATTAATTTGAATAATAATTACAATTCCAACAAATTATATTTTGTGAAGTAAGTGGTGTATGCATGAAATTCATTATTCCGAAGGTGAAAATAAAGATCGGAAAGTTTAAAACCTAGTGGAGTCATGTCTTATACACCAACAATTTTTTCCTAGACAGATGAGAAATCTCAATGAACAGCACTCGCAAGATATATATGAATCTCATGGGGCAACATCTTACATCGTACACTTAGAAGATTTGATTGGAATAAAAGTGTACTATCATCCGACATCTACGAAGGCGAATCAAAGTGCCAACACCTGTCTTTTCTTGTTGGCAGATCCTTGATAATTCATCTTTTTTTGTTTGTAGCTCAACATTGATATTCAATCTACATAAAGAGCAAAACTTCCATATAAGGCATGCAGTCTGTATAACTTGTGAACCTTTGCATTACGAAAGATACTATATTAGTTTCCCTTAGAATCCAAATCCGAAGAACATATAACAACAGAACTGTATCTACGTGCATGAAAATTTACTATCAGATTCAACACAATAGGATATTTCTCCAAGAAATTTTAGCTTCTAGACCAAAACACATGGAGTTTTTGCAATAAAGCCCCTGACGTTTTGTGTATTCAACCCGCAGTCCATTTTTAAGTGAAAAAACGTTTCGTTTTAGAATTTTGCGTTATAAACCCTGCAGTTTTTTGTATTCACCTCACGTTTGTCCTCCTCTGTCCAAACTGCTGCTACTCGTCCTCCTCTGCCCAAACTGCTGCTGCTCGATGCCACGCAAAGCAGCAAGGGAGGCCGACGGGATTGGGGGCGTGGGGCTCCAGTGGGGGGAGGGATAGGGGCGCACGAGGAGAGGGCCAGACAGGCGAGGTAGGAGGCCGCGGATCTGGCTGCTCCGGCATGGATCCGGCGACGCGGCGGATGGATCGAGGCGGAGGAGCACGAGGCCGGCGGCGAGGTGACTGGAGATTGCGAGCGGGGTGTTGCGGGGCTTGTCCATGGAGAAAATTGAGGGAGAAGAAGAAGAGGGAAAATTCGAGTTAGAGGAGGAAGAGGGGCGGCAGTTGGCTGGCCTGCTTCAAACGGGAAGGACCAGGGTGGTGGTCGAGCTTGGGGAGCGGGGAGTCATGGTGGTGGTGGATCTTGGGGAGCGGAACACAGCAAGTACCTTTGACTGATTTCAGAGCATCAAATGACTGAATCTGGTTGCCTTCAGAAATCATTGCATGTTCTTCTGTAATGTGGATGTCTTCTGAAGGTTGAGCGGTTGCACATGACTGAATTTGATCACCAGAGTTAGGTGCCACTTGCTGTTCTGCAATGTCGATGTCGTCTGATTGCAGAAGACTAAGAAGAGTGCATGGATCAGCTTCTGTTGGTGACTGAAGAAGATCATTATCACCACTTGTTGCATGTTCTTCTGGGATGTCAACTTCAGATGCTGAAGGGTCGGTACGCGGCTTGGCTTGGGTCGATGAGAGAACCTCCAGATCATCATCAGAAGCTGCAGCTTCTCCTTATGAAACATCAACCATCTCTGAAGGAGTCTAGGCATACACACTTTCTAATGAAAAGGCATCCCCGAGAGCATGCATAACCATACAAATGGTGGTGTTAGCTCTAATTAAAATTTGATTACAGGTTGTGCATAACTGGATTGTAGGGGCGGTTTAAAAGCTTGCAACCGGCTCATTATCCCTCAGTCCGGTGTTGTTTACTCATTAACGAAGCACGACCCGCAAGTTGAACAATGTATGTATTTCTCTGGATAAAAAATCAATGCATATATGTTTTAAAGATAGTCTACTTGAAAGAACTTCATGTGAGGGATATTTGACAATACTTACTGTATTTTAAATAAACCATAGTGATTAGATTATAAGTGCGAGAGTGTGATGAATTTTGATCCCGTTACAACACACGTGCCATTTTACTCATTAGCCATAAGCTTCCATACATGCTTGTGCTGATCAATCCATTCCTCTAAAAACATGATACCCTCTTTCACATGCTTCATATAAGCTATGCACATGCCATCTTGCCAAGTACTGATAACATGTTTCATTTAAGATATCATCTGAGATTTGCATAATCGTTTTGAAAATGGACAGGGGATCATCGACACCGGCCTTGGGCAATGGTGAACCGATAAAGAAGACAACTCAGATAGGGTGGTGCAGGACATCCACACCGGTCATGACCAGCGTCAGAGGATGGGTCGTTGGGATGGAAGGAGGAAGGCAAAGAAGAGGAAGAGGATGGATCACAAAATTTTATCACCGATAAAAAACAGGGGGTCGATGCATAGTTGCTCTCACAATATGCACTAAAGAAAAGGAAAAAGATTATCTTCCACTGGCCGATCCGCGCGATCCATCCGCCGTCCGTTCGTCCGTTGAATCTCGAAACTCAATCGGTGTTTCAGAAACTGGGCACGTGTTTCACGAAACTACATAGTCCGTACTTTCGCCTTCACCTCGGCCCCGACGACCTCTCCGCCGCCGGCCTGCTACGGCACCGTCACGCCTCCGCCGTCAGCCCACTGCGGCCCCGACGACCTCGTCGCCGTCGGCCTGCTCTGGCCCCGCCGCCCCTCCGCGCATCAGCCTGCCCGTCGCCCTCCGCCGCCCCGCGCCACGGCCCCGCCCCGTCGGCCTGCCCCACGTCCCTCCACCGCCGCCCCGCGCCACGGCCCCGCCCCGTCGGCCTGCCCCACGTCCCTCCACCGCCGGCCTGGCCGTCGCCCTCCGCCGCCCCGCGCCACGGCCCCGCCCCGTCGGCCTGCCCCACGTCCCTCCACCGTCGCCCCGCGCCACGGCCCCGCCCCGTCGGCCTGCCCCACGTCCCTCCACCGCCGCCCCGCGCCACGGCCCCGCCCCGTCAGCCTGCCCCACGTCCCTCCACCGCCGGCCTGGCCGTCGCCCTCCGCAGTCAGGCAGCTCCGCAACTGGCCTGCAACATTTCTGCAACAGGGTCGTGGTTTCTGCAACTCAGCCATTGTTTCAGGAGTTACGTAAATTATTTTCTGCAACGCGATCGTTGTTTCAAGATTTTTTTAAGCACGATCATTGTTTTCGCAACGCGGCTATTGTTTCTGCAACTCGACCTGTGTTTCACGAACTATTGGGTACAGGACGTAGATCGGACGGCTGCACCAATACATCCAACGACCGTTGAGGTGGCGGATGTATACTAAACATCCGCTGATGGATGTGTAGCAGCCCCCGAAAGAAAATGGTTATTTTCATGTATTTCAAAGGCAATATTGATTCGGAAGACTTCACTCGCTTACTCATCAGTTTGACTTATTTTCCTGTATTTCATCCGTAGCAACTTTTTCTGTATTTCATCCATAGCAACGCACGGGCATTGTACTAGTACGACCTAAAGAACAAAATAGCACATATATGGAAGGTGTGCAGTCAAATAGCAATCTGTGGGTGAGCATCTTCCATCGGCTCTCTAATTTTCTTTATTTGATCTCGTATCCTACGCATGTAGCCTAGGTGCTAGCTACGATCAAACACAAGTGGGATTGAAGTGTCACAGAAGCAACTCCACCTCCTCATGAGCACCTAGCATGCAAGCTCGAGTCTATGGCCATAACTACCGGCTGAGGAGAAAATAGAGATGAGACAGTAACACGGCACACGAACACACGGTATAGGTGACCGCACACGAACAGTTGTGGTAGGAAGAGAAGTCCCCGTTTGCCTCATGATCCATCACACGCCGGTCTCTATGTCACGTGAATGAACGATGGTGATGGCACCAGCTTCTCCCAACACGGCCTTCAGCGCCTGAGATGCCTTTCACGGTGCACGGGGTGCGATGCAAGCAAATCCACCTCATCACCTTAATATTGTCTTCGTTCTGCTCTTGGTCCATGGCATTCCCTGAGATTACAATCTCCGTCGTCTAATTTTGCAGAACCTGTGTAGGCGACCAATTATATAATCAGTCTCCTATGTTCATCATTTGCATCTCCATCCCGCTTCTCCCTAAATAAAAGCTACATCAAAGGGCTGGTGGCACCGTCAGCAGATTGATTAAAAGAATCAGGAATATCTGGTGAGAAACGAATAAATTAAGAACCAAAAGAAAAACTGCATGGTAATATACGCCAGCGTTGTTTGCCTCTTACCGTTGCCAATCCTTCTCTGTACAACCGATAGCAGAAGAGCAGGATGGTCGGTCGAGCATGCGGATGGCACCCAAAAGCAGGCATGACGGCAGCATCAGAAAGGCAATCCGGCAGCCCCGCTCGGCCTTTTCTTTAGGCGACGTCCAATCCATGGAGATTATAGTTTTATTTCACGTGATGGAGATTCTATTTTAAGAGATGTTGATCTGTTGAGAATAAAGGACGTGAAGACACCAGCCTCGATGGGACTTCTTATTTCAAGATGCTAACTGGCCTATTAAGATAAAATACATGCATGCAAATTTGATTGAAAAAATAGGATGCGTCCAAGCAAATAACTTGATGGCGAGCTTAAAAAAACTGATGTCATGGCCCTAAAGAAAACTGATGGCATAGGTGGGTAATTTTTCAACTATCTAATCTACACCATTATAACTTGGACCCACCAGATTAACGGCTCATATTTACTAATTAACGTGGTAATTTCTAGGGAGTCTCTAATTAATATAAGTATAGATTACATTTGTTTTTTGGAAAGTGGCACGTTAGTTACATTCCTATTATTTTTTCTATCCGTCACCCACCTGCCTACTAGAACTAGGAGGATATTCTTATGGGGTGATGATGGTGATGACAAGAAACTGCATTGATATGCTTCGAGGAAACTATTTGCCACAAAGAAAATTGGAAGTATGGGTTCCTGATTTGCATCCTCTCAGCCCTCATATGCTTGCTAAATAGGGGTGGCGGTTGATCACTTTTCTTAATTCTTGACTAGTAAGAGCATCTACAACCGGGCATCTCAAACCCCTTATACATCTGGATGGATGGTCCGTCATGGACCGGTTAAAGAAAACCCAATTTAATTGGGCATCTCAAACCCCCTCATACATCTGAATGGACGGTCCATTATTGACCAGTCAAAAAACCCGACTTAAACGCGTATCTCAAACCGGCATCAAGCGTTCAGGCTGACTGGCACCGCTCATACCCAGCCTAAATATGGGGCGGATATGAGAAGCCCCGGACCAGAACCCACATATATCCGTCCCCATCCTCTTCTTGAACCAAAAACTAGCCACTTCACTCCACTCCTCTCCACTCCATTCTGTCATCCATACTCCCATCCAGCGATCTCCGACCCTTTTTGGCATGGCGGGAAGCGGATCCAAGTCCTACACCTCGAGATCCGTCGACCCCGAGCTCACCCCATGCGGCCCCGAGGAGGAGATGACCGTCCGGCTTATGCTCCGCCCCTCACGAGAGGAGGCCGCCCGACGACATCATTCGGACTCCTCCTGTTGGGAATCAATTGTGTCTGCCGAAATGGTGCATGGATCCACTGTGATGTGTGGCGTCGCTGCCACACTAGAGGCAGTGCGGTCCGTCTAGCGTGCGAATAGGGTGGCGGACTCACAACTGACGAGTCCAATTTACGTGATGACTTTCCCATATATTTTGTGCCTACAAGGTGGGCTTTGTTAAATTTTACCGCGTTCGCGCACTTTTATTGTTGATAATCCCTTAGGTAACATCTTTTGGAGTATTATTCATTTAATGGAGAAAATACCGAAGAATGATGGTGGAATCACGTATTTAATGTGATAATCACTTCTCATTAAAAGATCGAGCAAAAAGGATAAGAGAACGAGCATTGTCGTGGTTCCAGAGAAAATGACAACGTTCCATACGACCATGAGCGCTTGTATGAGCGGTTGTATGGCACGTTGCCGTCTCGGAGAGATCAGCTATTTCCACCGCATCAAAGCGAATGGTGAAACAGACACATAGAGACACCAGAAACTCGTCCAGAAGGCAGAACCCTTGCCTCCGGAGCCCATCCGAAGGGAGGATCAACCAGGAGAAGAAGGGTATTCCTCTCACCGCGAGTAGGGGGACAACATCATCACCACCATCTTCGTCATCATCATCCGCATCCATATCATCTACAACATTAAGAACCCTGGTGGATCCTTCGGTATATCATTTGAATCATCCATCCATGTATTTCATTACCGTTATCATGATGTTTGTTGTTCCCATGAGTGAGTAGACCCCTAGTTCTCGAGGATATGGATGAACCTTGGTATGTGTAGGATCTGAAACTTTTATTGTTGATATGAGATTCTCTATTGAATTCTTAGTTTAATAACTTCGTGAATGTTGTGAACGGGGGCCACTCAACATTTGTGTCTTAGTTGGCCACGACGTATATCACTGTCGTTGCATACGTCTAGGTTGTGAAGGTAATTCGAGGTGACGGTAAAAGTCTACTGTTCCTAACCTTTACAAGTGATAGGGGATTTACGGAGAACCCTGAGTGGAGGTCGCGTCCATGGGAAACCCTTGATTATCATGAGTTGTAACCCACATGGGGAGATTATGTTGGTGGCATGCATGGCATGAAGTCTACCACGAGTATAACGTGTTCTTTACCCGGCTCCGCCTAGCATAATCGTCAACAGTGGCTCAAGTATCCGACCTATACTATGCTAATGCACACTAGTACTAGAAACATACCAATGGGGATTTGACACTCCTTGAGAACGCCTTTTTATTCTTTTGTTTCGCAATCATTACAATTCCTGTATTTATTTACTTTTATGTTGTTTAGTTACACCTTACTATTTTATCCAATCCTTATTTAAAGTTACATAATTCTATACAAGAGGCAAAAGTTTGGTTCTTGTGCTCCTTGTGGGATCAATATCCTTACTTCGAAAAGGATACAACTAAACCATGTGCACTTGCAGGCTATCAAGACTATTCTGGCGCCGTTGCCGGGGATCTTAGCGCTTTTGGGCCTTGCCACGAAATTTGAATAATTTGTGATCTAACGGTTTTACAAATTGAAAGCAGCCATGGTCCTTTAATAAAAAAAATTATCAGGTCAGTGCTGAGTTAGTGTGAGGACCGTCTCAAGGAGAGAACTTCATAAAAAATGGTACTAACTTACCTGGTAAAGTATATCAGATAAATCCTAGGTTAATTGCTATGATAAAGCAAAATATATTCCGAGGTGATGCAATTGAATGCCCTTCTGAGCATATTGAAATTTTTAATCTTGCATGTGGAACCTTTTAGTTGGATGATTTAACTAATAAGGAGATCAAATCAAAAATATTCCCTTATTCTCTCGAGGGAGGAGCTACAAGGTGGTTAAGATGCTAAGACATAAATACACTGAGTAACTGGCCAAAATTACTAGCTACATTCTCTTCTTATTATTTTTCCTCAATTGGAGCTATATAAAATTAGAAGGAAATAGCGGCTTTGGACAGTGAGAAGGCAAGAAGCTAGAAGATGCATATATAAGGTATAGTGAAATACTTTGTAACATCCCAAATTTTGGAATGTTAATATAATTATTAGATTGATTGTTTGTTTATTTGAGTGATTGAAACTTGGGTGAAGTTTTGGAACTTAAAAAAAACTTTTGAATGAGATAGAATAAAATGACTTTCCCCTTTTCCTGTTAATTCAAATTCATTTATTTAAATTCAATGAGAGGAGATAGCATGACTTCTTCAACTACAAAGAATTTGAACCAAGGTGGCACTTGAATTTCCTTTCGATTTTTCCTTTGCATTTTGTTTTCTTCTTCACTCACGGAATGTCGAGAACAATACTTTGTCAAACAAGAGAAAAAGAGAGAAGAAACATGACCCTCCAAACCCGGGGATATTCTTTGAAATATTTGAGCCATGACACCCAAGATTTATTTGAGTAATTATTTGCAAAAAGAAATAAAGCATTTAGGGGATTTTCTGAAAAAAACATTTTTTGAAGTTTTTATTTTGGCCGTGGAAAAATGTCTATCATTTAGATTTTATTTTTCTGATAATTTTAGTATATAGAAACTCTATATTCCGAATTTATTTGGTTTCCATTTTATCATTTACTTTCCGGTTTTTGAAAATAGGAAAGAGATATCTTTTAATTGGAAATAGATCGGTGGCCCATTAACACTCTCCAAATCTGGTCCAAGAGGATCATCTTCCTCCTCACGTTCTCCTTCCTCACGTCACAGGAAACTTCCATAGCCATGGTGAGAGGAATCTCCACCTTCTCGATCTCCTTGCTCCTTCCTTCTCCGAGCACCCCGAGCCCCTATAAATACTCCCCTCAACCTCCTCTCCCCATTTTCCCCGTAGCCCAGCCCCTCCCCTCGTCGGAACGCAGCCCCCACCTCGCCGGAGTTCGCCTCCAACAAGAACTCGCCGGAGCTCTTGCTGCTCCCTCCCGTCGCCCCACGCCCCGCCGACGCCACCAACCTTCGGCCCGAGCCCTCCTCCATCGCGTGGACCCCTCCACCGCCTCAGCCGGCCACCGGAGCAACTTTCCGCCGTCTTCTCCAACTCCGGCGACTAACTCCGGTGAGATTCACGAAATCCCGTATTGCAGTTTTTTCAGAAAATTGCAATCTTAGAAAATTCATATCTATTAGTCTATTACTCCGAATTAGGTGATTCTTTTTGCGTTGGACCACAAATTTTATGTAGTTTCTGTAGATATATAATTTGTCTATGTTTGGATTTATAAAATTTGAATTAGATCAGATTTGATTGAAATCTTGTTTTGCTTATACCGAGAGTTTAAAAATAGCTTTTAAATTAATTATTTTTGCTACTGTTTTCTAGTGATCATATCTTTCAGTAGTTTAAGTTTCAATTTTTTTAAATAATTTTACTTGGGGTTTTTACCAAAACAGATTCTATTTTAGTTATTTTAGGATTATGGCTATTTCTTTTTCTATAATTGTTTTTAAATTATTTTCTTTTATATTTCAGAAAGTTTATATTTTGTTTCTGTTAGTTAACAGTAGGTTTTCAACAAATTTTTATTTGTTATCATGAAATCAATTCTAGTTCTCTAATAACTTGCAATAGATTTCTCTACTGTTTCAACTCCCATTTGAAAATACTTTCAAAATAGTTTTATGTAAAATACTTTATTTTATCTTGGTTAAATTTATATCTTAGTTCTCTGTTATTTAATGTTTTATTTCCAGTTAGAACAAAAAAAACTATTTAGTGTTTGATGTAGTAGAAGACTCCTAATTTTAGTTGAAGTTTCTTTCGGATTCTTATTCGCTCTCTCTTTTGTTTTGATTGCTAGAATGATTGCTAGTATGAGTGCTTACGTGAATGATATGATTGTTATATAGATTTCATCGGAGAGTGATGAGTAGTCTATCAAGTTATTCTTTGAAAACGAAAATTCTTCTTCGTCAACATCACCAAGCAAGTCATTTGATCATGCATCACCTATGTTTTATGCATCGTAGTTTTACCATCCTATGCCCAATTGCATGCTGAGTAGGTACTTGGAAATTATGGTTACATATTATAGTATCATGTGGTAGGCACCCAACAACCCCGTTACTAGGCCCGGGACGACAAATTTCATATTGCTATGCTTGAGTAGACGGGATTCTGGTTGAGAGTTTATCACGAGTGATGTGAGAATAATTTAATAACCAAGACCGGTTAAGTCAAGACTTTTCAAGACCTCGTGATGCAATGCAACTCTGGGTGAAGGACGGTTGATCGGCTCCCTGGAGAAACCAGTGGATGACCCGGGATGCTGGAGACGTGCCATGACATCTTGCGGATAGCTTCACCCACGCTCAAAGAGACGGACGGATATTTTCAAGATCCAAGGCTTACCTGCACAACCACAAGTCATTATGGGCTCTGGCTTGGTTGGACAATGCCGCGACTCTGGACAGGCGGTGCCAGCAGATGTAGAAGAACGGTAGGATTTGGATGGGCACCGACAGGGATTCAGAGGGACCCGTTGAAAGACCATGTTTTGATCATCCGGTCTTCAAACACCCTGAAGTGCGAGAACATACATGGAGGCGATCAAATCTTGTGGGGAACGTGTGCAAAACTCTGCAGAGTACTCAAACCTAATCGATTAGCCGTGTCCATGGTCATGGACAACTTGAGCCAAAGGAACTGAAGTTATCTGGAATTCTCAACACCATCTATATATATAAATTGATGTGGGTAATATTGATAACTTGGGTATGAGAACTGGTTGGCGGAACCATCTCATTAACAACCAACATCGTAGTAATATTTTGCTTTAGCCCCTCTTGTTGTAGGAGAAAATTTGCTTTACGCTAAAACTTACAACACCACCTGCCATATATGCATATAGTATAGATGATATTTTACCCCCTCTCATATGTGACTTGCCGGCATATTCAATATGCTGACCTACACGGCTGCAACGTCTTATGTTGCAGATATTTTTCTTCGACGAGTAAGAGTACGATTCAGGGTTACGATCTACACTCAACTTGTCGTTGGTGTTTATTGGGACTCCACTCCCTTGACTGTTTCCGCTGAGATATTTAAGGTATATATCAATTTTACGCTATTTCCATGTGATTGCACTTTGATATATACATTGATGTACTGTGTGTGCTAGCATACTGATCCAGGGATGGCACAGATACACAGAGGCTTGACTCGTTTTGAGTCGGGTCGCTACATACTTCTTGCATTCCCTAAACATAAGTATACTGACTATTTATGATGGGATTAACTCACAAAGTATAGAAGTTTTAGATCTTGCCCCTAAAGATTCTTTTCTAGGAACCAAGATATCATATGCTTGTAGTTTACTTGACATGATGAGGTACAATGCTGAGAATTGGTACCTCTATTCGAAGAAAAAGAGCAAAGTTCATCATGTTTTTGATAGCATTAAATATTTTCTTTGAACTTCAAAAGTAAAAGATTTACTTCATGAGCTTAACATTGGAACTGACCCCGTGTTGTATGGTTTGAAACAATTTTCTAAGTTTTTGAATATACTAGAGAAGAAGTACTTTAAATTCAGCAGGGAGTCTAAGACTATTCATATGGTCGAGGCTATAAAGACTACTCCACCTGAAAGATGAAGAGAAACTCATTGGAAGCCAAATGGTAAAAAGCCATAAGGAATACCCTCTGAAACGGGGGAGAGGAATGACAGCGTAGAACGATGCGAGACTCCACCCTACGTTAATATAATTAAAGAACTTGCTACGCCTATGTCGGTGGTGAATAAATAAGTCAACATAGATAAATCCACCACCTCTTATCTTAAAGGGTGTACCTAAGGTTAAAATGCAGGTAAGAAAATTTTATCACGTTCATTTGGATGCAAGTCAGATTTTGGGTTGTGTGATCTTGGTTTACGAGTTAATATATTCCTTATAGTCTATATGCTAAAATTTATGATGGGATTTCTCCTTGCATTCTTGAACCTACTAATGTTATCATTAAGCTTGCAAATAAGGCCGACAAGAAACCTTATGGCATTCTTAAGGATATCAATATTATAATAGGCTCTCTCATTTATCCCATTGATATTTATATACTAATGATCTCTGAGGATAAAAGGTTTTCATATTGTTTTCGGGGGCACATTTCATAATGTTCCGGGAGCCTATATCAAGAAGAAGTCTATATCTATGAAATGGGGAGAAGAAATGATATAATTCACATATTCTTCTAAGTTAAGCAAGCCATTTGAGGAGGAAGCTCAAGATACCGAGGAGCAGGAATTAAATCAATTAATTAGCTACAATCCACCTCCAAATGCGAGAATATGAAGCTGAATGGGTATTGGTGAGTCCAGGGTCCTTATTCAAATATGAAGAGAAAGAGGGGATTGCCATGATAATGGATGCTACACCTATAGTTAAGCACAACTTCTCCCTAAGGTGGTTTTGGTAATTAATAACAACATATGTGTCATTGAACTAATGATCTTATCTAAGTATATTTCAGAAAAGGTAAAATATGCATTGGCTAAGTATTGCGAGGAGAACCCTTGGATACAAGGAAAGGAATAGGATTGGCCAAGCTTCAAGCTACAAGACTCTACATTTTATATATGTGAGCAATACTACAGGGAGAAGTTGAGCAACAAATTCATCATAGATATTACCTTTTTTTGGTGTCTATAGGGAAATGGATGAGTATTTTTGGTGTCTATCTCTAAGCACTTGAGCAACAAATTCATCATAGATACCTCACCCCCTTTTAATAGTATTAGCTTTCCTATGGACTCTACATTTGAGTCCATAGGAAAGCTAATACTATTAAAAGGGGGTGAGGTATCTATGATGAATTTGTTGCTAAAGTGCTTAGAGAGAGACACCAAAAATACTCATCCATTCTCCCACAAAAGTTCTGTGTCCAAAGCCTATATAGCAAAATCGGTGCCACCAAGATTTTCCAGTCAGCCACACCAATTTTCCAACAAACAGAACCTTTGTGACACCCTAGAGTCTCGGCACCACCAACATTCCTCTCGGTGCCATCGAAGCGAGCGACCAAGTTTCTCGTATGTCGTTTTCAAGAATCATAAATTGAGAGTCTTGGAATCGGTCTCACCGAGATTTGGAAACTACCCTAGGTCACCCATATCGGTACCACCGAGATTCCTATATCGGTCTCACCGAGAATACAAAAGTTTCCACATTTTGTGCAAGTCGGTGCCATGGAGATTCACTTTGGTTTCATCGTGTTGGGCAATAATGTGGTAATGGTTGGATTTCTAGAGATGCCTTGCCTATATATACCCATCCACCACATCTCATTCACAGAGCAAGCACTCAAAACACACATACACTCGCAATATCCATTTTTCTCAGAGAGATCCACCTACTCATGTGCTGAGATCAAGATATTCCAATCCATCCATTTGAAACTTGATCTCTAGCCTCCCCAAGTTGCTTCCTGACACGTCTCCAATGTATCTATAATTTTTGTTTGCTCTATGTTGTTACATTATTATTCTTGGATGTTTTACAATCAATTTATAGCAACTTAACATCATTTTTTGGGACTAACCTATTGCCATAGTGCCCTGTGCCAGTTGTTGTTTTGCTTGTTTTTTTACTTCGCAGAAAATCAATATCAAATGGAGTCCAAATGTCACGAAACTTTTTGGAGATATTTTTCTGCCCACAAGACATCCAGAGGACCAAAGAAGCCAACTAGAGGAGGCCCAGGGTGTCCACTAGGCACCAAGGCACGCCTTCCCCCCTAGAGCGGCATGGTACCTAGTGGGCACCTCGGGGCTCATCTTGGCGTGATTCCAAAGACAAAAATTCCTATATATAGAGAAACCTCCATAAATAACCCGAGATGAGAAGTTCATTTGCCGCATGCCTCTATATCCACGAAAAAACAATCGAGAGCATGTTTAGGCACCCTGCGGGAGGGGGACAACTTCTCCCGTGGCCATCTTCATCGTCTCGACGGAGGCCGTGACGAGGAGGGAGTAGTCCACCCTTGGGGCTTAGGGTTTGTACCAGCATCTATGTGTTTAATCTCTCTCTCTCTCTCTCTCTCGTGTTCTTGAGATGTCATGATATTGATATATCACGGGCCTTGTTAATATAGTTGGATCATATGGTGTTTGTGCCATGCTATTGTTGTGATGAATTGAATTTTTCACTTTAAGATCTCATTATGTTGGATTGAATATTCAGGTTTGAGAGTACATGATGTTTGTATTTCATGCGGATACCCGTAGTGACGTTGGGGTATTCATGTGATTCAGTTGATATATGTTATGGCATCAACTTGCGGATTCCGGTGAGCTTGGGGATCTATGCATAGGGGCTGATTGCACGTTTTCATACTATGTTCTCCGATAAAAATCTTGGGATGCTCCTTGATGTTCTTTGTGTTGGATTGAATATGAAAATTCTGAAATTGTTTGATGCATGTCGTATAATTAGCCCACGGATACTTGAGGTGATATTGGAGTATCTAGCTGACCTTAGGGTTGATTGATATGTATAGATGGTGCTATTTTAGTATGAACTCTTGGATTGATTCATCGGAAAGGATAACTTGTTATTTTAGTACGAACTCTTGGAAATATTGATCAGAAAGAGTAACTTTGAGGTGGTTTCGTACCCTACAAACAATTTATTCTTATGTTCTCTGCTAGATAGGAACTTTGGAGTGATTCTTTATCGCCTGTTGAGGGATTGTTATGTGATCCAATTATATTAACGTTGTCAAGAGATTGCACTAGCGAAAGTATGGACCCTAGGCCTTATTACCAAGCATTTATAGAACGTTGTGCTTGCTGTTTTACACTTTCTACCTTATTGTTTTTATATTTTCAGATTACAAAAAATTATATATACTATCATTACTACACTTGTATCACCATCTCTTTGCCGAACTAGTGCACCTATACAAATTACCATTGTATTTGTTGTGTTGGGGACAAAAGAGACTTTTCATTATTTGGTTGCAGGGTTGTTTGAGAGAGACCATCTTCATCCTACGCCTCCCACGGATTGATAAGTCTTAGGTCATCCACCTGAGGGAAATTTGCTACTGTCCTACAAAACTATGCGCTTGGAGGCCCAACACGACTTTACAAGAACAAGTTGTGTAGTAGACATCACTTTCCACCCAATCAATATCTTCTACCCAAGCCAAATGTATGAGAGAGTGATTGAGTGTTGAGGAGACTCTCTTTTGAAGCACAAGAGCAAGGATTCATCGTACTACCACATCTATTACCTTTTGGACAGCGGTGCCTCCTAGATTGGTTAGGTGTCGCGTGGGAGACTCCTACTTCATGTTGTGGAGTTGAACCAAGAAGTTTGTAAGGGCAAATAGATCGCCTACTTTGTGTAGATCTACAACTAGTGAGGCTAGCTAGTCCTTCATCGATGTAAGCCATGATGGAATAGACAAGGTTGCTTCTCCGTGGACCCTTCGTGGGTTGAGACCTCTATGGACTCGTGCGGCCGTTACCCTCCGTGGGTTGAAATCTCCATCAACATGGACGTATGATAGCACAATCTATAGGAACCACGCCAAAAATCAATGTGTCAACCTTTGTGTTTGATCTTCCTATCCCTACCCTCTATTTACATGTGCATGTCATTACTTTTCACTGCTATACTCTTAGACTTGCATGTGTAGAGTGTTCTTGAATTACAACAATTGCTAAAACTTGGCCACAACTAAAACTAGGAAAAGGCTAAGTTTTTATTTGGTCAAGTAGTCAAATCACCCCCCTCTATACATACTTCAGATCCTACAAGTGGTATCAAAGCTTTGGTCTTCATTGCATTTGTTTCACAACCTAGGAGAGTATGGCGTCTAGTGACGGAAATTACCATCATAGAGGTCCATATTTTAATGGTGCAAACTTTGATAATTGGAAGCATAAGATGAAAAATGCATATTCTTGGTCATAACCCCGCCGTTTGGCCTGTTGTTTGTGTTTGTTTGCAAGGTGAATTCTTTGGCGATGGAAAAGAATCAGATCATGATGCGACTATGAAATAATTGAAAATGTTGCAATACAACGCTCAATATTTCGACATTCTATTCAACTGTCTATGCCCCGAAGATTTCAACAAGATCAATCGTTTTAAGAATACCAACAAAATTTGGGACACTTTGATTGATATATATGCATGAAGGTACCGAATCTGTCAGGGAATCTAGGTTGGATGTGCTACAAAGTTAGCTTGACAAGTTCAAGATGAAGGATGGTGAAGGAGTCGTTGAGATGTACTCTAGGCTTTCTCTCATCACAAATGAAATTGCTAGCTTGGGAAGCGAAGAGATGGCCAACAAATTCATCATCAAGAAGATACTTAGAGCCTTGGATCGAAAGTACAACACCGTGTGCACACTGATGGAAATGATGCCAAACTACAAGAATGTCAAGCCAACATAAGTCATTGGAATATTGTCGCTCATGAAATGTCACTCAAGGACAATGAAGAGCTACACAACAAGCCAAGCAGTGGTTACAAGCTTCAAGTGACGCTCCCGCTACTTCAAATTACAACCTTGTAAACAATGAAGATATAAGACTCATGGTCAATAAATTCAACAAGTTCTACAAGAGTAGAGGCAAAGAGATAATCTCCAACTCAAGATATGAAGAGAAGCATTCATCTAGTCATGTCCGAAACTACTACGATTGTGGAAGGCCCGAACACTACTCCAATGAGTGCTCGCCCCCCCACCCACCACCACCACCATAGAAGAGAAGAGTCACCTAGAAGATGAAGATCAAGAGAAGAGTCACCTCGAAGTGAGAGAAGGGGTAGAGAAGATCGTTATGAACGAAGACCTTCCCGGAGAAGCAAGGAATTGATCCACTCAATAAGAAGACATCAAGCTCATGTTGGTGAATGGGTATCTAGCTCTGAGTCATACAAACAATGCGAGAGAAGCTACCACTCCAACTCCGACTATAGTGAAGATGAAGGCGTTGCCGGACATGCACTCTTATCCTCCAATTCCTATGACATATATGATTCACCAAATGAAGGGATTGGAAACTGCTTCATGACTAAAGGCCACAAGGTATCACACTCCGAGTACTTTGACTTTAATAGTGACGAGGATGACTTGCTAGGTGATGGTGACTTGTTCTTTGATAAAACTAGTGATAGTAATGAAAATGAACTTCATGATAATCATGCTAGTCAATATAAGCCGTGTGATGATGATAAGAAGGAGATTGGGCATCTAAATAAAGAATGAAACACTCTTAAGTTAGCCTATGAATCTACTCTAGAAGATCATAGAGATCTTGCAACAACTCATGAGAAGCTACGCTTCGAGAAGCTAAATTTAGAGCAAGAGCATGAGTTTGAAAATGCAATCAATGATTATCTTTGAAAGAATATTTCTTATCATCTAGTATAACGATTACTATTGTGTACTTTTGTTCCACAACTTAAACCTAAGCATACTAGTAACAAAGGCAAGAGAGTTTCTTCATCTAGTAACAACAACACTAATGTTAAATCAAATGATGTTGTTGCTAGTAGCTCTCTTGATTCCACTAATGATGCTCTTAGCCAAGTTACACTTGAGTAATAAAATGATTTATTGAAAGGAATTATACAGGGAGGTGTCTTCAAGAGTCTTGCCAGAAGTAAAAAATTCTAAGAAATTGCACCCAAGCAAGGAGGAAATCGGAAGAAACAAGGCATTAACTAGTTCAATGCCAATGAAGTTGAAGGGAAAGAAGGTCAATACCCCAACGAGAAGTTTGTTCCCCAAAAGGAGAAGTATGATCCTACTCTCCCAAGGGAATAAGTTGTCAATATGAACTTCCAGCACAAGACCATAAGGGAAAGGACAAGCTTCAAGAGGAGATTGGCTCATTTGAGGAAGAATTCTAAGCCATGGTCAAGTGGATTCCCAGGGCCACTACTAGCTGTACTTCATCAAGCGCTACCTCAACTCCAAGGATCCCCATCAAATTGATGTGGGTCCCAAAGAATAAGAACTAGAGAAGTTCTTGGCGTGTGAATCCACCAATGAAATTCACTCTTATTCATTTTGGCAAGAACTAGTTGCAATCCACTCCAACCCTATGCATTAGTTCAAGGAGTCACACATTTCCTCAAAGGTAAGCAAGGGACAAGGTAATTAATGTATCAATGGACATCATCTCATATGCACTTCATTCCATATCCATAGATATCCTTGTATTTGTTCCTTGTGTATGGGACTAACCCATGTAGGTGAGAAGAGTAAGAAACAACAAGGATTGCTCCCAACTCAAGATTATCTCCATCAACAATGAGCATCCACCACTACTAGACCTACATGAAGTCTTCTACGACAAAACCCAAGGTTAGTTTATCCCTCTTAGGGGGGATGCCACATCAAGGGGAACTTTACTCTAGGACTTGAGTTAAAGCATCTCTTAAGGTGTGAACACATTGAAAGCTTCATGTAAAAGTGGAAACCCAACTTGTGCTTAAACGATTTGTATGACCTATGATCAAGTATTCTTGCTTGGCTTCTACGTCAATATACTCATATATATATATGACTTCATCATCGCCAAAATGTTGGTAGATACTAGAGTGGTTGAGAATGTTTGGCATGTTTTATCTGACATCTCAATGTGTGAGCATGGTGGTATGCATTTGCTCATTCGAGGATATCGAGTTGTTGTTATTTGGGTTTTCCTTTTATTTGGCCATATGGATATACAAGAATGCCTAAGTATCCCTCTCTAGCTATCTATGCTTTCTCGTCTCAAATTCGATTCATGCTACATCACAAATTTGAGCAAGCACTTTAGGGTCACTGTGTATGACGAGCACTCATAGATATGTCTCGAGAAGAGCTAACTTCCAAAACCTCCCATGTGCCACTCGGTGTGACCAACTCCAAAATCTCAATCCCACCAAAGCACTAGGGTTGATTTGTTTTAAGAACCTCGGTACCACCGATTCATAAATCTTGGCCTCACCGAGTTTCTCTGTCACCTAACAATTATGAAACTCGGTGGCAACAATATTTTCAAACCCGTGTGACCGACAGAATGGGGACATAAATACCCAGCGGACCCTACCGTTGAAATTTCACTTCAACCATCGCCTCCCGCAAGCCCCTGCTTCCGTGCCTGTGTCTCCACGATGTCTCCCTTCATTTCCCATACGCCATCACCGTAAGAGTCCTCAACGTCGACCACAATCTCACCTGCCATCGCCACCATAGGAGATCTTTGCCGGCTAGGGTAAAGATCTCGCCCCTCTTGCGCTCCCTTATCCGATTCATGCGCATTAGGTTCTATTCTATATCTTGCTATAGTTTGAGATTGATCGTACCACAAAACAAAATCCTGTAGCATAGTCGAACGATGAATTTTAGGGTTAGGTCCTCGCTCTTTGTATCTTGAAGTCACCGAATGAATTGGATCGATGTCACCAATTCATGTACTAGGGTTTGTGAGAACCATCTCGGTGAGACCGAGTCTCACCTTTCAGTGCTACCAAAAAGGGTTGCCAAGTCTGTGTTGAGTGTTGACAAATGGTCAGTCTTGGAAGCTACAAGTTTTTCTTCTCGGTGGAACCAAAACACACAGAGCTGATACTTAAGACTAAAATTTTGAGTTCAAAATTTTCAAAATGTATGTGTTTTGTTATGCTCATCCATTCCTACTCTTCTATAACTATTCACAGGGTCAACTTGTTTTCTTGTCATCTTGTGAACATGTCAGGTTCTGAAGATAGCGAGAATGATTTCAGAGAGCACAACATGGATGTGGACTCAAGAACTAGTCCTGAGAAGACTGCTTCTAATCTAGGAACTCCAAGCTCTCATGATATGCCCAAGTCCAGGAAGAAGTTGAACTTAGATGAGGAGGATGTTGACTTCATTCCTGAAGAAAGCATCTCTCACAAGCAGAAGGAGAGGGTCACAGTTAAGAAAACTATGAAAAGAGAGTATGCCAGCTCAGATGTTGTGAGAGCACCACAGACTGCCAAGAAATGGATGCCACTTCCCCTTGAGAACCCTACCTCCAAGATAGCCAAGAAGCTAGGACAGAAAAGAGCTAGAAAGAGAGTTATACATGTTATTGGAAGGCCAACATCTATGTATGAAGATCTAGCAGAAGTTGCTAAGGAAGAAGAGGAAGAGGTACCTGCAAATCCACCTCCTTGCAAGAAAAAAAGCTGATGGCACATGCTATCCCAACAAAGTATACATCAAAGACAAAGTCTTCTACTCCCAAGGCCAAAATTCATGTAGCTCCTAAGCCCAAGAGGACTACAAGGGACATTCCAATAGTAGAGAAAAACAAAGGCTCTACATCCAGAGATGTTGCTATAGAAGAAGAAGAACATGATGTGTTGAGAAAACTAAGAGCCCACCTGCTAGAGCATAATGATGGTCATCCTGTTGCATAGGACATGAAGAAGAGGATAGATCAAGGCTGAGATTGTGGAGAGTAGTAGATCCCTGTGTTGTCAGGAGGAGGACAACTATCGATGGTCGCTTTCACACCAAGGAACAACATGACTTTTATGAGACTGTGCTATTGGACAAGAGTCCAGCTGTGAGCGACATGAGATATGTAGACTGGGACTACATGAAGAAACATTAGTATTACTTCCCTCATGTGAGAGAAAATTTTACGGCCATTGACATAGAGGATTTAGTTGTGAAATATATGACTGCTTGGAACGATGAGGTGGTCATGCAGTTCTACTCCACTGCAGATTTCTATCCTGATGGTAGAATTGTGTGGATGATTGAAGGTCATAAGTATGAGTCAACTATTGAGGAGTGGGCAACTATCATAGGTGCTCCAAAGGCACTTGAGAGTGACTTGAATGTTTACTCTGAGCCAAAAATGAATCACAACTCTATGGCTCAAATGTACAATCCAGTGCCCCACAAGAACCTGAAGACCCAAAAGCTTGGATACCTACTAAAAATACCATCATGCGGTACACCCTGATGCCTCAATCAGGAGATAGTAGGATTATCAAAGGGTATTCCATCAACATGCTGCACCACATTGACACTCACACCGGGATTAGAGTGATGGATCTGATTGTTGAGACTATCAAAAGGACACCTGCTGATCAAAAGAGATCCTATGGATATGCACCGTACATTCAAATGTTGATCGATTCCAAGATTGTATAGCATGCATACACTTGATCACCCATAGCGGTACCACCGAGATTCCTATATCAGACTCACCGAGAATACAAAAGTTGCCATATTTTTTGCAAGTCGGTGCCACCGAGATTCACTTCGGTTTCACTAAGTTGGGCAATAATTGGATTTATAGAGATACCTATATATATACCCATCCACCACCTCTCATTCACAGGGGAAGCACTCAAAACACACATACACTTTCCATATCCATTTTTCTAAGAGGGAGCTAACTACTCATGTGTTGAGATCAAGATATTCCAATCCGTCCATTTTAAACTTCATCTCTAGCCTCCCCAAGTTGCTTTCAACCCAATCAATCTCTTCTACCCAAGCCAAATCCATGAGAGAGTGATTAAGTGTTGAGTACACTATCTTTTGAAGCACAAGAGAAAGGAGTATCATACTACCGCATCTATTACCTTTTGGAGGGTGGTTCCTCCTAGATTGGTTAGGTGTTGCTTGGGAGCCTCCTACTTAGTGTTGTGGAGTTGAACCAAGAAGTTTGTAAGGGCAAGGAGATCGCCTACTTCGTGAAGATCTACCCCGAGTGAGGCTAGCTAGTCCTTCATAGATGCAAGCCATGATGGAATAGACAAGGTTGCTTCTCCATGGACCCTTCGTGGGTTGAGCCCTCCATGGACTGACGCGGCCATTACCCTCCATGGGTTGAAGTCTCCATCAACGTGGACGTACGATAGCACCACATATCGGAACCATGCCAAAAACGGATGTGTCAACCTTTGCGTTTGATCTTCCTATCCCTACCCCCAATTTACATGTGCATGTCATTACTTTCTGCTAATATACTCTTAGACTTGCATGTGCAGGGTGTGCTTTACATACAACAATTGCTAAAACTTGCCCACAACTAAAATATGGAAAAGGCTAAGTTTTAATTTGGTCAAGTAGTCTAATCACCCCCTCTAGACACGTCCGATCCTACAATAGTTTACCCGTGCGTGAATAAAATTTATGAACCACTCGAAAGAAAGGGATATGAGGATTTACCTCATCCCACCTTGGAACTACTACCCAAAGGGTTGAGATATGAGTTATGGATAATATGGAAACATTTCCTATTATTGTTAATGCTGACCTTTTTGGGAAAGTGAAAGAGAAGCTCTTAATGGTGTTAATAAATCATCAAAAGGCTTTGGGATATTCAATGAGCGATGTAAAGGGGATACACCCTGCTATATATTCTCATGCTATACCTATAGAATAAGGGCTAAACCGGTGATTGAAAGTTCACGGATACTTCATCCGGACACTACAAGAAAAATGCTCAATTATGACCCAAAAAATGACGGTGGTTTAATTGGTCATTGATCCATGACCAAAATTCTGAAATTAGTCATGGAAAGTCTAAGAGGGTCCAAAGCCCATAACATTATGACCTTTTGCGTCCATTAGGTCATGATACTATTGCACAAATTGGTCATTAAGTGCTACCGATTGAAAAAGAAGAAGAAAAAAGTGATAGAGGTGTGTTGTATGAGTGGAGGGTTTTGGAGCGTTGGAAGTAGGAGGAGTGGATGGCCATGATCTATTTCTGGGGAGGGATCCGTGTCCTCGCATGTGATAGGCTCTCTTTATTCAGATCGAGATGTAGATCACGTCTCTCTCTCACACACGCACCAGATCCAGAGCACCCCGGCCCCTGCCTCTTCCCGCTTCATCCCCGCCGCCGGTGCCCCCGGCCCCAAGCCTCTATTAGGATCCTTCGACGCATGCGGACGATCATACCGGTCAAATACACAAATGGTCCGAACATCTCCACATTATTGCATCATCACATGATTCTCTCAAGAGAGAGAGAGAGAGAGGATCATCATGAGACACTCACCCATCAATCAAGATGAAGATCAAGAATCAAGAAAAGAATAAGATGGGTGGAAATTCTTGAAGGAGAAGAAAGAAGGATTCCATCCATGAGATAAAGGCTGACCAAACCCAAGAAAACCCCTAGCCGGCTCGGCCCAAAGCCTAAAGAGGAGAGGAGGTGTGGTGTGGGACCGGGGTGTCATAGAGAGGAAGCCCTAACCGATGGCATCATCGCCACAGCCCTCTCCCCATCCCTGGGATCACCAACTCCTCTCCCGACCCTCCCTCCCACCGCCGCCGCCGCCGTCATGGACCCCGCCCCCGCCCCCGCCACCGCGTCGCCCGATCCGGCGCCCTGCTCCCCGGCACCGTCGTCGCCGCCCAGGAGGCGGTGGGGTTCCTCAACACGTCGGGTTTGGGGGCCGCCGGAGAGGCGGGTACAATGGTCCCTACTACCGTGTCCCAGAAGCGATGGGCATGGGGGTGTACATGCGGGGCCCGTCGGCGCCTTTAAAGCTGGCCACAGGTGACCCCCGCCTCGCCCGTCGCGGCTCCGGCAGGAACCTCCTCCCTCCGACTAGAGGCACACGTTGTGCATCCGCTGCGGGCGCCGCAAGTTCCACCTGCAGAAGAGCACCTGCTCCTCGTGCGGCTACCCCGCCGCCCGCATCCGCAACTGTAAGTCCATCCCACCCCCAGATCCCGCGGTTACTCTGCGCATATGCGATCCCGTTCCCTAAAGATAGTTGTCTTAGCTAGATGTGGTCCTTGGTATAGGTATGATCTATTTGCGAGAGACTGTGGTTGCTCAGGTTGTCGATTCAGCTGTGGTAGCCCGTTCGCTCTTGCCTTGAATCTCATGCTAGCTAGCTCTGTGGCTCAATGTGGTTGTCTTGCATGCTATGCTCTGTTACAACATGATAGAGGTTCAGCAATTGGAGCTATTGATTAGAGGGATGACTTGATTGTTTGTTCACATGTATTGTTGATCACATAATTTAAGACGTTCATCCTCTTCTGGGCAGTACACATTTGTGGCCAGCCTTTCCTGATGAAGTTTTAGTTAGTGCAGCGCAGTTAAGATTAATTGTCATGTTGCTCTTGCTGTCTTTGTATAATATAAAGCACATCTCACATTTTGTAAGTCTTATGTTTTCTACTTCATCTGATAAGTGATTCAGGCGTTATTATTGAAAGGTCTGAAATTTAAGCCTAGCATTAATTTCACCCACACAAATACGAAGGCATTACTCTCCATCCCGCATACATTAACTATGATCCACCAAAAAACTGAATATGTAAAGATGCTCTAAACCTCTTAAACTGTTTTCACGCTATTGTATGGTGCTTGCGAGACCTTGCCATCTAAGGTTGCCCCAAAATAACGGCTAGGTAACGCCTTAAACTATGTGCTTGGTGAAACTTTTAAATAGGAGAATATAGTGGAAACATTGCAATACCCGCACACTTGTTCAAAAGTGTTTTGAAGCGCTGTAACCGGATGCCAGTTACAAGTAATATAAAATAGGGAGTATTGACAATGTGTCTTGAGTATGTTATGTAGAAGGCAGTGTCCCCCCTTGGTATTTTCAGATGGTTTGTTTACCACAGGCCATCAGTTTTTGTAATTTTGTGTGCTGGTTCTCTAAAAATTATTTCATGTTATTTGTACTCAGGTGCGTAACCTAACTACTCCCTATGTCCCGTAATTCTTATCTGGACCACCACCAACCGGAGATGACGGGAACCGCAGCTGCTGAGAGAACCTGTGAAGCCGCTGGCGGCAACAAGCTAAAGGCTCCCCCTTGCGAGGTCAAATGAGAAGTACGACATCGGCAATGTCCTGGAGCAGCACAATGATCTGGACGGGAAGGAGGGTAGCAGTAGGACGAGGGGCGCAACTAAGCCGTCTTGCTCTCTTCGGTCGACCCTCCATGCCCGACGCCACAAGATCTTCTGTCTGCAGAAAGTGAATTACTTGCTCATCTATTTATTCTTTTGAAATTGTAGCTGAATTTTGTCAAACTTAGAGCAGGATTTTGCAGCAAGAGATATCTCTGACAACCACTGTGCAATCATCTCAACGATGAAAATTTAGAGTAAGATTTTGTCAAACTGAATCTTTCTCAACAGATTTAGTTATTTTGCTAAAAAATCAGTTTTGTATCCTCCTCTGAATATAAAGTGTACTGCTTATTGCAAGAAAGTTTAAAATTTTAGTCTAAAAGTCAGTTAACTAAATTTTGACACAATAGTTAACTGAATTTACTGTCATCCCTATCAAATGCAGTTTATCCGTTCGTCCTGCTTCTCACTTTCTTCTATGTTTTCTAAGAAAAAATTAACTTCCTTCTGTAGTTATTCACATGATGTATGTGCCAACTTCCTTTCGCAAAATCTTGCCATTTTGACCAACATTTTGACAGACTTACTGCTAATCTAGAGCCACATGAGACTTTGTTGGGTTAGTTATTTTTCGCACCAACCAACAATGCGTAGAAATATGCTAGATTACCCAAGTCCATAGCAAAGGAGGAAGAAAGTGAAATGTGAGGCTGATCAGCTTATCCATCAGCTAGATAACCCCAAGTGCAATTGGGTTCAGGGCATGCACTTGCTTACCGATGGAAAAGGACAAATAATTGGATTGCTGTTTTCAACAATGGGTGTTGATGTTTGCATGATCAGTGTTAGTCCAAGGTAATCAAAGTACTGAATCACTCCTTTCTCGAGTATTGTCATTTAACAATAAACTGAGTTACTGTCATTTAAGAGTAAACTGAATTTAACTTGAATATGCAGTAAACTTGCTAGAGTACAAATTTATGCATTACTCCATATTTTCTGAAGTACTGTCATTTACTCCATACTCCAAATTTATGCATTATTCCTTGCTGGAGTATTTTTAAAATACTCCTAGTGTTAAAATCGTCATGTTGTATAAACTTGGCTGCTTGTTGTTCACTATATTTCTTTTCACTGATGCATTTTCCATGTTATTTTAATTTTCCATACCACATTAATTTGTTATTCAACGATGTTCTTAACTATTTACTGGTTGTAACAAAATTTCTCACTATGGAGTCCTTGCTTGACGAGAGCGTTGACAAGGAGATAGATTTGCAGATCGAAAGAGGTGGAACTCCTTTAACAGTGACGCTGAAGGTAGTTTGCAAGCTTGCCATGTCTTGTTTAATCTTCATACCAGAGAGCAGTATATATGATCGATTACTCCCTGTAATACAACATCTTTGACTTTGCAGATCTAAATGTAGGAACTAGTTATTTTGGAAGAACTAGTTATGTAGGAACAATCTATATAAGGATGTATATAGATATATATATTTATTTATTTTGTTTCATACGTACTCTGTAGTAAAATCTTTAAAGGATCTTATATTTAAAAACAGAGGAGGTTGAATATTGTTCAGATGCTTATAGTAGGCCTAATTAAGTAGCCCATTGTTTATCACATACATGCATGAACCTTTTGTTTGAGAATCATACGTGCATGGATGTTGCCCAGGTAAACAAATACGCACGGTAGAATCTGCCCACTGTTTATCATGTATGTAAGCTGTCTCGGTGGTCATGCGCTGGCTCCGCCACTGCCTACTTTCATTGTTCTTTTCTGAGCCGAATAGCTTATGCTGTGAGAGTATCATGGAAAGAATATGTAATTGTTTCTATGGTATTTGGCCTTCATGTATATTTCATACCATCAGGTTGTATCTGCGTATGCCTTATTTCTTGTGCAATAAATGCAAACATATATGCTACATTTTAATATTCTGTACCAGGTGCACGGACACTTTGCATGCATTTTTGACATCATGGTGATTAGAAGCAGAATAGACAATTATTCAGAGACGTAAAGATTAGAATAAAAAAAGATACACATGTATTTTATCTGTACCTTCATTGAGAGAAATTGTATGCTTTCTTATGTTTGATTATTTGAATTACCAAGATGATCTAAAGCACCCAGAAGAAGTAGATGACATGATGGGAGAAGGGAACAAGAAGCTTCTTTATCATTGATGTTATGTTGTGCACTTGTTGGGCCTTGAACCTTTATGTGTAGAGGAGTCGATGGATGATGTATTGTAATTCATGTGATGTGTTACTGAAATGAAATATATACAACTAATTTGCAATATCTTATTCTTGTGTACTTGTTTTTTAATTGGTCTATCCTGAGATATACATGCTTTTGGTAAAATAATGCATCAGCCTAAAGAATTTATACATTTTTAATAATAAAATAGTATTGGTGGAGGCCCATCTAGACTAGATTATTGAATTGGGTGTGAAATTTATGATGATTTCATTTCATCACTAGCAATGCCATGTCAGCACAGCCACGTCAGATCCTACGTGGCTCACACAAAAAGGTAATGACCAAACCAAAATTTTGGTCAAAAGAGATCTATGACCAAAATTTTAGAAAGGTCAAGTTTGTTCATTCTTGACAGCCAACTATTGACCTTGTAAATTTGGTCAAAAAAGGTCAATAAGCAACAACAATGACGAATCAATGACCAATATAGGGAGTCATAATTGACTTTATTTCTTGTAGTGGGCCTTCAAGAATGTGGTAAGAATAGAAGTAATACATCTCCTTGATGCAGGGGTAATTTACCCCATATCTGATAGCAAATGGGTAAGTCTGCTTCATTGCATTCCTAAGAACAGAGGAGTTTCCTTAGTAACTAATGAAAAAAATGATCTAGTCCCTACCAGGGATGTTGATGGATATAGAAATGTGTTGATTTTAGGAAACTAAATAAACATTCAAAGAATGAAAGCACATATGCTCCCTTGGTGATTTTGATAATTCATGACAGCATACATTGCCTCTTGGACTAACACTTTTACCTCGATATTGCATGTTTAGTCCATGAAGAGCTATGGCTTAAGGTTTATGTGGAGATGCCCCTAGATGCAAGAAAGGAATACTATTGGCTCAAGCTTCAAGCTAGAAGACTCTTCATTTTATATTTGTGAGAAATCACTTTTGAGTCCACAAGAAAGACAATACTATTAAAAGGGGGTGAGGTAGTACAATGAAATGACTGCTCAAATGCTCAAAGTTAGCCACCAAAACACTCAGTCATTTTCCCCCACATATCCACTCTGTCAAGTTCTACAATCACAAATTTGGTGTAACCAACATTGCCACATCAGACCCACCGAGTTTGAACCTAAGACAGAACCCTAGCCATTCCCATCAAATCGATGCAATCGAAACTGCATCGGTGCTACCGAGTTTAGTGTGACCAACATTATGTTGCCAAGATACACAAAATGGGAATTTCCGAGTTTGAGTATCGGTGCCACCGAGTTTGGCCATCTGACCGTTGATACGTCCCAAACGTATCTATAATTTATGTTTGTTCCATGCTCATTTGGGTGACATTGTTATATGTTTTGCTACACTTTTATATCTTTTTACACATATTTGGACTAACCTACTAACTCAGTGCACGCAGTGCCAGTTTTTGTCTGCTGATGTCTTTTTTGCAGGGACTTTTATCCAAATTTACACAGTCCCAAAAATCCCAAGAAAAGATATAAAAACCAGCATGACTGGAGCTTCACGAGGGCCAGAGATGGGCCAGAGGGGATCAATGGGCTGCCCACGCGGCCTCCTGGCATGGCCTGGCCCCTGGCCGCGCCACTAGGTTGCCTGGGTGGACCCCACCTCCTCTGGTGCCCTCCTTCGGCCTATATTTACCTCTCCCAGAGGAAACCCTTCCAGGATATCCAGAATTGCGAATTTCTCCATCGTTCGGCTGCCGCAACGCTTCCAAGATCGAGAGCGCCAGAAGACCCCTTCCCGACACCCCGCCGGAGGGAGGATTAACCTCTGGGAGCTTCTCCACCACCATGGACGCTTCCTTGACCTACCGTGAGTAGTCCTGCTTGGACCATGGGTCCATGACCAGTATCTATGTGATGTCTTCTCTCCAATATTGTGCTTCAATGGTTATTCCCTGTGAGCTACCCTACATGATCAAGACATCTATGTAATTTTCATGCTATTGCTATGCTTAGTTTGTTGGGATCCGATGGATTATGAGATTATGTTCAGATTGTGATGAGTTATATATTTGGTTCTCCTTTTATATCATGTTCTTAGGTAATTCATGCATGTTATCCGTTGCTATTTATTGCTTTGGCCGAGTAGTAGATTGCAACTCCAAGAGGGAGCGTTATGTATGATTGTGGGTTCATACCCCTTGATGTCTAGTTTGAGTGATAGAAACATGAGACTAGGGGATGTGCTGTTGCCACCGGGGAGAAAACAAAAGTGCTTGCGACTGCGGTTGCAAGGATTGCTTACCTTACGCAAAGTTCGTTAATGCAGTTGTCCGTTGCTTTGAGTTTACACTTTGGGTGGGGCTCACAACTAATTAATACCAGCGAGATGTTCTGGATAGATATCTCAAGGTCGATGATTAGTAAGTAGATGTTGATGGATAAACGGTCTACTTGTCTTGGTGTACTTCCCATTGTTTTTGAGCCTCTAACTTTAAAGTAACATAATTAGCATTGTGGTGCATTTATAATTCTGTCAATTGCCCAACTGTAATTTGTTTACCCAACATAGTAGTTTATCGTCTTTTGGGAGAGAGAGACATCACTAGTGAACGCCATGGTACTCCACTCCATATCACCATCATTGTTTACACTCCATCACTTACCGCTTTTATTTACTTTTCTGTTGCAATCACTATCACTATTCCCTCTTGTGTTTTGATCCTTTGCAAACTACAAGGCCGGAGAGATTGACAATCTCTCTCGCCTTGTAGTTTGCAAAGGATCAAAACACAATCGGGAATAGTGATAGTGATTACGATGGAAAAGTAAATAAAAGCGGTAAATGGTGGAGGTGTACACAATGATGATGATATGAAGTGGAGTACCATGGCGTTCACTAGTGATGTCTCTCTCCCAAAAGACGATAAACAACTATGCTGGGTAAACAAATTACAGTTGGGTAATTGTCAGAATTATAAACGCACGCAATGCTAATTATGCTACTTGAAAGTTAGAGGCTCAAAAGTAATGGGCAGTACATCAAGACAAGTAGACCGTTTATCCATCAACATCTACTTACTAATCATCCACCTTGAGATATCTATCCAGAACATCTCGCTGGTATTAAGTTGTGAGCCCCACTCAAAGTGTAAACTCGAAGCGACGGACAACTGCATTAACGAACTTTCCGTAAGGTAAACAATCCTTGCAACCGCAGTCACAAGCACCATTGTTTTCTCATTGGTGGCAACAACACATCCCCTAGTCTCATGTTTCACTCACTCAAACTAGACATCGAGGGGAATGAACCCACAATCATGCATAACGCTCCCTCTTGGAGTTACAATCAACTACTCGACCAAAGCAATAAATTGCAACGGAGAACATGCATGAATTACCTAAGAACATGATATAAACGGAGAACCAAATATATAACTCATCACAATCTGAACATAATCTCATAATCCATCGGATCCCAACAAACCGAGCATAGCAATAGCACGAAAATTACATAGATGCCTTGATCATGTAGGGCAGCTCACAAGGACTAACCATTGAAGCACAAGATTGGAGAGAAGAGATCACATAGCTACTGGTCATGGACTCATGGTCCAAGGAGGACTACTCACGGTAGGTCCGGGAAGCGTCCATGGTGGTGGAGAAGCTCCCGGAGGTCAATCCTCCCTCCGACAGGGTGTCGGGAAGGGGTCTTCTTGCGCTCTCGATCTCAGAAGCGCTGTGGCGGCGGAGGGATGGAGAAATTCACGATTATGGATATGATGGAAGGGTTTCCTATCGGAGAGGTAAATATAGGCTGAAGGAGGGCGTCAGAGGGCATGGGACCCACCCAAGCGGCCTGGTGGCGCGACAAGGGGCTAGGCCGCGCCGGCAGGCTACCTGGGCAGCCCCTGGCTCCCCTTTGGCCCATCTCTGGCCCCCGTGAAGCTCCCGTCACGCTGATTTTATATATTTTTCTCAGGATTTTTGGGACTCCGTAAATTGGGATAAAAGTCCCTGCAAAAAAGACATCAGCAGACAGAAACTGGCACTTGGTGCACTGAGTTAGTAGGTTAGTCCAAATATGTGTAAACAGATATAAAAGTGTAGCAAAACATGTAACAATGTCACCCAAATGAGCATGGAACAGACAGAAATTATAGATACGGTTGGGACGTATCAACACCCCCAAGCTTAATTTATGCTCGTCCTCGAGTAGATAATTGATAACACAAATAATTTCTGTGGTGACATGCTAACACACATATAAGAACTTCAAAGTAAAGAAAGTAAGATATGCAATTCAAGTCAGGAAAATAACAAGCAAGAATCTATATTTAGTATTGAAAATAGCAAAGTAAGAACATAAAGGTGCAAGAGATCTCTCTGTCCGTGACTCGAATGTCTCCAAATGGTGTTTGAGTGCAAGAAGTGCGAGATGGGTTTAGACTATAAAAATATTTTTTTTAATTGAGAACTCAATCTACTAAAACTTCACACTTGGTCTCCTTCGGAATCTTATTTGACTCATCCCCAGACCACTAGTCACGCACAAGTCAAAATGATCCTCTCCCTTTGGATTTTGAGCACTCATGCAATGGATGAGCGCAAGCAAGATATGTTGGCACTTAGGATGGCAAACAGAATAATGATGGGGAAGGTAGACAAAAAGGGTGTGAAAGGATCACATCAATGAGGACAATCATAGGCGAGAGAAACCCAAATGATAGATATGATGCGAGGAGTAGGGATTACCATGCAACGGATGCACATATGAGCTAAGGTAAGCTCTCCAATGGAACTAGTTGGGGTGCATCCAAATTGCTTGCTCATGAAGACCTAGAGCTCATTTGAGGAGGCTCATCATTGGAATATACAAGCCAAGTTCTATAGTGTAAGGGTCCCCACATTGTTATGCATGAATGATAATCTCTATGGAGTACAAATGTAACAATGGAGTACGAGTGTGGATCTTTCAAATGGAATAATAGTGTTGCCCCCTTCTCTCTTTTTTTTTTCTTTTTTTCTCTTTTTTCTTTTATTTTTATTTTTTGTGTGGCCTCTTTCGCTCTTTCTATTTGTCTCTCATTTGTCCCCTTTGGGATCTTTTGTTTTGTCCTCTTTGGGATCTTTTAATTTGACCTCTTTAGGATCTTTCCCTCACTTAAGGGCAACACTCTATCTTTTACAAGAATAAAAAGAAGATCTTCACACTTTATAAGAAGTACTCATCATAAAGACAAATGAAAACTATCATGATGTATGCAAATGTATGCCTCTGCCAGTGTAGTAGGATATGCAATGATACTAGTGCGTCATGTAGCAATAATAAGGTCAAGGCACAACTATCATGCGGCTCCTCGATCAAGCAAAAGCATGTATGACATGAAGATCAAGTCATGAGATGGTGGATGTTGCATGACAATGTATCTCGTAAAGGCTATGGAAATGCCTTAATAGGTACGTATGGTGGCTGTTTTGAGGAAAGATATAATGAGGCTTATGATGACAGAGCGTATCATGACAAGGTTTTGGATGCACTGGCGAAGTTTGCACCAACTCTCAATATGAGAAAGGGCAATGCACAGTACCGAAGAGGCTAGAAAAATATGGATGGTGGAAGTGCCAACAATCGAATACTCACATTAGTCCGAAGAACTCATGCACTTATATCGGTAACTCAATATCTAGTTAGGAGATTCAGAAAGAGACAAGTACCCCGAGGAGGAGTGTTTGGGGGTTTGGTTATCCTTGCGCATCCTGGACCCATGGTAACGTGAGGGTACTCTATATATTCCAACCCCTCCGGAGGTTAGTGATTCATTGAGTAGCTAGAGATCTCAACTAATTTTTTAGTTTTTGAAAAACACACGGATTTCCCAAAATACGACACCTATCACTAATAGGCTCAAGCTCTTGGCACCAATAGTCCAAACATTACTCAAATCAATACCTCAAAACTATTGCAAGTTACTAGTATACTTAAATAGCAATCTTAATTACCTACTCATGCAAGAAACACAACTTAGTGCAACAAGACAACTCTCTAAACAAAATAAGGATGATAACTCAAGAGAGTTCCAAAAGCAACCTAAATAAAATCTCTTAAAAAGATAAGCATGAAAACTAAGAGCTACGCATGACAACAACTATGGAAAGATAAAGAACACACAAAAAGATAAGCATGAAAACCTATATGGTGTTCTAGGGTGGAGTGGAGCGTGTTTCTCTCCCAAACAAGGAAGGTTAGGTTCCGACTTGTTATGAACAACAAGCAAAACTAAAACAAACTAAAAAGTAAAGAGCGGGATGCTCCAAGTATAGCACATAACATATCAAGTGATAAAAATATGGCATGGAGATGGACGAACTGAAGATTGTTGATGGAGAAGGGGATGCACGGGGGCATCCCCTAGCTTAGACGCGTGAGTCTCCTTTAATATTTCTTGGGGTGCATGGGGGAATCCCCAAGCTTGAGAGCTTGACAATCCTCGATCTTCTTTCATCATCTTCCACCGCATACATGAAAACTCCTTTCATACGAAACTCATCATAATCTGATTAGAGTGGTTAATGGCCATAATAAAATAATTTATTACCTACTCGAAATAAGGATTTTCATGAAGAGCTACTGTTTATCAAGATTTCCAAAAGGTTTTTTGCAAATAAAAAGTAACCTTAGGATTTGCAAAACAATGAAAACGCAAAACAGGGCAGAATTTGTGAAAAAACAGAACATCATGTAGTAAATAATTTATTCGGGGCACTTGTGCAACTCAAATAAAAAAACTCAGAAAAGATGCCAGAAAGGTAATTATATAGAGCATGTTGTCAAAACAATTCAGATCAAAAAGATGATCTGCTCATTTTTGGCGAATTGTTCCGTCAATCAGACAAAATCTATTTCTGGACAACATGTCACAGTTTTTGAACTTTCTTGCAATCGGAGGCTAAAACTTGGCACAAAGCTAAAGAATAAAGATACAATGATGTTGCTACAGTAGTAACAAGCATCAAGAACACTAAAAATGAAAGTAAAAACAAATTGGTTTGCTTCCCAACAAGCGTTTTCTTTTATGCCTTTGAGGTAGGCATGATGCAAAAAGATCAAGTATTATCAACTCCATAACAATAACTTGCCCGAGTAATAGTCTCATAAGGTAACTTAATCTTCTTTCGAGAGAAGTGTTCCATTCCCTTTTTAAGGGGAAATTGGAATTTAATGGTCCCCTCTTTAGTGTCAATGATAGCACCAACGGTGCGGAGAAAAGGGCGTCCCGAAATAATTGGACATGAGGGATCACACTCAATGTCCATAATAAGAAAATAAACAGGAACATAATTATCATTGACAACAATAAGAACATCATCAATTCTCCCTAAAGGTTTCTTTATGGAAGAATCAACAAGACGAACACCAAAATAACATTGATCATATGGTTTCAAATCAAGCATATCATACATTCTTTTGGGCATAACAGAGGCAGTAGCTCCAACATCACATAAAGCAAAGCAAGAGATATTATTCAATTTAATTTTGACCATAGGATCCCAATCATCTTCTAGTTTTATTGGAATAGAAGTCTCTAACTTGAGCTTCTCCTCCCTATCTTTGATAAGAGCATTAGTAATATACTCGGTGAAGGCAATATTAAGTGTACTAGTGTGGGGGTCTTTAGCTAGTATTTGCAAAAAGGTGATAACTTCAGAAAGACTCCATATTACCAACATTGTTTACACCTCCATCCTTTACTGCTTTTATTTACTTTTTCGTTGCAATCACTATCACTATTCCCTCTTGTGTTTTAATCCTTTGCAAACTACAAGGCCGGAGAGATTGACAACCTCTATGTACTCGTTGGGAGCAAAGTTATTCGTTGTGTGTGCAGGTCCACGTATTCTACTAGCGGCAGAGCAGCGGACACCTACTTGTTGATCCTCGGAGTCCTCCTGGTTCGATAAACCTTATAGTCCCCGTGTAAGGGAAATCTGCTGCTGACTACATCTCCACCTTCCACTTGGGGTAACCAACGAGGGGCGAGAAGTATATCCATCAACTCGTCATCAAGCAAATTTCTAGCGCCGTTGCCGGGGACTCCAGTCTTCAAGACAGGGGAGTTGAACACTATCTTTTAGCTTTGCTTTTTAGTCTTGTTAGTTTTCTTTCTAGTTTTTTCTTTATAGTATTATACGAGAAACCACAATAAAAATTAGTTGGTTTGTTCTTGCTTGTTGTTGCTGCTATGGGTTCCACTGAGAACACCAAGTTGTGTGACTTCACTAGTCATAACAACAATGACTTTATATGCACTCCTATTGCTTCTCGTGCCACTGAGGCGACCACCTATGAAATTAAACCTTCTTTACTGAACCTTGTTATGAAAGGTCAATTCTCCGATGCTGGAGATGATGCTGCTTTGCACTTGAATAATTTTGTTGAGCTTTGTGGTATGCAAAAATATAAAGAAGTAGATGGTGATATTGTTAAACTTAAGCTTTTTCCCTGTCTCCTTGAGAGGAGGAGCTAAAGTGTGGCTTCGATCTTTGCCTAGGAATAGCATAGATTCTTGGGATAAGTGCAAAGATGCTTTTTATTGAGAAGTATTACCCGCCTGCTAAGATTATCCAGTTAAGAAGTAACATTATGAATTTTAGGCAACTGGATAATGAACACGTTTGCCCAAGCTTGGGAACATATGAAATCTCTTGTTAAGAATTGCCCTACACATGGTTTGACTACTTGGATGGTTATTCGAACTTCCTATGGAGGATTGAACTTTACCTCGTGGAATCTGTTGGACTCAGCCGCCGGAGGATCCTTTATGTCAACTACACTTTGTGTTGCCACGAAACTATTGGATGAGATGATGACAAATTATTCTCAATGGCACACCGAGAAAGCCCCAACAGGTAGGAAGGTAAACTCTGTTGAGGAGATTCCCTCCCTTAATGATAAGGTTGGCATGATCATGACTTTACTTACTAAGCAAGCTCCTACTGATCCTCATGATGTTCCTTTAAATTCTTTGGTTGCTCAAGAAAGAGAGCAAGTTGATGTTAATTTTATCTCTAGGAACAACTTTAATAATAATGCTTATAGGAGTAATTTTGGTAGTAATCCTAGACCATTCCCATCCAACAACTATGGGAACAACACTTATCCTAGCACCAAAAACTCCACTTCTGAATTAGAGAGCATGCTTAAAAACTTTATCACTTCTAAAAAATCCTTCAACAAGATTGTAGAAGAGAAATAAGAAAAATTATATAGTCTCTCTTTGAAGGTAGACAACATAGCTCATGATGTAGATATGCTTAAAATTAGAACTTCCCCCCTTGAGGAAAGGAAAACCACACCCATGAATGCTATCTAAGTCCAAATTAATGAGAACATAAAGTATGCTAGCCAAACTTAAGGATAGATGGGCTATAGAAAAATAAGAGGAAGATAGGATAAAGAGCCTTCCTACACACACCACCCTTGCTAATATACAAGTTGTTGAGGATCTCAAAACTATTGGCACCCATCACATCCCTAGTCTGGGTGGACCTATTAATGGTGATGCTAATACCTCAACTTTAGGACAAGAAGGTCCTTTGAACTTCGAGACTACCAAACGAAAGAGATTATATGACATAACCACCACTTTAATTAATGGTAGGAATCTTGATTTTGATAATTGTAGTCTTTCTGAAGTTATCACTTGTTTGCAAAGAATGGCTAAAGACCCCCACACTACTACGCTCAATATTGCCTTCACCGAGCATATTACCAATGCTCGTATCAAAGCTATGGAGGAGAAGCTCAAGCTAGATACTTATATTCCTAGAAAACTAGAAGATGGTTGGCATCCTATGGTCAAGATTAAATTAAATAATATCTCTTTCTTTGTTTTATGTGGCGGCGTTGGAGTTCGTGCCTCCGTTATGCCCAAAAGAATGTATGATATGCTTGATTTGAAACCTTTTGATCAATGTTCTTTTGGTGTTCGTCTTGTTGATTCTTCCATAAAGAAACCTTTAGGGAGAATTTAAGATGTTCTTGTTGTTGTCAATGATAATTATGTTCCCGATGATGTTCTTATTATGGAGAGTGAGTGTGATCCCTCATGTCCAATTATTTTGGGACGTCCTTTTCTCCGCACCATTGGTGCTATCATTGATATGAAAGAAGGGACCATTAGATTCCAATTTCCCCTTAAAAAGGGGATGGAACACTTCCCTCGAAACAACAAGTTATTCTTTTGGAGTTGATAATACTTGATCTTTTTGCATCATGCCTAGCTCAAAGGCATTAAAAATCGCTTGTTGGGAGGCAATACAATTTGTTTTTACATCCAGCTTTAGTGCTCTTGATGCTTGTTACACTACAAGAAATATGCTCATACTTGACGTTTTTTAAAATGTCGTTGATGAATTCGTCATAAATCTACGACGATTTCATCCTAGATCATCGTAAACCATTTGAGGGGATCAAATCTACATATAAATTACGACGATGTGAGTCAAAAATGTCGTAACTGCATAAGATGAGATCGTCATAACTTTTACGACAATTATAAAAATGTCGTAACATGTTCTAACTATGTTGACATGTCACTCGTGGGTCCATTCTATCCCACCTCATCCTAGTTTGTGAAACAACCTACTATTCTATCATTCCAAAAATTGTCTAAAAATTCTCATAAATACTTTGGATCATATATTCCTCAAATATGTGAAAACCCTTTCTTCCATAGTTCAAAAATAATTCTGCAATATTCATTTTCCTATTCTATTGAGAATAGCACTTTGTGAAGGAAGTGCTATTTCTATTTCTTTGATTACCCTCATATTTTTTGGGCACTCTTTCCTATCCAAATCATTGCCTCATGAAAACCTTCATAATGATTTGCCTAGTAAATCTTTCTCAGCAATTTTCTAAAGTTTGTGTTCAGCTAATAGCTTTGTGAAGGAAGTACTAGATAGGAATATCTTGATGAGTTGAATTTTTTCCACATCTTTTATGTGCCCAAAAGATAGCTCTCCACAAAATTTTAACCCCATCTAATAATCCATGTGAGCTCATCATCCAATATTTGTTTCTGGTAATATTTTCATTTGTGAAGCAACTACAATTTATATTGCTTTATAGTTGATGAAAATTTAACACGGGATTAAACTGACCATATAACCTCACTCCACTAGTATTTTAGAAATTTGATGGAGTCTAATTTTGCAACAAATATTTGGTAGGTTCTTCACAAAAAAACCATTTTTGCCACTCGAAAAATGATTAAAAATAGCTAGAAAGATGAGAAATGCATACAAATTGGTCCTCATCCATAACATGTGGTCTAACTCTAGTGAAAATTTGTGTGATGCTTTTTTGCAAAATATTTTTGATAGATGCTTCACAAAATACCTCTATTTTTAGTACTCGAAAACTATTGTAAATCACTGATTTTTCGAACCAATCAGATTTCTTCCCACAGATCGATGACATGGCGCCCATCCATCCATCCATCTATCTCACCATCTTACATCCATCCATCCATGTATCTATAGAAAAAAAGAAAACCCCACCCACAACCCAAACCCTATCTCAGACCCCTCCCTCCTCCCCATCTCCTCGCCGTCGCCACCTCCTCCCTCTCCCACAACGCACACCTCCCTCGCCGCCGTCTCCCTCTCCCACAGCGCACACCTACCTCGCCGGCAGCCATGGCCTCCTCCACTCCTCCCCTCCCCTCCCCTGCTCACATCAGACGACATAGAGAGGGAAGGAAGGAGATCCAGCGCGACCGCTCCACCGCCCGCCCGCCCGCCGCGACCGCAGCGAGTCCCTCCGTCCCCCGCCACCGCTGCGAGGCAGCAATTGGTGCAATCGGGTGGGTCAGGGTCGCCGGGATCGCGGACGAGGCCGAGACGGGGTGGTGGCAGTGACGGCGAGGGTTGTTGTTGTTGTTGCTGGTTGACGCAGGTGCAGCCCGGCTCAAGGGCTAGGCGGAGGGAGCGCCGCCATGGGGACGTACCTCAGCACGCCCAAGACAGAAAAGCAATCCGCGGACGGCGAGGGCGCCCGCGTCCGCTACGGTCTCGCCTCCATGCAGGGATGGCGGACCACCATGGAGGACGCCGTGAGTTTGCCCTTTCCCCCTCCATCGCCCCCCTCCCGCTCTCTCTGTCTTCATTATGCTCCACCACAGTAGAGACGGGGCGGTGGCTATGAATTACATCTTGCAAGCAGTATGTTATTTGGGGAGATTCCATCGTGCATAGGGAATATTACTTCTCTTAGAATCCTGGATTTGTCAAATAATACCGTATCTGGGGAGCTTCCATCGTGCATAGGGAATCTTACTTCTCTCAGAATTCTTGATCTGTCATTCAATGGAAGTCTTCTCCTTCCATCCAAAATACACGACAATGTGTTCTGGCTGGATGTATCTCATAATAGACTAAGCAAATTACCCACGGGCATCAACATCACATTCCCAAGTCTGTACTATGTAGACTTGTCGAGTAATTCCTTCCAGGGCATCTTTCCTTCTGGGCTTCACTATATAGACAGATTAACATTTTTAGACTTGTCTAACAATAATTTCTTGGATAACATAGCGTCCGCCTTCAATGGAAGCAAGTCCAATATTCGTTCTTTGTTCCTGTGTGGCAACAATTTCTATGGTTCATTCCCTCATGACATACTATTAGCTTCCACCTACCATTTGCTACTCAACGATAACCAAATCACTTGGGAAATCCCTGATACTATATGTCTTGGTGAGCAACTTACTTTGCTTGATGTTAGATGTAATATTTGGTTGCTTGCTATCCGTTGTTCCACCACCCAGTAGCATTTCCTCTATAAGCCACTTCATTTCGTTGCTACTAGTAGTACACACACATATGCTCCACAGGCCACAACAACTCCAACTGCCATTCTCATGCCAAATTAGGACTAGTAAGGGAGTACTAGGTGCTGCTGAGTCAGTGGTGGAAGCAGCATAGAGCTCAGAGATGTCTAGATTAAACATGACCATTATTAGCCCCTACTCCTTGATGATGTCTATCTATCTCCGAAATAGAAATTATTTGACCCCTTTCATGTCACCAAAAGGCACTTCAGCTTTAATAGATACTCAGGCCTATTGTCGTTTGTTTGATGGATGATATATGAATATGGTGCACCTGGTACTGGATCAGCTTCTAATTACCATCGCTATACACCTGTATCTGTGTGTTGGTGCCAGTAGTTGACTGACGTGCGGTTACCTGACTTGTTACTGGATCAGACATTCTTGATTTGTCATTTTCATTATTACTCATAGCTTCTTGTGTGACGATGTTCGTATTATGAGCTGTTGATAGCCCAGTAAATTGCAAGATTTTTTTTTCAAAGTAACCTTCCTTTAGGCATCTGTACAATCAGCCATATGATAGAGAATTCGAGCTGCTACATATGCATCTTCAACTCCAGTTCCATGGTTGCCATGACTTCAATCTGAACCAGGCATATGTTCCTTTTAACTCCCCATTAAAATATGTGATTGTTGGTGCTTTCCCAGGTCGGTCTACATTAAGTATAGTTGAAGTGATGATTTTAGTCTCACCTTGAATGTGTAAAGTGAGTTGTAGCAGCATATAATGTCTTTGGATGATTTTCAGGCTGAAGGTTTAAGATCTTTTGTACCTGGCCTTATGAGATAAGACTGTCCTGGTACTGAACTTATAGTGCAATGCTGTTCACAGTTTCTTATAGAAATTGTCGAACTCTGGTTTTGTAGTATATATATCCTAACTCCATTTTCAGCCCTTGGAATGAGGGCTTGTGCTTGCTGAATTCCTTTGATTATATCCTTATTCTAAAAAAATTAGCAAGTTAGCACAGCATGCCATCCATTTCAAGACTCATGGATCTCATAATTCATCGTTAGAAATGACACAGTGTTCCAATATGGTTAGGCAATTAGCTGCAGAATGTTAGCGAGTTAGTGTTCTACTATGATACTATAAGTGTTACCAACATCTTCATGTATCTTCTTCACATGATTTAGGAAAATGAGGAGGAAATTCAAATAGAAAATGCCCAGTCTGAAGCTGGGAAGGGAGAGATTAGTCAAGGGCATCATAAGGAGAGTACCACTGGACCAACAAAAGGTATAAAGCAAGCAAGAAAACCACATGGATCAATTGAAGGTGCGCTCTTGGTTACACTTAAGCAAATTTACATAATATTCGATGTGTGTCACTTTGGTGATTTGATGATAATAATTCCAGTTTATTATTCAACCAAGTTGGTTACTATAATAGTCATTTATTGACGGCACCAATTTTACTTTCAGGAGATGCAGCAAACAACTGCCGCTATGACAGTTCACTAGGTGAAGTATGCTGTTGTTCTTCCAAAGTTAGGAAAGTGATGATGTATGTTTGTTGCTTATTATCTTCTTCTTGCCAGGTCTGCTGACAAAGAAATTCATCAACCTGCTTAAAGGAGCAGAAGATGGATCCCTTGATTTAAATAAAGCAGTTGAGATACTGGAGGTCTGGTTTAGTATATAGCAAAATGAAATTTGCTTTGTACTGTCTCAGCCTCGTTGGTGATATTTGCTTAAAGGAGCAGAAGATGGACTCAATCGTGCTCTCAGGTTTCTCTCTCTCTCTCTCTCTCGGTTCTGATCCATTTTTCTGAGATCATGCCAATATTTTTGTTTTTGTTTCTGTTTGTTTGCTTGCTTGCTTCACTTTGCTGTCTGTTGACCCCTGTGTCGTTGCCGCGCCTGGGCAGGCCGGAGGAGGACGAGGACATGAAGGCGCGCGTCCACTACCGCTCTGCCAAGGTCGCCTCGTACCCGAGGGGAAAACAGCAGCATCAGGTGTTCCGCATCTGAACCTACTCGCCGCCGCCGCCGCCGCCGCTAATCCCGGCAACGTTGGTCCGTTCGTCCGTTCGTCGGCGGGAGAAGCGAAGAGATGAAGCCGGTGGTGGGTATCGTGGTGTCGAACAAGATGCACAAGTCGGTGGTGGTGGCGATGGACCGTCTCTTCCACAACTAGGTCCGGTTTTGGGGTACGAGCTCCTCCCCATACGTCTCTTATCCCAGTCCCGCCTCCACTATCTCGCGCCCCTGACCTAGTGGCCGCTGCCGCCAAAACCTAGGGTTCTCTTGCCGTGCGGATCTCTCACTGATTTGGTTTGCTCCGCGTGCAGGTCGCTGGCCTTCGCCTCGTCATCCAGCCGTCGCGTCCATGGTGGAGGTAGCGCCCGTCGATGTAAGCACCCGGCAGCTCTCACATTTTATTGGAGCCACAAGCCTTCTCATACATCGCAGCTAGCTGAGCTGACACGGCCGTTGGTTTCTCTCTTTCCTTGGTTTGCAGCAGGGGAAGAAGGAGGAGGAGGAGTTCAGCATGGGGCCCCTCTCCATCCTCATGCTCAGCATCAAGAACAACACCCAGGTTGGTTCGGTCGACTTCTTGCCTCTGTTGATTGAGATCTCAGCAGCTTATCAAGGGCGATCGTCAAATGCCTTTGGTAGTAATACATGTTGTCCTCTTGGTACTATCAAGTTTAGTGCAACGTCACTTAATATACGAGTAATTAACCATACTTTAGGCGCAACCTTTGGTCAAATGCCTTTGGTAATAGTCTAGTACTGCAAGGGTATATTCACCATCGTGTATGAGTAATCGTTGAGTATTAACCATAGTTTATGTGCAGCCTTTTGTCTATTGCCTTTGATAATAGCTGCCCAATCAGTATTAAAAGTGACTAGTGCAGTTTTCTACTTATTGAGTATGATGAAATTCAGACTTCAGAGTAGGGATCCTGTATGGTAATGATGTCAAGTGTGTATGAAATTTTATTATTTAAATTTCAGAACAGAGAGCTTCCAGTTTTAGACCGAATTCACTGTTCTGACCTTGTCAGCGATCTTTATCACAAACCAAACTCGACGGGATTTGTCCCATACAACAGAAGCTTAATCGCAGGTTTGAACGAATGAATAGCACAATCCAGTCATCGTCTTCTTCTCTCAGCTCACCGCTTGTCTGGCTTGCTGTACATGTCCAGTTTGCCATGCCTATGTCAGTAGCAGCCATGCCCCGCGCACAGCGAAAATCACATCACACATCTAAGCGCAACTCACATGCTAAGAAGCTTCCTAGTAAGAGATTAGCATTCGGCATGCATTCTATGGAAGTACTGGTAGTTGATTAGGCAAGTAGGGACCTGATCCACAAATACTATGCATGCTTGTTCGCAACATGGAGCTGGTTCTTTCAAAAAGGATTTGAGGCCCAGAACTTATTACAGATTTTATAAGCAGGTAAAGCTTCCAATGCCAGAATTGTATGTATAATTGTACAGCACACTCCGAAAGAAGAAATTTCATAGAGATGAATCCTTGGCATTTTCATAGAGATGAATCCTTGGCATCTTATTGATCAGATGCATTATTGCACTCATATCCATTTTCTGTGCTCTTTAATAATGTATAGCACGATCGGATATTATAGTCTCATTGATTTTGTAAGAAGATAAACTCATAGATAAAAATGTGTGCGAACTAACCTCATTGATCTTTAATAATCATATAATGCTACTTTTGCACCCATGAGAATGAAGAATCAGATCTAAGCACTACAACTAAACATGGCATCGGTTTTTAGTTGTGGATCATTCATTTCTCTCTCACACTCTCTTGCTTGCCTTATCCATGTTTAATTTATTCTGATTTCCCTGCTGAATGTGGGGAAAATTTTGTTGAACTGCCGATACATATTTGTTAACCAAGCATTCGGTCTGACACCCGCCATCGCCAGCCTAACGCCATTTTAGAACCTTGCACCTGCCTTAGGGCATGTACAATCGTTCCGACGCTGGGTGTCTGTAAAACTTCTCCACGTCACGTATAGACAACTTAAGCGACGGTTCATACAATAGTAAGTCCATTTGCCTGTCACTAACAACCAAATTTTACAAGAAATTGAAACGTAACTTTCGTGAAAGATGGGATCCCATCTGACCAGTTCTCCGTACAATGGCAGAAAGGCTGTCGGTAAGCAGCGACTTTCACGCTACCAGACCATCTTTATTTCTACAGACAGGCTAAGCCGTTATTTTTCTCTTTCTTTACCACATCATCTAATTTCCTACGTGGACTGCATTACAGATGGCTGACTGGACATCACTGTACATGCCCTTAGGAACTGATTCGCTTGCTGTATTTTGTATTACTTTGCTATTATTTTAGAGGTTTCCTGGAACTAATATATGTTGGGGCTGTGCTATTAGGAAGTTGTGTAACCTATTTTAAATGGTGAATGTAGCCGACACACGGATTCAGTTGTCCTGGCCCGAGAGTTTTTTGCTCATCCACATTGGTCTGAAGACTAACATCTGCTGGTACCCGTTCCTGGTACCCATGGTACTCAGCTGGTGAGGTACTTGTGTAGCCATTGCTCTTCTGCACTTGAAATTTTGTTGCAGTGACAATGTAACCTCTTTGCATTTGCAGGTAGGAGGGTGGTCTGAGGTGTATGAACGTCTGAGATTTGCGTCGGTGAGAGGCGCAGGGCAGGAGGGCATTCAGGATGTTCGTGTCATTCCTGGCAGGGAAGCCATTCCCCCAATCCTGAAGGTTCATGATGATGTGCAACGTGATGCCTAGCTGAAGGTCTGAAAACTGTTGTAGAAGTAAAAGGGGTCCAAGTTATGATATTAAAAGGGGACCAAGTTATGATGATGATTGTGAATGTGATTTGAATACCTATGAAATGGCAACTTGACAAGGGGACCAAGTTATGATATTTATTTTACAAAATGTGAAATTTCTGACGTGTGGGACTAATTTTGAGATCAGCATGACATGTGGACCAGTACAAAAATAAAGTGGCCAGAAAATAAAATCAATAGAAAGTAAAAGGCCACAACCCAAAATTAAAAAAGGCTAAAATAATTGGCCTGGTTCAAAAATAAAAAAGGCCAAAACTTAAACTGGATCAAATGTATTTGGGCACTAAAAGGCGAGGGCCCAAATTAGAATGATAAAAAAAATTCGAAAAAAAACTAAAGTGGCTGAAAATAGGCCAAGGCCCAAAAGAAGCCCAATAAGAAAAGACCAAAAAAAATAAAACGAGCCCATGTGATCAATTGAAATGGGTTGGGCTGATTTCAGCCATGACGTTTTGATTTCGTCGTAATTTTGCCACGTAGGACTGCCACGTAGGACTGGGTTTGATTGTCAGCGATGATTTAGGATCGTCGTAAAGGTTACGACAATCCAGGAATCGTCGTAAAGTTTCAACGATTTTGACCAAAACGTCGTTGCTGTTCATTTCTGACGCTCCGTTTTCGACGCTTGGTTTTTCGTCGTGCGATCGTCGTAAATGAAAAACCGTGACGGTGTAGCGACGAAAAAATAGCGTCGTGTACTAGCATATTCCTTGTAGTGTTACTACTCTAGCAACATCATTGTATCTTTATTTTAAAGCTTTGTGCCAAGTTTTAGCCTCCGATTGCAAGAAATTTCAAAAGTTGTTACATGGTGTCCAGAAATAGATTTTGTTTGCTTGACGGAACAATTCGCCAAAAATCACCGGATCATCTTTTTGATCTGAATTCTTTTGAAAGTATGCTCTATATAATTGTCTTACAAGGATCTGTTCTGAGTTTTTTATTTGAGTTGCATAAGTGCCCCGGAAAAATTATTTACTACCTGTTGTTCTGTTTTCCATAGTTTCGGCCCTGATTTGCGTTTTCATTGTTTTGCAAATCTTAAGCTTGCTTTTTTTCGGAAAAGCCTTTTTGGAAATCTTGAGAAACAGTAGCTCTTCATGAAAATCTTTATTTCCAGTGGAGAATAAATTATTTTACTATGGGCACTAACCACCCTAATCAGCTTATGATGAGTCTCGTATGAAGGGAGTTTTCAAGTATGCGATGGAAGATGATGAAAGAAGATCCAGGAATGTCAAGCATTCAAGCTTGGGGATGCCCTCATGCACCCCAAAAAATATTCAAGGAGACTCAAGCGTCTAAGCTTGGGTATGCCCCTGTGCATCCCCTTCTCCATCAACAATCATCAGTTCGTCCTTCTCCATGCTATATTTTTATCACTTCATATGTTATGTGCTATGCTTGGAGCGTCCCGCTATTTAATTTTTAGTTTGTTTTAGTTTTTCTTGCTGTTCATAACAAGTTGGAACCTAGCCTTCTCTGTTTGGGAGAGAAACACGCTCCACTCCACTCTAGAACACAACATAGTTTTTCATGCTTATCTTTTTTATGTGTTCTTTATCTTTTCATAGTTGTTGTCATGCTTAGCTCTTAGTTTTCATGCTTTACCTTTTAAGATCTTTTATTTAGGTTTCTTTTGGAACTCTCTTGAGTTATCATGCTTATCTTGTTTAGAGAGTTGGCTTGTTGCACTGAGTTGTGTTTCTTGCATGAGTAGGTAATTGAGGTTGCTATTTAAGTATAGTAGTAACTTGCAATTGTTTTGAGGTATTGATTTGAGTAATGTTTGGACTATTGGTGTCAAGAGCTTGAGCCTATTAGTGATAGGTGTCGTATTTTGAGAAATCCGTGTGTATTTTCAAAAACTAAAAAAATTAGTTGAGAACTCTAGCTACTAGATGGATCGCTAACATGTGGAGGGGTTGGAATATATAGAGTACCCTCACGTTACAAAGGGTCAAGGATGCGCAAGGATAATCAAACCCCCAAACACTCCACCTCGGGGTACTTGTCTCTTTGTGAATCTCCTAGCTACATAGAGAGTTACCGATAATAAGTGCATGAGTTTTTCGGACTAATGTGAGTATTCGATTGTTGGCACTTCCACCATCCATATTTTGCTAGTCTCGTCCACTACAAGAAATATGCTCATACATGACGTTTTTAAGACGTCGTTGATGAATTCGTCATAAATCTATGACGATTTCATCCGACATTGTCGTAAACCGTTTGAGGGGATCAAATCTACATATAAATTACGACGATGTGAGTCAAAAACGTCGTAACCGCATAAGATGAGATCGTCATAACTTTTACGTCGATTATAAAAATACCGTAACATGCTCTAACTATGTTTACATGTCACTCGTGGGTCCATTCTATGTCACGCGCCAAACCCGCCTAATTTGTGAAGCAAACTACTATTCTGTCATTCCAAAAAATCTCGAAAAATTCTCATAAATACTTTGGATCATATACTCCTCAAATATGTGAAAACCCTTCCTTCCATAGTTCAAAAATAATTTAGCAATATTCATTTTCCTATTCTGTTCAGAATAGCACTTTGTGAAGGAAGTGCTATTTCGATTTTTTGATTACCCTCATATTTTTTGGGCACTCTTTCCTATCCAAATCATTGCCTCATGAAAACTTTCGTAACGATTTGCCTAGTAAATCTTTCTCAGCAAATTTCCAAAGTTTGTGTTCAGCTAACAGCTTTGTGAAGGAAGTACTAGATAGGAATATCCTGATGAGTTGAATTTTTTCCACATCATCTATGTGCCCAAAACATAGCTCTCCACAAAATTTTAGCCACATCTAACAATCCATGTGAGCTCATCATCCAATCTTTGTTTGTGATAATATTTTCATTTTGTGAAGCAACTACATTTTATATTACTTTATAGTTGATGAAAAATTACCACGGGATGAAACTGACCATATATGACCTCACTCCACCAAATTTTAGCTCAGTTAATTAAGCCAGTTTCCCTTAGTATTTTTCCCAATATTCTGTTCAGTAGAGAGCATTGTGAAGGAAGTACAATTTTTGTTTATCCAAATTTTATGAAATTTTTACAGTGTCTTAATGTTCCCAAAACTCATTTTGGGCATTCGATAAATGAAAAATGAAATTTTCGTGCAAAGAAAATGAAAGCTCCCTTTCAAAACATTGTTTGTCATTCTAATATGCACCTGTGTATATAATAAGACATCATTTGTTTGATTTTTTCACGTGAAAGTATAAAAGAAAAACAAAAGAAAAACACAATTCATATGTTTTATTTTCATTGATGGAATTAGTTTTCACACGGATCGATGACATGGCATCCATCCATCCACCCATCCATCCATCCATCTCACTGTTGGGTAACGTCGCATGGGAAACAAAAAAATTCCTACGCGCACGAAGACCTATCATGGTGATGTCCATCTACGAGAGGGGATGAGTGATCTACGTACCCTTGTAGATCGTACAGCAGAAGCGTTAGAGAACGCGGTTGATGTAGTGGAACGTCCTCACGTCCCTCGATCCGCCCCGCGAACAATCCCGCGATCAGTCCCACGATCTAGTACCGAACGGACGGCACCTCCGCGTTCAGCACACGTACAGCTCGACGATGATCTCGGCCTTCTTGATCCAGCAAGAGAGACGGAGAGGTAGAAGAGTTCTCCGGCAGCGTGACGGCGCTCCGAAGGTTGGTGATGATCTCGTCTCAGCAGGGCTCCGCCCGAGCTCCGTAGAAACGCGATCTAGAGGAAAAACTATGGAGGTATGTGGTCGGGCAGCCGTGAGAAAGTCGTCTCAAATCTGCCCTAAAAGCCCCATATATATAGGAGGAGGGGGGGGGGACCTTGCCTTGGGGTCCAAGGGACCCTCAAGGGGTCGGCCGAGCCAAGGGGGGGAGGACTCCCCCCCCCAAACCGAGTTGGACTTGCTTTGGTGGGAGGAGTCGCCCTCCCTTCCCACTTCCTCCCTCTTTTTTTTTTCTTTTCCTTTGATTTCCTTCTCTTGGCGCATAGGCCCCCTTGGGGCTGTCCCACCAGCCCACTAAGGGCTGGTGTGTCTCCGCAAAGCCTATGGGCTTCCCCGGGGTGGGTTGCCCCCCGGTGAACTCCCGGAACCCATTCGTCATTCCCGGTACATTCCCGGTAACTCCGAAAACCTTCCGGTAATCAAATGAGGTCATCCTATATATCAATCTTCGTTTCCGGACCATTCCGGAAACCCTCGTGACGTCCGTGATCTCATCCGGGACTCCGATCAACATTCGGTAACCAACCATATAACTCAAATACGCATAAAACAACGTCGAACCTTAAGTGTGCAGACCCTGCGGGTTCGAGAACTATGTAGACATGACCCGAGAGACTCCTCGGTTAATATCCAATAGCGGGACCTGGATGCCCATATTGGATCCTACATATTCTACGAAGATTTTATCGTTTGAACCTCAGTGCCAAGGATTCGTATAATCCCGTATGTCATTCCCTTTGTCCTTCGGTATGTTACTTGCCCGAGATTCGATCGTCAGTATCCGCATACCTATTTCAATCTCGTTTACCGGCAAGTATCTTTACTCGTTCCGTAATACAAGATCCCGCAACTTACACTAAGTTACATTGCTTGCAAGGCTTGTGTGTGATGTTGTATTACCGAGTGGGCCCCGAGATACCTCTCCATCACACGGAGTGACAAATCCCAGTCTTGATCCATACTAAATCAACTAACACCTTCGGAGATACCTGTAGAGCTTCTTTATAGTCACCCAGTTACGTTGCGACGTTTGATACACACAAAGCATTCCTCCTGTGTCAGTGAGTTATATGATCTCATGGTCATAGGAATAAATACTTGACACGCAGAAAACAGTAGCAACAAAATGACACGATCAACATGCTACGTCTATTAGTTTGGGTCTAGTCCATCACGTGATTCTCCCAATGACGTGATCCAGTTATCAAGCAACAACACCTTGTTCATAATCAGAAGACACTGACTATCATCGATCAACTGGCTAGCCAACTAGAGGCATGCTAGGGACGGTGTTTTGTCTATGTATCCACACATGTAAATGAGTCGTCATTCAATACAATTATAGCATGGATAATAAACTATTATCTTGATACAGGAATTATAGTAATAACTATACATTTATTATTGCCTCTAGGGCATAATTCCAACACTCACATCCATCCATCCATCTATCTATAGAAAAAAAAGGAAAAAAGAAAAGGGAAACCCTCACCCGCAGCCCAACTACCCAAGCCCTAAGTCAGATGTCATCGAATCCCATCTTCTCGCCGCCACCACCTCCTCCCCATCCCCTCCGCCGCCCTCATCTTCCACCGCGTCCGTGTGGCCGCCTCTGCCCTCTGCGCGCTCCGCACCCTCCAGGGTCCAAGCGCCACCAATCGCCGCTGAGGCCGACCACCGCGTCCTGCTCTACTACACCTCCCTCGATGTCATCTGGGGAGCGCGCCATCCCACGGGGGCTCCGCGCCTCCGTCGACGAGCGCGACCTTGCCATGGATGCCTGCTACCTCGAGGATCTCACGACGCTCCTCCCGCGCGCCTGCCGGATCACGCTCCCGTAGGTCTTCGTCGGCGGCCGCCACCTCAGCAGTGCCGAGGAGCTCCGCCACTTGCATGAGTCGGGCGAGCTCCGACGTGTCGTGGTCGGCGCCACGTCCCTCACTGCCTGCGACCCGTGCGGTGGCGAGCGATACGTCCTGTGCGGCAGCTACGACAGGCGCCACAAGCGATACAGCCTCAAGGGCGGCGGCGGGTTCTGCACCTGCACAGGCTGCAACGAGAACGACCTCGTCCAGTCCACATCAACGGGTAGTACTAGTATCACTTACTTAGTCTTTGCAAGCTATGCTCACGACATTTAAATCTGAATCCGAGTTCGTTCGGTTACGTGACCCAAGCAAATGGTTCATACTAGGCTTTTTGTGTCTCTTTATCATCTTGTAAATAAGTGAAAGATTATTGTAGGCATCTGAATGTTCCACCTGAAAAAAATGGAAGAGAAATTTCAGTTGATATAAATAAATTAGCATATGCATTGCACCATGAATGTGATGAGAGACCCAAAGCTGTAGGTGCATGAAGGATGCATGTGCCACGCTCTCCTAAAAATGCCATGTGCTTCCTTGAAGTTTCCTCTAGATGCAAAATAAATAGTAGTACAATGATCTGGGCAGTCTGTTATTGTAGGAGAACAAGTGCAAGTGCAACTGATCCGGAACTCTATGGATGGATACACACCCTAGCTTTATCATCTTGTAAATAAATAAATTGACTGAAACTGTCATTTTCCGTAACAGTCTGTTATCAAGAAGTATGGGCAGGATGCCACCAATGTCGGAGACGAAGGTGGTTTTGCACCTAACATTCAGGTATTCCCCTGTTCTTATAGGTTTGGGATGAGATTCTTATGTCTTGGTGTTTTGATGTACTCCCTCCGTCCTAAAATAATTAAAATTTTATACTAGTGCTTTTATAAAGTTGAGACACTTATTTTGGGACGGCGGGAGTATAAAACTCATGTATTTGGGTTGTGATCTGATTTCCTTTTGTTTTCTGTTATTATAGGAGAACAAGGAAGGCCTTGAGCTCTTGAAGACTGCAATTGAAAAGGCTGGATACACTGGCAAGGTTTGTCTGCTTGAATTGATCTGTTTTGCATTTCTCAGTGAGCTTTTAAGTTTGTAATTGAAGGAGATCTGTTGTGCATTTCTCAGTGATCTTTCCTGGACACTATAAAATGCTGATTCCCAATTAGTGTGTCCTGAACGGTGAATTATCTGGCTCACGAGGTCTTTCCAAGCAATGCTTATGCACAGTGTGATCTAAATTCTAACCCTGCCTACAAAAATCTCTGAGTGCTTTAGAAATCCTACCACATTTAGTGTTGTAGTAAGTTGTAAATAGTATACTACCTCTGTAAACAGTACATGAAGGATATTGTGACTAATAAGAGGAGGATTTTTATTACTTGGTGGAGAACGCATGCCTTACCGCATTTGTTGAAGATAAGTGTCCACAATACCTCCTCCTCACTAATATTTTCGTGCACAGCTTTAACTTCTATCCAAGGAAGAGTCCTCCTATGGTTGAGTTCAAGTTATATGATATCCCCTAGTGCATGCCACTTCAGGATTTTTGCAATATTTGCAAATTACCTTATGTTGGGGATATTCATGAACCTCGTCCACGGGACTTGGAGGCTTTTATTGATACTATTGCCGTAGGAGAGGAGAGAGGAGTATCTTGCGCTAGAGTTGCTAGCATACATTTTCCCGTGCTTCGGTACTTCTCAGTATTCGTGGGAAAGTGTTTGATTCGCCGTGGGAAAGCTGGAGCTCTCAGCTCCCCAGATCTCGCGGTTTTGCGCGAAGCCCTTTATAATGATAAAACTTATAGCTTGGGCGCTATAGTGGCTAAACGGTTGAACACGAACCATACTAAAGGCGCTGTTTATGGAGGTATCTATGCTACCTGTCTTGCTAAACATTTTGAGATACCTATTAGACTGCACAAGGAAGAAGAGATGCTTCTTCCTGAGAGATATCTAGATTATGACAGCATGGTTCGCCATGACTTTCTTGATAAAGATATAAATAAGAGGATGATTTATAACCTGGTATTTAGTCAGGGTACTCCTGAGACTATTACTTTGCCTGCTCCTTCTTTGTTCAATCATCATCTATGTAGGTACATTATTATGCCGTCGGACATCTACACATATTAGGGCATAGCGCCACCACAGGCACCCGTGCCCGAGCTACCAGTCGAGTACCAGACGCCAGTTTATCAGTGGGAGCCAGAGGAGCTCACACAGCAGTGGCACCCTCAGTACACTCCGGAGTACCCTAGAGACGGTTACTTCCCTCCGTGGGAGTAGACCAACTTAGGCCAAAAGCCTAAGCTTGGGGGAGTATGTGTTTCTCACCGACTTTATATTCTTGCTCACACTTTCACTTTGTTAGTCAGTGTTCACGCCTTGCCACTGTATCATTCATGCTAGTTTATTTCTTTTTCTCGCTTTCTTCTCGTGTGTTTGTTTGATTGAGAAAACCCAAAAGGTTTCTTGTTCTTCTTTTGATTGTTGGGAGCTTTCCCGTGTAAATAGTTTTCTTTTTCTTTGGGTCAAGGTAGAAGACCATGGTTACAATGTTTAGTGGCTCTCGCATGCATATCTGTTTATCTTTCAAAGAGCCATATTAATTTGTCTTCTCCTTTGTGTTTGCTTGTAGATTCCAGCTTAGTGCAATGCATGAACACTCTTATTATTGTTCACATCATTTGGTCGTGCAAGTGAAAGGCAATAATGACGATATATGATGAAGTGAGTGCGCCTGGAAAAGCTGGTATGAACTCGATCTATTTTGTTTTTGTAAATATGACTAGATCATCGTTCCTAATTCTGCTTTGTTGTGAGAGAAATGTGTTTGCAATGACAACTTAGAGATCATAGTTTCTGATGCCATGCTTAATTAGCTAGGAGCTTATAATGGTTTGTCTTGGATGCCAACATGAATTTCAAGATGATTATGATGTAGTATGATAGGATGGTATCCTCCTTTGAATGATTCAAGTGGCTTGACTTGGCACATGATCACGCATGTAGTTGAAACAAAATCAAGATAGCCTCTATGATTTCATGTTTATGGTGATTTATGTCCTACTCATGCTTGCACTCAACGTTGGTTAATTTCAATGCATATTGATGACTGTTATCGCTCTCTAGTTGGTCGCTTCCTAGTCTTTTGCTAGCCTTCACTTGTACTAAGTGGGAATACTCCTTGTGCATCCACTTCCATAAACCCAAAGTTGTTCCATATGAGTCCACCATACCTACCTATATGCGGTATCTACCTGCCGTTCCAAGTAAATTTGCATGTGCCACTCTCTAAATCTTCAAGTAATAATCTGTTTTGCATGCCCGAACCGCTCATGTGGTGACAAGGGGCGATTAGTATCTTCCATGCTAGGCGTGTTATCCTCGATACGTGTTTATTCACTATCACTCACGAGAAAGGGGCCAGTAATTGGAATGCCCAGTTCCCCGCTCAAATCGAAAATATAGTTGCAAACAAAACTCCCCTGGATTGTTGTTGGTATGGACGGCACCCAAGTATTCGGCTAGTCGTGGAGTGTGATTGATCGGTGGTGGGGGAGTCAAAACTTTACTTTTCTGTTTGGGAACCACCTATAATTTGTGTAGCATGGAAGATGGTGAAAACTCTTGGTTATTGCGTTGACAATGAAAGCATGCCACCCAAAATTATTTATCTCTGTCTTCAAAGCTTGAGCTCTGGCACCTCTGCAAATCAATGCTTCCCTTTGCGAAGGGCCTATCTATTTATGTTTCTCTTGAGTCATCCCTCTTCTTATAAAATCACCAATTATAGAGCACCTCCGTCATTTTTATGATTTGCTTTTAATTGTTATTGAGTATGACGGTGACTGGATCTTCTTTGCCATGAATTACAATGTTCAGTCAACCCTTGGTGTTTGAAGGTGCTCTGCATTTATGTTTTGCGGTCTCAGAAAGAGCTAGCGAGATACCTTCTGTTCATATTGCTTCATGATTGTTTTGATTGAAGTGTTGAAGTTTGAAACTTATCATTATTGCTCGCTAGTTGATTATGCCATTGATATGAGTTCATCTTGAGACCTAAATGTCATTGCTTATGTGGTTAGCTTATGATCTTGCTGAAAATCTGAATATGAGTTAGACATAATTACAGCAACAAGATCAAACAGAGTTCGTAAAAGTTTTTCTTTTGTCTCTTGCAGTTTGTCAACTGAATTGCTTGAGGACAAGCAAGGCTTTAAGCTTGGGGGAGTTGATACGTCTCCATCGTATCTACTTTTCCAAACTCTTTTGCCCTTGATTTGGACTCTAATTTGCATGATTTGAATGGAACTAACCCGGACTAACGATGTTTTCAGCAGAATTGCCATGGTGTTGTTTTTGTGCAGAAATAAAAGTTCTCGGAATGACCTGGAAATTTACGAGGATTTTTTGTGGAATATATAAAAAATACTGGCGCAAGAATCAACCGGAGACGTGGAGCGAGGAGCGCACAAGCCTAGGAGGCGCGCCCCCCCCCTCGTCGTGCCTAGCAGGCTTATGGGGCCCTCGGGGCTCCGCTGCCTCCAACTCCAGCTCTATTTAGTTCCTTTCGACCGGAAAAAAATTCAAAGAGGAGAGTTCATCGCGTTTTACGATACGGAGGCGCCGCCACCACCTGTTCTTCCTCTGGATGGCAGATCTGGAGTCCGTTCTGGGCTCCGGAGAGGGGAGATCGTCGCCATCGTCATCACCAACCTTCCTTCATCGCCAATTCCATGATGATCTTCATCGTTCGTGAGTATTCTCATCGTAGGCTTGCTGGATGGTGATGGGTTGGATGAGGTATATCATGTAATCAAGTTAGTTTTGATGGCGATTGATCCCTAGTATCCACTATGTTCTAAGATTGATGTTGCTACTACTTTGCCATGCGTAATGCTTGTCACTAGGGCCCGAGTGCCATGATTTCAGATCTGATCCTATTATGTTCTCGTCAATATATGTGTGGTCTTGATCCTTTCTTGCAAGTTGTAGTCACCTACTATGTGTTATGACCCGGCAACCCCGGAGTGACAATAGCTGGAACCACTCTCGGAGATGGCCATAGTATGAGGAGTTCATGTATTCACTAAGTGCTAATGCTTTGTTCCGGTTCTCTATTAAAAGGAGAACCTTAATATCCCGTAGTTTCCATTAGGACCCCTCTGCCACGGGACGGGTGGACAATAGATGTCATGCAAGTTCTTTTCATAAGCACGCATGACTATATATGGAATACATGCTTACATTACATTGACGAACTGGAGCTGGTTACATATCTCTCCATGTTATAACTCAACTACTAATACTTGAGAATATTCTTTTGTTGCAGATACTAAGTCTTTCAGGTGTGGTTGAATTGACAACTCAACTGCTAATACTCGATAATATTCTTTTGCTTCCCCTTGTGCTGAATCAACAAATTTGGGTTGAATACTCTACCCTCGAAAACTGTTGCGATCCCCTATACTTGTAGGTTATCAGTTCACACTCACTAGAATTAGAGGAGGAAGTATGGTTTGGTACCTTTGAACCTTTTTCCATGAAGCAAAAGGTTGGAGCGAAGTAAACAGCATATTCATCAGTGTAGATAGTGTTGTCATTTTCTTCAAGCTTGAAGATTGACTTGTTGACGAATGTCGTAGCCAGTGCAAGACTTGCCACACCATACTCGAAATCCTCTTCAGAACCTTCCTCTTCATTACATTCCTCAGATTCTTCCTTAGAATCCATTTCCTTGACAATGAGTGCCCGAGCCTTTGTGAAACTGGTCTTCTTGTGCGATGAGGATTTTGAGGATGAGGATTTTGAAGATTTCTTCTTTTTCTTTGAGTCATCAGAACTTTCATCCTTGTATTTCTTATTCTTTGATTCTTTCACCCGGCAAGGACAATCAGCAATGTAGTGACCAGATTTCTTACATTTGTGATAGGTTCTTTTCTTGTAGTCCCCAGACAAAGATTCTGATTTCCTCATATCTCTTCTTCAAGATTTACCAAACTGGCCACGCTTTGTAAACTTCTGGAATTTCTCACGAGCATTGCAAGCTCCTGTCCAAGTTCGTCAGGGTCACAATGCTGCAATCTAAGTATTTTTCTTGAGATGAGGAAATTGCCTTAGCCTTCAGTGCACGATGTCTTGAGTGGCCTCTCTTTTCTTCTTGTTGGAATTCATGAGTATTGAGTCTTTCAAGTATATTAGTAGGATCAAGCATCTTATAGTCTCCTCGTTCTTGAATCATCAGAACCATTGTATCAAATGATGGAACAAGAGATCTTAGCAGTTTCTTCACAACTTCATGGTCAGTGATGTCTCTTGCTCCGAGTGCTTGTAGTTCATTTGAGATATCAGTGAGGCGATCAAAGGTATCTTGGCATCTTTCCTTGTCAAGCCTCTTGAAGCGATTAAAGAGATTGAGAAGAATGTCAACACAAGAGTCACACTGAGTTGAGATTCCTTCATTGACTTTGGATAGCCTATCCCAGATAAGCTTAGTTGTGCCCAAAGCACTCACTCTGCCATACTGACCTTTGCTTAGATGGCCAGAGATGATATTCTTCGCTTGTGAGTCAAATTGCTTGAATTTCTTCGCATCAGCGGCAGAGATAGTGGCAGTAATGGAGGGGATAGCATATTCCACAATATACCAGAGATCATTGTCAATAGCTTGAAGATGCATCTACATCTTGGTCTTCCAGTAGGGAAAGTCCTTTCCTTCGAAGGTAGGACATCCTGTAGTAACCTTGATCATACCTGCGGCCGACATAACTAAAACTCGAGGTGGTTACACCAAAATCACACAAAATAAGGGAATACCTTGCTGTGATACCAATTGAAAGTGCGTTATATCAACTAGAGGGGGTGAATAGGCGATTTTTACAATTTCATCGCTGAGGAAATTCCTTGTGACGAAAGTCTTCAATGATGAATTAAGTGTAGCAGAACTAGTACATGATCAGGTGTGCAAACACTACTATAGCAGAGTACTCGATGAGGTTTATGAGATTCGGTTTGCACAGTTCGCAAGTACAGAGTAAGTAGGTGAAGAATTTGAGGTTGAGGAAATTCAGAGAAAGTCTTCTGAAAAATTCTTCAAATAGTGCATATCAAAGTCTCCAACATACAATTTGAGGAAATAAAAGAGTTGAAGAACTAGAACCCGTATCTCGATGAACACAGTTGTTGATGACCTAGTTCCAACTCTTGTGACAGTTGTACGTTTGGTTTGGAGCGGCTTGGTATTGAAAACAAAGGACACACAGTCCCAGGACATGTAGTATCTACAGTATTCTCCTTGAGCTAAGGACACAGAGTCCTCGCCCACACTCGTGGTAAGTCTTCAGGGCAGACTTCCAAACCCTCACAAACTCGGTCACCCGTCGATCCACAATTAACTGTTGGATGCTCGAGACCATGACGCCTAACCGCCTGGAGGATGCACAGTCCACAAAGGTAATATGCTTCAGTTCCACACAGGAACAACTTCTTTAGTGATGCTCAATCACTTGGATTTTGGTTTGGGGTTTGGTCTTTGGGGTATTTCCTCACTTGATGATTTTATCTCGAAGGCTCTGAGGAATTTGGGTTGCTCTAAATGACAAGTGTCAGTTTCTCTCGGAGCAGCCAACGAGCTAGTGGTTGTGGGGGGTGATACGTCCATTTTGCATCATGCTTTCATGTTGATATTTATCGCTTTTGGGGCTGTTATTTCACTTCACGGTACAATATTAATGCCTTTTCTCTCTTATTTTGCAAGGTTTACATGAAGAGGGAGAATGTCGGCAGCTGGAATTCTAGCCTGAAAAGGAAGCAAGTTTGAGATGCCTATTCTACGCAACTCCAAAAGCCGTTAAAATCAACGTGGATTTTTTTGGGGATTTATAAAAAAATACTAGGCCGAAGAAGTACCGGAGGGGAGCCAGCAGGGGGCCACAAGCCTGCTAGGCGCGGCCACCCCCCTGGCCGCGCCTAGGGGGCTTGTGGGCTCCCAGCTCGCCCTTGCTATGGCAACAAAAGACCTTTCCTGACAATGGCGCCAGGAATCCTTCTGCTACGGGCTACGCATATAGGGACTTCCTTGGCAAATATGCAAAGGATTCCCCCGCGACCTTGGAGCCTTGCGTTGGTGTTCCTTGAAGAGGAAAGGGTGATGTAGCACAGCGGCAGTAAGTATTTCCCTCAGTTTGAGAACCAAGGTATCAATCCAGTAGGAGGATCGAGTCAAGTCACAAGTACCTGCACAAACACAAAAAGCTTGCACCCAACGCTATGAAGGGGTTGTCAATCCCTTATAGATTTGTTTGCAAAGTGAGAACTGAAAGCAAAAAGTAAACAAAGCAAAGTGAAAATAAAACTGGAGACTATAGTGAGAGAGAAGAAGCCATCTAGCTACTAACTACGGACTCGTAGGTCTGAAGTGGTCTACTCACGAGTCATTGGAGAGGCTATGATGTTGATGTAGAAGCCTCCAACTCCAAAGTCCCCTCCGGCAGGGCACCGGGAACGGTCTCCAGATGAGATCTCGTGAAAACGGAAGCTTGCGGCGGCGGAAAAGTGGTTTCGTGGACGCCTTGATTTTTTCTAGGATTTTAGGGAATATATATGCCAAAGAGCTAGGGCAGGGGAGCGCCAGGGAGGCCACAAGCCTGGTCGCCGCGCCCCGTGGCCGCGGCGTCAGGGCTTGTGGGCTCCGTGTGGGCCTCCTGCCTTGGCCCTCAAGTCCCCCGATCTTCTTCTGTTATGGAAAAATTTATTTCGGGGATTTTATTCCGTTTGGACTCAGTTCCAAAATCAGATCTGAAAAGAGTCAAAAACACAGAAAAAACAGGAACTCGCACTTGGCACTGAATTAATAAGTTAGTCCCAAAAAAGATATAAAAGGTATGTAAAACATCCAAAGTTGACAAGATAACAGCATGAAACCATAAAAAATTATTGATACGTTTGAGACGTATCAAGCATCCCCAAGCTTAACTCCTGCTCGTCCTCGAGTAGGGAAGTGATAAAGAATGAATTTTTTGATGCTTTCGTGCTACCTAGCATAGATGTCCTTTGTAACTTCTCTTATGTGACGTGAATGTTCAGATCCATTAGATTCAAAACAATAGTTTTCTATTGACGCGGAGACAATAATACGTCAAGCAAACTAGCAAGGTAATCATGAACTTTCAAAATAACAAGGCCAAAAGAAAGTTATCCCTACAAAATCATATAGTTTGGCTATGCTCTATCATCCTTGTACAACGGATTTAAATCATGCACAATCTCGGTATTGGCCAAGTAATTGTTTTCACACCTTTACTTTCTCAATCTTTTTCAACTCTCACGCAATACATGAGTGTGAGCCATGGTTTTAGCACTATAAGTGGAATGGAGTGTGGTGGAGGTTGCAAGACAAACAAGGAGAAGATGGTCACATTGACTAGGCATATCAACGAGCTATGGAGACGCTCATCAATAGATATCAACGTGAATGAGTAGGGATTGCCATACAATTGATGCACTAGAGCTAAGAGTATGTGAGAGCTCTTAAAGAAAACTAGTGGGCGTGCATCCAACTTGCTTTCTCACGAAGACCTAAGGCAATTTTGGGGAAGCCTATCATTGGAATATACAAGTCAAGTTATATAATGAAAATTTCCCACTAGCTATATGGTGGTGACAAAACGAGAGACTCTCAATCATGAAGATCATGGTGCTTAATAAGCACAAGTGTGGAAAGATAGTAGCATTGTCCCTTCTCTCTTTTTCTCTCATTTTTTGGTGGGCTCTTTGGCCTCTTTTTTATTATTATTTTTTGGTGGGCATCTTTGGCCTCTTTTTGTAAATGGGCTTCGCTGGCCTCTTTTATTTCCTCACATAGGACAATGCTCCATCAATGATGATCATCACACTTACAACTCAAAACTTAGAGCAATGATGACTCTATATGGAATGCCTTCGGTAGTGTACCGTGACAATGATCTAGCATGGCATAGACATCAATGGAAACATCATGCTAGCTGTCTTATGATCATGCAATGGCAATGTAGAAGTGGTGGCACATGTCATGGTGGTAGTTGCATGGCAATATATCTCGGAATGGCTTTGAAAAAGCCATAGTAGGTACGTATGGTGGCTGTTTTGAGGGAGGCTAATGGTGGGTTTTGTGCACCGGCGAAAGTTGCACGACACTAAAGAAGATAGTGATGGTGGAAGGTGAAAATGCATCTAAACCATGGACACAACATTATTCATGAAGAACTCATATACTTGTTGCAAAAGTTTTAGTAGTAATCGAAACAAAGCATTCAACGCATACTCCTAGGGGAAGGGTTGGTAGGTATAAACCATCGCGCGATCCCGACCGCCACACAAAGGATGACAATCAATAAACTAATCATGCTCAGACTTCATCAGATATCGGTACACCATACGTGCATGCTACGGGAATCACTAACTTCAACACAAGTATTTCTAGATCCACAACACCTTACTAATTTAACTTCAATATTACCACAACCACTACTCAAAACTAATTGAGATGAATCAAACTTCTCTAACTACTCAATGCACATGAAGGTGGAAGTTTTCATATCCCTTTGGATAACAACCCCTTTTGAGACTACTTTCATAGCATAAGCCAACTACCAAGCCACGCACCGATGTGCTCTAAAAGATATAAGTGAAGCACATAGAGCAAAAATCAACTAGCTCTAAAGATATAAGTGAAGCACAAGTGAGCTGAATTGTCTAACCAAAGGATATAAGTGAAGCTCGACAAAATCACGGTGAGTGCATGTATCTCTCTCTAGGTGTGCAGCAAGGAAGATTGTGACAAACCAAAAATAAAAGACTCCTATGATACAAGACGCTCCAAGCAAAACACATAACATGTGGTGAATAAAAATATAGCCCCAAGTAACGTTACCGATGGATAGACGACGAAAGAGGGGATGCCTTCCCGGGACATCCCAAGCTTAGGCTTTTTCGGCATCCTTGAATCAAATTGGGGTGCCTTGGGCATCCCCAAGCTTGATCTCTTGCCACTCTTTATATCTTTGTCCTTTATAACTTCACCCAAAACTTGAAAACTTCACAACACGAAACTTAAACAGAAACTCGTGATATCATTAGTATAAGCAAGCAAACCACCACTTCCTTAGGTACTGTAGAAAACTTAAATTCTACTTATGTTGATGTTGGGTTACTGTATTTTCAATCTTCCATGTCTAATAGCCCCCGATACTATCCATAGTTTCATCAAAATAAGCAACCAACTCAACAAAAACAGAATCTGTTAACAGCAGACCAGTCTGTAGCAATCTGTATACTTCGTATACTTCTGGTACTTCAAAAATTCTGAAACATTACGGCAGTCTGAAGAATTTGTATAGAAATCAGTAGAAAAAAGAATCAACTCAAAATCTCTTACAAAAAATGAAATTTCTTTTCGTGAGCAGAGAGTTTCTGTCTTTTCCAGCATGACCAAACGATCATTCCCAAGACTAATCATAACGGTTTCACTTGGCACAAATGCAAAAAGAAACACAAAAAACACAATCATAACAGAATTATGAAAGTGTGGAAAATAAACAGAAAGAAATAGGATAGATTCGTGGGATTGCCTCCCAACAAGCGCTATTGTTTAACGCCCTTAGCTAGGCATAAGGATTTCAATGATGCTCACATAAAAGATAAGGATTGAAGCACAACGAGAGCATCATGGAGCATAGGGCTAGCACATTTAAGTCTAACCCACTTCCTATGCATATGGATTTAGTGAACAAACAACTTGTTGGAGAAAGAATCAACTAGCATAGGAAGGCAAAACAAGCATAGCTTCAAAAATTTCAACACATGGAGAGGAAGCTTGATACTATTGCAATAAGTAAAAGCATATGATCCTCTCTCATAGCAATTACATGTGGGATCATAATCAAATTCAATAATATAGCTATCACAAAGGATATTATTTTCATGATCCACATGCATGCAAAGTTGACGCTCTTCAAAAATAGTGGGATTATCATCAACTAAGGTCATGACTTCTCCAAACCCACTTTCAATATTATTGCAAATATCATATTCATCATGAGGCTTTTCAAGATCATAAGAAAAATCATCACCCCATTCATGATCATTGCAACAAGTAGTGGACATAGCAAAGCTAGCATCCCCAAGCTTAGGGTTTTGCATATTTTTAGCATGATTGTCACTAATAGGATTTATAGTGAAATCATTGCAATCATGCTTTTCATCCAAGGAGCCCTCGTGAATCACTTCATAAATTTCTTCCTCACAATTTTCAGATTCACGCATCTCAAGCAAAACTCCATAAAGATAGTCAAGTGCACTCAACTCACTAGCAATTGGATCAACATAATTGGATCTCTTAAAGAGATTAGCAAGTGGATGAGGATCCATATCACTAGGTTTTCGGCAAGCGAAGATGCAAGCATATTGAAGGCACATGGCGCACAACGAACAGAAAGCAAACGAGAGAAAAGGGCAAACGAAAAAGGCAAACGAAAAAGGCAAACGAAAAAGGCAAAGAAGAAAGGAAAATGAAAATGGCAAATGTGAAGTGGGGGAGAGGAAAACGAGAGGCAACTGGCAAAAAAGGTAAATGCAAGAGATGAGTTTGTGACACTTACTTGGATAGATCTTGACTTGACCTCTCCCCGGCAACGGCGCCAGAAATACTTCTGCTATGGCAACAAAAGACCTTCCCTGGTAATGGCGCCAGGGATCCTTCTTCTACGGGCTACGCCTATAGGGACTTCCTTGGCAAATATGCAAAGGATTCCCCCGCGGCCTTGGAGCCTTGCGTTGGTGTTCCCTTGAAGAGGAAAGGGTGATGTAGCACAGCGGCGGTAAGTATTTCTCTCAGTTTGAGAGCCAAGGTATCAATGAAGTAGGAGGATCGAGTCAAGTCACAAGTACCTGCACGAACACAAAGAGCTTGCACCCAACGCTATGAAGGGGTTATCAATCCCTTATAGATTTGTTTGCAAAGTGAGAACTGAAAGCAAAAAGTAAACAAAGCAAAGTGAAAGTAAAAGTGGAGACGATAGTTGTGAATAGACCCGGGGGCCGTAGTGTTCACTAGTGGCTTCTCTCATGAAAGCAAGTAGACGGTGGGTGAACGAATTACTATCGAGCAATTGATAGAACCACGCAAATTCATGACGTTATCTATGGCAATGATCATATCTATAGGCATCATGTCCAAAACAAGTAGACCGATACTTTCTGCATCTACTACTATTACTCCACACATCAATCGCTATCGAGCATGCATCTAGTGTATTGAGTTCATAAGAACAGAGTAACGCCTTAAGCAAGATGACATGATGTAGATGGACAATCTCAAATCTATGATGAAAGCCCATCTTGTTACCCTTGCTGGCAACAACACGATGTGTGCCTTGCTGCCCCTTCTGTCACTTGGAAAGGTCACCGCATGGTATGAACCCAAAACCAAGCACTTCTCCCATTGCAAGAATCATAGATCTAGTTGGCCAAACAAAACCCAAGACTCGGAGAGACTTACAAGGATATAAAATCATGCATATAAGAAATCAGCAAAGACTCAAATATAATTCATAGATAATCTGATCACAAATCCACAATTCATCGGATCTCAACAAACACACCGCCAAAGAGGATTACATCGGATAGATCTCCATGAAGATCATGGAGAACTTTGTATTGAAGATCCAAGAGAGAGAACAACCCATCTAGCTACTAACTACGGACCCGTAGGTCTGATGTGGACTACTCACGAGTCATTGGAGAGGCGATGATGTTGATGTAGAAGCCCTCCAACTCCAAAGTCCCCTCCGGCAGGGCACCGGGAAGGGTCTCCAGATGAGATCTCGCGGAAACGGAAGCTTGCGGCGGCGGAAAAGTGGTTTCGTGGATGCCTTGATTTTTTCTCGGATTTTAGGGAATATATAGGCCAAAGAGCTAGGGTAGGGGAGCTCCAGGGAGGCCACAAGCCTGGTCGCCGCTGCCCCCTGGCCGCGGCGTTAGGGATTGTAGGCTCCCTATGGGCCTCCTGCCTTGGCCCTCAAGTCCCCCGATCTTCTTCTATTCTGGAAAAAATTATTTCGGGGATTTTATTCCGTTTGGACTCCATTCCAAAATCGGATCTGAAAAGAGTCAAAAACACACAAAAAAACAGGAACTGGCAGTTGGCACTGAATTAATAAGTTAGTCCCAAAAAAGATATAAAAGGTATGTAAAACATCCAAAGTTGACAAGATAACAACATGAAACCATCAAAAATTATAGATACGTTTGAGATGTATCAGCCCTCTGGCTCCCCCCTTTTGCTACAAGAAGGGTTTCGGTCTGGAAAAAATCAGGAGGAGGCTTTTCGGAGGATTCGCCGACGCCACGAGGCGGAACTTGAGCAGAACCAATCTAGAGCTCCGGCAGGACGATCCTGCCGGGGAAACTTCCCTCCCGGAGGGGGAAATCGTCGCCATCGTCATCACCAACACTCCTCTCATCGGAGGGGACTCATCACCATCAACATCATCATCAGCACTATCTCATCTCCAAACCCTACTTCATCACTTGTAACCAATCTCTGTCTCGCGACCCCGATTAGTACTTGTAATGTTGCTAGTAGTGTTAATTACTTTTTGTAGTTGATGCTAGTTGTATTACTTGGTGGAAGAGTTTATGTTAAGAAACTTGATGCTACTCATTACCTCTCTGGTCATGAATATGATTATGCTTTGTGAGTAGTTACTTTTGTTCCTGAGGACATGGGATAAGTCATGCTATAAGTAGTCATGTGAATTTGGTATTCGTTCGATATTTTGATGTGTTGTATGTTGTTTTTCCTCTAGTGGTGTTATGTGAACGTCAACTACATAACACTTCACCATTATTTGGGCCTAGAGGAAGGCATTGGGAAGTAGTAAGTAGATGATGGGTTCCTAGAGTGACAGAAGCTTAAACCCTAGTTTATGGGTTGCTTCGTAAGGGGCTGATTTGGATCCATTAGTTTAATGATATGGTTAGACTTTGTCTTAATTCTTCTTTCGTAGTTGCAGATGCTTGCAAGAGGGGTTAATCATAAGTGGGATGCTTGTCCAAGTAAGGGAGTACCCAAGTGCCGGCCCACCCACATATCAAACTATCAAAGTAACGAACGCGAATCATATGAACATGATGAAAACTAGCATGACAGAAATTCCCGTGTGTCCTCGGGATGGTTTTTCCTCCTGTATGACTTTTTCCAGGCTTGTCCCTTGCTACAAAAGGGATTGGGCCACTTTGCTGCACTGTTGCTACTTTTGTTACTTGTTGCTTGCTACGAATCATCTCACCACACAACTACTTGTTACCAATTATTTCAGTGCTTGCAGATATTACCTTGCTAAAAACCACTTGTCAGATCCTTCTGCTCCTCATTGGTTCGACACTCTTACTTATCAAAAGGACTACGATAGATCCCCTATACTTGTGGGTCATCAAGACACTTTTCTGGCGCCGTTCCCGGGGAGTGAAGCGCCTTTCGTAAGTGGAAATTGCTAAGGAAACATTCATATAGTGTGCTGAAATTTATTATCATTTATCACTATGGAAACTAAACCTTTGAGGGGCTTGTTCGGGGTATATTCACCTCAAACGGAAGCACAAAGAGTTGCTCCTCAACTTGCTGCACTTACTGAAAATATTTGCTTTGAATTTCCTTCGGGTATGCTTGAGAAACTGCTGGCTAATCCTTTTACAAGAGATGGAACATTACATCCAGACTTGCATTTAATCTATGTAGATGAAGTTTGTGGTTTATTTAAGCTTGCAAGTTTTCCTGAGGATGAGGTCAAGAAGAATATCTTTCCCTTATCTTTGAGGGATAAGGCGTTGACATGGTCATGGAACTACAATCGGTTGAAATTGGAATTTCATCAAAAGTTTTATCCTATGCATCTAGTACATCGTGATCGGAATTATATTTATAATTTTTGGCCTCGTGACAGAGAAAGCATCGCTCAAGCTTGGGGAGGCTTAAATCAATGTTATATTCATGCCCCAACCATGAGCTCTCAAGAGAAATTATCATTCAGAACTTCTATGCTCGGCTTTCTCATAATGATCGCACCATGCTTGAAACTTCTTGCACCGGTTCTTTTATGAAGAGAGATATTTACTTCAAATGGAATTTATTGGAGAGAATTAAACGCAACTCTGAAGATTGGGAGCTTGATGAAGATAAGGAGTCAGGTGTGAATTTCAAGTTTGATTGCGTTAAATCCTTTGTTGAAACAAATATTTTTTGTGACTTTAGCGCTAAGTATGGACTTGACTCTGAGATAGTAGCTTCATTGTGTGAATCATGTTCTGCTCATATTGATCTCCCCAAAGAGAAGTGGTTTAAATATCATCCTCCCTTAGAAGTCAATGTAGTTAAAACCAATCCAGTTGAAGAGAAAGTCATTGCCTATAATGATCCTATTGTTCCCAGTGCTTACATTGAGAAACCACCTTTCCCTGTTAGGACAAAGGATCATTCTAAAGCTTCAACTGTGATACGTAGAGGCTACATTAGAACACCTACACAACCTGAGCAAATTAGAGTTTAACCTAGCATTGCTATTATCAAAGATCTCCTATCCGACAATGTTGATGGCCATAACATTCACTTCTGTGAAGATGCTGCTAGAATTGCCAAACCACACGTTAGAGACAAACATAGGCCTGTTGTTGGCACGCCTGTTGTTTCTGTTAAGATAGGAGATCATTGTTATCATGGTTTATCTGACGTGGGTGCTAGCGTTAGTGCAATACCTCAATCCTTATATGATGAAATTAAACACGAGATTGCACCAGTTGAGATAGAACCTATTGATGTCACTATTCAGCTTGACAATAGAGATACTATCTGCCCAGTGGGACTTGTTAGGGATGTTGAAGTATTGTATGGTAAAACTAAGTATCCTGCTGATTTCCTCGTTCTTGCTACCACCCAAGATAGCTTTTGTCCCATCATATTTGGTAGACCCTTCCTCAATACCGTCAATGCTCATATTGACTTTGAGAAGCAAACTGTCACTGTTGGCTTTGAAGGTGTGTCACATGAGTTCAATTTCTCCAAGTTTGGTAGACAACCTCATGAAAAAGAGTTACCCAGTAAGGATGAAACTATTGCCTTAACTTCTATTGATGTGCCCCCTACTGATCCCTTAGAGCATTACTTGCTTGAGCATGAAAATGATATGCATATGGATGAAAGGGATGAGATAGATAGAGTTGTTTTAGAAAATATCCTATCCTTAAGAATAATTTGCCTGTTGAACTACTTGGGGATCCACCCCCACCAAAGGGTGATGTTGTGTTCGAGCTTAAACAGTTGCCAGATACTCTTAAGTATGCTTATCTTGATGAAAAAGAGATATATCCTATCATAATTAGTGCTAGCCTCTCAGAGCATGAAGAAAAGAAGTTACTAAGAACTCTAAGGAAGCACCGTGCTGCTATTGGATATACTCTTGATGATCTTTGGGGCATTAGTCCCACTCTATGCCAGCACAAGATTAAAACTGATCCTGATTCCAAGCCAGTTGGTGATCATCAACGGAGATTAAATCCTAATATGAAAGAGGTAGTAAGAAAAGAAATACTAAAGCTCCTGGAAGCAGGTATTATCTATCCTGTTGCTCACAGTGATTGGGTGAGTCTGGTACATTGTGTCCCTAAGAAGGGAGGCATTACCGTTGTCCCTAATGATAAGGATGAATTGATCACACAGAGGATTATCACTGGCTATTGGATGGTGATCGATTTTAGGAAATTGAATAAAGCAACTAGGAAAGATCATTACCCTTTGCCTTTTATTGACCAAATGCTAGAAAGACTGTCTAAACACACACACTTCTGCTTTCTAGACAGTTATTTTGGTTTCTCCCAAATACGTGTTGCACAAGCTGATCGAGAGAAAACCACTTTCACCTGCCCTTTCGGTACCTTTGCTTATAGACGTATGCCTTTTGGCTTATGTAATGCACCTGCCACCATTCAAAGATGTATCATGGCTATATTCTCTAACTTTTGTGAAAAGATTGTTGAGGTTTTCATCGATGACTTCTCCATTTACGGGTCTTCTTTTGATGATTGCCTCAGCAACCTTGATCGGATCTTGCAGAGATGTAAAATACCTATCTTGTCTTGAATTGGGAGAAGTGCCACTTTATGGTTAATGAAGGCATCGTCTTAGGTCATAAAATTTCTGAAAGAGGTATTGAAGTCGATAAGGCTAAGGTTGATGCAATCAAGAAAATGCTATACCCCACATATATCAAAGGTATAAGAAGTTTCCTTGGTCATGCTCGTTTCTATAGAAGGTTTATTAAAGACTTCTCTAAGATTTATAGGCCTCTTACCAATCTCTTGCAAAAGGATATTTCTTTTGTCTTTGACGATGATTGTGAGGAAGCCTTCGAAATACTTAAGAAGGCTTTGATAACCGCACCTATTGTTCAACCACCTGATTGGAACTTACCTTTTGAAATCATGTGTGATGCTAGAGATTATGCTGTTGGTGCTGTCCTAGGGCAAAGAGTTGGTAAGAAGTTGAATGTTATTCACTATGCTAGTAAAACTCTAGACAGTGCCCAAAGAAACTATGCTACTACGGAAAAGGAATTTTTAGCAGTCGTGTTTGCATATGAAAAGTTCAGGTCTTGCATAGTTGATTCCAAAGTCACTATTCACACTGCTCATGCTGCTATTAAGTACCTCATGGAGAAGAAAGACGCTAAACCTAGACTTATCAGATGGGTTCTCTTGCTACAAGAATTTGATTTGTATGTTGTCGATATGAAGGATGCTGATAACCCAGTAGCAGATAACTTGTCTAGATTGGAGAATGTTCTTGATGACCCACAACCTATTGATGTTAGCTTTCCCGATGAGCAACTGAATGTCATCAATGCTTCACGTAGTGCACCGTGGTATGCTGATTATGCAAACTATATTGTTGCCAAATATATACCACCTAGTTTCACATACCTACAAAAGAATAAATTCGTCTTTGACTTGAGACATTACTTCTGGGATGATCCTCACCTTTATAAGGAAGGAGTAGATGGTGTTATTAGACGTTGTGTACCTGAACATGAACAGGGACAGATCCAACAGAAATGTCACTCCGAGGCCTACGGAGGACACCATGCGGGAGATAGAACTGCACACAAGGTATTACAATCAGGTTTCTATTGGCCCACTCTCTTCAAGGATGCCCGTAAGTTTGTCTTGTCTTGTGACGAATGTCAAAGAATAGGTAATATCGGTAAACGTTAGGAAATCCCTATGAACTATTCATTTGTCATTGAACCATTTGATGTCTGGGTCTTTGATTATATGGGACCTTTTCCATAATCCAACGCGTATACTCATATCCTAGTTGCTGTTGATTACGTCACTAAGTGGGTAGAAGCTATCCCCACTAGTAGTGCTGATCACAACACTTCTATCAGGATGCTTAAAGAAGTTATTTTCCCTAGATTTGGAGTCCCTAGATATCTGATGACCGACGGTGGTTCACATTTCATTCTTGGTGCTTTCCGTAAAACGCTTCCTAAGTACGATGTCAACCATAGAATTGTGTCTCCCTATCACCCTCAGTCCAGTGGTCAAGTAGAGCTAAGTAATAGAGAGATTAAACTGATTCTGCAAAAGACTGTCAACAGGTCTAGAAAGAATTGGTCTAAGAAGCTCGATGATGCATTGTGGGCTTATAGAACTGCCTATAAGAATCCCATGGGCATGTCTCCGTACAAAATGGTGTACGGTAAAGCATGTCATTTACCTCTTGAGCTAGAGCATAAAGCTTATTGGGCAATCGAAGAGATCAACTTTGATTTCAAACTTGCTGGTGAGAAGAGGTTATTTGATATTAACTCACTTGATGAATGGAGAACTCAGGCATATGAGAATGCCAAGTTGTTCAAAGAAAAGGTTAAGAGGTGGCACGATAAAAGGATACAAAAGAGTGAGTTCAATATAGGTGATTATGTCTTGCTATATAATCGTCGTTTAAGATTTTTTGCAGGCAAGCTTCTCTCTAAATGGGAAGGTCCCTATATTGTTGAGGAAGTATATCGTTCCGGTGCTATCAAGATCAACAACATGGAAGGTAATTGTCCGAGAGTTGTAAATGGGCAAAGAATCAAGCATTATATTCAGGTACTCCCATAAATGTTGAAAGCGATATTATCAATACCATAACTCTGGAAGAATACCTAAGGGATATTTATCAGCCTGTTTCAGATTCTAAAAACGAAGAGGTATGTGATTCGGTAAGAAAACAGACTCCAAAACTTTTCCAGTAGGAATTTTTCTCTGTTTTGGAATATTTGAAAAAATAGAAAAATTGGAAGTAGTCTAGAAAGCGCGTGAGGCGACAAGCTTGCTAGGCGCGGGACCACACCCTGGCCGCGCCTGGGGGGGCTTGTGGCCACCTCGTGTGCCTCCTGGACTCCGTTTTCGTGCGGAGTACTCCTTCTGGTCTGGAAAAAATCATTATATATTCTCCTGAAAGGTCGGACCCTTGTATCACGTGAATTTCCTATGTTTTCGTTTCGAGCCTGTTTTCTGCCGCAAATTTAGGGCAAGATGTCTTCTCAAGATTCAGAGGGGGAGAGCTATGTGGCTGATTACCTTGCTAACCCCAAGGTCTATGGGGACTTGGATCCTTATGGATGGACCACTGATGAAGAAGAATATTATGATCCCAAGAGGAAGGAACAACCAAGTTCTGATGAGGAGGAGGCTCCTCTACCCCCACCTGGAGACACCCATGTGGAGTTCAAGAAGTCGAGCCTCCTTGACTCAAGGAAGAAGCCTAAGGCTTTGTTTATCCCTTCTCGTTTCTTGCAGGAGAGTAAGAAGGAATTATGCCAAAGGGTGTTGAAGCTTGAAGAGGAAAATGATGATCTGAGGGAGCAGAATTTTATGCTCAAGTGGAAATTAAACAAGCTCAAGACCTTTGCAACAACTCCACCACCATCACCTCCAAAGGAAGACAACTAAGCATGGGTATGGGCAATCCCCTAGGCTTGTGCCAAGCTTGGGGGAGTTGCCCCTATATCGTATCACGATCACATCTTTTGCCTTTACCTTTGTTTTAGTTTGTTCCTTTTCAGTTTTATTTTTCTCTAGTAGAATAAAAGTCTTAGTGTTTTAGTCTTGAGTTTTGCTTTGTGTCACCCCCGATGTATTCGAGCCCGTGAGCCATATAATAAAGAGTGTCTTAGATGAGGGCTTTGCCTCTTGACATGATCAAAAGAATGATAAAAGAACAAAAGCATGAAAGATCATGTAATGATCTTATGGAAAGTGATGGCTTCACATATAAAAAGGATGTTGATTGAAACTTGTTGAGGGTAGACAAATGTAGACCTTGGTCATTGTTGGAATTAATAGGAAGTGATAAAGAAGAAGAGGTTCACATATAAATATATCATATTTAACACCATCTATGATTGTGAACACTCAATAAACTATTGCATGCTTAGAAGTAGATGTTGGACAAGGAAGACAACATAATGAATTATGTTTGCTTGGTTCCGAACAATGTTATATGATTAGAGATCCTTTAGCATGTGAATATTGCTTCCACATCATATTAGCCAAAACTCCCGCACTAAGTAGAGATACTACTTGTGCATCCATAAACCTTCAACCCAGTTTTGCCATGAGAGTCCACCATACCTACCTATGGATTGGATAAGATCCCTCAAGTAAGTTGTCATCGGTGCAAGCAATAAAAATTGCTCCCTAATATGTATGATCTATTAGTGTGTGGAAAATAAGCTTTGTACGAACCAGTGATGAGGAAGACATAAAAGCGATAGACTGCAGAATAAAGTTCTTTATCACAGGAGGCAATATAAAGTGACGTTCCTCCGCACTAAGAGGACACGCATCCCAACCTCAAAAGCGCATGACAACCCCTGCTTCCCTCTATGAAGGGACTATCTTGCACCTTTACTTCTTGCCCTTGAAAGAGTCATGGTGATCTTCACCAATTCCCTATTTCGCCTTTATCTTGGCTAACATCATATGCTTGGGAAAGATCTATATTCATATGTCAACTTGGAGGTAAGTATTCATGAATTATTATTGTTGACATTACCCTCGAGGTAAGCAGTTGGGAGGCGAAACTATAAGCCCCTATCTTTCTATGTGTCCAGCTGAAACTTTGATCTCATGAGTACCACGTGAGTTGTAGCAATTGTAGAGAACGGAAAGATGATTGAGTATGTGGATTTTCTTTACAAGCTCTTATTTGACTCTTTCTAATGTTGTGATAAATTGCAATTGCTTCAATGACTAAAGGCTACCGGTTGTTATTTCTCGGTAAGGCACTTGATCCATACTTTAGTTTGTGAAGAATTGTCACTTTAGCATGAGAAATTATATGTTGGTATTGTTGTTCTGATCATGATCATGATGCCTGCATTTTCATATCTTGTTTTGTCGACACCTCTCTCTCTAAAGATGTGGTCATGTTTATTGATCTAGGCTTTCTCTTGGGGACAAGCGAGGTCTATGCTTGGGGGAGTTGATACGCCCATTTTGCATCATGCTTTCATGTTGATATTTATCGCTTTTTGGGCTGTTATTTCACTTCACGGTACAATACTTATGCCTTTTCTCTCTTATTTTGCAAGGTTTACATGAAGAGGGAGAATGCCGGCAGCTGGAATTCTGGCCTGAAAATGGAGCAAGTTTGAGATACCTATTCTGCGCAACTCCAAAAGCCGTGAAAATCAAAGTGGATTTTTTTGGGGATTTATGAAAAATACTAGGCCAAAGAAGTACCGGAGGGGCGCCAGTAGGGGGGCACAAGCCTGCTAGGAGCGGCCACCCCCTAGCCACGCCTAGGGGGCTTGTCGGCTCCCAGCTGGCCTTCTGGCTCCCCCCTTTGGCTACAAGAAGGGTTTCGGTCTGGAAAAAATCAAGAGGAGGCTTTTTAGAGGATTCTCCGCCGCCACGAGGCGGAACTTGAGAAGAACCAGTCTAGAGCTCCGGCAGGACGATCTTGCCGTGGAAACTTCCCTCCAGGAGGGGGAAATTGTCGCCATCGTCATCACCAACGCTCCTCTCATCCGAGGGGACTCATCGCCATCAACATCTTCATCAGCACCATCTCATCTCCAAACCCTAGTTCATCACTTGTAACCAATCTCCGTCTCGCGACTTTTATTGGTACTGGTAAGGTTGCTATTAGTGTTAATTACTCTTTGTAGTTGATGCTAGTTGGATTACTTGGTGGAAGAGTTTATGTTCAGATCCTTGATGCTACTCATTATGTCTCCGGTCGTGAATATGATTATGCTTTGTGAGTAGTTACTTTTGTTCCTGGTGACATGGGATAAGTCATGCTATAAGTAGTCATGTGAATTTGGTATTCGTTCGATATTTTGATGTGTTGTATGTTGTTTTTCCTCTAGTGGTGTTATGTGAACGTCGACTACATAACACTTCACCATTATTTGGGCCTAGAGGAAGGCATTGGGAAGTAGTAAGTAGATGATGGGTTTCTAGAGTGATAGAAGCTTAAACCCTAGTTTATGCGCTGCTTCGTAAGGGGCTGATTTGGATCCACAAACAAGCTTGCACCCAACGCTTCAAAGGGGTTGCCAATCCCTTCAAGATTGTTTGCAAAGTGAGATATGAAGGCGGAAAGTGCAGCGAAGTAAAAAGTGTAAGGCTGAAAATATGGTGTGGAGTAGACCCTGGGGGCCATAGTGTTCACTAAAGGCTTCTCTCAAAATAGCAAGTATTACGGTGGGTGAACAAATTACTGTCGAGCAATTGATAGAACCACGCAAAGTCATGACGAAATCTAAGGCAACGATCATACATATAGGCATCACGTCCGAGACAAGTAGACCGATACTTTCTTCATCTACTACTATTACTCCACACATCAACCGCTATCCAGCATGCATCTAGTGTATTGAGTTCATGACGAACAGAGTAACACTTTAAGCTAGATGACATGATGTAGAGGGATAATCTCAAACCAACGATGAAAACCCCATCTTTTTACCCTTGATGGCAACAACACGATGCGTGCCTTGCTACCCCTTCTGTCACTGGGTGAGGTCACCGCACGGTAAGAACCCAAAACCAAGCACTTCTCCCATTGCAAGAATCATAGATCTAGTTGGCCAGACAAAACCCACAACTCGAAGAGAATTACAAGGATATGAAATCATGCATAAGAGAGATCAGAAGAAACTCAAATAAGATTCATAGATAATCTGATCATAAATCCACAATTCATCGGATCTCGACAAACACACCACAAAAGAAGATTACATCGAATAGATCTCCATGAAGATCATGGACAACTTTGTATTGAAGATCCAAGAGAGAGAAGAAGCCATCTAGTTACTAGCTATGGACCCGTAGGTCTATGGTGAACTACTCACGCATCATCGGAGAGGTAATGGTGTTGATGGAGAAGCCCTTCATGTCTGAATCCCCCCTCCGGCAGGGCGCCAGAACATGCCCTAGATGGGATCTTACGGAGAGAGAAGCTTGCGGCGGCGGATTTTTTTGGGAATATTTGGGAATATATAGGCGCAAGATCTAGGTCAGGCGACCTCCAGGGGGGCTACAAGCCTGCATGGCGCTCCCCCCTGGCCGTGGAGTGGGAGCTTGTGGGGCCCCTGGTGCTCTTCTGGGTTGGCTCCCAAGTCCTCCGATCTTCTTCCGTTCCAGAAAATTCTTTTCGGGGATTTTCTTCCGTTTGGACTCCGTTTCAAAATCTCCTCTAAAAAGGGTCAAAAACATGGAAAAAATAGGAACTGGCACTTGGCACTGAGTTAATAAGTTAGTCCCAAAAAGTAAATAAAAGGCATGCAAAACATCCAAAGTTTGACAAGATATTAGCATGAAACCATCAAAAAGTATAGATATGTTGGAGATGTATCAAGCATTCCCAAGCTTAACTCGTGCTCGTCCTCGAGTAGGGAAGTGATAAAGAATGAATTTTTGATGTGGAATGCTACCTAGCATAGTTGTCCTTTGCAACTTCTTTCATGTGACATGAATGTTCAGATCCGTACGATTCAAAACAATAGTTTGCTATTGACATGAAAACAGTAATACTTCAAGCAAACTAGCAAAGCAATCATGAACTTTCGAAATAACAAGGCCAAAGAAAGTTATCCCTAAAAATCATATAGTCTGGTTATGCTCCATCATCCTCACACAACTAATGTAAGTCATGCAGAACCCCGGAATTGGCCAAGTAATTGTTTTCGCACTCTTACTTTCTCAAACTTTTTATAACTATCACGCAATACATGAGCGCGAGCCATGGATATAGCACTATAGGTGGAATAGAGTGTGGTGCTGGTTGTGAGACAAAAAGGGAGTTGATGGTCACATTGACTCGGCATATCAATAGGCTATGGAGATGCCCATTAATAGATATCAATGTGAATGAGTAGGGATTTCCATACAAGAGATGCACTAGAGCTATAGGTATATGAAAGCTCAAAAGCGAAACTAGTGGGTGTGCATCCAACTTGCTTGCTCACGAAGGCCTAGAGCAATTTTGAGGAAGCCCATCATTGGAATATACAAGCCAAGTTATATAGTGAAGATTCCCACTAGAATATGGTAGTGACAAAGCAAGAAGCTCTCAATAATGAAGAACATGGTGCTATCATGAAGCACAAGTGTGGAAAAAGATAGTAGCATTGTCCCTTCTCTCATTTTCTCTTTTTTTTTATTTGGGCTCTTAGGCCTCTCTTTTTATTTTCTTTTCTCTTTTTTTTTGTTTTTTTGGCTCTTTGGCCTCTTTTTTTATTTCCTCACATGGGACAATGTTCTAATAATGATGATCATCACACTTTTATTTACTCATAGCTGGAAGATCACAATGATGATGACTCCATAGGAAATACCTCCGGCGGTGTACCAGGATGTGCAACGATCTAGTATGATCATGCAATGGCAATATGAGAGTGACGACACAAGTCATGAGACGGAATGGTGGTAGTTGCATGGCAATATATCTCGTAGTGGCTACGAAAATGCCATAATACGTAGGTATGGTGGCTGTTTTGAGGAAGGAATTTGGTGGGTTTGTGCACCGGCGAGAATTGCGCGGCACTAGAGAGGCTAGCAATGGTGGAAGGTGAAAGTGCATCTATACGATGGACTCAACATTAGTCATAAAGAACTCACATACTTGTTGCGAAAGTTTTTATTAGTAATAGAAACAAAGTGCTAAACTCATACTCCGAGGGGAAGGGTTGGTAGGTGTAAACCATCGCGGGATCCCGACCTCAACACAAAGGATGACAATCAATAGATCAATTATGCTCCAACTTCCTAACATAGCGGTTCACCATACGTGCATGCTACGGGAATCAATAACTTCAACACAAGTATTTCTAGATTCACAACACCCTACTAACATAACTCTTAATATTACCGTATCCATGTCACAAAACTAATTGAGAGTAATCTAAACTTCTCTTTCTACTCAATGCACATGAAGATGGAGGTTTTTGCATCCTCTTTGGGTACCTAGCACATGGGACTACTTTCATAGCGTAAGCCAACTACCAAATAATGCACCGCCATGCTCAAAATATATAAGTGAAGCACATGAGAAAAAGTATCTAGCTCAAAATATATAAGTGAAGCACATGAGCAAAACTATCTAGCTCAAAAGATATAAGTGAAGCACATGAGCAAAAGTATCTAGCTCGAAAGATATATGTGAAGCACAATGAGCATTCTAGCAAAATCACGATGAATACATGTCTCTCTCTCTCAAAAAGGTGTGCAGCAAGGATGGTTGTGACACAATAAAAAGAAAAGAATCCTAAGATACAAGATGCTCCAAGCAAAACACATATCATGTGGTGAATAAAAATATAGCTCCAAGTAATGTTACCGATGGATTGAAGACGAAAGAGGGGATTCCTTTCCGGGGCATCCCCACGCTTAGGCCTTTTGGTGTCCTCAAATTAGGCTTGGGGTTCCTTGGGCATCCCCAAGCTTGAGCTATTTCCACTCCTTATATCTTTGTCCATGAGAACGTCACCCAAAACATGAAAACTTCACAACACAAAACTTAAACAGAAACTTGTGATAACATTAGTACAAGAAAACAAACTACCACTTCTTTTTGTACTGTAGAAAAATTGAATTCTATCTACATTGATGATGTGATACTGTATTCTCACTTTCCCATGGCTAGTACCCCCCGACACTAACCATAGTTTCATCAAAACAAGCAACCAACTCAACAAAAACAAAATCTGTCAAAAACAGGCCAGTCTGTAGCAATCTGTATACTTCGTATACTTCTCGTACCTCAAAAAATCTGAACAATTACGAAGGTCTGGGGAAAAAGCATATAAATCAGCAGCAAAAAGAATCAACTCAAAAGCTCTTTCTGAATAAAAATGAAAAATCATCTCGTGAGCGAAAAGTTTATGTCTTTTTCCAGTAGGATCAAACAACCATTACCAAGACTAGTCATAAAGGCTTTGCTTGGCTCAAACACAAAAAGAAACACAAAAAACACAATCACAACAGAATTATGAAAGTGTGGACGCAACAAAACAGAAATAAAAAGATAAATTCATTGGGTTGCCTCCCAACAAGCGGTATTGTTTAACGCCCTTAGCTAGGTATAGAAGCGATAGAATCACGTATCATCGTCTTTGGTGCTCAAACCATAAGTGGCACTCATCATGGATTCATAAGGCAATCTTATTTTCTTTCTAGAAAAGTGTTCCATTCCCTTCCTTAAAGGAAATTGAAATCTAATATTCCCTTCCTTCATATCGATGATAGCACCAATAGTCCTTAGGAAAGGTCTACCAAGAATAATAGGGCATGTAGGATTGCAATCAATGTCAAGCACAATGAAATCCACGGGTACATAGTTCCTATTTGCAATAATAAGAACATCATTGATCCTTCCCATGGGTTTCTTGACAGTAGAATCAGCAAGATGCAAATTAAGAGAACACTCTTCAATCTCATTAAAACCCACAACATCACATAAAAACTTTGGAATTGCAGAAACACGAGCACCCAAATCACACAAAGCATTGCACTCAAAGTTTTTGATTTTGATTTTGATGGTAGATTCCCACTCATCATGAAGCTTTCTAGGGATAGAGACTTCCAATTCAAGTTTCTCTTCAAGAGCTTTCATCATAGCTTCGACAATATGATCGGTAAAGGCTTTGTTTTGGCTATAAGCGTGTGGAGAGTTTAACATGGATTGCATCAAAGAAATGCATTCAATCAAGGAGCAACTATCATAATTGAATTCCTTGAAATCCACGGTATTAATTTCATTCTACTCCACTTTTAATGCTTTTAGCATCAAGATAGATGAACTCCGAATCATTGGGGCACTTTTCAACCAAAGTGGATTCATATCCAGCCCCATAATCATTAGGTTTGACACAAGAAAACAAAGATTCAATGGGAGTCACACCAAGCACTTTAAGATCTTCGTGATTCTCATCATGAGAACACACCTTTTTAAGCCATTCATGTCTAGCACGAATTTGGGCGGTTCTTTCTTGGCTCTCAATCATGGAAACACGCATAGCTTTCAAAGTTTCATCCATGTTGATTTTGGGAGGATCACATCTAACTTTCAAACCATCAACATCACAAGAGATCCTATCGACGCTCTTAGCCAAATCGTCAATTTTGAGTACTTTTTCCTCTATGGACGCATTGAAAATCTTTTGAGAGTTGATGAACTCTTTGATATTACTCTCTAGATCAGAGGGTAATCTATTGTAATTTCCATGAGTATTGTTGTAGGAGTTGCCAAAATTATTAGAGTTACTAGGAAAAGGCCTAGGAACATAGTTTCCTCTAAAAGCATTGTTGTTCCCAAAGTTATTCCTACCAATAAAATTAACGTCCAAGTTAGCGTTGCTACTCTCAATCAAAGAAGACAAAGGCATATCATTAGGATCCAAGGAAGAACTTCTACTAGCAACCAAATTCATTAACTCATCCATCTTAGCACTCAACAAGTTAATTTCTTCTATAGCGTGTACCTTCTTACTAGTAGGTGACCTTTCAGTATACCACTGAGAGTAGTTCGTCATGATGTTGTCCAAGAGCTTAGTGGCTTCTCCTAACGTGATTTCCATGAACGTTCTACCTGAGGCGGAGTCCAAGATATTTCTAGAAGTTAAATTCAAGCCAGCATAAAAGATTTGAATAATCATCCAAAGGCTCAAGCCATGAGCGGGACAATTTCTAATCATTAACTTCATTCTCTCCCAAGCATGTGCAACATGTTCATGATCAAGTTGCTTGAAATTCATGATATCATTACACAGAGAGATAATCTTAGCCGGCGGAAAATACTTGGATATATAAGCATCTTTGCACTTATTCCAAGAATCGATACTATTTTTGGGCAAAGAACAAAACCAAGTTTTTCCGCGATCTCGCAACGAGAAAGGAAAAAGCTTCAATTTAATCACGTCATTATCCACATCTTTTTTCTTTTGCATATCGCAAAGCTCAATGAAGGTATTGAGATGGGATGCAGCATCTTCACTAGGAAGGCCAGAGAATTGCTCTTTCATAACAAGATTCAGCAAAGCGGCATTAATTTCGTATGACTCCGCACTAGTGGCGGGAGCAATCGGAGTACTAATAAAATCATTATTATTAGTATTCGAGAAGCCACAAAGTATGGTGTTTTCATTCATGGTGACTTCAGCAAGCAAGCAAGCACACAAACAAAAAAGCAGGTGAGAAAAAAGGCGAACGAAAAGGGCCAACGAAAAAGGCGAATTGGTGAAGTGGGGGAGAGGAAAATGAGAGGCAACTGGAAAACAAAGTAAATGCAAGAGATGAGTTTGCGACACTTACTTGGATGAGTTCTTGACTTGATCTTCCTCCCCAGCAACGGCGCCAGAAATCCTTCTGCTACTTATCAAACAACAGCGCCAGAAATTGACACGTTGACGGAGATTGGGCTTGCGTTGGTTTTTCCCTTGAAGAGGAAATGGTGATGCAACACAGGAGCAGTAAGTATTTCCCTCAGTTTGAGAACCAAGGTATCGATCCAGAAGGAGGGTTTCGTCAAGTCCAGAGTACCTGCGGAAACACAAACAAGCTTGCACCCAACGCTTCAAAGGGGTTGTCAATCCCTTCAAGACTGTTTGCAAAGTGAGATCTGAAGGCGGAAAGTGCAGCGAAGTAAAAAGTGTAAGCCTGAAAATATGGTGTGGAGTAGACCCTGGGGGCCATAGTGTTCACTAGAGGCTTCTCTCAAAATAGAAAGTATTATGCTGGGTAAACAAATTACTGTGGAGCAATTGATAGAATCGTGCAAAGTCATGACGATATATAAGGCAATGATCATACATATAGGCAGCACGTCTGAGACAAGTAGACCGATACTTTCTGCATCTACTACTATTACTCCACACATCGACCGCTATCCAGCATGCATCTAGTGTATTAAGTACATGACGAACAGAGTAACGCTTTAAGCAAGATGACATGATGTAGAGGGATAATCTCAAACCAATGATGAAAACCCCATCTTTTTACCCTTGATGGCAACAACATGATGCGTGCCTCGCTACCCCTTCTGTCACTGGGTGAGGTCACCGCACGGTATGAACCCAAAACCAAGCACTTCTCCCATTGCAAGAATCATAGATCTAGTTGGCCAGACAAAACCCACAACTCGAAGAGAATTACAAGGATATGAAATCATGCATAAGAGAGATCAGAAGAAACTCAAATAAGATTCATAGATAATCTGATCATAAATCCACAATTCATCGGGTCTCGACAAACACACCGCAAAAGAATATTACATCGGATAGATCTCCATGAAGATCATGGAGAACTTTGTATTGAAGATCCAAGAGAGAGAAGAAGCCATGTAGTTACTAGCTATGGACCCGTAGGTCTATGGTGAACTACTCACGCATCATCGAAGAGGTCATGGTGTTGATGGAGAAGCCCTCCGTATCCGAATCCCCCCTCCGGCAGGGCATCAGAACGTGCCCCAGATGGGATCTTGCAGAGACGGAAGCTTGCGGTGGCCAAAAAGCGATTGCGACCCTCTTGATTTTTTGGAAATATTTGGGAATATATAGGGGCAAGATCTAGGTCAGGGAACCTCCATGGGGCCCACAAGCCTGCATGGCGCGCCCCCCTGGGCACGGGGTGGGGGCTTGTGGGGCCCCTGGGGCTCTTCTGGCTTGGCTCCCAAGTCCTCCGATCTTCTTCCGTTCCAGAAAAATTCTTTTCGGGGATTTTCTTCCGTTGGACTCCGTTTCAAAATCTCCTCTGAAAAGGGTCAAAAACATGGAAAAAACAGCAACTCGCACTTGGCACTAAGTTAATAAGTTAGTCCCAAAAAATAAATAAAAGGCATGCAAAACATCCAAAGTTCGACAAGATATTAGCATGAAACCATAAAAAATTATAGATACATTGGAGACGTATCACACCCACATATCAAACTATGAAAGTAACGAACTCAAATCATATGAACATGATGAACACTAGCATGACGGAAGTTCCCGTGTGTCCTCGGGAGCGTTTTTCCTCCTATAAGACTTTGTCCAGGCTTGTCCCTTGCTACAGAAGGGATTGGGCCACTTTGCTGCACCGTTGCTACTTTTGTTACTTGTTGCTTGCTACGAATCAGCTCACCACAGAACTACTTGTTACCGATAATTTCTGTGTTTGCAGATATTACCTTGCTGAAAACTACTTGTCAGATCCTTCTGCTCCTTGTTGGGTTCGACACTCTTACTGATCGAAAGGACTATGATAGATCCCCTATACTTGTGGGTCATCAGGGGCGGCTATTTATAGCTAGGGAGCATCCCGACATGATTTGACGTAAATGCCCTTAAATAATGTGACCGTTGGGTGGATAAGATCTATGAGGTGGCGAGTAGCACGGCAACGGTCGGAACTTTCAACTGTGAAAGTCCTCATGTCTCTCATATTCCTCAGTTTGAGGCTTTGGTAGGTTTAGGCTTGGGTTGAGCATCATGAGGAAAATCATTCGTAGTTTTACCTCGACCCCCTTTAACTGTAGGGCGATCCTATGACTCAATTGCAAAGAAAATGAAACAGAAAGAATAAAACTTCACGCTTCAAAGTCTTCCTGCTGATTGTAATTGGAAAATGTTTTTGTAATTTTTATAAAAACTTTTTAGAAGTGGGGGAGAGGAAAACGAGAGGCGAATGGAAGATAATGCAATTGGAAGGAGATGAGAGTTTATGTGTGGGAACCTGATAGATCTTGACTTGATCTTCCACGGGAGTGGCGCCAGAAATCTTGACTCCCTGATAATTTGCGTTGGCTTCCATCCAAGCTTATATGGTGATGTAGCATAGCAACGACAAGTATTTCCCTCAGTTATGAAACCAAGTTATCAATCCAATAGGAAGATCCACAAAACTATGTAAGCAGTACCTGCACACAAATAACAAATCGTCGCAACCCAACGCGTGTAGGAGTGATAACCCACAAGTATAGGGGATCGCAACAGTTTTCAAGGGTAGAGTATTCAACACAAATTTATTAATTTGACTCAAGGGGAAGCTAAAGAATATTCTCAAGTATTAGCAGCTAAGTTGTCAATTCAACCATACCTGAAAGATTTAGTATCTGTAGGAAAGTATCAGTAGCAAAGTAGGGCGATAGCAGCAGCAACAACAGTAACCAGTAGTAGCAAAGTGACAGCAGTAGGAGTGACACCAATAGCAGCAAAGTAACATAGCAAGGACCAGTAGTGAAAGACTCGTAGGCATTGGATCGGTGATGGATGATTATGCCGGATGTGATTCATCATGCAACAGTTATAACACGGAGAGATAAGTAACTAGCTCCAGTTCGTCATTCTAATGTAGGCATGTATTCCGTATGTAGTCATACGTGCTTAGGGAAAAGAACTTGCATGGCATCTATTGTCCATCCCTCCCGTGGCAGCAGGGTCCTAATGGAAACTACGGGATATTAAGGTTCACCTTTTAATAAACAACCGGACCAACGCATTAACACTTGGTGAATACATGAACTCCTCGTACTATGGTCATCTCTGGGAGTGGTTCCGGTTATTGTCACTCCGGGGTTGTTGGGTCATAACAAATAGTAGGTGACTACAACATGCAAGATATGATCTAAAACACACATATATTGGCGACAACATAATAGGTTCAGATCTGAAATCATGGCACTCGGGCCCTAGTGACAAGCATTAAGCATGGCAAAGTAGTAGCAACATCAATCTCACAACATAGTGGATACTAGGGATCAATCCCCGTCAAAACTAACTCGATTACATGATAGATCTCATCCAACTCATCACCGTCCAACAAGCCTATGATTAGATTACTCACGAACGGTGAAGAGCATCATGGGATTGGCGATGAAGGAAGATTGATGATGACGATGGCGACGATCTCCCCTCTCTGGAGCCCAGAACAGACTCCAGATCTGCCCTCCAGACGAAGAACACGAGGTGGCGGCGCCTCCGTATCATAAAACGCGATGAACTCTTCTCCTTGATTTTTTCTGGGCGAGACGGACTAAATAGAGCTGAGATTGGAGGCGGTGGAGCAACGTGGGCCCCACAAGCATGCCAGGCGTGGCCAGCGGGGGGGGGGGGGGGGCGCCTAGTGGGCTTGTGGGTCACAGCTCGACCCCTCCGGTTGATTCTTGCGCCAGTATTTTTCATTAATTCCAGAAAAATTCTCCGTAAATTTTGAGGTCATTCCGAGAACTTTTATTTCGGCGCAAAAACAACACCATGGCAATTCTGCTGAAAACAACGTTAGTCTGGGTTAATTGCATTCAAATCATGCAAATTAGAGTAAAAAACAAGGGCAAAAGAGTTCGGAAAAGTAGATACGACGGAGGCGTATCAAGGGGTTGTCAATCTATCAAGGGGGTGGATTGATAGATTCAGACAAAGTGATAACAAATAAAAGGAAATAAGGTATTTTTGGGTTTTTTGATAATATAGATCTGAAAAAGAGCAAATAAAATGGAAACATGAATAGAAAAATAGAGATTGCAAATAGATGATGTGAAATAGACCCGGGAGCCGTAGGTTTCACTAGTGGGTTCTCTCGAGAAAATAGAAAACGGTGGGCAGACAAATTACTAATGGGAAATTGATAGAAAAGACAATAAATATGAAGATATACAAGACAATGATCATGTATATAGGTATCACGTCCAAGACAAGTAGACCGACTACTGCATGCATCTACTTCTATTACTCCACACATCTACCGTTGTCCAGCATGCATCTAGTGTATTATCAAGTTCATGGAGAAACGAAATAATGCTTTAAGAATGATGACATCATGTAGACAAGATCTATTCATGTAGGAATAAACCCCATCGTTTTATCCTTAATAGCAACAATACATATGTGTCATGTTTCTTTCTATCACTAAGATTGAGCACCACAAGATCGAACCCATCACAAAGCACCTCTTCCCAGCAAGATAAAAGATCAAGTTGTCCACACAAAAACCAAATATCGGAGAAGAAATACGAGGCTATAATAATCAAGAATGGATACAGTTTCATAGATCCGATCATAAACTCACAATTCATTAGATCCCAACAAACACGCCTCAAAAGAATGAGTTACATCAAATTGATCTCCAAGAGACCATTGTATTGAGAAGCAAAATGAGAGACAAAGCAATCTAGCTGCTGCCTACGGACCCGTAGGTATGATATGAACTACTCACTCACCATTAGTAGAGAACCAATGAGGATGATGAACACATTCATGAGCATGTTCCTCTCCGGAAAAGGCTCTAGATTGGATATCATGGCTTCTCAAACTTGCGTCAGCTGAAACGATTTTCCGTCGACTCCTCTAGGGTTTCTGGAATATTGGGGTATTTATTGAGCTCAGAGGCGGTGGAGGAGGTGCCCGAGGCCCCCATTACCCACGAGGTCGCGCTAGGAGCCCTTGGGGCGCCCTGTTGCCTAGTGGGCTGCCTCGGCCTCCTCTTGTGATCACCCTTGGTCCTCAAGTTCCCTTCTGGTCCAAAACAATCTCCAAAAAGTATCGTGGCATTTGGACTTCATCTTGTATTGATTTTCTACGAAGGAAAAAATAGCAAAAAACAGCAACTAGAACTAGGCAATATGTCAATAGGTTAGTCCCAAAAATGATACAAAGTTGCTATAAAATGATCATAAAACATCCAAGAATGATAATATAACAGCATGGAACAATCACAACTTATATATACATTGGAGACGTATTAGTGAACTACTAACACATCGTCATGACAACAACAAGGTTGATGAAGAAGCCGTCCCTAATTAATCCCCCTCCGGTAGAGTGCTGGAACGGAGCTCTAGATGGCCACCCGTCAGAACAGGGACTTGCGGTGGTGTAAAAAGTATTTCGGGACCTCACTTGATGTTTTAGGGTAGATATGAATTTGTAGGCCAGAGAACAGAATCGTGAGAGCCACAAGGGGGCCACAAGCCATCAGGGCGCCCCAAGATCATGCCCTGTTGGCTTGTGGGGGCCTTGTGCACCCTCCTACCTCCTTCTGCTGCTCCATGGTCTTGTTTTGGCCTAGAAAAATTCACAAAAAGTTTCAGCTCAAATGGGCTTTGTTTGTTACTGAAACCTAAAAAGTGGAAAAAACACGCAAAAAATAGCAACCGGCACTAGGCATTGGGTCAATAGGTTAGTGCCGAAAAATAGTATAAATTTGTAGATCAGTACATAAAAGGTGTTCTAAAATGATAACGTAATAGCATGGAACAATAAAAAATTATAGATACGTTGGAGACGTATCAAGCATCCCCAAGCTTAATTCCTGCTCATCCTCAAGTAGGTGAGTGATAAAAACAAAAAAAATGTTGTGACATGTTATCCATGATGCAATGTTATGCATGTATGCTCATTGAGAAACAATGAATTAAAAAATATTAACACAACAATATTTATAAGTTTAAGAAGCAAAAAAAATAGTTGTCAAAGTGTACGATCTTCCAACATTGTTTCACCCCTATCCATCTTTATTATATTAGAAAGGCATGGATCCATCTTCATCACATAACTACAAATGCCAAGGACCACGGTGCCCAGGTCATGCAATTGGATCGTACCTTTTCAATATGCATCAACTTTTTGTTCTTCACGCAATACATCAGCATTGGACATAGCATAAAGATGGAATAGAATAAGGTCGTAGGTTTTAAAGGGGTTGAAAGTGGAGAAGATAGTCTCGTATCAACTAGGCATACCAACGAGCTATGAAGATTTCCATTTATAGATATTGACACAAGGAATAGGGATTGCCATGAAAATGATACACTAGAGCTATAAGGTATGAAAGTTCCATTGAATCTAGGTGGGGTGTGCATCCAACTTGCTTGCACATGAAGACCTCGATCATTTGAGGAACCCCGTCATCGGAATATACAAGCAAAGTTCATAATTTTTTGTTTGCCACTAGTATATGAATGATATAACATGAGACTATATACATGATGAACATGGTGCCACTTTGAGGTTCAAGTGTGGTAATGGATAATAGCAAAGTCCCTTCTCTCTTTTTATCTTATTCATTTTATCTACATATATATGGTGGGCTCATTTGAACTCGCCGGTCTATATTTCCTCACTGGGGCAATGCTTTAATAATGCTGATCATCGCACTTCTATTTATTTACAACTCATGGATAACTCGATATGATGAACTATGAAGCAACATGACTCAAATATGAATGCCTCTCGCAGTGTACCAGGATGTGCAATGATCTAGCTTGACATGCATTCAACATATGATAATTGGTGGATTTGCCGCAAATGCTATTAAGAATGGTGACTTTGCCACAAATACTACGTCAGCTCTATATGATCATGCAAAGCAATATGATGATGAACGAACTAGTCATGTGAAGTGATGATGGAATTTACATGGCAATATATCTCAGAATGGCTATGGAAATGCCATAATAGGTATGTATGGCGGCTGTTTTGAGGAGGATATAATAAGGCTTGTGTGCAACATATCGTATCATGTCATCGGGTTTGGATGCACCAGCGAAAGTTGCACCAATTCGCGAGGTGATAATGGGCTATGCGCGGTACTAGAGAGGCTGGCAAATATGAGGAGGTGAGATTCTGTATGTCTATGGTTCATATTAGTCATAAAGAACTCATATACTTATTTCAAAAAAATAGTCTTATCGCAAATCAAAGTACTACTCGCATGCCCTGGGGGAGAGGGTTGGTAGGAGTTAACCATCGCGCGACTCCGACTCGAAACTACACTAGGTTTTCAACGAGAAATAGAAATGCTCACACATGATCACCATGCCTTTTTAATTTTTCAGATGTTCAAGAAGTTTTGACATCTCTTTATATTGACACCTCTTTGAATTAATGCTTATGCACTCACACCTTTTCATATCACCACATCAATATCATTAACCACAGTTTCTCTATATGTGCTACATGATGGTTTTAATGATCATTCATTGAACACTCAATATTTTTGATCTAGTCTTATGTCCCATGCAAATTATTGTCACTATTTATTAACTCTCAAAGAAATATAAGTGAGGAATGAGAGCATATTATTTCTATAAAACCTACATGCCACCGTGCTCAAAAAGATATAAGTGAAGTACTAGAGAAACTGCTAAGCTCAAAAGATATAAGTGAAGCACATAGAGTATTCTAAGAAATTATGATGATGGTGTCTCTCTATGAAATAGGTGTGTCCAGCAAACAATGATTGTGGAAAACTGGAAGAAAAGCAAACAAAAGAAAACGACGCTAAAAAAAACTCATATCATGTGATGAATAAAAATTTAGCTCCAAGTAACATAAAAATGTAGCTCCATCGAGATAATACCCAAAACTTGAAAACCTCAATCATACAAAAATCAACAAAGCTTCGTGAGATCCGTTAGTATAGGAAACATAATCAACCCTTTGAGGTACTGTTATAAATCGATTCTTATTTTATTTTGGCATAATTCTAACTTCTCCATGGCTTATTCGCTCCTATATAATCCATAGCATAATCAAAACAAGCGAACTATGCATGCCAAAAAACAGAATCTATTTAAAATAGAACAGTCTGTAGTAATATATTTAAGTGCCATACTTATGTAACTCCAATAATTCTAAAACATTAGGAACACCTGAGGAATTTGTATATGAGTATGATGTAAACAATTCACATTAAAAAGACATTCCAGTAAAATCAGAGAAATTCTGCACTGGGCATCAAAGTTTCTGTTCTTCCACCGTATCAATTCTACTCATCATGCAAATCATCACAAAGTCTTTACTTGGCACAAATACTAACTAAAACATAAAAACACAATTATTACAGAGGAAATAATCATGTTATGACAAACAAACAGAAAGTAGAACTCAAACATAAACATAACTATTGGGTTGCCGACCAACAAGCGCTATTGTTTTACGACCCTGGCTAGGAATATTGCATAGTTTCAAGTGTTGTAATCGTCGACATTGAGTTCCTAAATAGTGGAACCAGGCATAATAGGAACAATAGGATACTTGAAAATAGGTTCTTTTATCAGGTTTATAAAGTTGGGGTGAACACTAATCATTCTAAGATCTTTGTTTCTTTTGGTAGGAGGTGTACTAACGCTCTTACGAATGTAAATAAATTTAGGACTCTTGCTTCGACAAGTAACCTCATTAGTTTTAGATGGTGTAAAGGCGGAATCCACCTTGTTAATCACCTCCTCCATTTTATCAATTCTACTCAGACCTTGTTCTACCATTTCATTAATAATAGCATCTTTTTCATTCAATGTTTTCAAAGTCATCCCTACTCGTGACCCAAATTGAGTAATCACTACTAGGAAAAGGCCTCCTAATGGCGCACCTGTTTTGGCTACTAATGGTGCACTACAGGTGCGCCACTAGCATCACGCCATTAGAATTTTTTACTAATGGCGCACCACATGTGCCCCATTAGTATCTGGTATACTAATGGCGCACCAGGCAATGCGCCATTAGTATAGCTCATGGTGCGCCATTAGTATGCCTCCCAGGGCATATATACTAATGGCGCACCAGGCAGTGTGCCATTAGTATAGCCCATGGTGCTCCATTAGTATGCCTCCCAAGGCATATATACTAATGGCGCACCAGGCAGTGCGCCATTAGTACAGCCCATGGTGATCCATTAGTATGCCTCCCAAGGCATATATACTAATGGCGCACCAGGCAGTGCGCCATTAGTATAGCCCATGGTGCTCCATTAGTATGCCTCCCAAGGCATATATACTAATGGCACACCAGGCAGTACACCATTAGTATAACCCATGGTGCTCCATTAGTGTCTTGTATTCTGGCATATATATGTTTTGTTTCAAAACCACAAATTCAAGAGCACATAACATATATATCAAATATATAATACATAATATGTGCCCAATAGTTTTACTGATCCACAACACATAACATATATGCAAAGTTGCATAACAAATTTCATGATCCATATATCAAAATTCCATAGCATCCATACATCCAAAATTCCATAGCATCCATATATACATATAGTTCCATAGCATCCATACATACATAGCTCCATAGCAAATATAATACACAACGATACTTTGCGGGCATTAGTAAGTAATATTTGGCACTAGCAAGAGCCTTGAGCGCAGGCTTCAAGTTGGTTTGGTAGGTGGTACCAAGGATCTCAGTTGGGGAGGATCCTTTTGCATTTACCTCGTACTGAAAATCAATATTGGGTTTCAACCTGCAAAATGGCACAACAGTGTTTGACAGTAAGGCAACAAGCTCTACATATATATTGACGAAACAGGATTCAAAGAATAAACAACAGAACCACAATAAAATGAGTCTTCCACTAAGAACGACAATACTTAAGAATACTGCATTACATAAAATCTTTCCCAGCGATGTTTGACAGTTGCTACATAGAGATTTACACAAGGGAAATTCACCATAGAGAACTCTCATGGTCATGCCTTTGGTAAGGAACTAAGGACCACATCAGTGCAGATCGAATGCCATTTATGTAGTAGCAATGAACAGCATGGACCAGTGGTTAACGGCCAGCCTTCAAAATATAGGAAACATAAACTAACAACAAAAGAGTATATACCTTTACAGAAACTAACAACAAAATATAGGAAACAGAAACTAACAACAACATGGACCAGTGGCATATGTGTTTGGAGGCAGCAATATATTTACAAGTTTAGAACAATATATACCTTTACTGATTTGAAGAGTTAAAACGAATATTATTATCAATGTAAATAATTACACCTGATACGCTAATCTGCACAGCACAGTCCAGATTCCATCTATAAGAAATACTATCTTAAAAGAACAGAGCAGCAAATCTGCAACTTAAACTAAATTTTCTTTGACTCTAAGTTGGGCTTAACAATGTAATACAGAAAGAATGTACTCCCTCCGTTCCTAAATATAAGTCTTTTAAAAGTTTCTACTAAAAAACTACATACGGATGTACATAGACATACATTAGAGTGTAGATTCAATCATTTTGCTCCGTATGTAGTCCCCTAGTGGAATATCTAAAAATACTTATATTTAGGAATGGAGGGAGTAGCTGCTGAAGAACTTACAGAGTTAGCCAGTTCTAAGAAACCAAGTAAATTGTGAAGAAAAAGTTGCTTGTGCTGCTGCCATCTTCTAAAATGCATGGCATGGGCCACTCATTTAAAGAGGCATTTGACGCCATAGAGACACTTACAGGTAATAGATTTAACATGTAAATTGATGCAGGGGCGGACCCACGTTATGACGAGTGGGGGCCCAGGACCCCACTCAACTTCGTGTAGTCGCACTATAAACATCGATGCCAGCTAGCAGGCCCCCGGTCAGGCTAAAGCGGGTGCCCCCACTCCAACATCCCGTCTGTAAAAGCCAATGAAAAAGAAGCAAACCAAAGTGAGAAAATAATAAAGGAATGTGTAATAAGGGAATGTATGTGCGGCAACACACAGCGCTGAACGCGAGGAGAAGCTGGCTGCTACTTGCCGCTTCGACTCTTGGGAGATCAATTAATAGGCTGAAAATCAAGTACACAAAGAAACGAATCGTCAACTCCTAAAGTGCCCATCCCCAAGCTTATTCATCGCATCCCAACTCCTAAAGTCAATCCGGCATGACATTCAATTGGTAGGTTAAATTGTATCGTTCGGCAATCATTTCAAAGAAATTTAATCTGGCAATCCATTTTATTACTAGTATTTGCATGTTGTCCTGCTAGTCTGCCACTACTAGCACGCTTTCTATCTATTTTTACAATCAATACTTTAATTTTTTGACAGGGAACAAGCAAGAAGTTGCTGGAATTAGCTAAGCTTTATCTTGATGATCTCAATCACAGAGATATGGTAGTCTTGACTTGAGCATGAACTTGATCTCTTCATATATAATATACTTCATGATACAAGGTTTTCAAGCTTGGACAAAATATGTGATTGGGCTAAACAGATGGTGGATACCTGGACTCTGAGTCAGGCACCAGATGAACACATCAGTGGCCTCCTTGGCGAGCTCTGCATTATCTGAACATAATTCACGAGATCAACCAGGTCCCTGCATAAGGTAGATAAAGTCTTCGTAAGGCACCCAACGTTCTGAAAAGATTAAGATACAATTGTTCATGCATTTCATGAGATAAAAGAAGCTTTCTAACCTGGTTAGCAGAGTGATGATGTTAATGCTTTTTGCTCATTTAGAAATCTCTCCAAGGACGGAATTAACTATGCTAATGAATTCCTCCGGTCCGTCCTTATCAGGTGTTATACGGGAGTACCAAAGATCTGTTACCCACTCTGTGACAAGATGCCTTGTGAACTGTTCAAATACTGCTTCAACTGGAGGAGAATTCACCTTGCTCCACAACCAGTACTTCAACTCTTCTTGTCAGGGGAGGGTTTTCTTAGTTCAATCCTTTTTGTTTTGCCAAGTGGGCGACTGGTATCATGGTCTGTGGCAGTTGTGCTCTTTCTATGGAAGTCATAGTCAAGTGATAGGTAGCAAAACGGAACTATCAAAGATATGGCGAATGGGAAGTTAATCCAAACTGAAGAGCTTGTCACTTCAATGGAGAAAGTCAGGCATTCAGCACAGCCATGAGGGAGCAATAATCTTTAAACAGAGTTTAAAAAAATGTGTGACGGCAATATAAATCTGCCTTGGTATGTACAGCCTTTCGTTTTTGGCAACTTTTAGAAAGACTTGATAAAATTGCTAGTCATATTTCAATTTAACATGGAACCTACATGTCTAGATCGTATGTTCCTAGTCTTTAGACTACACCGTGTATTCCATGGTATAATCCGGCTACAACTATCAGCAAATATACTCCACCTTATACAATTTCATCACAAACTTGAATCATCCTGAGGTAGCAGTAAAAATTACGATGCCCCGAAGAATTCACCAATCATCTAGAATGGAAAAGCAAACAACCTACTCGGAGCTAAGTCCAGTCTAAAAATTCCCAATGCAACATCTAAAACTCACTACAGGTTCTAGGCATCTTGAAATAGCAGTAAAATTTCCGACGACAGCCCAGAGAACTCACACCAATCATCTAGAATGAAAGCAATCAAGCTAAGTCGAGCCTACCGATTCCCAATGCAACAAATCACAGCACCAATTGAACAAACCAATACTGCTACTCCGCGGATGCGCCTTAAATGATGCCTCCCCAAATCAGCGCCCGCGCATCAGGGGCAATGACGATCGACCGAAATCAAGGGCGAGCGCCCCGACGTGAGGCCGAGACCGCCGGCGGGGGCGTAAGTAGCCTAGGGTTTGGGGGTGGGGGAGGGGGCTCACGGGACATGAGGAAGGAGAGCCCGAAGGCGAAGACGAGGAGCAGCACGGCCCGCTTCTTCCCCTCCTCCGCCAGGTCGCGCATCGTGTGTGCCGCCCTCGGCGCACTGCCCGACGTCGCCATCCTCCCGCGCGGTGGCGGGTGGGGACGAGGCGGCCCCTCCTTGGCGGGCTCGACAGGGCGCCGGTCGAGGCTGCGGTGGGGCGCCGGTCGAGCGGTTGGGGGGAGCCGGTAGAGGGTGGGGCGGGGCGCCGGTGGAGATGGCTCTGTTCAGGGCGCCGCTGAGATCTGGGGAGGCTGCGGGAGGGAGAGGGCAGTGGATAGCGCACGGTCTATTTGGAAAAAAAAATCATTGACGCACGGTCGATTTGGGGAAAGGCTGCGTGATATTTCGGCTATGTCCCGCGTTTTTTTGCAAAACTACTAATGGCGCACCACCTACAAATGCGCCATTAGTAACCCTAGTTACTAATGGCCCACCACGTGGTGGTGCGCCATTAGTAGTTTTGCAAAAAAAAATATAGTAGTGGCGCACTGGGTTCCCCGCCGCGCCCTCCGGGATGGTGGCCCAGGGTGTCAGCATCCGCCGCAGCATCTCCTCCCAGGTCACCGTCTCCGCCTTGCTGGCCATCTCCCCCTCCCCTTCCTCCGGCGCAAAGGCACAATCCGCCGAACACCCGCCGGACAAGGGCGCAATCCAGCAAGACTCGAAAAAGCTCTAACCTTTGGTGGGGAATTCCTCGGCTTTGCAGTCGTGGTCGCCGCCGCCGCCGCCTATCCGTCCTGGCTTGCACGAACGATGGTCAAGGCCCTGCGCTCCCCGCCCCGCCAACCACCACCACACATCGCCAAGCGGGACCCTCGCCGGTCAACCGGAGACGCGGGGGAGGGAGGGGAGGAAAGAGCGAGAGAAATCCGGGGCGTGGACGAGCGGGATCTCTCCGGGGCATGGACGAGCGGGATCTCTCCGGGGCATGGACGAGCGAGGCGGTATCTCGGTTGGATTTGGGAGAGGAGAGGCAAGGGCAGATGCAGAGAGCAGTGCGGGTTAGCAATGGCGCACCCCCGAGCGGTGCGCCATTAGAATTTTTTTGATAGCAATGGCGCATCCCCATGCAGTGCGCCATTAGTAATCTTTTTCTATATAACAAAAGCGCATCCCAGAGAGGTACGCCATTAGTAATCTTTTTTTGGATAGCAATGGCACACCCCAGAGAGGTGCTCCATTAGTAATATATATTTTTTGGATAGCAATGGCGCTCGGGGGGGAGGGAGGGGTGGGTGGTGCGCTCGACCGATTACTGGGCATCTACACATTTAGAGAATAGTTTAGCATTACACATCCTACTAGAATGAAAATATCACCTGCTTTGTGTTCCACGTGAAAAGTGATTCCAAATTTGCAGATAGACTGAAGGTCAAGGTCACCTGTCACATTTGTTTTCAGAAATTTGTCAGTGGTGCTACAATAGAAGTACTCCCTCCGTTCGTTTTGAATTAGGGCGGCGTAAAAGCACAAACCTTGTCGTTCCCATTGATCTGTTTGTGGAATCGATTTATCTTCGTTACCTATGGGAGCACAAGAGAATCAATAATCAGGCTTTACTACATGTATAAAACACGAACAAGCAGGGGGGTTGAAGGCGTGCATTCCACAACAACGAGAAAATCATGTCTCATAAAGCAACAGACTTTCCGGTGACCGCAAGGAACAAGCCATGGAATCTGAACCCAACTTTCATACAACTCGTAAGAGCCTAAACACTTGTACTCGTATAGAATACTAGGTAAACGAATATCCTGGTACAATGAACCTGCCCTGCAAAGATGCATCCGGGTAGATCGGCGAATTCACGGACAGAGAACCGGCCAGATCCCCAAAAGCTCACCCCCACCGGCGACATCGAGCCATGAACCCTACTACTGGGCTCCTCACAGGATCGCGAAATTCCGGTGTTACTACTTGCAACACCACCTCCGCGAATCGCGTGACAGATTCAGGCGAGCGCTCGCTGTTCAGAGGGCTCAACTGCAAAAGACCGCTCTAGAGAGAGGCCAGGAGAGGGGAGGGGCGGACGACATACGTACGTGGGCTTGGGCCTCGACGGAGGGGACGTGGAAGGCATCGAGCGCGGAGGCGGCGGCGCAGGCGGCGACGAAGAGGAGCGGCGTCTTCGTGGACGAGGGCGAGGGCAGAGGATAGGCGAGGGTGGGGGAGGGGATCGGCAGCGTCTCCATGGACGAGGGTGGGGGAGGGGGAGGGCGGCGGCGGCGGCGGTGTCTCCGTGGACGAGGGTGGGGGAGGGGGTGGGCGGCGTCTCCGTGGACGAGGGCGAGGGCACAGGAGAGGCGAGGACATAGGGGTTAGGAATGCCCCACCCCGAGCGGTGCGCCATTAGAATGTTTTTTTATAGCAGTGGAGCATCCTCATGGAGTGCGTCATTAGTAATTTTTTTATATAGCAATGGCGCATCCTAGAGAGGTGCGCCATTAGTAATCTTTTTTTTGGATAGCAATGGCGCACCCCAGAGAGGTGCGCCATTAGTAATTTATTTTGGATAGCAATGGCACTCAGGTGGGAGGGAGGGGTGGTTGGTGCGCTCGGCCGATTCCGTTCGGGGGAACCGAGCGAGGAGACACGGGAGGGTGCGGGGGGTCGGCGGCGGCGGTGGAGCGAGGGAGGGTGCGGGGGGTCATCGGCGGCTCTGGAGCTGGGGAGGGTGCAGGGGGTCGGCGGCGGCGGTGGAGCGGGGGAGGGTGCGGGGGGTCGCCGGCGGCGGTGGAGTGGGGGAGGGTGTGGGTGGTCGTCGGTGGCGGTGTAGCGGGGGAGGGTGCGGGGGGTCGTCGGTGGCGGTGGAGCTGGCCGGGGAGGGTGTGGGGGGTCGGCGGCGGCGGTGGAGTGGGGGAGGGTGTGGGGGGTCGTCGGTGGCGGTGGAGCGGGCCTGGGAGGGTGCGGGGGGTTGTCGGCGGCGGTGGAGTGGGGGAGGGTGCGGTGGGTGCTCGGTGGTGGTGGAGCGGGGGAGGGTGCGGGGGGACACTATTGGGACACTATGATGCAAATGAGGTGAGGAGGAGGAGGCACCCGAGACAAGCTTGGAGGAGGAGGTGGAGAGAATGAAAGTGGGCAAGTGAGTGTGGTAGGTGGGTGTCCAAAATATCTAGTTGGTCCCAGGTTACTAATGGCGCACCACCTACATATGCGCCATTAGTAACCCTGGTTACTAATGGCGCACCAGCTGGTGGTGCGCCATTAGTAGTTTCGCAAAAAAAATTATAGTAGTGGCGCACCACCTATAGATGCGCCATTAGTGACCCTGGTTACTAATGGCGCACCATCTGGTTGTGCGCCATTAGTAGTTTTGCAAAAAAAATTTATAGTAGTGGAGCACCACCTACAGATGCGCCATTAGTAACCTGGTTACTAATGGCGCACCAGCTTGTGGTGCGCCATTAGTAGTTTTGCAAAATATATATATATATATAGTAGTGACGCACCGAGTGTATGGTGCGCCATTAGTGTCCATCACACTAATGGCACACCTCACATGGTGCCCCACTACTATATAGTAGTGGCACACTACTTGTTTGGTGCTCCATTAGTGTCTATATCATCTATAGCCCTTTTCCTAGTAGTGGATATGGTTATGGAGTTTTTTGTCCAACTCCTAAATGGGTTCAATAGTAATCATTTTCCTTTCAATATCATCAATCCTTTCCATGACATGTTCCAAGGTTAAATTTGTGTCATTGATGATAATGGGTGATGTTCCCACAACATTCTCAATGGCATTATATGCATCCAAACTGCAACACGTCAAAAAGTTTCCATCGGTGAGAGTGTCAAGGACAAACCTATACCAAGTGGTTACACCAACATAGAAATTGTGAAGCAAGGTAGTGGTGGTTAGCTTATTAATTGCCTTATTTTTTAGCATAGCAATTCCTATACCAAGCATCTTTCAAACTTTCTCCTCTCCTTTGTTTAAAATTGACAACGTCATTATCGGGGGTAATGCAAACACAAGAAGAACTAGCCATGACTCCAGCTAACAACAAGCACAGGTAAGTATTTTTTTATTTTATTTTTTATATACAAACTAAATATACCAGCAAATAAAAAGAGGACCAAGTGAATGAAATTTTGTGTGGAGTTACTTGATAGTTGGTGATGCTATTCCCCGACAACGACGCTAGAAATCCTTCCTGATACTCATGATCTATGTTGGGTTTTCCGTGAAGAGGAATGAGTTATTGTAACACAATGTGGGTAAGTGTTTCCCTCAATTATGAAACCAAGGTTTATCAAACCAATAGTAATATCAACCACAACCATCCTCAGGGGCTGCACACAAAAGAACAAACAACTTGCACCCAACGCGGGCAAGAGGGTTATCAATCCCCTTGGTCTCGTGATTTATAAGTAAATGAGGTGTGTAGATAATTGTAAAATACAAAATAAAATAAAATAAAAGAAATGGCAGCAAGGTATTGCAGGTTTTAGCAATATGTTGTGAATAGACCCGAGGGCCATAGTTTTCTCTAATGACATCTCTCATGAAAATAGCACACGGTGGGTAAACAAATTATTGTTGGGCAATTGATAGAAGAGCGGATAGCTATGCGATTTTCATGGAAATAATCATGTAAATATAGGCATCACGTCCATAAACAAATAGGCTGACTCCTGCTTGCACCTATTACTATTACTTCACTTCAAGAGTGATTATATGCTTGCCTCTCTATGTATTAAGTTCATGACGAACGAAGTAATGCTTGGAGTAAGATGACATGATGTAGACAAATTAAATTCAACCGATATGAATAAACCCCATTGTTTTGCCCTTAGTAGAACCATCACAAAGATGCAACTTGTCCCCTTCTATCACTGGGATATAGAAACTCGTCAAGTTGAACCTAATAAAACACACCTCTCTCACCGAAGGAATATCAATCTAGTTGGCTAAACTATTTCAATAGATCGGAGAGAATTACGAAGCTATTTGTTGGAAATATGCCCTAGAGGCAATAAGAAATATTTATTATTATATTTATTATTTCAAGATAATCTATTATTATCCGTGCTATAATTGTATTGAATGGAAACATAAATACATGTGTGGATACATAGACAAAATATTGTCCCCAGTAAGCCTGTAACATCCCAAAATTATAAATTTTGGAATGTTAATATAATTACTAGATTGATTGTTTGTTTGTTTGCCTGAGTGATTTAAACTTGTGTGAAATTTGAAACTTTGCGAAACTTTTGAATGAGAGAGAATAAAATGACTTTCCCCTTCTCCGGTGAATGCAAATTCAAGCTTTTCAAAGCAAAGAGAGAAGATGACATGACTTCTTCAACTATAATGAATTTGAACGGAAATATTTGCATTGAATTCTTTTGCGTTTCCATTCGTTTTCTTCGTGCAAGAAATGCCAGGAAATACATTCTAAAGAGCGGAGGAACATGACCCTCAAAACCCACGGGCATTTCGAAAGTTATTTGAACCCTCAAACTTAGAGGGTCATTTGAAAATTATTTGCAAAAGAAATAATGCTTTTAGGGATTTTTGGAAAAATAATTTTTTCTGAAGTTTTTATTTTTGCCGTGGAAAAATGCCCATCATTTATATTTTATTTTTCTGATAATTTTAGTATATAAAAACTCTTTATTCCGAATTGATTTGATTTCCTTTTTAACGTTTTAGTTTCCTAGTTTTGAAAATAGGAATAGAATCACTTTTATTAGGAAATAAGAGCTGGCCCATTAAGACTTTCCAAACTTGGCCCAACCAGATCATCTCCTACCTCCATCTCTTCTTCACGTGACAGAGAAACCTTCCTTCCATGGAGAGGAGATCCCCACCTCCGGGATTCGCGAAGCACATTCCTTCCCGGCGCCTCCCGTCGCCTCTATAAGAAGCCCCACGTCCTCCTCGCTCCATTCCCGTTGAAAAGTTCACCTCTCCTCGCCTCTAGCTCGCGCACCCCTCGCCGGAGTCGTCACCGGAAAACTCACTCGAACTCCTTCACCTCGCTACCCCTGCACCCTCCTCCACCTCCACCCTTCGGCCACCTCTCCCCCACCACTTCGGCCCCCTCCACCGCCGCCCCCTTGCCACCCCCTCGCCCTCCACCCTTCGGCTCCTCCCTGGAAACCAGCGAGCAGCAGCACACCAGCAGATTTCAACCCTCCCCTCGCCCCCTGCAGCCCCCCCCTCTCCACCTCGCCCCCTCCCCTCCCAGGAGCACCCCACCCCTTCAGCCGCCCCTTCCCCACCCCTCGCCGGCCCCTCCCCCTTCCCCACCGGCGAGCCAGCCCCCCTCGGCCACCATTGGCAGCCACGGGAGCACCTCCAGCCACGGTAAGTCTCCACCCTCTCCTGTTTCTTTTTGTTTTATGTAGTAGCCCTTAGATCTTATTTCAAAGGTCTAGATTAGATCCTAAATACCTCTTCGGTTTAGATTAGAAAACCGGCGGTTTTCAATTCACTTATTCTTTTAGCCAGCGAGTTTGCTAGGCCTCAGCCGTTTGCTCCTAAGTTTGCAGCAAACATTCCCCGCAGCCTATAGCAACATGCCACGTGTACCCCTCTGTTAGTTACTAGTTAGCTTCAGTTTTTCGGTCTAAATTGCAAAAACAGAAAGTTTCAATCTTATTTAGCCCACAACTTTTGATCCCGAAGTCCAATGATAGTGATTCGTTTTCCAGTAGCTCACAAATTTCCTGTAGTTTTTAAAAACATATAATTTGTCTATGTTTGAAATTTTCAAATATAAGTTAGATCAGATTTAGTTTAAACCTTGTTTTGCCTATTCCAGGAGTTTAAAAATAGCTTTTAATTTGATTCCTTTTGGTACTGATCACTAGTGATCTTATTTATCAGTGGTAAAACTTTCAGATTTGTTTGAGTATCTTAACTCACTGTTTCATGTGAAACAATTTCTGTTTCACCTCTTTTAGGATTTCGGCTAATTCCTTTTCTACTTTTGTTTTAAAATATTTTCTTTATTATTTCAGAAATATTATGTTTTGTTTCTGTTAGATAAACAGTAGTTTTGCAACAAGTTTTTACTTTATTTATATTTGTTTTCATGAAATCAAGTCTAGTTCCTTAGTAACTTGTAATTGTTTTCACCGTTGTTTCAAATCCCGTTTGGGAATACTTTCAAAAGGTTTTGTGAAAAATACTTTATTTTATCTTAGTTAAACTTATATCTTAGTTCCCTGTTAATATTTTCTGTTGGACAAAAGCATTTAGTGTTTGATATAGTAGAAGACTCTCTATTCTTATTTGAAGTTCCTTTCGGTTTCCTATTCGTGTTCTCCTTTTGTTTTGATTCCTAGAATGATTGCTAGTATGAGTGCTTATGTGAATGATATGTTTGTTATATAGATTTCATCGGAGAGTGACGAGTAGTTTATCAAGTTATTTTCTCGAGAAATTCTTCTTCGTCAACGTCACCAGGCATGTCACTTTGATCATACTATCACATATGTTTTATGCATCGTAGTTCTACCATCCTATGCCCAATTGCATGCTGCTTAGGTACTTGGAAATTTTAGTATAGATTGTAGTATCATGTGGTAGGCACACAACAACCCCGATACTTGGCCCCGGGACGACCAATTTCATATTGCTATGCTTGAGTAGACGGGATTTCAGTTGAGTGCATAACACGAGTGATGCGAGGTTGATTAAATAATCAAGACCAGTTAAGACAAGATTTTCAAGACCTCGGACGCAATGCAACTCTGGGTGAAGGACGGTTGATCGGCTCCCTGGGGAACCCAGTGGATGCCCGGGATGCTGGGGACAGCCATGACATCCTGCGGAAAGCTTCACCCAGGCTCAAAGAGACAAACGGATATTTTCAAGACCCAAGGCTTACCTGCACAGCCACAAGTCATTATGGGCTCTGGCTTGGTTGGACAACGCGGCGACTCTGGACAGGCGGTGCTAGCAGATGTAGAAGAACTGTAGGATTGGATGGGCACCGACAGGGATTCAGAGGGACCCGTTGAAAGACCATGTTTTGATCATCCGGTCTTCAAACACCCTGAAGTGCGAGGACATACACGGAGGCGATCAAATCTTGTGGGGAACGTGTGCAAAACTCTGCAGAGTACTCAAACCTAATCGATTAGCCGTGTCCATGGTCATGGACAACTTGAGCCAAAGGAACTGAAGTTATCTGAAATTCTCAACACAAATAATAATATTGATGTGGCAATTATGGACAACTCGGGTACGAGAATTGGTTGGCGGAACCATCTCGTTAACAACCAACAATGTAGTAACATTTTGCTTTTAGCCCTCTCTTGATGTAGGAGAAAACTTGCTTTTCGCTAAAAAAACTTATAGCCCCACCTTCCATATATGCATATAGTATAGATGATTACTTTTCACCCCTCCCTTATGTGACTTGCCGGCATATTCAATATGCTGACCTACACGGCTGCAATGTCTTATGTTGCAGATATTTTTATTCGACGAGTAAGAGTACGATTCAGGGTTACAGTCTACACTCAACTTGCCATTGGTGTTTATTGGGACTCCACTCCCTTGACTGCTTCCGCTGAGATATTTAAGGTATATATCAGTTTTACGCTATTTACATGTGATTGCACTTTGATATATACATTGATGTACTGTGTGTGCCAGCATACTGATCCAGGGATGGCACAGATACACAGAGGCTTGACTCGTCTTGAGTCGGGTCGCTACAGAAATGGTATCAGAGCACATGTTGACTGTAGGACGTGACCCTAGAAACTGGAAATCCCTTAGGGAAGAATCTCTCAAAAAATTATTTTCAAGAACATCCTTTACTTCTCATCCCTTCTGATTTCATCAAACGTTCTCTCTCACCTCAAATATTTAGACAATGCCCTTTCCCCTTTGACCACGTGAAGGATCAACCGACTCCCACTTCAAAGTAAAAAGGATTTCATCATGCAGTTGAAGCTACACCAACAGTAGACTCTCAAGACCCGAAGAACTCGAAGACCCTGAAGTGTTCATATGACCATTAGAAGTCCAAACCCCTTTTATGTACCCACGTTAGATACGATGATTTGTGAGCCGTCATTGGTGTGTGTTTTTTGACAGCCACAAATAAAACCTATTCTCAAAAATATTGTTTGTATTGCGTGTATCTCCCTCCCTCTCTTACCCGTCTCATCCCCAAAACCTCAACCCTACCAGATGGAGTATGAAGCTGGACTTGTAGTCTCTGGACCAATGACCCAGCTGGAGGCTGAAATATGGATTCAGAACATGGAGAACCACTTCGGGAGCAACTTGATCTCAAGGAAGTATGAAGTGGAACACGCTCTCCGGTACTTTACCCAGAGTGCTGCAATCTGGTGGAAAATGCATCATGCCATACAAGGATTTAGTGGACCAGAAACCTGGGACGAATTCAAGAAGACTTTGTTAAGATCCCGACTTATTCAGAAGTACTATGAAAATCTGAAGGAGAAGACTTGTGCATGCAAGATCTATGGAGAAATAGGACACACCTAAGAAGAACACACGCATGGATGCACTTATTGTGAAGAAAATCACCCAGCTGAGGAATGCCCAACTAGTCAGGTGACTTGTTTCTTGTGTGAAGGAACCACCCACTACCCAGCTCAGTGTCACAATTACCCCAAGGTGCAACAAGTTGTCAAGCAGCAGAAATATGCACTGAAGGAAACACTCAAGAAGAAGATTCTAGAAGAACCTGTGATGAACAAAAATATTGAAGACCCTGATGGACAAGGCCTGACCAGATGCTACTCATGTGGAGAAGAAGGACATTATTCACATGACTGCACGAAGAGAAGCCAAGAGTATCTGGGATACTTCCCGACGGAAGAAGTGGAGTTTGATCCACTTGAAATAGAAGAACTGGCCAAGATAAAGGAGTCCGAAAAGAAGAAAAAGTAACCCCGGAAGAGCCAAATCTCTGCAGACATAGACCTGAGTCATGTCAGATGTTACAAGTGTATGAAATTTGTCCACCACAAATACATGTGCTCAGGAAGGAAGCCGGGAACCCAAGGAGCAAAGGCAAACACTAATACGCCTCGAGACTTGTCAGAAATCATTTGCTTTTGTTGCAAGGAAGCAGGACATTTTGCCAGCGATTGTCTACAAAGGAAGAAAGCTAGAATGGAGTAGTTAAGTTTTGACCATGGCAATAAGTGTAATCTGAAGCACTCTTGTTTTTCATAAGATCATGGAGTGAAAATTTGTAACAGAAGTCCCTGAGATTGTAATAACATCATGAATAAATGGAATTTATTGTCTCATGATTGCCTATGTTGAAAATGTATGCGTTGTTTCTCTACGAGCAAAGATCTCTGAACATTTATGAGGATAAGAGAAAATATGGTCTATGCAGGCATGAGTATAATTCATTTAAGTGTGGTAGTAATCGGTAAACCCACAGGATCCACTGAGTAGGAAGGTACCATGATTACCAAGGAGACACATACATTCCTCTGAGTACCTATTTACTGACACCTGCAGATGACAACTCTCTACGAGTCATTCCTCAAGGGACCAGAAACGATCATGACTCTGACCAGCGATCATGATTACCCAAAAATCCTGAAGGACATGATGAAGCACATTCACCTTGAAGGAGATGCAGTCTACAAAGGCTACCCATTTGTGGAAAATGGAGTGGAACTTTGGTACGTGGAAGTACACCTCCACCATGTGAAAGGAGTTTGTCCAAAGACTATGGGGCAATACTTTTTCATTTCACGTGTACCACGAGCAACCTTCTTTGATGCTGTTCGTGAAGCTGCAATGGAAGCCATACGTCAGGTCGGAGAAATACTTGAAGCAAGACTCCGTCATACCCAGGAATACCTGAGTGAAGTACGTGCGGAGATGATGGAGATGAAGCTAATGGCCACCATGATGAAGCAAAATATGGATGATTTCAAGGAGCACATCAGAAAATTCGAGTGGAACTAAAGTACCTCCAAGAGAGGCAGAAGAATAAAGTTGGCAGAAATGCTCGACCATACCGAACAATGTGGATGGCAGCATTTGTAATAGAGTACTTTTGAATTGCAGTTTTTGAGGATAAATTAAGGATGTAATAAAGGATTGATTATGAAATGCATATGATTTATGGAAGAAGCTATGATGGATCAGCAAACGTTTTCTTAGGAGCATACGAAAACCTGAAAGTTGTGAAGATACGATATATGTTTCGTTCAGCTTGCAGAACCAATGGATTATCCGAACTTCGTTCGTGGACAAGAGAAATTCCGCAACGCTTGTGAGGATGCCCGAGTGTTAGAATGCGAGATTCGCTAAACCTTATACAGAGAAATGATTTGGGTGCGGAATGGATTGATCACCATGACGACTTACTCTTATCATTGATCTTGCTATTCGGAATGGTAAATCTGAGAGACTTACCCATATAGAGAGACAACGTTCTTTGAAGCTTTTGCTTAAGCCTTAGAATGGTATGATGGAAGCCCATGTACATGGCACTTGTTGTCACGCGTAGGAAATTTTACAGTGAGAATGAAACCAAGACCCCTCTCTCTGCAGGATAACCACAACTGGTAGACCACCATGAGAACCATCGATATGTTATTTAGAATTGAGCACGAGACTGTCAGTTAAGAAGACCAAGTGGAGAACGAAGCTTATATCAACGGGAGAGCATCACCAAAGGATTTAATATGAAGACTGTGCGATGTCAGTTGCCAAGACCCCAGAGGATCGTTAAAGCATTTTGAGGGACCAGTATCTCTCATTTTAGGTGTGGTAGCATCCCACCTTGCCGGAGATTAGATTTGTTAGAAGACCCCCAAACCCTAACCTTTCTTTCTAGCCTCTTCGAATCTCGAGGACGAGATTCATTTTAAGTGTGGTAGTTTGTAACATCCCAAAATTATAAATTTTGGAATGTTAATATAATTACTAGATTGATTGATTGTTTGTTTTCCTGAGTGATTTAAACTTGTGTGAAATTTGAAACTTTTCGAAACTTTTGAATGAGAGGGAATAAAATGACTTTCCCCTTCTCCGGTGAATTCAAATTCAAGCTTTTAAAAGCAAAGAGAGAAGATGACATGACTTCTTCAACTATAAAGAATTTGAACGGCGATATTTGCATTGAATTCTTTTGCATTTCCATTCGTTTTCTTCGTGCAAGAAATGCCGGGAAATACATTCTAAAGAGCGGAGGAACATGACCCTCAAAACCCACGGGCATTTCGAAAGTTATTTGCACCCTCAAACTTAGAGGGTCATTTGAAAATTATTTGCAAAAGAAATAATGCTTTTAGGGATTTTTGGAAAAATAATTTTTTCTGAAGTTTTTATTTTTGCCGTCGAATAATGCCCATCATTTATATTTTATTTTTCTGATAATTTTAGTATATAAAAACTCTTTATTCCGAATTGATTTGGTTTCCTTTTTAACGTTTTAGTTTCCTAGTTTTGAAAATAGGAATAGAATCACTTTTATTAGGAAATAAGAGCTGGCCCATTAAGACTTTCCAAACTTGGCCCAACCAGATCATCTCCTACCTCCATCTCTTGTTCACGTGACACAGAAACCTTCTTCCATGGAGAGGAGATCCCCACCTCCGGGATTCGCGAAGCACATTCCTTCCCGGCGCCTCCCGTCGCCTCTATAAGAAGCCCCACGTCCTCCTCGCTCCATTCCCGTTGAAAAGTTCACCTCTCCTCGCCTCTAGCTCACGCACCCCTCACCGGAGTCGTCACCGGAAAACTCACTCGAACTCCTCCACCTCGCCACCCCTGCACCCTCCTCCACCTCCACCCTTCGGCCACCTCTCCCCCACCACTTCGGCCCCCTACACCGCCGCCCCCTTGCCACCCCGTCGCCCTCCACCCTTCGGCTCCTCCCTGGAAAACAGCGAGCAGCAGCACACCAGCAGATTTCAACCCTCCCCTTGCCCCCTGCAGCCCCCCGTCTCCACCTCGCCCCCTCCCCTCCCAGGAGCACCCCACCCCTTCAGCCCCCCCCCTTCCCCACCCCTCACTGGCCCCTCCCCCTTCCCCACCGGCGAGCCAGCCCCCCTCGGCCACCATTGGCAGCCACGGGAGCACCTCCAGCCACGGTAAGTCTCCACCCCCCTCCTGTTTCTTTTTGTTTTATGTAGTATCCCTTAGATCTTATTTCAAAGGTCTAGATTAGATCCTAAATACCTCTTCGGTTTAGATTAGAAAACCGGCGGTTTTTAATTCACTTATTCTTTTAGCCAGCGAGTTTGCTAGTCCTCGGCCGTTTGCTCCTAAGTTTGCAGCAAACATTCCCCGCAGCCTATAGCAACATGCCACGTGTACCCCTGTGTTAGTTACTAGTTAGCTTCAGTTTTTCGGTCTAAATTGCAAAAACAGAAAGTTTCAATCTTGTTTATCCCACAACTTTTGATCCCGAAGTCCAATGATAGTGATTCGTTTTCCAGTAGGTCACAAATTTCCTATAGTTTTTAAAAACATATAATTTGTCTATGTTTGAAATTTGCAAATATAAGTTCGATCAGATTTAGTTTAAACCTTGTTTTGCCTATTCCAGGAGTTTAAAAATAGCTTTTAATTTGATTCCTTTTGGTACTGATCACTAGTGATCTTATTTCTCAGTGGTAAAAATTTCAGATTTGTTTGAGTACTTTAGCTCACTGTTTCAAGTGAAACAATTTCTGTTTCACCTCTTTTAGGATTTCGGCTAATTCCTTTTCTACTTTTGTTTTAAAGTATTTTCTTTAATATTTCAGAAATATTATGTTTTGTTTCTGTTAGATAAACAGTAGTTTTGCAACAAGTTTTTATTTTATTTATATTTGTTTTCATGAAATCAATTCTAGTTCCTTAGTAACTTGCAATTGTTTTCACCGTTGTTTCAAATCCCGTTTGAGAATACTTTCAAAAGGTTTTTTGAAAAATACTTTATTTTATCTTAGTTAAACTTATATCTTAGTTCCCTGTTAATATTTTCTGTTGGACAAAAGCATTTACTGTTTGATGTAGTAGAGGACTCTCTATTCTTATTTGAAGTTCCTTTCGGTTTCCTATTCGTGTTCTCCTTTTGTTTTGATTGCTAGAATGATTGCTAGTATGAGTGATTATATGAATGATATGTTTGTTATATAGATTTCATTGGAGAGTGACGAGTAGTCTATCAAGTTATTTTCTCGAGAAACTCTTCTTCGTCAACATCACCAGGCAAGTCACTTTGATCATACTATCACCTATGTTTTATGCATCATAGTTCTACCATCCTATGCCCAATTGCATGCTGCTTAGGTACTTGGAAATTTTAGTATAGATTGTAGTATCATGTGGTAGGCACACAACAACCCCAATACTTGGCCCCGGGACGAAAAATTTCATATTGCTATGCTTGAGTAGACGGGATTTCAGTTGAGTGCATAACACGAGTGATGCGAGGTTGATTAAATAATCAAGACCGGTTAAGACAAGATTTTCAAGACCTCGGACGCAATGCAACTCTGGGTGAAGGACGGTTGATCGGCTCCCTGGGGAACCCAGTGGATGCCCGGGATGCTGGGGACGGCCATGACATCCTGCGGAAAGCTTCACCCAGGCTCAAAGAGACGGACGGATATTTTCAAGACCCAAGGCTTACCTGCACAGCCACAAGTCATTATGGGCTCTGGCTTGGTTGGACAACGCGGCGACTCTGGACAGGCGGTGCTAGCAGATGTAGAAGAACGGTAGGATTGGATGGGCACCGACAGGGATTCAGAGGGACCCGTTGAAAGACCATGTTTTGATCATCCAGTCTTCAAACACCCTGAAGTGCGAGGACATACACGGAGGCGATCAAATCTTGTGGGGAACGTGTGCAAAACTCTGCAGAGTACTCAAACCTAATCGATTAGCTGTGTCCACGGTCATGGACAACTTGAGCCAAAGGAACTGAAGTTATCTGAAATTCTCAACACAAATAATAATATTGATGTGGGAATTATTGACAACTCAGGTACGAGAATTGATTGGCGGAACCATCTCGTTAACAACCAACAATGTAGTAACATTTTGCTTTTAGCCCTCTCTTGATGTAGGAGAAAACTTGCTTTTCGCTAAAAAAACTTATAGCCCCACCTTCCATATATGCATATAGTATAGATGATTACTTTTCACCCCTCCCTTATGTGACTTGCCGGCATATTCAATATGCTGACCTACACGGTTGCAACGTCTTATATTGCAGATATTTTTCTTCGACGAGTAAGAGTACGATTCAGGGTTACGGTCTACACTCAACTTGCCGTTGGTGTTTATTGGGACTCCACTCCCTTGACTGCTTCCGCTGAGATATTTAAGGTATATATCAGTTTTACGCTATTTACATGTGATTGCACTTTGATATATACATTGATGTACTCTGTGTGCCGGCATAGTGATCCAGGGATGGCACAGATACACAGAGGCTTGACTCGTCTTGAGTCGGGTCGCTACAAAGCCTCTAGTTGATTGGCTCGTTGATCAAAGATGGTTAAGGTTTCCTAGCCATAGACAAGTGTTGTCACTTGATGACGGGATCACATCATTAGGAGAATGATGTGATGGACAAGACCCAAACTATAAACGTAGCATATGATCGTGATATTTTGTTGTTATTGTTTTCTGCATGTCAAGTATACATTCCTATGACCATGAGATCATGTAACTCACTCACATAGGAGGAATGCCTTGTGTGTATCAAACGTCGCAACGTTACTGGGTGACTATAAAGGTGATCTACAGGTATCTCTGATGGTGTCCGTTGAGTTGGCATGGATCAAGATTGGGATTTGTCACTCTGTGACGGAGAGGTATCTTAGGGCCCACTCGATAATACAACATCACAAATAAGCCTTGCAAGCAATGTGACTAAAGAGTTAGCCATAGGATCTTGTATTACGGAATGAGTAAAGAGACTTGTCAGTAACGAGATTGAAATAGGTATGGCGTTACCGACGATCGAATCTCGGGAAAGTAAGATACCAAAGGACATAGGGAATGACATACGGGATTGTGTGAATCCTTGACATAGAGGTTCAACCGATTAAGATCTTCGCAGAATATGTAGGATCCAATATGGACGTCCAGGTCCCACTATTGAATATTGACCGGAGAGTGTCTCGGTCATGTCTACATAGTTCTCAAACCCGCAGGTTCGATGATGTTTCGGTATAGTTGAGTTATTGGTGCTGGTGACCTAAGGTTGTTCGGAGTCCCGTATGAGATCCTGGACGACACGAGGAGCTCCGGAATGGTCCGAAGGTAAAGATTGATATATATGAAGTCCTGTTTTGGTCACCGGAAAAGTTTCGGACTCATCGGTAGTGTACCGGGAGTGCTCGGAGGATGCCGGGGGACCACAGGGAGGGGTGTGACGACCCAAGAGCCTTGTGGGCTGTGAGAAGAGGTGGACCATCCCCTGGGTGTCTGTCCAAAGCCTCTCTCAAAGGCCCATACGACTAGGAGAGGACATAAAAGGCATAAGTCCTTTAAAAGGAAGGGAAGGAGGAGTCCTTCCAAAGTAGTCCACCTCCCTTCTTGGAAGGTGGACTCTTCCTTGGTTCGGCCGACCCCTTCTCTATGGAGTAGGGGCCAAGTCTGCCTCCTCTCCTCCCCTCCTATATATACTAGTGGTTTTGAGGTTTTTGAGACACAACAATCAGCCACGTGATGCTCTCTCTTTCTAGATCCGTTTCTCGTCTAGACTAGTTTCCGCGGTGCTTAGGCGAAGCCCTGCTGGAATAGCTCCACCACCATCGTCGTCACACCGTCACACTGCTGGAGAACTCATCTACCTCTACGCCCTCTCTTGCTGGATCAAGAAGGCGGAGATCGTCATCGAGCTGTATGTGTGCTGAACGCGAAGGTGTCGTCCATTCGGCGCTAGATCGGGGCCATCGTGGGATGGCTACGATTTGGATCGCGAAGACGTTCCACTACATTAACCGCGTTTCTTAACGGTTCCCCCTTAGAGATCTACAAGGGTATGTGGATCCGATCTCCCCTCTTGTAGATGATCATCACCATAATAGGTCTTCGTGTGCGTAGGAATTTTTTTGTTTCCCATGCAACGTTCCCCAACAGTGGCATCATGAGATGGGTTCATGTGTAGATGATATCTCAAGTAGAACAAAAAGAGTTTATGGGCGTTAATATTCAATTTTCTACCCTCCTTAGTCTTTTCTTGATTCGGCGGCATTGTTGGATTGAAGCGGCCCGGACCAACTTTACTTGTATGTTTACGAGAGACTGGTTTCATCGATTGACATGCACCTTGTTGCATAAAGATGGTTGGCGGGTGCCTGTTTCTTCAACTTTAGTTGAATCGGATTTGACTGGGGTGGTCCTTGGACAAGGTTAAATAGTAATTTGCATATCACCGTTGTGGTTTTGCGTAAGTAAGATATTATCATACTAGATACACATAGCAGCCACATAAAACATGCAACAACAAATTAGAGGATGTCTAACTTGTTTTTGTAGGGTATGCTTGTGATGTGATATGGCCAAAGACATGATATGATATGTTGGATGTATGAGATGATCATGTTGTAATAGTTAAATATCGACTTGCACGTCGATGCTACGGCAACCAGCAGGATCCATAGGGTTGTCTTTAATATTTTTGCGCTTGGAGATGCTTTACTTTACCGCTAGTAGTAGCTTTAGTAGTAAATGCATAGTTAGCATGACAACCTCGATGGCAACACAATGATGGAGATCGTGATGATGGAGATCATGGTGTGGAGCCGGTGACGATGGAGATCATGCTGGTGCTTTGGTGATGGAGATCAAGAAGCACAAGTTCATGGCCATATCATGTCATTTTTTATTTGCATGTGATGTTAATCCTTTTATGCACCCTATCTTGCTTAGGACGACGGTAGTATTATAAGGTGATCTCTCACTAAAAATTCAAGATAAAATTGTGTTCTCCCCGACTATGCACCGTTGCGACAGTTCGTAGTTTAGAGACACCACGTGATGAGCGGGTGTGATAGACTCAACGTTCACATACAACGGGTGCAAAACTATTGCACACTCGAATCACTCGGGTTAAACTTGACGAGCCTAGCATGTACACACATGGGCTCGAAACACAAGAGACTGAAAGGTCGAGCATGGATCATATAACTGATATGATCAACATGGAGATGTTCACCATTGAAACTCATCTCAACTCACGTGATGATCGGACTTGAGTTAGTGGATTTGGATCATGCGCCACTCGAATGACTAAAGGGATGTCTATTTGAGTGGGAGTTTATTAGTAATTTGATTAGCTAAAGTCAATTTTTTGGAACATAGTCTAAGTAATCTTTGCAAAATTTTATGTTGTAGATCAATTGCTCGCGCAGTAGAAACCCTGAATTTTAATGCGTTCCTAGAGAAAGCTAAGTTGAAAGATGATGGAAGCAACTTTGTTGACTGGGCCCGTAATCTGAGGCTCATCCTTCAGGCTGCCCAAAAGTCATATGTCCTTGATGTAATGCTAGCTGATGCACCACCTGCTACGGCGACCCAAGATGTTTTGAATGCTTGGCAGTCGCCTAAGGATGACAACTCATTAGTGCAATGCGCAGTTTTGTATGGCTTGGAACCGGGGCTGCAAAGGCGTTTTTGAACATCATGGAGAACATGAGATATTCCAGGAATTGAATTTTATCTTTGAGAAGAATGACCGGATCAAGAGGTATGAGAACTCTAATAAGTTCTATGCTTGCAAAATGGAGGAGAACGGGTCTGTCAGTGAAAATGTGTTCAAAATGTCTGGGTACTCTAACCGTCTGGCCGAGCTGGGAATTGCTCTCCCACTGGAGGCTATCACTTAAAGAGTTCTTCAGTCACTTCCACCAAGCTAAAAAGGATTTTTGTTGAACTATAACATGCAAGGGATGAATAAGTCACTCGCCGAGCTGTTTGCAATGCTGAAAGTTGGAGAGTCAGAAATCCAGAAGGAGCATCAAGTGTTGATGGTCAATAAGACCACTAGTTTCAAGAAAAACGACAAGGGGGAGAAGGGTAACTCCAAGAAGAAACCCAAGTCTGGACTCAACCCGGAAACTGAGTGCTACCATTGCAAGGGGACTAGTCACTGGAAGCGGAACTGCGCCAAGTATTTCGCCGACAAGAAAGCGGCCAACGCCAAACAAGGTATGTTTGATATACATGTTATTGATGTGTACCTCACCAGCTCTCGTAGTAGTGCATGGGTATTTGATACCGGTTTTGTTTGTCACATTTGCAACTTGAAACAAGAACTGCGGAATAAACGAAGGCTGACGAAGGATGAAGTGACGATGCGCGTGGGAAATGGTTCCAAGGTTGATGGGATCACCGTCGGCACGCTCGCACTTAAGTTACCATAGGGATTAGTGATGAACTTAAATAATTGTTATTTAGAGCCTCCTGTTGAGCATGAACATTATATCTGGATCTTGTTTATTGTGAGACGGTTACTCATTTAAGTCAGAGAATAATGGTTGTTCTATTTATATGAGTAATATCTTTTATGGTCATGCACCCAATGTGAGGGGTTTGTTCATATTGAATCTCGATTGTGATGACATTCACGTCCATAACATTGAGACCAAAAGATGTAGAGTTAATAATGATAGCGCCACTTTCTTGTGGCACTATCACATAGGTCATATTGGTGTAAAGCGTATGAAGAAACTCCATGCTGATGGACTTTTTGAGACACTTGATTTTGAATCACTTGACACATGCGAACCAGGTCATATGGGCAAGATGACTAAGACTCCGTTCTACGGAACAATGGATCATGGAAGTGACTTGTTGGAGATCATACATACTGATGTGTGCGGACCGATGAGCATAGAGGCGCGTAGGGGATATCGTTATTTTCTCACCTTCACTGATGATTTGAGTAGGCATGTTTATGTCTACTTGATGAAGAACAAGTCTGGAACGTTTGAAAAGTTCAAGCAATTTCAGAGTGAAGTTGAAAATCATCCTAACAAGAAGATCAAGTTTCTATGATCTGATCGAGGAGGTGAGTATCTGAGTTACGAGTTTGGTGCTCACTTAAGACAATGTGGAATTGTTTCACAGTTGACACCGCGTGGAACACCACAGCGCAATGGTGTGTCCAAACGTCGTAATCATACTTTATTAGATATGGTGCGTTCTATGATGTCTCTTACCGATTTGCCGTTATCATTTTGGGCCTATGAATTGGAGACAGCTGCATTCACTTTAAATAGGGCACCATCAAAATCCGTTGAGACGAAACCATATGAGTTGTGGTATGGCAAGAAGCCAAAGTTGTCGTTTCTTCAAGTTTGGGGATGTGATGTTATGTCAAAAAGCTTCAGCCTAAAAAGTTGGAACCCAAAGCGGAAAAGTGCGTCTTCATAGATTACCCAAAAGAGACAGTTGGGTATCCTTCTATCTCAAATATGAGGGCAAAGTGTTTGTCTCTAGGAACATAGTTTTTCTTGAGAAAGAGTTTCTCTCGAAAGAATTGAGTGGGAGGAAGATAGAACTTGATGAGGTTGTAGAACCTCTACTTCAACAAGATGGTAGCGTAGGGCAGAATGAAATTTTTGTCAAGGCAACACCAGTTGAAGAGGAAGCTAATGATGGTGATCATGAAATTTAATTTCAAGTTGCTATCGGACCTCGTAGGTCGACAAGGGCACGTACTCCTCCTCAGTGGTACGGGAATTCTGTTTGTCAATCGTGTTGTTAGACAACAATGAGCCTGAGAATTATGGAGAAGCAATGGTGGGCCCAGATTCCAATAGATGGTTAGTAGCCATGAAATCCGAGATAGGATCTATGTATGAAAACAAAGTATGATTTTGGAAGTATTACCTGAAGGTCGAAAGGCTATTCAGAACAAATGGATCTTTAAGAAGAAGAAAGACGCGGACGGTAAAGTGACAGTTTATAAAGCTTGAGTTGTGGCAAATGGTTTTTCACAAGTGCAAGGAGTTGACTACGATGAGACATTATCACCCGTAGCGATGCTTAAGTCCGTCCGAATCATGTTAGCAATAGATGCATTTTTCGATTATGTAATTTGACAGATGGATGTCAAAAGGGAGTTCCTTAATGGGTTTCTTAAGGAAGAGTTGTATATGATGCAACCCAAAGGTTTTGTCGATCCAGAGAATGTTAACAAAGTATGCAAGCTCCATCGATTGTCGGTGAATACTCACAACATATGCCATAGGTAGGCTAAAGTCGGTGAGAACCGAAGGGACAAAGGTGGGCGCTGGGAACGAGGTTGGTACACGCATGGGAGGCACGATGTACCCAGGTTCAGGGCTCTCCGTAGAGATAATACCCCTAATCATGCCGGTGTGTTTGATGTATGGGAACAGAGTACAATGTCGCTCCTAGATCTCTGTTGGGAGGAGGAAGCGGGGAGCAGTCGGCTCGTCCCTACCTCTGTCTCTGTGGGTTGGTGAGTGTGTAGTGTAGAATGACTGGTGAATGATCGGCCTCCCTGCATGGGGGGCGACCGGGCGGTTTTATAGACGAACCCGCCGGCCTACAATATGGATAAAGGGTACACACGTGGAACCCGGCTGGCTGCTTCGCCAGCTGGCCACGGGCCCACAAGGGTCTTGTCTTGTTGATGAGGGGCCCGCCGGCTGCATGGTCTCGATTGCCTGTGGGACCCGCCGGCTGGCCAATGGGGCTCCCACGTAAGGTTGACGTTGAGCACGCGTTGTACGTCAAGCGTCTCCCCTCGAGATTGTTCATGGGCAGGCAGTACGACCGCCTCCACTGTTCCCCACGCCGAGTGCAGTAATGGAGTGGGGGTGTGATGATCCGACACTATGCTAGGTGATGGATAAGAGCCGGGGTAGGTCAGCGGCGTGGCCGCAGACGCTCGTACCTGCCGGGCGCCCTGATCCTGTACCTTTGCTGACACGTAGCTACCTTTGATCATGAGGTATCTTCCTGACCTACGATCTGATGTGACTTGTGATCCTCGACCGGCTAACCTGCTTGGTCAGCCGGCATGAGGGTGGCCGCCTCCTCCTCAATCCGGCTGGCGGGACCAAGTCGGCTCTGAAGGGGAGGCCGCCTGGATTCTAGGCGGCAGGGGTTGCCTAGCCGGCCAGAAAGGTGGCCTCCTCGTCTTCCAGCCGGCAGGTGATGCCTAGCCGGTCTGAAGACTTGGGCCTTGGGAATCTCCAGACCTTCATGTCCATTGGGCCGGAAATGAAGGAACAGGCTTGATGAGCCTACCCTGGGGTTATGACCCCGAAAGTAGTCCCTGAAGCTGACGAGGTCTGCCGCCTGCGGGCGGGCGGCCTCACCGCCTTGTAGATTTGTCTTGATATTTTGGTTGTTGTTCGCGGCGAAGGACGCCGGCTTTGCAACTGGGTAGCTTCGAAGCGACGCCTCGGTCCAGTCGTAACTGGCCCGGAGAACGCCACGTGCCAGGCCCTTCCTGGCGTAATGATGACGATTACTGCTGACGGGATGGGGCCTGGGCCCTGGTTCCCGCCATGACGCCCCCTCGGCCTCCGTGCGGGAGATCCTCTGCGGATTTACTCCACGACGGTTGGGCTTAGGGGGCGTTACCACCCGTAATACACGGAATTAATGGGGCCCAACGCGCACCGGATCCCCTCCCCATGACGCTTCGTGGGCGTTTAAATGGGATGCAAAGGTTTCGAGGAGGCCATTCGCCCCCTCTTCCCGCCCTGCTCCGTGCTCTCTTCCTCCTTGCGTACTGAGAAGAAAAACTCGCGCCCTCTGTCTTCTTCATCTTCGCCGTCAATACCTCCGTCGACACCTTCGAGCTCTCGCCACCCGCAGCCATGGCCGACGGATCTTCCTCGAAGAAGTCGTCGGCGCAGCACGCGTCCTCGCAGGGGGCCTGGCTGGGTAGCGACATCGACGAGGGGCACATTGATGCGCTTCGTCACCATCGACTGCTGCCCCCGGCCTCTCAGGTGTCGGTGCGCCTTCCCAGCTCCGAGACCGCTCCCGCAACCGCCACGGGAGAGGTTGTGGTCTTCGTCGAGCACTTCTACCGGGGCTTCGGGCTCCTGGCTAGCTCCTTCTTCACCGAATGGCTCCAGTACTTCGGCCTGCAGCCGCACCATCTGGTGCCGAATGCCATACTGCAGCTGGCCTCCTTTCTGGTTTTGTGCGAGGGCTTCGTGGGGATCGAGCCTCGCGTCGATCTGTGGCGCAGCCTGTTCTTCTTCAAGCAACAGTCCATCGCCATGGAGAAATCCGAGGTGGAGAAGCTCAAGGGGTCGCGCCCCTTGACGCCGTGCGGGGCCGCGTTGGTGCATCACCGCCTAAAGTCTGCTTTCCCCCAGATGCCTCTGCAAGACTCCATCAAGCATTGGCAGAAAGGTTTCTTCTATGTGAAGAGCGCCGACCCGGCCCAGGACGCCCTGAACATGCCCCCGTTCGCCATCGCTCCTCCGACGCGGTGGAACTGGGATGGGAAGACTCCCAAGCCGCATCCTGAGGTGGCACTTATCTGCGCCCACCTCGACATCTTGGGGAAGAGCGGCCTCCTTGGCCGCGACCTTCTCGCCACCATGGTGGTCCGCCGGATTCTGCCTCTGCAGAGGCGGCCCCATCTGGTCTGCCAGATGAGCGGCTGGCTTGATCCATGCCGGCTGTCCGCCAAGAGGTTTACCCCGGGCGCTGTGACACGACGGGTGAACCTGACCTCCACCGCCCGCATGGATGAGGGCGGGGAATGGACATGGGGGATGCCCCCGTTCAACCGGGCTCACCCGCCTCCGATGGTAGCCTTATCCCATTCTTCTCCGTTGTTTTGTCTTGGAGCCGGTGGCGCTGCTGAGCCTGGTTGAACTCCTTTTTTCTAGATGTTCAAGACCCTGCAGGGGTCCCTCCGTCAGCGTGCTACTGACGTGGAGGTGTCCGATCCCTCCGAGATGGAGGACGAGGGTGCGATGGAGCCCCGCTCAGACTCCTCCGCCGGCTCGGAAGATCCCCTGGAGTCGGAAGGGACCGAGCCGTCTGGTGAGTACACACGGCACGCCGTAGAAGACTGGACGGACGACGATGAGGAAGCCTCATTCTGTTCTGATGCAGCCTTCGAGGAAGACTCTGACGAGGTGGAGGAGGTCACCAGCTCACTACTGACGCATGGCCGGCGTCAAGGTGGCGGAGCGACCGCTGCTGACGAGGCTGCCGGGAAGAAGGGCAAGGGTGCCACAGCTTCCCGGCCGGCCTCTAAGCGACCGGCACCGGGTCCTCCAGCCGGGCAGCAAGCAGACGGCGCCAAGAGACACCGTGGCGGTGGCCGAAGGAAGGTCCCGGTAGTTGCAGGGTATGGCTTCCTCCTCTTTTCCCTTCCCCACCTTGAGATGAGCTTTGTTCCTGAGAAGCTTAGCTTGACACAGAGGCGGAGGATGCGGATGAAGACACCGCCTCCGCAGCCAAGCGGGCCGGCTGGGCAGCAGCTGATGCTACCGAGAGGGAGGTCGAGATAGAGTCCAAGCGCCGGTGGGACACGGCTGCGGGGAAGGCCGCCGTGGGTCAGCCTTGCCCCAGCCGGGTCGAGAGGCCGGCGGAGAAGCGTGCGAAGGCTAGACAGGACCCCTCCGCACATGCTCGTGTGGAGGAGCTAGCTAGCGAGGCCGCCTCCAGGCCGACCCCAAGGACCGAAGGGGCCCAGCAATCTGAACCGGCAGCCCCGGAGCAGGTGGACCTGGAGACGATCCCGGTTTCTCCCAGGGCCGAAGCGGCTCCTGACTCGCCTGTGCTGGACCTGACAGCGCCGAACGCGGCCCCTAACTCCCCAGGGGTGACCATGGATGCACCGGACGCGGCTCACCCGCCTCCTGCGGGGGAGGTAGCGCCGGTCGGGACGGCGCCCGAGCTGGCCGTCGAGCCGGCACCAGGAGACGGTGCCATCGTCGTTCCCAGCACGGCCCTGTTGCACCAAGGGCCGGGGGCCGGGCTGGGAGCCGGCCCATGAAGACATGGCGGGCGGCGAACTTGGCCCGCCTGCGACTGCGTGTCGGCTCCGTTCTTTCCGGCATACCGGAGCTGGTGTCTCTGTTTGGCAGCAGCCGTTCGAAGGTGGAGCAGGCGGCCCGCGTGGTATGCAGCGACATTGAGCGCCTGGAAGCCTGCACCCAGGCAGGCCTTGACTTCTTTGGGTTTTCTTTGCACTTATTCTCTTCTCTTGGCGTCAGTGGGGGCGCGACAGCGCACCCCCTGGGTGTAGCCCCCGAGAATCGGGCGGGTTGGTTGCCAACCGGTCCGAATCTCTTGGACTTTTTCCCTGCACAGTTTTTCTTCTGTGGGGGTGCGCAAGCGCACCCAGTGGGTGTAGCCCCCGAGAAACGGGCTGGTTAGGATTTTAACCAAGCCGAATCTTAATCTTGTTCCCTTTCTCTCCCCTTTGGCATGCGCTTTACGATGCTTAGGTACAGGCATACAACGAGCTACGGGACCAGCACCTGGGGGCTGATAGACGGATTGCCGAGCTTGAAGCCCGTCTGGGCGAGGTTGCCGTGGAGCGTGATGCCCTGCGCGACGCTGGTGGCTGGCTCGAAGAGCAGCTGGACCTTCTTCAGGCGGAGAAGAAGGAGCTCGAGGTGGCTCGCCGGGTCGAGTTCGAGCGGCTGTGAGCCACGTTGTAGGAGAAGGAGGCCTCCTACTCTGCCGACGTGGACCGCCTCGCGTTGCTTCACCTCAAGGAGGTGGACCTCAAGGACGCCGCCTTGAGGGAGAAGGATGAAGCCCTTACCCAGAAGCAAACACAGCTGGCTAAGGCGCTGGAGTCCTCAGCGACCCTCCACGAGGAAATCGCCCGCCTTACTCATGCGAGTAAGGTGCGGGAGCGCGAGGTCCCTGAGGTCTCTCATGAGACAGACGGCACCTTCCATCGTGGGTCTCTTTTCCTTGTTTTGTGTTTCGTCTATTTGCCGTCTCCTCCTCTTGTTGTGTTCTTACATCCTGGTTGCCGTTACTCCAGATCTCTTCCCCGAGACCCAGGTCGCAGCCGACACCGCCGTTGAGGTGTGCCGTGACGAGCGCCACGCGGCCGGGCAGGAGGTAGATACTACCTCCGGCTGGAGCGTGGAGGAGATCGGGGTGGGCCTTCGGGCCCGCCTGCACGTCCTGGGCGAGTCTGTGACTCGGCTCCAGGTTGCAAGTTCGTCGATGGTGGCAGCCCTTGTTGGAAATATGCCCTAGAGGCAATAGTAAATTAGTTATTATTATATTTCTTAGTTCATGATAATCCTTTATTATCCGTGCTATAAGTGTATTGTTTGGAAACACAATACTTGTGTGGATACATAGACAAAACACTGTCCCTAGTAAGCCTCTAGTTGACTAGCTCGTTGATCAAAGATGGTCAAGGTTTCCTGACCATAGGCAAGTGTTGTCACTTGATAACGGGATCACATCATTAGGAGAATCATGTGATGGACTAGACCCAAACTAATAGACGTAGCATGTTGATCGTGTCATTTTGTTGCTACTGTTTTCTGCGTGTCAAGTATTTGTTCCTATGACCATGAGATCATATAAATCACGGACACCGGAGGAATGCTTTGTGTGTATCAAACGTCACAACGTAACTGGGTGACTATAAAGATGCTCTGCAGGTATCTCCGAAGGTGTTCGTTGAGTTAGTATGGATCGAGACTGGGATTTGTCACTGTGTGACGGAGAGGTATCTCGAGGCCCACTCGGTAATACAACATCACACACAAGCCTTGGAAGCAATGTTACTTAGTGTAAGTTACGGGATCTTGTATTACGGAATGAGTAAAGAGACTTGCCGTTAAACGAGATTGAAATAGGTATACGGATACCGACGATCGAATCTCGAGCAAGTAACATACCGAAGGACAAAGGGAATGACATACGGGATTATATGAATCCTTGGCACTAAGGTTCAAACAATAAGATCTTCGTAGAATATGTAGGATCCAATATGGGCATCAAGGTCCCGCTATTGGATATTGACCGAGAAGTCTCTCGGGTCATGTCTACATAGTTCTCGAACCCGCAGGGTCTGCACACTTAAGGTTCGATGTTGTTTTATGTGTATTTGAGTTATATGGTTGGTTACCGAATGTTGTTCGGAGTCCCGGATGAGATCATGGATGTCACGAGGGTTTCCGGAATGGTCCGGAAACGAAGATTGATATATAGGATGACCTCATTTGATTACCGGAAGGTTTTCAGAATTACCGGGAATGTACCAGGAATGACGAATGGGTTCCGGGAGTTCACCCGGGGGGCAACCCACCCCGGGGAAGGCCATAGGCATTGGGAGTGTCGCACCAGCCCTTAGTGGGCTGGTGGGACAGCCCAAAAGAGCCCTATGCGCATTGGAAGAAAAATCAAAGAGAAAAGGAAAAAAAAGAGGAGGTGGGAAAGGGAAGAAGGACTCCACCTTCCAAACCAAGTAGGACTCGGTTTGGGGGGGAGACCTTCCCCCTTGGCTCGGCCGACCCCCTTGGGAGTCCTTTGACCCCAAGGCAAGCCTCCCCCTCTCCCTCCTATATATAGTGGGGTTTTAGGGCTGATTTGAGACAACTTTGCCACGGCAGCCTGACCACATATCTCCACGGTTTTACCTCTAGATCGCGTTTCTGCGGAGCTCGGGCGGAGCCCTGCTGAGACGAGATCATCACCAACCTCCGGAGTGCCGTCACGCTGTCGGAGAACTCTTCTACCTCTCCGTCTCTCTTGCTGGATCAAGAAGGCCGAGATCATCGTGGAGCTATACGTGTGCTGAACGCGGAGGTGCCGTCCGTTCGGTACTAGATCGTGGGACTGATCGCGGGACGGTTCGCGGGGCGGATCGAGGGACGTGAGGACGTTCCACTACATCAACCGCGTTCACTAACGCTTCTGCTGTACGGTCTACAAGGGTACGTAGATCACACATCCCATCTCGTAGATGGACATCACCATGATAGGTCTTCGTGCGCGTAGGAAAATTTTTGTTTCCCATGCGACGTTCCCCAACAGTGGCATCATGAGCTAGGTTCATGCGTAGATGTCTTCTCGAGTAGAACACAAAAGTTTTTGTGGGCGGTGATGTGCGTTTTGCTGCCCTCCTTAGTCTTTTCTTGATTCCGCGGTATTGTTGGATCGAAGCAGCTCGGACCGACATTACTCTTACGCTTACGAGAGACTGGTTTCATCGCTACGAGTAACTCCGTTGCTGAAAGATGACTGGCGGGTGTCAGTTTCTCCAACTTTAGTTGAATCGGATTTGACCAAGGAGGTCCTTGGATGAGGTTAAATAGCAACTCATATCTCTCCGTTGTGTTGTTTGCGTAAGTAAGATGCGATCCTACTAGATACCCATGGTCACCACGTAAAACATGCAACAACAAAATTAGAGGACGTCTAACTTGTTTTTGCAGGGTATGCTTGTGATGTGATATGGCCAACGATGTGATGTGATATATTGGATGTATGAGATGATCATGTTGTAATAGATAATATCGACTTGCACGTCGATGGTACGGCAACCGGCAGGAGCCATTGGGTTGTCTTTATAACTAACGTTTGTGCTTGTAGATGCGTTTACTATTTTGCTAGGATGTAGCTTTAGTAGTAATAGCATGAGTAGCACGACAACCCCGATGGCGACACGTTGATGGAGATCGTGATGATGGAGATCATGGTGTGACGCCGGTGACAAGAAGATCGTGCCGGTGCTTTGGTGATGGAGATCAAGAAGCATGTGATGATGGCCATATCATGTCACTTATGAATTGCATGTGATGTTAATCCATTTTGCACCTTATCTTGCTTAGAACGACGGTAGCATTATGAGGTGATCTCTCACTAAAATTTCAAGACGAAATTGTGTTCTCCCCGACTATGCACCGTTGCGACAGTTCTTCGTTTCGAGACACCACGTGATGATCGGGTGTGATAGACTCAACGTTCACATACAATGGGTGCAAAACAGTTGCACACGCAGAACACTCGGGTTAAGCTTGACGAGCCTAGCATGTGCATACATGGCCTCAGAACACATGAGACCGAAAGGTCGAGCATGAATCGTATAGTTGATATGATTAGCATAGAGATGCTTACCACTGAAACTATTCTCGACTCACGTGATGACCGGACTTGAGATAGTGGATTTGGATCATGTACCACTCAAATGACTAGAGAGATGTACTTTTTGAGTGGGAGTTCTTATGTAATATGATTAATTGAACTAATTGTCATGAACATAGTCTAATGGTCTTTGCGAATTACGATGTAGCTTGCGCTATAGCTCTACTGTTTTTATATGTTCCTAGAGAAAATTTAGTTGAAAGTTGACAGTAGCAAACTTTGCAGACTGAGTCTGTAAAACCGAGGATTGTCCTCGTTGCTGCGCAGAAGGCTTATGTCCTTAATGCACCACTCGGTGTGCTGCACCTCGAGCATCGTTTGTAGATGTCGTGAACATCCGACATACATGTTTGTGATGACTACACGATAGTTCAGTGCAAAATACTTAATGGCTTAGAAGAAAGGCGCCGAAGACGTTTTTGAAACGTCACGGAACATAAGTGATGTTCTAAAGAGATGAAATTGTGATTTCATGCTTGTGCCCTTGTTAAGAGGTACGAGACCTCCAACAAGATTCTTTGTCCACAAAGTAAGGAGAAAAGCTCAATCGTTGACCGTGTGCTCAGATTGTTTGAGTACGACAATCGCTTGAATCAAGTGGGAGTTAATCTTCCAGATGAGATAGTGATAGTTCTCCAAAGTCACTGCCACCAAGCTGTGAGAGCTTCGTGATGAACTATAACATATCAAGGATAGATACAATTATCCTTGAGCGATTCGCGATGTTTGACACTGCGAAAGTAGAAATCAAGAAGGAGCATCAATAGTTGATGGTTTGTAAAACCACTAAGTTTTCAAGAAAGGCAAGGGCTAGAAGGGATACTTCGTGAAACGGCAAAACAGTTGCTGCACTAATGAAGAGACCCAAGATTAAACCCAAACTTGAGACTAAGTGCTTCTGTAATGAGGGGAACAGTCACTGAGACGGAGCAACTCTAGATACTTGGTAGATAAGAAGGCTGGCAAAAGTCGAAAGAAGTATATTTGATATACATGATGTTGATGTGTACTTTACTAGTACTCCTAGTAGCATGAGGGTATTGGATACCGGTTCGGTTGCTAAGTAATTAGTAACACGAAATGATAGCTACAACGTAAACGGAGACTAGCTAAAGGCGAGGTGACGATACGTGTTGGAAGTGTTTCCAAGATTGATATGATCAAAACGTCGCACGCTCCCTCTACCATCGGGATTGGTGTTAAACCAAAGTAATTGTTATTTGGTGCTTGCGTAAAGCATGAACATGATTGGATCATGTTTATTGCAACACGATTATTCATTTAAAGAGAATAATGGTTACTCTGTTCGCTTGAATAATCACCTTCAATGGTTTATTGAATCTCGATCGTAGTGTTACACATGTTCATAATATTGGTGCCAAAAGACACGAGGTAATGATGATAGTACCACTTACTTGTGGCACTGCCGCTTGAGTCATATTGGTATAAATTGCATGAAGAGGCTCCATGCTGATGGATCTTTATACTCACTTGTTTCTGAATCACTAGTGACATGCAAATCATACAACACAAGCAAGGCCTTGTTTTCATTGAGATGAAACAAGATAGTAACTTGTTGGAAGTGATACATTTTGATGTATGCAGTCCAATGGGTGCTGAGGCACGCTGTGGATATCATTATGTTCTTACTTCACTGACGATTTGAGTAGATACAGGAGTATTTACTTAATGAATCACAAGTCTGAAATATTGAAAAATTCAATTCCGTTTCAGAGTGAAATTCGTCGTAACAAGAGGATGAACTGTCTACGATATGATCATAGAAATGAATATCTGAGTTACGAGTTTTGGTACGCAGTTAAGACAATGTGGAAATTGTTTCGCAGTTCATGCCACCTAGAACATCATAGTGTGATGATGTGCCTGAACGTCATAGCCACACACTATTTGGTATGGTGCATGCTATGATGTCTCTTATCGAAATACCACTATCGTTTATGGGTTAAGCATTAGAGACAACCGCATTCACTTTAAATAGGGCACCACGTATTTCCGTTGAGATGACACAGTATAGACTGAGGTTTAGAGAAATCTAAACTGTCGTTTCTTGAGAGTTTGGGGCTTCGACACTTATGTGAAAAAGTTTCAGTCTGATAAGCTCGAACCCAAAGCGGATAAATGCATCTTCATAGGATATCCAAAACAGTTGGGTATATCTCCTATCTCAGATCCGAAAGCAAAGTGTTTGTTTCTAGAAACGGATCCTTTCTCGAGGAAAGGTTTCTCTCGAAAGAATTGAGTGGGAGGGTAGTAGAACTTGATGAGGTTATTGGACCATCACTTCAACCAGTGTGTAGCAGGGCGTAGGAAGTTGTTCCTGTGGCGCCGACACCAATTGAAATGGAAGCTGATGATGGTGATCATTGAGCTTCGAATCAAGTTACTACAAACCTCGTAGGTCGACAAGGTCGCGTGCTACTGCAGAGTAGTACGGTAACCCTGTCTTGGAGGTCATGTTGTTGAGCAAGAGTGAACCTACGAGTTATGGAGAAAACGATGGTGGGCCCAGATTCCGATAAATGGTTGGAAGCCATGAAATCCGAGAGAGGATCCATGTATGAAAACAAAGTGTAGACTTTGGAAGAACTACTTGATGGTCATAGGACTATTGAGTAAAAATGGATCTTTAAAAGGAAGACAGACGATGATGGTGATAAGTCACTATTAAGAAAAGCTCGACTTGTCGCAAAGATGTTTTTCGACAAGATCAAACAGTTGACTATGATGAGACTTTCTCACTCGTAGCGATGCTAAAGGTCTGTTATAATTATGTTAGTAGTTGCTGCATTATTTATGAAATATTGCACGTAGGATGTCAAAACATTGTTTCCTCGACGATTTCCTTGAGCAAACATTGTATGTTGTACAACCAGAAGGTTTTGTCGATCCTAAAGATACTAGCAAGTATGCAAGCTCCAGTGATCCTTCAAAGGACTGGTGCAAGCATCTCGGAGTTGGAATATACACTTTGATGAGATGATCAAAGATTTTGGGTTTGTACAAGGTTTATGAGAAACTTGTATTTCCAAGAAGTGAGTGGGAGCACTATAGAATTTCTGATAAGTATATGTGGTTGACATATTGTGGATCAGAAGTAATGTAGAATTTCTGTAAAGCATACAAGGTTGTTTGAAAGGAGTTTTCAAAGGAATAGCTGGATTGAGCTACTTGAACATTGAGCATCAAAGATCTATGGAGATAGATCAAAAACGCTTAATGGAAGTTTCAACAAGATGAATGCCTTGACAAGTTTTTGAAAGAGTTCAAAATAGATCAGCAAAGAAGGAGTTCTTGGTTGCGTTGTAAGGTGTGAATTTGAGTAAGACTCAAAACCCGACCACGGCAGAATAAAGAGAATAGACGAAGGTTGTCTTCTATGCCTTAGCCGTAGACTCTAAAGTATGCCATGCTGAGTACCGCACCTGATCTGTGCCTTGACTCAAAGTCTGTTGAGAGGTACAGAAAGTGATCCATGATTGAATCACTGATCAGCGGTCAAAATTATCCTTAGTAACTAAATAGACTAAGAAATTTTCTCGATTATGGAGGTGGTTAAAGAGTTCGTCGTAAAGGGTTACGTCGATGCAAGCTTTGACACTAATCCGAATAACTATGAGTAGTGAAACGGATTCTTATAGTAGAGTAGATATTTGGAGCATTTCCGAATAGCACGTAGTAGTAGAATCTATAAGATGACATAAAGATTTGTAAAGAACACACGGATCTGAAAGTTTCAGAACCGTTGACTAAAATCTCTCTCACGAGCAAGACGTGATCAGACCACATAACTATATGGGTGTTGGATTCGTTGGAATCACATGGTGATGTGAACTAGATTATTGACTCTAGTGCAAGTGGGAGACTGTTGGAAATATGCCCTAGAGGCAATAGTAAATTAGTTATTATTATATTTCTTAGTTCATGATAATCGTTTATTATCCATGCTATAACTGTATTGATTGGAAACACAATACTTGTGTGGATACATAGACAAAACACTGTCCCTAGTAAGCCTCTAGTTGACTAGCTCGTTGATCAAAGATGGTCAAGGTTTCCTGACCATAGGCAAGTGTTGTCACTTGATAACGGGATCACCTCATTAGGAGAATCATGTGATGGACTAGACCCAAACTAATAGACGTAGCATGTTGATCGTGTCATTTTGTTGCTACTGTTTTCTGCGTGTCAAGTATTTGTTCCTATGACCATGAGATCATATAACTCACGGACACTGGAGGAATGCTTTGTGTGTATCAAACGTCACAACGTAATTGGGTGACTATAAATATGCTCTACAGGTATCTCCGAAGGTGTTGGTTGAGTTAGTATGGATCGAGACTGGGATTTGTCACTCCGTGTGACGGAGAGGTATCTCGGGGCCCACTCGGTAATACAACATCACACACAAGCCTTGCAAGCAATGTGACTTAGTGTAAGTTACGGGATCTTGTATTACGGAACGAGTAAAGAGACTTGCCGGTAAACGAGATTGAAATAGATATACGGATACCGACGATCGAATCTCGGGCAAGTAACGTACCGAAGGACAAAGGGAATGACATACGGGATTATATGAATCCTTGGCACTGAGGATCAAATGATAAGATCTTCGTAGAATATGTAGGATCCAATATGGGCATCCAGGTCCCGCTATTGGATATTGACCGAGGAGTCTCTCGGGTCATGACTACATAGTTCTCGAACCCGCAGGGTCTGCACACTTAAGGTTCGACGTTGTTTTATGCGTATTTGAGTTATATGGTTGGTTACCGAATGTTGTTCGGAGTCCCGGATGAGATCACGGACGTCACGAGGGTTTCCGGAATGGTCCGGAAACGAAGATTGATATATAGGATGACCTCATTTGATTACCGGAAGGTTTTCGGAATTACCGGGAATGACGAATGGGTTCCGGGAGTTCACCGGGGGGGGGGGGCAACCCACCCCGGGGAAGCCCATAGGCATTGGGAGTGCCGCACTAGCCCTTAGTGGGCTGGTGGGACAGCCCAAAAGAGCCATATGCGCATTGGAAGAAAAATCAAAGAGAAAAGGAAAAAAGAGGAGGTGGCAAAGGGAACAAGGACTCCACCTTCCAAACCAAGTAGGACTCGGTTTGGGGGGGGGAGACCTTCCCCCTTGGCTCAGCCGACCCCCTTGGGAGTCCTTGGACCCCAAGGCAAGGCTCCCCCTCTCCCTCCTATATATAGTGGGGTTTTAGGGTTGATTTGAGACAACTTTGCCACGGCAGCCCGACCACATATCTCCACGGTTTTACCTCTAGATCGCGTTTCTGCGGAGCTCGGGCGGAGCCCTGCTGAGACGAGATTATCACCAACCTCCGGGGCGCCGTCACGCTGCCGGAGAACTCTTCTACCTCTCTGTCTCTCTTGCTGGATCAAGAAGGCCGAGATCATCGTGGAGTTGTACGTGTGCTGAACGCGGAGGTGCCGTCCGTTCGGTACTAGATCGTGGGACTGATCGCGGGACGGTTCGCGGGGCGGATCGAGGGACGTGAGGACGTTCCACTACATCAACCGCGTTCACTAACACTTCTGCTGTATGGTCTACAAGGGTACGTAGATCACACATGCCCTCTCGTAGATGGACATCACCATGATAGGTCTTCGTGCGCGTAGGAAAATTTTTGTTTCCCATGCGACGTTCCCCAACAGCCCTGTGGCCGTAGGGCGTTGAGCCGATGACCATGAGCCGGCTTGCCCGCTGGCTCGCAGCGGGTGGAGAGCGCCTGGACGCCTGGCGTGCCTCCGCAGCGCGGTCTGGGGCTTATATGGCCATGCGCTTGGCCAAGTCATGGTATTGGAACCTGAAGTTGGGCAAGCTGGCTGCCCAGCGCGACGGCTCAGAGGCGGAGCTGCAAGGCATGGAGGAGGGTTCCGGGTGAGAGCCAGCGCCGTCGCCGAGTACGCAGCCTGGGATGATTTCGTCTTTTAGCGGGGTGAAGACGGCAGCATGATCGCTGAAGATCTGCACGGCCTTCAGCCCTACGACGCCGACGGCAGCTCCGACGAGGCGGCCCGTGCTGCGAAATCTGCAGCCTCCTCCAGCAGTGGGGCGTATGCCAACTCCGGGATCAGCGGAGCCGGGGGCCGCAGCGGGGGAGACGGCGCAACCACCTCGGGAGGAACCGGAGGCGGTGATGCTACCACATCAGGAGCAGCAGCCGAGACGACCACTGAGGCCGCTGTCCCGTAACTGGTGTCCTTTTGTGTTTTTGGTTCTACCACCGGAGGGATGTAACGAACGTGGGCCGTGGGCCAATGCTTTTATGAATGTATATATTCAGCATTATATTCATCACCAAGCGTGTTGTCTTATGATCCCATCTTTTGATTCCTGGTTGACTTCTCTTATCCGAAGCCATCAAGACATACAGAACAAGACATAACCAATTAGAGGCCGGCTTGAATGAGCCAACTCGAGCCGGTCGTCTCTAGTATAGCCGGACTTCGCATGTATTCGACCTCACCTGGCATCATATCATGAACCGAGCGACCGGACCCAGCCCGCAGGTTCAAGCGAAGGACCAGGAGTCAGCCGGTACACTATGTGCCCGTCTACAAGGGTGGACCGTCCGAGCGGCTGGCAAGCCCCCGAGCTTGTTTAAATCTAGCAAGGGGCCGCACTGCGTAGCCTCCAAGCTTGATTAAGCCAGCAAGAGGTGGTACGCGGTGTAGCCCGTACACTGAGTAAAACTCTTTAGCAAGAAGAAGCATGGAGCATGCTCTTTTCATCGTAGTTGTTGTTCCCGGCAGTCAGAGGCCGTCTTGAGTATTGAATGAGATCGTATATATGATCGAGCCAGCCCGAGCCGGTCGTCCCAAGTATAGCCGGACTTTGCATGTATTCGACCTGACCTGGCGTCATATCGCGAACCGAGCGACCGGAGTCAGCCCGCAGGCTCGAGCGAAGGACCAGGAGTCAGCGGGTACACTATGTGTCTATTATAAGGGTGGACCGTTCAGGCGTCTGGCGAGGCCCCGAGCTTGTTTAAAGCTAGCAAGGGGCCGCGCTGCGTAGCCTCCGAGCTCGATTAAGCCGGCAAGAGGTGGTACAATGTGTAGCCCGTACACTGAGTGAAAACTCTTGACAAAAGGAAACATGGAGCATGTTCTTTTTATTGCCTTCATTGTTCCCCGAAGAGGGAGGAAGATACATGTGCATGCTCTTTCCTTTGCTTGTCTTCTGCCTTTTAGCAATAGAACGGACGAAGCAACGCCGCGTTCCATGGGCTCTCCGTTTCTTGGCCGGAGTCGTCTCTCTTGCGCTTCCTTGGCTTCTGGGCGTCAATGAGGTAGTAAGCATTGTTGTGCAGCGCCCTACTAATGGCGAAGGGTCCCTCCGAGGGGGGTGAAAGCTTGTGCTGGCCGGCAGTGTGCTGGATTCTTCTGAGGAGCAAGTCTCCCTCCCTCAAAGAGAGAGGCCTGATCTTTTTGCTGTGGTAGTATCTCAGCTTCTGTTGGTAGATGGCCGTCCGGCTCAAAGCCAAATCCCTTGCTTCTTCGAGGAGATCCACACCGTGTTCTCTGGCCTCCTTTGCCTCCGTTTATGTGTATAGGGTGACCCGAGGTGAGTCGAATTCGACATCCGTGGGGATAATAGCCTCAGACCCATATACTAGAAAGAATGGAGTGAAGCCGGTCGACCGGTTGGGCGTGGTGCGGAGGCTCCATAGCACAGCCGGCAGTTCTTCAATCCAGCAGCCGGTTGACCTGACCAGTGGTGCCACCAGCCTTGGCTTGATGCCGGCTAGGATCAGGCCGTTGGCCCTCTCTGCTTGGCCGTTTGAATGAGGGTGTGCCACTGAGGCCAAGTTGAGCCGGATGCCTACCTTGGAACAGTAGAGCGCCAGGGCGCCTTTGGCGAAGTTGGTGCCATTGTCAGTGATGATGCTGTGGGGAATGCCATATCGGACACAGATGTTTGTGATGAACCTGACAGCAATGGGGCCGTCAAGCTTCTTGATAGGCCTGGCTTCGATCCACTTGGTGAACTTGTCGACGGCTAGCAACAGATGTGTCATCCCTCCGCGAGCCGTCTTGAAGGGCCCAACCATGTCTAGTCCCCAGACGGCGAATGGCCATGATAAGGGAATGGTTTTCAGCGCTGAAGGCGACATATGGCTTTGTGCACTGAAGCGTTGGCAGCCTTTCCATTTCTCCACCAGATCCACGGCCTCCTCGAGGGTCGTGGGCCAGTAGAATCCATGGTGGAATGCTTTCCCCACCAGGGTTCTGGAGGCGGCATGATGCCCACACTCCCCCTGGTGGATGTCTCTGAGGATCTCCTGCCCTTTTTCTGATTCGACGCGGCGTTGGAACACGCCGGTCGTGCTGCGTCGCACCACTTCATGATTGATGATAGCATAGGCGGCGGACCTGTGCTGGATCTGTCTCGCCTCCGCCTCGTTCTGAGGAAGTTCGCCGCGAAGAAGGAAGGCCAGAATGGCCTGGGCCCATGATGGACCCGACACAAGGGTTGCCTCTGCTTTGTTTTGACTGTTGGGGGCTTATGCAGCCCCCGAGCTTGATGGTGTTATTACCGCAGCCGGCTCACCGTCTATCTCCATGACGTCCACCCACTAGGAAGATTCGAGCCCGGATTGAGCCGGGGTTGTCTTGTAGCTGGTGCCGCTATTGGAGCCGGTTGGACCAATGGAGCCGGATTAGGATCCGAAGCCGGCGTAGTTGGTGGAGCTGAAGGTGCTTGCACCGTAGACTTAGTCGGTGCCGTATTTGGAGCCGGTGCCCCAGCGCAGCCGGCATGGGGTCCACAGGCGGCAAAACTGGCAGAGCCGCCGGCGCTTGTATCATAGAGTCGGCCGGTACGAAGATTGATGCCGACTCAGGAGAAGGTTTGATAGACGGCTTGTGCAGTTGCTCGAGGGAGACGCCGGCTAGGATGGCCTGCCTCGTGGAGCCGATCTTCGCCAGCATATCGTCCGCCTCATTTTCCGCCCTGGGAATATGGTGGAACTCACAACCCTCAAATGGGCCGCTGAGTTGCTGGATGAGGAAGCGGTAGCTCGCCATGTTGGCGTCCCTGGCGTCCCATTCGCCAGAGACCTACTGCATCACCAAGTCTGAATCGCCAAAACTTATGAGCCGCCGGATGCCAATCTCCTTGGCAAGCTGGAGGCCATGAGCCAGTGCTTCGTACTCGGCGATGTTGTTGGAGGCGGCGAAATGGATCTGGAGAGCGTACTTGAGCTGGTCCCCTTTCAGGGATGTCAAGATGATGCCAGCTCCCAGTCCTGTCCGCATCTTCGAGCCATCGAAGTGCATCCGCCAATGCGTGGAGTCTGGAGGCGGCGGCTCAAACTGGGTCTCAACCTAGTCGACTAGGAAGTCGGCCACCACCTGTGATTTGATGGCGGTGCGAGGCTCGTACCGGATATCATGGTCCGCCATGGCGATGGACCATTTGGCAATTCTACCCGTGGCATCACGGTTGCCCATAATCTCTGAAAGCGGAGCCGTGCTCACAACATAGATGGCATGCTCTTGGAAGTATTATTTCAATTTCTTTGCAGCAAGGTAAACACCATAACACATTTTTTGATAATGAGGGTAGTTCTTCTTAGAGGCGGACAAGACCTCGCTAAGGTAGTAGACAGGGCGCTGCACTGGCAGGGCCTTGCCTTCCTCTTTGCGCTGAACTACCAACACTACGCTGACCACGCGAGTGGTCGTCGCGATGTATATGAGTATGGGTTCCCTTTCAGATGGGGCTGCCAAGATTGGCAGGCTCGAGATTAAGCGCTTGAGGTTGCGGAAGGCTTCGTCCGCCTGGTCGTTCCACTCGAACTTCGTCGTCTTCTTCATGAGCTGGTAGAGTGGAAGGGCCTTCTCGCCAAGCCGGCTGACGAACGAGCTAAGGGATGCCAAGCAGCCGCCGAACTTCTGGACGTCGAGGATCCAAGCCGGCCGCACCATCCGCTCGATGGTGCTGATCTTCTCAGGGTTCGCTTCGATGCCGCGGGCGGATACGAAGAACCCCAAGAGCGTGCCACCTGGGACCCCGAAGACGCACTTCTCAGCGTAGAGCCGGATCTTGTATTCGCGTAGATTGGCGAATGTCTCCCGCAGGTCGTCGAGGAGGCTGATGTGCTGCTTCGTCTCGATGATGATGTCATCCACATAGACGTGGATGTTTCTGCCAATCTGTGGTAGTAGGCACTACTGCATGCAGCGTTGGAACGTCGCACCTGCGTTCTTCAGTCCGAACTTCATGGTGGTGTAGCAGTAGCCCCCGAAGGGCGTGATGAAGGAGGTCTTCAGGCGATCAGCTGGATCCATCTTGATTTGATGGTAGCCTGAATAAGCATCCAGAAACGACAGCTGTTCACAGCCTCCAGTGGAGTCGATCACTTGATCTATCCTAGGCAATGCGAAAGGGTCTTTCGGACAGCCCTTATTCAGGCTAGTGTAGTCGATACACATTCTCCATGTGTTGTTCTTCTTCAGCACTAGGACTGGGTTCGCCAGCCAGTCCGGGTGGAAAACCTCCATGATGAAGCCGGCTGCAAGGAGCCGGGTCATCTCTTCTCCGATTGTGCGCCGCTTCCCCTCGGTGAAGCGGCGCAAAGGTTGTTTCACCAGCTTTGCATCCGGTCGCACGTGAAGTTTGTGCTCGGCGTACTTCCTCGGAACACCCGGCATGTCCTTGGGGGACCATGCAAAGATGTCTTGATTCTCACGGAGGAAGTCGACGAGCTCGCCTTCCTATTTGGGGCTGAGGCCAGCCCCGATGGTGATGCACTGCGTCGGGTTGACAGGGTCGAGTGGGACCTGCTTGGTCTCTTTAGCCGTCTTGAAAGAGCCCTCGCCCGCCGATTGGGACGGAGGAGAAGGAATCTCCGGCTGCTCGATAGCCTGGGCCATGAGCCGGTCGATCTGCCGCTTCTCCTCAGCAATCACCAAGGCATCGGCGAGGCGGCTGCTATCTAGGGCGCACTCGAGCGACTTCTTGTAGTCGCCAACAATAGTGATGATGCCCTTGGGACCCGGCATTTTCATTTTCAGGTAGGCGTAATGCGGAATAGCCATGAACTTGGCCAGAGCCGGTCTTCCCAGCAGCGCGTGATACGGGCTACTCAGGTCCACTACCTCGAACCATATGGACTCTCGGCGGAAGTGGGCCTTGTTGCCAAAGAGGACATCTAGCTGGATCTTGTCGATGGGCGAGCATGACTGCCCAGGCACGATGCCATGGAAAACAGTGCTGGTTGGTAGGACGTCCGTCTCCTTGAGCCCGAGCTTGAGGAGAGTGTCGAGGTAGAGGATGTTGATGCTGCTGCCGCCATCGACCAGCACCCGAGAAAATCGGCAGGTGAGCCTTTTGGAGGCGAAGGTGGGGCCGAGGACGAGTGCGTATGACCCCGGGTTAGGCTTCACTGCAGGATGGTCCACCCGACTCCATGTGATTGGTTTGTCAGACCAATGCATGTATTGGGGAACCGGGGGGACAGTGGCGTTTACCTCGCGCCGCCTTTGCCGCAGGCTGTGCTTGTCATCGCCTTCGCTGGTGAAGACGACGAATGCTCCGTATTGATGAGGATAGTCGTCAGGGTGAGGACCGTCATCACGAGGCGGTGGCGGCGGAAGCGGAGCGTGATTGGGAGCCGGTGCACAGGGCGCTGCCTGCGCACCCGGAGGAGCCGGCAGGCCCTCCCCTTGCGACAACCGGCATGCGACGCTGCACTGTCGAAGGGTATGGGTAGACGGCGTCGCCCCATAATGTATCTTGCAGGGGGTGTCGAGTAGCTGCTCGAGAGACAGCTTGGGCAGCCAGTTGGGGTTGCCCTGATTGCGACGCTTTCGTGGAGGGCCGGCTTGAGAAGCCGATGCCTCGCCCTCCACATTGGCCACCAGCTTGTTGTTTGAGCGGGGATCCACCTGATCTGCCTTCCGCTTGTAGTTGTTCTGGCCGCCTCGGTTGTCCCCAGCCGGCTTGGGAGTAGCTGGCGCAGGCACAACCTTGTCCAAGGCGGTCACCTTGATGCGTATTGCGGAGTCGGCCATGGCGTACTTGTCCTCCTTGGCCATGAGCATCGCCAAAAAAGGTGGGTTCGGCACACATGAGCTTGTGCTTGAGGAGGGTGCCATCTCGGCATCCGTCGATGAAGTACTGGATGGCTTGTACCTCATGCACCCCCTCGTAGGAGTTGCGGAGCTCAATCCACCGGGTGACGTAGTCGCGAAGGGGTTCGTCGGCCTTTTGGACGCACATGACCAGCTCGCGGGGCCGGCCAGCGCGCTTGTATGTGCCAGTGAAGTTGCGGACGAACGCCTCCTCGAAGTCCACCCAGGAGTTGACGCTGCCGGCCAGGAGGTTGTTAAGCCAAGACCGGGTCGAGCCGACCAGCATGAGTGGCACATAGCGAACCGCTACGCGCTTGTTGCCCCTCGCGATGCCTAAGGCCGTGGTGTAGTCAATCAGCTAGTCTTCTGGCTTGGCCGTGCCATTGTATTTTGGCGTATCCCGAGGCAAGGTGAAACCTCGGGGGAACAGCTCCCCTCGGATCCGGGGGCCGAAGCATGCCAGACCGACGGGTCCGTCTTCCTCTAGCAGGGCCAATGGGCCAGGGCGATGATACGCCGGCGAGCATCCCGCTCATCCTCGGTGGCGGGGCCGCCAACCCCGGTGGCGAGAGGGGAGGCGCCTCGGGAGCTAGAGGCGTGAGTTCTTCACGGGGGAAGATCCCCGTACTCCGAGTCGCCCTCGTTGCCCCCACGACGAAAGCCTGAAGCGTGCTTGCTCTGGCGCTGCGAGCGCCGGTCTTGGCTTCCCTCGCCCCTCCAACCGGAAGGGCGATGCGAGGAAGATCCTTCGGCATGGTGCTGGCCGCGAGGGTTGCGGCGAGCCCCCGAGTTTAGTCCCGGGGACTCCGATTGAGCCTGACCAGGGTCAATCCGAGCGTGTTGCTGGTTGGCAGCGTCAAGGAGATCCTTGACACGCTTCTCCTGGAAGGCGCGCTCCTCGCCTACCAGGCTTGCCATCTCCTCCATGGCTGCCTGCGCCGCTCGCATGTTGGCCGCAGGAGTCTCGTAGGTGGGCAGATCACCGCCTAGAACTTCGGCGATGAACCGGCCGCGGCTGCGGACCGATCCAAGCCAGCTAGGGGCCTCAGAAATCAGAGTGAGACCGTATGCGGAGTTATACTCGCGCTCCGTAACCTCCAACCGACGTTTCGTCGAGGCCACGGCGATGCCCTCCTCCAAGATACGCTTGCGAGCCTCCCCCAGCGAGGCTCGAGCATCTGCAGGGTCGGTGGAAGCGGTGACCGGTATCTTCAGGCTGGCGATGGCGTCCCGAAGTGTATCAGCAACGGCCGCAGCGGGCTCGCCGGCGCCTGCGGAGGCCTTGCCGGGAGCCGTGCTGGTGCCAGCGCCGATAACCATCACCTCCACGGTGTTGGAGACGGCAGCAACGTGGTATGGGGTGAACAACTCTACCGACGGTGAAGGGCTGTCGAAGATGAGGACGTTACTGGGATAAACGTCGTGGGCAGGCGTCTCAGCGATAGAGAGCCTGCTGAAGCTGGCGCAGAGCGCCTCAACGTCGTAGTCCTTGACGAAGTAGCGCGGGCCGTCGTTGAGACGAAGGTCGCTGAAGAGGACACTGAGGTTCTCCATGGCGGCGATGACGCTGCTAGGGAGCGCCTCGTCATCAGAATCTTCATCTAAATCCGCATGGAGGACGAGGACGTCGATCATCATGGGTGTTGCCTCATCGAAAGCAGGCTCCATGGGCATGCAGACTGATCCGGACGTGATGCATCTGGTGGTGTAGGTGCGGGGCCCCGCCCAGCGCGTAAAGCCAGCCGATGCCGCGATCGGCCCCATGGTGGGCGCCAAATGTCGGTGGATACTCACAACATATGCCATAGGTAGGCTAAAGTCGGTGAGAACCGAAGGGACAAAGGTGGGCACTGGGAACGAGGTTGGTACACGCATGGGACGCACGATGTACCCAGGTTCAGGGCTCTCCGTAGAGATAATACCCCTAATCCTGCTTGTGTGTTTGATGTATGGGAACAGAGTACAATGTCACTCCTGGAGCTGTGTTGGGAGGAGGAAGAGGGGAGCAGCCGGCTATTCCCTACCTCTCTCTCTATGGGTTGGTGAGTGTGTAGTGTAGAATGACTCGTGAATGATCGGCCTCCCTGGATGGGGGCGACCGGGGGGATTTATAGACGAACCCGCTGGCCTACAATATGGATAAATGGTACAGGCGTGGGACCCGGTTGGCTGCTTCGCCGGCTGGCCAGGGGCCCACAAGGGTCTTGTTTTGTCGATGAGGGGCCCGCCGGCTGCATGGTCTCGATTGCCTGTGGGATCCGCCGGCTGGCCAATGGGGCTCCCGCGTAAGGTTGACGCTGAGCACGTGTTGTACGTCAAGCGTCGCCCCGCGAGATTCTTCATGAGCAGGCAGTACGCCCGCCTCCATTGTTCCCCACATCGGTTGGAGTAATGGAGTGGGAGTGTGACGATCCGACACTATGCTAGGTGATGGATCATAGCCGGGATAGGTCAGCGGCGTGGCCGCCGACGCTCTTACCTGCCGAGCGCCCTGATCCTGTACCTTTGCTGATGCGTAGATACCTTTAATGGTCAGGTCTCTTCCTGAACTACGATCTGATGTGACTTGTGATCCTCGGCCGGCTAGCCTGCTTGGTCAGCCGGCTTGAGGGTGGCCGCCTCCTCCTCAGTCTGGCTGGCGGGACCAGGCCGGCACTGAAGGGTAGGTCGCCTGGATTCTAGCCGACAGGGGTTGCCTGGCCGGCCAGAAAGGTGGCCGCCTCGTCTTCCAGCCGGCAGGTGATGCCTAGCCGATCAGAAGACTTGGGCCTTGGGAATCTTCATACCTTCATGTCCATTGGGCCGAAAATGAAGGAACAGGCTTGATGAGCCTACCCCGGGGTTATCCCCCGACATCGATCCATTTATGGACTGGTGAAAGCATCTCGGAGTTGGAATCAACGTTTTGATGAGGTGATCAAAGTGTTCGGGTTTATACAAGTTTTTGGAGAAGCTTGTATTTACAAGAAAGTGAGTGGCAGCTCTATAGTGTTTCTAATATTATAGGTGGATGACATATTGCTGATTGGAAACAATATAGAATTTTTGGGGAGCACGAAGGATTACTTGAAAAAAAAATTCAATACAGGACCTGGGAGAAGCTGCTTACATATTGGGCATACAGATCTATAGAGATAGATCAGGGCGCCTAATAGGACTTTCACAAAGCACATACCTTGACAAAGTTTTGAAGAAGTTCAAAATGGAACAATCCAAGAAGGGGTTCTTGTCTGTGTTACAAGGTATAAAGTTGAGTAAGACTCAATGCCTAGTAACTGCAGAAGATAGAGAAAAGATGACTATCGTCCCCTATGCTTCAGCCATAGGGTCTCTGATGTATGCAATGTTGTGCACAAGACCGGATATCAGCCTTGCCATAAGTATGGCATGCAGGTTTCAAAGTGATCCAGGAGTGGAGCACTGGTGAGCGGTCAAGAATATTTTGAAGTACCTTAAAAGGACTAAGGAAATGTTTCCCATTTATGGAGGTGACGAAGAGATCGTCATAAAGGGTTACGTTGATGTAAGCTTCAACACTGATCCGGATGACTCTAAGTCACAAACCGGATATGTGTTTATTTTTAATGGGGGTGCGGTAAGCTGGTGCAGTTCCAAGCAGAGCGTCGTAGCTGATTCTATATGTGAAGCGGAGTACATATTTGCCTCAGAAGCGACTAAGGAGGGTGTTTGGATGACGTAGTTCATGACACATCTTGGAGTTGTGCCGAGCGCACTGGATCCAAAAAACTATTCTATGACAACACTAGTGCCATTGCTCTAGCCAAGGAACCAAGGTTTTACAAGAGGACCAGACATATAAAACGATGGTTCAATGCCATCCGCGATTACATCAAGGAGGAAGACATAAATATTTGCAAAGTGCACACAGATCTGAATGTGGCAGACCCGCTGACGAAGTCTCTTCCATGAGCTAAACATGACAACACCAGAATTGCATGGGTGTTAAATTTGTTACATTGTAAATCACATAGAGATGTGATACTAGATTATTGACTGTAGTGCAAGTGGGAGACTATTGGAAGTATGCCCTAGAGGCAATAATAAAATAGTTATTATTATATTTCCTATTTCAAGATAATCGTTTTTTATCCATGCTATAATTGTATTGAATGGAAACATAAATACATGTGTGGATACATAGACAAAATATTGTTCCCAGTAAGCCTCTAGTTGACTGGCTCGTTGATCAAAGATGGTTAAGGTTTCCTAGCCATAGACAAGTTTTGCCACTTGATGACGGGATCACATCATTAGGAGAATGATGTGATGGACAAGACCCAAACTATAAACGTACCATATGATCATGTTATTTTGTTGCTATTGTTTTCTGCATGTCAAGTATACATTCCTATGACCATGAGATCATGTAACTCACTAACACCGGAGGAATGCCTTGTGTGTATCAAACGTCGCAACGTTACTGGGTGACTATAAAGGTGCTCTACAGGTATCTCTGAAGGTGTCTGTTGAGTTAGCATGGACCAAGACTGGGATTTGTCACTCCGTATGATGGAGATGTATCTCGGGGCCCACTCGATAATACAACATCACAAATAAGCCTTGCAACAATGTGATTAAAGAGTTAGCTACAAGATCTTGTATTACAGAACAAGTAAAGATACTTGCCGGTAACGAGATTGAAATAGGTATGGCGATACCGACGATCGAATCTCGGGCAAGTAACATACGAAGGACAAAGGGAATGACATACATGATTGTGTGAATCCTTGACATAGGTGTTCAACCGATCAAATCTTCATAGAATATCTAGGATCCAATAAGGACGTCTAGGTCCCGCTATTGTATATTGACCAGAGAGTGTCTCGGTCATGTCTACATAGTTCTCGAACCCGTAGGGTCTGCACACTTAAGGTTCGGTGACGTTTCGGTATAGTTGAGTTATAGGTGTTGGTGACCGAAGGTTGTTCGGAGTCCCGCGTGAGATCTTGGATGTCACGAGGAACTCTGGAATGGTCCAGAGGTAAATATTCATATATAGGAAGTCTTGTTTTGCTCACAGGAAAAGTTTCGGGCTCATCGGTAGTGTACCGGGAGAGCCGGGAGGGTGCCGGGGGACCACCGGGAGGGCTCTGACGACCCAAGAGCCTGGTGGGCTGTGAGAACAGGTGGACCAACCCGTGGTAGGCTGGCCGAAGACTATCTCAAAATCCCATGTGGCTAGGAGAGGAGATAAAAGGCATAAGTGCTTTAAAAGGAAGGGAAGGAGGAACCCTCCCAAAGTAGTCCACCTCCCTTGTGGGAAGGTGGGCTCTTCCTTGGTTCGGTCGACCACTTCTCCTTGGAGTAGCGGCCAAGGCTGCCTCCTCTCCTCTCCTCCTATATATACTAGAGGTTTTGAGGGTTTTGAGACAGAACAATCAGCCACGTGTTGCTCTCTCTCTAGATTCGTTTCTCCTCTAGTCTAGTTTTACCGGTGCTTAGGCGAAGCCGTGCTGGAATAGCTCCACCACCATCGCCGTCACACCTCGCGTTGCCGGAGAACTCATCTACCTCTCTTCCCCCTCTTGCTGGATCAAGAAGGCAGAGATCGTTGTCGAGCTGTAGTGTGTTGAACGCGGAGGTGTCGTCCGTTCGGCGCTAGATCGGGACGGATCGTGGGACGGCTTTGGATCGCGAAGACGTTCCACTACATCAACCGTGTTTCTTAACGTTTCCCGCTTAGCAATCTATAAGGGTATGTGGATCTGATCTCCCCTCTTGTAGATGATCATCACCATGATAGGTCTTCCTGTGCATAGGAAATTTTTTCTTTCCCATGCAACGTTCCCCAACACTATCATAATCATGCACATAAGAATCATATATATCAGAGGAGACTCAAATATTTATCATGAATAATCTCAACGTAAAGCAATAATGCATCATATAAAAGAGTTACATCATATGGATCAAAGCGAAGATGCGATGATCATTCTATCGAAGATCAAAGAGAGAGATTGCCATCTAGGTACTTGTTATGGACCCATAGGTCTATGGTGAACTACTCACACATCATCATGAGGGCAACAAGGTTGATGAAGAAGCCCTTCATCATTGATCGCCTCTCCGATGGAGTGTCGGAAAGGAACTCTAGATGGCCTCCCGTCAGATAAGAGACTTGCAGCAGCGCAAAAAGTGTTTCGGGACCTCCCATAATGTTTTTAGGGTAGATAGGAATTTATAGGCCGGATAATGGTGTCGAGAGAGCCACGAGGGGCCACAAGCCATCAGGACCTGGCCCCTTAGGTCACACCCTGTTGGTTTGTTGGGGCCTCGTGCACCCTCATGCCTCCTTCCGATGCTCCAAGGTCTTGTTTTAGCCTAGAAAAAAATCACAAATAGTTTCAGGTCAATTGGCCTTCATTTGGTACCGAAACCTGAAAAGTAGAAAATCATGCAGAAAATGACGACTTGCACTCGGCACTGGGTCAATAGGTTAGTGCTCAAAAATAATATAAATTGGTAGATAAGTACATAAAAAGTGTTCTAAAATGATAACATAATATCATGGAACAATAAAAAATTATAGATATGTTGGAGACGTATCACCATGCAATCGTGTTAAGTTTGATAGGCCTTGCTCCCTAGTAACCACTATGTTCTGAGATTGATGGTGCTATGACTTTGCTATGCTTAATGATTGTCACTATGGCCCAAGTGCCATGATTTCAGATCTGAACATATTATGTTTTCATGAATATAAGAACTATTTGGATACTATCTTGCAAGTTGTATGCACCTATTAGGTGTCTTGATCCGCATACCACAAGGTGACAATAATTGGGATTCTTTCCGGTGATTGTCGTAGTTTGAGGAGTTCATTTATTCACCATGTTTTAACTCTTTGTTCCGTTTATCTATGAAAGGAGACCTTAATATCCCTTAGTTTCCAATAGGAATCCGCTTCCATAGGAAGGTTGGACAAAACATGTCACGCAAGTTCTTATCGCAAGCACGTATGACTATATACAGAATATATGCCTAAATTATATTGATGAGTTAGAGATAGTTTTGTGTCGCCTTAGTGTGTAATTGTTACATGATCTATATCATCTAAATCATTATCCATCACCAATCCACGTGCCTACGCTTTACATATACTGAATCTTGCTAAGTTACTACTGTTGCTGGTACTGTCACACCTGCTACTCAATTGCTAGTGTTACTACTGTTACCAAAATTGCTGCTACCAGTGTTACTGTTACTGCTATCATTTGATGTGCTACTAAATCCTTGCTGCAGAGAGATATCCCAGGTGTGGTTGAATTGACAACTCAAATGTCAAGGCCAATAAATATTCGTTGGATCCGCTTGTGTCGAATCAATAAATTATGGTGAAATACTACCCATGAATACTATCGCGATCCCCTTTACTTATGGGTTATCAAGACCATTTTCTGGCACCGTTGCCGGGTAGAATAGCTTTATTTATTGTGTTGAATTGAGGATATCCAGTTGCCACTATGAAGAATCTGAAAGATAATTGAACTAAGATCCTCCCCACTCGCACGAGTGGAGGTAAGGAACTGCCATCTAGCTCTGCTTTTGATTCACCTATTGTTTTGAATCAGCTTGTTACACCACCACCTGTTGATCGTCCTAATATGTCACATGAACTTGATGATATTATTTCTGAAATTAATCATAATTCTACTGCTACACATATTAAAACTAAAACTATGTCACTGAGTGGATTACTTGATGCTCATATTGCTAGAGCTACAAAACTTGAAAATGTTGAAACTAATGAAGACTTTGAATCACCTTCTACACCTCGTCCTCCTAATAGATATGAATTTCCTTATATACCTGAAGGGTATGTTATGGATGGTAAGGTAGCTAGGGATTTTCTTGCTTGTGAAAATAGAGATGATGTTAAGAGATTACTATGCAAACTAAAAGAAAAATCTATGATGGAGGAAATTAACCATGATCCTAAATTTGTCATTTCTAATATATTTGTTAGTGATAAGGACTATGAATTCACTATAGACCCTAAACTGATTCCTATAGTAGAGTATGATCCTTTCCATGGTTATAAAAATGAAACTTGGTCGAACACCTGATGAAACTGAATGATATTGCCGCCTTGTTTACCAATGATGAAAATATATGCTACTATTATATCCTTAAGCTTTTCCCTTTCTGGCTGGAAGGCAAGGCTAAGGAATGGTTCCTTTCTCTTTCGCCTGGTGGTATGCGTAGTCCCTAGGATATGCTTTATTACTTTTCTAAAAAATATTTTCCTGCTCATAAGAAACAAGCTGTTTTACACGAAATATTTAACATTGTGCAAATTAAATAAGAAAATCTCCCTCAAGCTTGGGGGTTCCTTCTCCTGTTACTTAGAGCTCTGCCAGATTGTCCTCTTAAAAAGAATGAAATTTTTGATATCTTTTATAATGGACTAAGAGATGCTTCTAGGGATTTCCTAGATAGGTGTGCTTGTTGTGTTTTCAGGGAAAGAACCGTTGTACAAGATGAAGAGTTATTAAATAATTTATTGCAAAAGGTCGATGAATCGACACTCCCTGAACAGCCACCGAAACCTATTCAAAAGAATTGAGGTATTCTATTCCTCAACCCTGAAGATATGCAAGAAGCAAAAAGATCTATGAAAGAGAAAGGTATTAAAATTGAGGATATCAATAAATTACCACTGATTGAAAAAATACATGGACTTGATACCCCGACACAGGTAGTAGAGGTAAACTCTCTTCGTTCCTTCAATGAAATGATATACCTTACGCTAAGACTCCTGATCAATGCATGGATGAATTTGATAATTACGTTGTTAAGCAAGAGCACTTCTCTAACTACGTTAAGAATCAATTGAATAATAATGCCACGATGATAGACCGCTTAAGTGACTTGATGTTTAGAATTGCTAATGATGTGAAAGGTCTAGGTAAACATGCCTCTATGGTTCCCAACCAACTAGATCAAGTAGCTAAGTCACAAAATGATTTGCTTGCTGAAATGAATAATAATATTAATGATCATTCTATTAGAGTAATGACTAGAGGAGGTAGAATGACTCAAGGTCACCTTAAAAGAATTGAAAAAGATTCTGAGAGCAGAAATGATGATGGACCTAGTCAACCTAATAGGAAAAATAAAAAGAAATATGATAGAACTTTCCATTCTTCTAGTATACTTGTTTAAGAAAAACCTATTGAGAATCACAATGATGTTTCTATTTTTGATGCTAAGACACGATCGGTAGTGAATATGCACCTAGTGATAATGAAAATGAAGATAAAAGTAATAAGGTGTATGTAGATGTTCCATTGGATAGTAATAAAGAACATGATAATGATATGTAGATAGAACCTGTTGAGGGTCTTGATAACCCACCTGCTAAAAGTAAATCTTATCGTAATAAAGACTTTGTTCCTTCAATACACAGAAGGAAAAGAGAACCATGGGTTCAAAAACCCATAGCATTCCCTCAAAAGCCTTCTAAAAGTAGGGACGATGAAGGTTTTGAATGCTTTGCTAGAATGATTAGACCGATCTTTTTGCGCACTCGCTTGACTGATATATTGAAAATGCCTCTGTATGCTAAGTATATGAAGGATATTATTACCAACAAAATAAAGATACACGGAACTGAAATTGCTAACATGCTTGCTAATTATTCTTTTTATGATGGGGTACCAAAGAAGTTGGGAGATCTGGGTATACCCACTGTACATTGCTCTATTAAAAGAAATTACGTGAAAACTGCGGTATGTGATTCAGGAGCCGGTGTTAGTATTATGCCTTTCTCCCTTTATAAAAGACTTGAATTGAATAAGCTTATACCCACTGAGATATATTTGCAAATGGCTTATAAATCTACTCCTTTTCCTATTCGAATTTGCTAGGACATTCCCATTGTGGTTAGAAATATTACTATCTTAATAGAATTAGTTATTCTTGATATGTCCGAGGACGACAATATGTCGATCATCCTTGGTAGACCCTTTCTAAATACTTCAAGAGCTTTTAGTGATTGTAACAAAAGCAAGGTCACTTTCCTTGTTCATGGCAAGCAACATACTATGCATTTTTTGAAGAAGCAAGCTTTGGTTAATAATATTAATGTCATTGTGCCTATTCCCACGGTCATCATTGGAGATTTTACAATCCCTCTACCTATTACCAAGAAAAAGAAATACTATAATCTTTTTGTTGGGGAGATGCAAATCCCCATTGAGGTAACCTAGTGATATACAAAAATTCTTCGGTTTCATGTTAATCGGAAGTGATTATTAATAAGACTTGATCAACCTTATTAATGGATCCTTTTCGAAAGACATGTGATTGATGAATTGAGTATTCACAACTCTCTCTATCACAAGTTAGTTCTCTGTTATTATTAGTTAGGAAATATAATTTAGTTTGATTTTTCCTATTTTCTGATATATATTTTCCGTGCAATAAAAAATGACCCAAAAATAAAAAAGTCTTGGTTTGCTACAAAATTTTAACATGAATTGTTTTGGAATATATTAGAAGTTTTGGCATAAAAATAACAACATGGAGAAGCACCTGTGGGCCACAAGCCAACACCCCCCCCAAGCCGCGCCATGAGCCTGCATGTTAAATTCTTTGAGTTCCAAGTAGTATGAATCCTTGATATAGCCTCTACGTATCCATATGAGTAGTTTATATCAATCTCATAAAGTTTTATTGACATAAATTTGTGGCTCAATTTTTTTAGAAATTTGTGCTTAGGAGAATGAATTTCTTAAGGAAAGTTTGTTCTAGCGATAGCCCCAAGGGAGTTGCTCGGAGAAATCAAGATCGCGATGTCAACATTTTTTGCAACACGGAGGTTAGGCCTTGTGAATGGACACATACACCTTTCATGAGTGAAGCTGGTTTTTATGAAGAATTCATGCAATTCATTGCAAATGTCAGGTTGACCAACTTCCCCGCAGATGAGTGTGTCCAATACTATCTCCTTACTAATTCCTTCCCGCAAAACCTTTACTTCATAAACTTGCATGGTGCTCCCAAAGTACGCTTTGTTGTTTACGCAACAAACTTAAAATTGACTTTAGATGAATTTTGTAGGATATGCTTGATCCCCTCTGACCGGGGGGGATACGCGAGCTTAAGCCTTAGGAAATTGAGGGTTTCCTTCTCACCTTAACTATGGGGGAAACTAGGGGCGTATCAAACGGCAGGGCCACTAGTTTGCATTTGCCTTTTGTGCACTATTTTTCTCTGTGTATCAAAAAATGTATAACTACTATGGAGAAGGGTGGTGGTCTCAGTGCCCCAAACCTGGCTATTTTGTGACACGCACTTTATGGTGATAATACTTCAAACCTAGGAGCTATTGTCGTGTGCCACTTACATATTAACCGAACCAAATGCAAGATTCATGGTGGTGTTTATGCCACACGCTTGGCAAAGAATCTTCATGTTGCTATGTGCCCTACTGATTACTTGTTGCCTCAGGATTACCTCGACCACCAATCTATTTTAGAACATAAATTCACTACAGAAATTGAGCTACCGCAGGGCATCCACTATAACTTAGTATACAACAAGAACACTTGTGATATTATTGTGTTGCTCGCACCCTCTTTGTTTAACTTTCATGCCAAGAATGGATACACCATCATGCCAGAATACATAGTTGCATACCATATCAAGTTGGCTGCTGCGGAGGCCGAGGCCCAGGATTGGGATGCTCATGTGCCACCGCAGAAACACTTTGAAGGACCTGACGGCTATTACAAGTGGTGATTACCAAACTAGGCAAAATCCTAAGCCTCGGGGAGTATGTATTTCTCACTAACATTTCATTCATGTTCACACACTGCATACAAAATGTTGGTGTTCATCATCTTTCATTGTATATTCATGTTAGCTTTATTTTTCTACGTTTCTCTTGTGTGTTTGAAAAAACTTTGAAAACCCAAAAATATTTCTCGTTTCTTTTCAATTTTGTTTTTCTATTTAATTACTTGTAGTATTAAAAATAAAACTCAAAAATATTTCCTCTTGCATGTTGGGAGCTTTCCCTTAGTTTACTTTCCTTGCTTAAGAAAAACATAAACTCCAAAAATATTTCACTATGTTTATCTGAATTTATTTTCCTTTTTGTTGAGTTGTGGAAGGAGAAGACCACGATGAAATGTTGAGTGGCTCCTATATGCTTTATTGTCAGTATAATAATTAGTCAATATTACCTTATCTTCTCCTTTGTATGAAAAGGCCTTGCAAATTCTATCTTAGTCCATGATATTATTGCACTATTATGATCACAACATTTGGTCGTGCAAATGAAAGGCAATAATGATGATATTTGACGAAGTGATCATGGAAAAGGAAGCTGGTATGAACACTTCTTGTTTTTCGTCTTTTTAAATGTGTTTAGCCAGTTTGATCTTGAATCAGTGCATCATGAGTAGACATGTTTATGATTACAATTAGATATTATAATTTCTCATGCCATGCTTAAATAGCTAGGAGTGGATAATGTTTTATCTTGTGAGTCAACATTCATTAAAATGGTTATGATGTAATATGGTACTATGGTATTTCCCTTTCAGTAATTCGGGTGGTTTGACTTGGCCTATGTGCAACTGTGTAGTTAATTCAAAACCAATGCTTTGTTCATGATATTGAAATTCAGAGTGTTTATATCCTACTCATGCTATGTCTAAAGTTGACTATTTTCAATGCATGTTTATGACCATTTTTGCTCTCTAGATGATCGCCTCCCAATCTTTTACTAGCCTTCACCTGTACTAAGTGGGAATGCTTCTTGTGCATCCAATATCCTTAAACTAAGTTATTCTATATGAGTCAACCATACCTACCTATATATAGTATTTCAGTGCCATTCCAAGTATACTTGCATGTGCCACCTCTAAATCCTTCAAATAAAAATATGTTTTGTGTGCTCGTAACACTCATGGAGAGCTCAGGGCGTTCAATGTCTTCCATGCTAAGCTGGTTACTCTTGTGATGATTATTTATTAACTTGTCATTACATGAGAGAGGATGGTAAAAAGGATTTCCAGTATGCATAATACAGAATTAAATAAACAAGAACTCCCCGTGGAAAGTTGATTGTTTGGAGGGCACGCGTGGAAACGGCTAGCCATGGAATGTGATTGAATGGTTGAGGGGGAGTAAAATTTCAATTCTGTTCGGGAACCGCCAATAATGCGATTAGCATGGAAGATATTGAAATCCTTTGTTGTAACGTTGACAGGAAAGGCAGACCACCCAAAATATATTCATCTCTCTTTTAAAGCATGAGCTCTCGCACGTTTGCAAATCCCTACTTTCCTATGCGAAGAGACAATCTATTTACTTTCATTTTATTTAGTTTTCATGTTGAATTATGAATTATAATGTTTAGTCCCTCCTTAAATCTGAGAGGTGCTCTGCATTTATGTTTTGCGGTCTCAGAAAGGGCTAGCGATATACCATGTCACTATATTGTATCATGATTATTTTGAGAAATTATTGGCATGTCAAATATGTTATTATTGCTTTCTAGTTAGTTATGTATTGCCATGAGTAGATGAAATATTTAGTTGTTATCATGGATGTGGTTATTTATGTTTTATGTTGAAGGCTAGAACACTAGCTAAGCATGTGTATAACGACGAGAAAAATAGAGTTTGTAAAAAATTTCTTTATCACTTTCTGTTTATTAACTGAATTAATTGAGGACAAGCAATGAGTTGAGCTTGGGGGAGTTCATACATCTCCAACGTATCTACTTTTCCAAATATTTTTGCTCTGGATTTGACTCTAATTTGCATGATTTGAAAGAAAGTAACTCGTATTGACGCTGATTTCACCAGAACTACCTTGTTGTTATTTTTGTGCAGAAATAAAAGTTCTCAGAATTGAATGAATTTTTTTGTGAATTGTTTCTGGGATTTATAATGAATTATGGAGCAAAGATCTACCGGAGGGAGGTTGCCAGGAGGCACAAGCCAACATGAACCCCCCCAGGTCGCGCCCTGATGGCTTGTGGGGCCCACGTGGCTCCTCCGACCCTAGTTTTGTCCTATAAAAGCACATCTTCGAAGAAAAATGGCAGAGAAGTTTTCATCGCGTTTTGCGAGACGAAGCCGCTGCCACCTCGTGTTCTTCCTCTGGAGGGCTGATCCGAGTCCGTTTGGGGCTCCAGAGAGGGGAATTTGTTGTCGTCGTCATCACCAACCCTTCTTCATCAACACTACCATGATGCTCACCACCGGGACTAAGTAATTCCTTTGTAGGCTTGTTGGACGGTGGTGGAATTTAATGATATCCACTATGTTATGAGATTGATGTTGCTAATCGAGTTAATTTTGATAGGGCTTGGTCCCTAGGATCCACTATGTTATGAGATTGATGTTGCTATGACTTTGCTATGCTTAATGCTTGTCACTAGGGCCCGAGTACCATGATTTCAGATGTCAACATATTATTTTTTCATGAATATAAGATTGATTTGGATCCTATCTTGCAAGTTGTATGCACCTATTAGGTGCCTTGATCCGCATACCCCGAGGTGACAATAATTGGGATTCTTTCCGATGATCGCCCACTACAAGAAATATGTCAACTTGCGACCATCACTATTGGTCCCTGAATGGTCATTGTTTTTCATTTGCGACCTTTTTATGACAAAAAAATGGTCAAAACTTAATCATCTTTAATGAAACTTAACGACATTCTTTTTCATATGGTCATAGAAAGCAACGACCAAAACAAAAGGTCGATGGTCCTACGACCTTTTGTTTCGATTGCTAGTTGTCTGCCCATGCCACATCGGATCCAACATGGCAAGCTGACGTGACAAAATTGCGAGCAATTGAATTGGTCGTTGAGAAGAATCAGCCCGGTCCATTTTGCTGCGTTACATGGGCCGAGCCCATATTTTAGTCCATTTATATTTATTTTTCTTGCCAATTTTGGTGAGCTACACACGCCAAACCCTACAATTCATCATTTTATTTATTTTTGGGTCGTGTCCTTTTAACATTGTTTGGGCCATTATATTTTGGAGCTGGTCCCACCAATCAGATGGGTCCCACTTTTCATCATTTCACACATTGGGCCCACCTAACAGAAGTTCAAAAATGCTCAGATTATTTTCGTACGTGGGTCCCACGAGTCAGGTTTCCATTCCACATGTTTTCAAACCACATACATGATTAATATTCCAGACAGAACAGTACAAATGTATTTCATCAAATAACACTAACTAAGTCTACTAAAATATGTACATAGTGTATTAGAACCGAAATATGCCTACTATTATAACATTACAATATTTACAGTTTATTACGGTCAAACAAAAGAGATAACTCGTTGCTGAGTAGGGCTATACGGTTTCGAACTTCAAATTTCGTAGACCTGGAGCTCCTGTAAAAGAGTGAAAACATAGGCTACCAACATTAGAGTAGCTATTATTCCTCAAGTAGATTTGCAAACTTCCAGGTTTAGTGTACAAACTAACGAAAAATAATATATTGAAAGAGAGCTCATAGAAATGTAGATTTATGGACCAAATATATGATAAAGAAACGGATTCAGCCAACTTCAAATACCTAGATGTTTGTGATGCATCTTCACTGAACCACAAGAACACTAGATATAGTATTATATGATTCTAGGAGTATAATGCTAACCACAAGAGAATCAATCAGCAATAGGTATATAGTTAGCAAACTATCTACTAGACATCATCGACACTTCAACCATAACATGTCCACCAAGGAAACAAAAAATGGGACAAGTACTAATTCTAGATAACATGTCCAGGAAGGCCATCTAATGGTTTCAGCCACATGCTAATAAACCAGCGGTACTCTAATACTACTAATTACCAGCAGAAAATCATATAGCCAGACGAAGTGTGATGTCTAATACAAAACCTTCTCCTTGTAGACGTTGTTGGGCCTCCAAGTGCAGAGGTTTGTAGGACAGTAGCAATTTTCCCTCAAGTGGGTGACCTAAGGTTTATCAATCCGCGGGAGGCGTAGGATGAATATGGTCTCTCTCAAGCAACCCTGCAACCAAATAACAAAGAGTCTCTTCTGTCCCCAACACACCCAATACAATGGTAAGTTGTATAGGTGCACTAGTTCGGCGAAGAGATGGTGATACAAGTGCAATATGGATAGTAGATATAGGTTTTTGTAATCTGAAAATATAAAAACAGCAAGGTAACTAATAATAAAAGTGAGCACGAACGGTATTGCAATGCATGGAAACAAGGCCTAGGGTTCATACTTTCACTAGTGAAGTTCTCTCAACAATGATAACATAATTGGATCATATAACTAGCCCTCAACATGCAACAAAGAGTCAGTCCAAAGTCACTAATAGCGGAGAACAAATGAAGAGATTATTGTCGGGTACGAAACCACCACAAAGTTATTCTTTTTAATCGATCTATTCAAGAGTCCGTAGTAAAATAACACGAAGCTATTCTTTCCGTTCAATCTATCCTAGAGTTCGTACTAGAATAACACCTTAAGACACACATCAACCAAGACCCTAATGTCACCTAGATACTCCATTGTCACCTCAAGTATCCGTGGGAATGATTATATGATATGCATCACACAATCTCAGAATCATCTATTCAACCAACACATAGAACTTCAAAGAGTGCCCCAAAGTTTCTATCGGAGAGTCAAAACATGTGCCAACCCATATGCATAGGTTCCCGATGTCACGAAACCCGAAAGTTGATTACCAAAACATACATCAAGTACTCACATGAATATCCCATTGTCACCACAGATAGACACGTGCAAGACATACTTCAAGTGTTCTTAAAGATTCAATCCTATAAGATAACTTCAAAAGGGGAAACTCAATTCATTACAAGAAAGGAGAGGGGGAAGAACATCATAGGATCCAACTATAGTAGCAAAGCCCGCGGTACATCGAGATCATGACATCGAAAGAACACGAGAGAGAGAGAGATCAAACACATATCTACTCGTACATACCCTTAGCCACGAGGGAGAACTACTCCCTCCTCGTCATGGAGATCGCCGGGATGATGAAGAAGGCCACCGGAGATGGATTCCCCCTCCGACATGGTGCCGGAACAAGCTCCCGATTGGTTTTTGGTGGCTACAGAGGCTTGCGGATGTGGAACTCCCGATCTAGATTTCTTTTTGGGGGTTCTGTATTTATAGGAATTTATGGCAGTGGAATTACGTCAGTTGGGCCCACGAGGAGATCACGAGCCTGCTAGGCCCTCCCGGGGGGTAGGGCGCGCCTACCAGGCTCGTGACTCCCTCGTGGCTCTTCTGGCCTTCTTCCAAGCTTAGGGGGTCTCTTTTAGTCCAAAAAAAATCATCGTGAAAGTTTTATTCCATTTGGACTCCCTTTGATATTCCTATCTGAAAAAGGTCAAAAACAAGGGAAAAACAGAAACTGGCACTAGGATCTAAGTCAATAGGTTAGTCCCAAAAATAATATAAAATAGCATATTCGTGCATATAAAACATCCTAAGTTGATAATATAATAGCATGGAACGATAAAAAATTATAGATACGTCGGAGACGTATCAAAGTGCCAGCACTTGATCATCAATGCAATAGTCGTCAACGACTCAACCACGGCATAAAAAGCATCGAAATCCTAACTAACCCATGAAACAGAGCATGGTTATAGCATATCAAAGGGAGGAGCTCACAGTGGTGGTTTGTGTAGCCGATGTCGAACATCCTCCATTCGTCGCTTGCGAAAACCATGCACCTTGTTTGGCCATGAAGCCATTTTCCTCTACGGCATGGATGAAATCCAAACCATCGCTATCACACATGGATAGGAGGTGTCAGAAATTTTCAGATCAAATCAAGAAGGAAATAGCGTATATTTTGCAGGTGCGTGAGGAAGGAAAGCCATGCAAAAGCATCACTTCGAGTAGTAGAATCCTAACCACAAGAGCATGAATCAGCGGCGGGTATATATATAGCTAACAATAATACCATGTACTCCCTCTGTAAAGAAATATAAGAGAATTTAGATAACTAACGTAGTGATCTGAACGCTCTTATATTTCTTTATGGCGGGAGTAGTAAATAGCAGCAGCAACACTTGTACCATGACATGTCTAGCAAGGAAACAAAAAAATGGAAAATAATTTATTCTAGACTAGATACCAACTAAACTAGCAAGAGGGCATTCAATTGATTAAGACACGTTCATACTAAAGCTACAACATTCTAATTACCTGGAACCAAAGTGTAGCATAAGCAGACTATACCGACTGAAAATCAAACTCCAACCACATCGCTCTTTGTATAAACTAGTCTAGAATGAAGCACATGAAGTTAGTACATGCTACCAGAGCAACAATGTGCCCATCAAGAACAACACACTAAACACATTTCAGGCGTTCTAATGTCTCGATATCTCCTTCTAGAAACCCACTATGTCAATGCCAAGACAAGACTATAAAGTACTGGATGAGATATCAACTACTACTACTACTAAAGCATGTGCATGATGTTAGTTAACAACATCATAACTAGTTGAACCTAGCACCTAATCATCGATCAACCACCAAACAGTATGAAGCAAAAACAAGCAAGAGGGGGAGGACTTTATACCTGATCTTCTTGAGCCTCTCAAGGTAATCCTTGAGCTTCATGTCGATGGCTTTGGAGATGAACTAGGAGAACCTTCTGTCCTTGTAGTCCTTCTTCCTATTCAGGAACCAGTCCAACACCTTGAACTGGCGCGGGTTGTGCACCACCAACATTAGACAGTCCATCTACTTTGCGGAAAGCTCTTCAGCCCTGCACACCCCCAGAGAAGACAGCGCACGGCTCATCCCACCACCCACCACGTCTAGATCTGGCGAGAAATGGGGTTGGTTCCTCACCTCTTGTTCATGTTAATGTCGGCCTTCTTGTAGACGATGTTGGAAAGAGGCGGCCCACATCCTTGATGGAGGCCCGTGCAAACATGATTTTCTGCTTACCGTCCGGTGGCTCAGCCAAATGACGCCGCCGAGGATGACAAGGGAGAGGACCAGGACCCCCGCTCGCAGTCGGTGGTAGCGACCATGTCCATGACAGCCTCCGTCTCGGGCCGTGGGATGAGTACGTCGTCCCGGACGGTGACCACCAGGTCCTTCCAGTGCTCGTTCCCGACCACGTACTAGAACGAGCACCTATCCCGGACGTGGCAGAGCCACAAGGCGTTGAGCTCATTGAGTGGCGCATTGAGGAGGTTGGTCGCCGCTGGACCGCGAAGGGGCGGGGGTGGAGACAAAGGCGAGGAGACACCGGAAATGGCGATGTAGGTGCGGTGCCGAGGGCGGGACAAGTGTGGCGGCCTTACGACGGAAAGAAGTGAGTGAGGCCTCCGGGATGGGGTGAATCGGCTCGCGGAAGAAGAGCGGCATGGGGTTTGCGTCCTCCAGGAGGCGAGGAGGAGCGGGTGGTGGTCGTGGAGTGGGTGGTGGCGCATGTGCGCGGGCGGTGAGATCGGCTTGAGGTAAGTGGCGGCGGTGAGGACTGGATCTGAATCGGGGGAGAGGGGAGCGACGAGAGGAGTGGACGTAGGGTACGGGCTGCGGTTGGGTGGATGGATGGATGGATGAATGAATGGTTGTGTGCCATGTCATCAATCCATGGCACAAACATCTCCACCAATGAGAATTAAGCTTATGTAAATGTGTTTTCCTTTTAGTTTCTCTTTTTTGTTTTCACCTATGTGAAGAATCTATAAAATATTTGTTCAAAAATTGGACCACAACAAATTTCAAAAATATTTGACCATATTTTATGTACAAATTGACCAAATGTTTCCCTCTTAAAAGTTTTTCGTCCACCTCTCGTCCATTTTTCGAGTGTCCAAAATGAGTTTTTGGTGGAGAACCTAGCAAATATTTGTCGCAAATTTGGACCAAATCAATTTTATAAAACCTTAGGCCATATTTAATGTACAATTGACCAAATGGTTGGGTGTCAAATTTTTTGATCCACCTTCCGTGAAAAAGACAAATTTTCACCGATTCAGTTGGAAGCGGGTCAAATTTGAAGTGCAGCTGCCTCATAGTTTGCTCTTTATTTTTTCCAAAAAACATTAATAGGTATATATGTATCTATTTAACCAGAGATTCAACCACTAGCTAGGAACGGTCATGCGAGCCGTTTTGACCGCAATTTGAAACGGACATGAAAAAATCAAAACAAAATCAAAAAATTGGAAAACCTTCGCATGGTGTTATTATGTGTGACCAAGTTACCAGGAAAAATAATAAACTTGTAATACGACAATTATTTTTAAAAAGTGTTCTCACAAATGAGCTATCATCTCTAAAGATTCAAGGCTTCGAAGCTAAATGATCAATCTTATGGCCACATTCATGGCATAGTTTGTTAAAATGATCTAATATTGTGCAAAAGGGTGCATTTTGGAATGGAAACAATGTTGCCCAACGAAGTTCTCATTATGTTTGGACGAACAATTTATTTTCCATTTTTTGAGTGACTAAAATGAGTTTTTGTGTGAAGGAGCTGCCATATATTTATTGCAAATTTGGACCAAATCCATTTTCGAAAATATTAGGTCATATTTAATGTACAATTGACTAAATGGTTGGGTGTAAAAAGTTTTGAGACACCTCTCGTGAAAAAGACAAATTTCGGCCGATTTAGTTGGAAGCGGGTCAAGTTTGAACTGCAACTGCCTCATAGTTTGCTCTTTATATTTTCCAAAAACCATTTCTTGGTAAATAAGTATCTATTCAAGCATATAAACATCAAAAGTTTTCCAAGATTCAACCACTAGCTTGGAACGGCCATGCCCGCCGTTTTGACCGCATTTTGAAACGGGCATGAAAAATTCAAAAAAAGGAAAATCTTCGCATTGTGTCATTATATGTGACCAAGTTATGACGAAAAACAATAAACTTCTAATACGGCAATTATTTTAAAAAAATGTTCTCAGAAATGAGCGATCATGTGTGAAGATTCATGCCTTACAAGCCAAATGATCAATCTTATGGCCACATTCATGGCATAGTTTGTTCAAATGATTTAATATTGCACAAAAGGGTGCATTTTGGAATGGCAAACAATGTTTACTAAGGAAGTTAATACTTTCTTTGGACGAAAAAATCATTTTCCATTTTTCGAGTGACTAAAAGGAGTTTTTTTGAGCCATCTCTCGTAAAAAAAACCGGTCGATTCAACACAAAGTGGGTACAAGATTGAACTGCAACTGCCTCACAGTTTTCTCTTTATTTTTTCCAAAGTTCATTTATATGTACATAAGTATAGGTTTAATCAGGGACACACCAAAAGTTTTCCAAGATTCAACCCCTAGCTATTAATGGCCATGCCCGCCGTTTTGACCGCATTTTGAAACAGGCATAAGAAATTAAAAAATATTAAAATAATTGGAAACCTTTGCATTGTATCATTATATGTGATCTTTTTTTGAGGAGAAATAACAAATTTGTACTATGATAAATACCTTTTAAAATTCTTCTCACAAATGAGCTATGGTGTGTGAAGTTTCATGTGTTTCAAGGGTGCATCTTGCAATGGCAAACAATGTTGCCAAAGGGAGTTTTCATTTTTTTTAAATGCACAAAAATGAGTTCTTTTGTGAAGAAACTACCAAATGTTTGTTGGAAAACTATACGAGAACATTTTCAAAAATATTAGACCACATTTCATGTACAAATTTCCAAATGGCTCCATGTAAAAAGCAACATTTGCACTGTCAAAACATATGGAAAGCTTTTGTATTCTATCATTATATGTGATCTGGTTTCAAAATCTGCAAAAAAATTCACAAAAAATAAAAATGGAAACCTTCGCGTCAATGAACATTTGTGAAATATATGATCTTTTTTGTGAACATTTTATGAAAAAATTGTGTTCAATTTTTGAATTCACATTAGTTTGTCAAATTCATGAACATTATTTCAATACGCAAACATTTTTTTAAAATCATGAACATTTTTTAATGAACGAACATTTCATGATTTAACGAGCATTTTTTAAAATACATTTTTTAATGTGTTGAGCTTTTCTGAAATCACGAAATATTGTAAAGAAGTAAAAAACCAAAACAGAAAAACACACATTTCCCACCAGAAAACGTCTTCTAGTAGGTCATGGGCCGTTGGCCCACTCGATGGACCGCAATGCTAAAGGGAAAAAAGAAGGAGTGAAGGCGAGATCTCTCATGATTTAGGCCCAAGCACAGAAGTGTGTTTCCTATAGAAGTAGCGATTGGAGTTCCCTATCGTTATTTGGGTGGTGGTGTGGTGGTAAGGATCCACCGTGTTTCCTTAGGGCGGCGCGGGTTCGAACCGCATCGGCGCATATTTCTTTTCTATTTTGCTGCTATCTCCGGTTTAGCCTGCATGTCACATCCGTGGTGGGGTAACAAGTTAGTTCAATGGTGTGTCCTCCATGTAAGGTTGGTGGGACCTATGACAGGGTGGGTCCGACATGTAAGCTGGTGTTGGGTCCGAGATGGAGTGGGTCGAGCATGTAAGTTGGTGGTGGGTCTGAGGTGCAGGTTAACCGGTCAATGCATGGGTCCCACCCGTCATTGTTATGTTTGATCTAGACAAGTAGCGTAAATTGACACATGGACATGACACATAAGAAAAATTTACACATAAGAGAAATTGATGAGGTGGCACCCAGTCATAGCAATGCACCGCAATTTACATGGTTATGCCCATCTCGATTGGCCGTATTTTGCTAAAAATAAGATAGTCGATCATAGCTGTTTGCTTTAGGACCATTTCGTTTAAGGCAATTGTGACCTTTCTGACAAAAATGGTTGTTATGGTTCAGGGTTTGAACCCTCCAAAATAGCATACAACCAATTGGATCAAAATGGTCCTTTACTTACGACCAATTCATTCATGGTCACTAAGAAAAGGTCACAAGTTGACATATTTCTTGTAGTGGCTCCAATTTGAGGAGTTCGTGTATGCACCATGTATTAATGATTTGTTTCGGTTCTCTATTAAAAGGAGAACTTAATATCCCTTAGTTTCCAATAGGACCCCGCTATCACGGGAGGGTAGGACAAAAGATGTCATGCAAGTTCTTATTGCAAGCACGTATGACTATATATGGAATAATTCCTACATTATATTAATGAGTTGGAGCTAGTTCTGTGTCGCTCTAGTGTGTAGCTTTTACATGATCATTGTCATCTAAATCATTATCTATCATCGATCCACGTGCCTACGCCTTACATATACTAAATCTTGCTAAGTTACTACTGTTGCTACTAATTTCACACCTGCTACTCAATAGCTATTGTTACCAAAATTATTGTTATCGATGGTGTTGGTACTATTATCATTTGTTGTGCTACTAAATCCATGTTGTAGAGAGATATCCTAGGTGCGTTTGAATTAACAACTCAACTTTCAAGGCCGATAAATATTCTTTGGCTCCCCTTGTGTCGAATCAAAAAACTATGGTGAAATACTACCCGTGAAGACTATCGCAACCCCCTATACTTGTGGGTTATCAGTATCCTATTAGCATTTGTAGAATAATTTCCATTTGAGATTACATATTTATTAGAGGAATTACCGGGATACGTTCTAGCATTGTAATTTCCTCTATAGGCATTGTTATTGAAATTGTTTCGCGAGATAAAGTTCACATCAATAGGATCACCATTTTGCTCAATCAAGGTAGACAAAGGCATATCATTGGGATCAACATGAGTATTTTAACTAGCAACCATATTCATAAGAGCATCCATTTTTTCATTCAAAGTAGTGATTTCCTCAACAGAATTTACATTCTTACCAATTAGAGCTCTTTCGGTATGCCATTGAGAGTAGTTTGTCATGATGTTGCCCAGGAGTTTTGTGGCCTCTCCTAATGTGACGGGGGGATGACCCCGGGGTAGGATCATCAAGCCTAATCCTCTATACTTTGGGTATAGAGGGAAGAAATAGCTTCCTCAACTATCGGCTCCTCTTGGCCGGCTACGAAGTACTTGCCGACCAGGAGCGTAGCCGACTACTCTTTCTGGCCGGCTCGCCATGCCTCCAGCCAGCTGAAGGGCTCATGTCGCATCAATCCCTAGGATGTGACAAGGGCCTTCAATTAAAGGTGAAGGTACGACAGCGCGGGTACGAGGGAGAAGCGCACGCATGGCTACAGTGTCAGCGGTCGTACCACTGACCTACGCCGGCTTCGATCTGTGAACCCTGCACAGTACCCGCACACCGGCGCCCACTCCATGACCCGCTCCGGCGTGGCTACAGTGGAGACGGTCGTACCAGTGACCGGCGCCGACTCCCGCAAGACTACGCCAGACGTACAGCACGCGTTCTGCGTGGGCAGCACGCACCAACCCCATATGCTGGCCGGTGGGTTGATACGTCACCATTGTATCTACTTTTCCAAACTCTTTTGCCCTTGTTTTGGACTCTAATTTGCATGATTTGAATGGAAGTAACCCGGACTGACGCTGTTTTCAGCAGAATTGCCTTGGTGTTGTTTTTGTGCAGAAATGGAAGTTCTCGGAACGTCCTGAAAATTTACGGAGAATATTTCTGGAAAATATGAAAAATACATGCGCAAAGTTCCACCGGATCGGGTGAGCCAGTGGGCCACAAGCCCTGTGGCCGCGGCCACCCCTCCAGGCTCCGGCGTCGGGGCTTGTGGGGCCCAGGTGGCTCTGTCACCCCCAAATTCAGCTCTATTTATTCCCTTTCACCCCGGAAAAATCAAGAGAGAAGATTTCATCGCGTTTGCGACACGGAGGCGCCGCCACATCCTGTTCTTCATCTCGAGGGCAGATCTGGAGTCCGTTTTGGGCTCCGGATCAAGGAGATCGTTGCCATCGACATCATCAACCTTCTTCCCTCTCCAATTCCATGAAGCTCTTCATCGTTCATGAGTAATCTATTCGTAGGCTCGCTGGGCGGTGATGAGTAGGATGAGATCTATCATGTAATCGAGTTAGTTTTGATGGGGATTGATCCCTAGTATCCACTATGTTCTGAGATTGATGTTGCTACTACTTTGCCATGCTTAATGCTTGTCACTAGGGCCCGAGTGCCATGATTTCAGATCTGAAATTATAATGTTGTCACCAATATATGTGTGTTTTAGATCCGATCTTACAGGTTGCAGTTACCTACTATGTGTTATGATCCGGCAACCCCGGAGTGACAATAACCGGAACCACTCCCGGTGATGACCATAGTTTGAGGAGTTCATGTGTTCACCAAGTGCTAATGCGTTGGTCCGGTTCTTTATTAAAAGGAGAACCTTAATATCCCATAGTATCCATTTGGACCCCGCTGCCACGGGAGGGATGGACAATAGATGTCATACAAGTTCTTTTCCCTAAGCACGTATGACTACACACGGAATGCATGCCTACATCACATTGACGAACGGGAGCTAGCCACATATCTCTCCGTGTTAGAACTGTTGCATGATGAATGTCATCCAACAAATCACCAATCCATTGCCTACGAGTTTGTCCCACTGCTACTGTTACTTGCTTTGTCTTGCTGCTGCCGTTGCTACTTGCTACTGCTGTTACTTGCTACTGCTGTTATTTGCTATTGCTGTCACTACTGCTGTTCCTTGCCACTGTTGTTACTCCTTACAGTGCTGCTACCTGCTACAATACTGTTCTGGCGCCATTGATACAACCGTTAGGAATTGCCTGCCTCGTCAACAGATCGTTTCTGGCATCGTTGCTATCATACTACTTTGCTTGCAGATACTAATCTTTCAGGTGTGGTTGAATCTGACACATTCAGCCGCTAATACTTGAGAATATTCTTTCACTTCCTGTCGCACGAACCAACAAATTTGGGTTGAATACTCTACCCTCAAAAACTGCCGCGATCCCACGCGCTGGTGGGCTATTGCAAAATCAATTTCTAATTGTTGAGCAACTGGAAGCAGCTCTTTTCTGGCTCCGTTCCCGTGGAGGCATCAAGTCAGGAATAGTTGCACGTCAACAGCATTTTTCGTGGCTCCGTTGCCGTGGATGAACACTTTTTTGGAGCTATTGCCAGGGAAGCACAGCTGACGTCAGCATTTTTCTAGCGCCGTTGCCGGGGAGGTATTGCTATATTCTCTGAGTCACTTGGGATTTATATCTGCTGATCACTATGAAGAATCTGAAGCATCCGAAGACCAAAGTCTTTCCCTCAACTACGAGGGGAGGTAAGGAATTGCCATCTAGCTCTGCACTTGATTCACCTTCAGTTATGAGTAAGTTTGCGACACCACCTCCTGCTAGAAATCTTGATATGTTGCATGTGCTTGATGATGCTTATGATGCTGCTATGCCTGATACTGCTAGAGATGGTATGCCTGATACTTCTAGAGATGCTATGCTTGATACTGCTTTGCCTGATGATGCTAGAGATTCTATTTTGCCTGATGATGCTATGCTTGATACTGCTAGAGATACTACTTTTCCTGATATACCACTAGGGGTATTCCTTAACGCTCATATTGCTAGAGTTACTGCCAATGCTCGTGATGCTTGTGAAACTGCCGATACTATTGAGATAGAACCTACTTTCGCTCCTGTTAGATCTAGCTCTCCTAGATATGAATTGCCTGATATACCTGAGGATTATGTTATGGAGGGAGAGATAGCTGAGGATTTTCTTGCATGTAAGGATGCCTATGACGCTGAGAAATTACTTCTCAAGTGGAAGGAAAAATCACTGAAAGCTACGATGAAATACGACCCGAACTTTGCCACTTCACCTATCTTTATCACCGATGAGGATTATGAATTCTCTGTCGACCCTAAGATAATCTCTCTAGTCGAATCTGATCCTTTTCACGGTTATGAGTCTGAGACGGTCGTAGCCCATCTTACCAAACTTCACGATATAGCCACCCTTTTCACTAGTGAGGAGAAGATCCGCTACTACTATATCCTTAAGTTGTTTCCTTTCTCTCTAAAGGATGACGCTAAAGCCTGGTTCACTTCTCTTGCTCCTGGATGTGTGGGCAGTCCCCATGATATGGTCTATTACTTCTATGAGAAATATTTCCCTGCCCATAAGAAGCAAGCTGCCTTGCAGGAAATATACAACTTTGCTCAACTCAAAGAAGAGAGTCTACCACAAGCTTGGGGGAGTCTCATCCAGCTACAGAATGCTTTGCCTGATCACCCTCTTAAGAAGAACGAGATACTTGATATCTTCTATAACAGACTTACCGATGCTTCTAGAGACCACCTAGATAGTTGTGTCGGTTGTGTTTTTAGGGAACGAACTGTGGAACAAGATGAGATCCTACTGAATAACATCTTGATCAACGATAATGCTTGGACTATCCCCGAACCACCTCCTAAGACAACTCCCAAGAAAAGAGGTATTATATTCCTTGGTCCCAAAGATATGCAAGGAGCCAAGAAATCTATGCAAGAGAAAGGCATTAGATCTGAGGATGTCAAAAATCTACCACCTATCGAAGAGATCCATGGTCTCGATAACCCGATACAAGTAGTAGAGGTGAATTCTCTGCGTAGGTTTTATGAGAGTGATATTCCTTTTGACAAACCTGCTAGCCTATGCTTTGATGAATTTGACAACTTTGTTGCCAAACAACAGAGTTTCAATGATTATGTTAGCAGACATTTGGAACAAAGTACTCGTATGCTTAGTCATTTAAGTGCTTGTGTAGACATAAATGTCAATGATCTGAAGCTTCTGAGTAAACATGCCTCTATGATTACTACTCAGGTAGAACAAGTACTTAAAGCTCAAAATGACTTGCTCAATGAATTAAATGACAACTCTGTCAGAGTCATTACTAGAGGAGGCAAAATGACTCAGGAACCTTTGTATCCTGAAGGCCATCCTAAGAAAATTGATCAACATTCTCAAGGAATTAACGCTGATACACCTAGTCATCCTAAGAAGAAGAAGGATGATAGAAACCTACATGTCAGTTCACCAAATATTGTCACACCTGAAGGACCAAATGATATTTATGTGTCTGATGCAGGAACACAATCTGGTGATGAACATGAACCTGGTGACAATATGGACAGCGATATTCATAATAATGCTCAACCTAGCAATGATAAGGATGTGGAGATGGAACCTACGGTTAATCCTGATAACCCACAACCTAAGAGATACGATAAGAATGACTTCACTGCTAGGAAGCATGGTACATAAAGGGAGCCATGGGTTCAGAGACCTATGCCCTTTCCTCCTAAGCCATCTAAGAAAAAGGATGATGAGGATTTTGAGCACTTCGTTGAGATGATAAGACCCGTCTTTCTGCAGATGCGGTTAATTCATATGCTCAAAATGTCTCCATATGCCAAGTACTTGAAAGATATCGTGACTAATAAACGGAAGATACCAGATCTTGAGATCTCCACCATGCTTGCCAATTACACTTTCAAAGGTGGAACTCCTAAGAAACTTGGTGATCCTATAGTGCCCACTATACCTTGCTCCATTAAAGGAAACTACGTAAGAACTACCTTATGTGACCTTGGAGCTGGTGTTAGTGTTATGCCTCTGTCTCTTTATCGTAGACTTGAACTGGATAAGTTGACACCCACTGAAATTTCTCTGCAAATGGCCGAAAAATCAACTGCTTTCCCTATCGGCATTTGCGAGAATGTGCCTGTTGTGGTTGCTAACACCACTATCTTAACAGACTTTGTTATCTTGGATATTCCCGAGGATGATGACATGGATGTCATCCTCGGAAGACCCTTTTTAAACACTGCAGGGGCTGTTATAGATTGCAAGAAAGGCAATGTCACCTTCCATGTCAACGGTAATGAGCATACAGTGCACTTTCTGAAGAAACGATATCAAGTACATTGCATCAATGCTATCAAAAATCTTCATTGATTCTTATTGGGAGCTTTGAATGCCCTATGAAGTATGATTTGCTTGTTGGGGAGATACATATCCCCATTGAGGTGACATAGTGGCTATTCGACAATTCTCCGTTTCCTTTTGCGATTCGAGAAAGTTTTGTCATGAGGATTTGATCAACCCCATTGACGGATTTCTTTCGATGACCATGAAATGGATGAATCAAAGAGTCACATACCTCTGTTCTAAGCTTTCACTTTCTGTTGCTTAGAAGAAAAATGATAGGTTCAGTTTAGTTTTCCCTGTTTTCTGTCTTAGCGTCCAGTAGAAAAATACCCCGAAAATAAAAGTTCTCCGATGGTCCTGAAAATTAAATATGATTTTTTCTGGATTTTTTGAAAAATACTGGGGCTCAGAGCTGGCCTGGGGGCCACACTAGTGGGCCACAAGCCCTGACGCCGCCGGCCCCCACCCTGGTTGCGGCCACCAATCTTGTCGGGCCCACAGGGACCCCCTCCACTCATTCCAGCACCCATCCTCTTCTTCTACCTCCAGAAAAAATCGCTTCGCAGCTCAAACCCGTGTTCTTGCTCATTTGGGTGTGATTTTCGATCTCCTTGCTCAAAGCACCATTCTCCGAACCGTTTTAGGGAAATTACTCCTTGCTAAGTGACTCCTCCATTGGCCCAATTAGTTTCTACTCTAGTGCTTTATCCTTCGCGTATTCTTGCTACCTTGGTGACCCTGTTCTTGAGCTTGAAATGTTGATTTTAGTTGTTCCCAAGTAGTTTTAGAGCGTGATACGGTCTCTAGGCACTAGTAGGAGTAGTTGCTACGAGTTGGGTTAATCCTTACTCACTTTTCTTTTGAAGTCTCTAAAATTTCAGAATTTTCCAGAGCTAGAAAAAGGAAAAGATGAGGAGGTTCTTGAGAGGCTCTTCAAGCCGTAACCCCAAGGAGGATGAGAAGAACCACCCCAAGTACGTGGTTCCTCGAGTCACAGAAGTTCGAGCGTGTGAGTGGCCAAGTGATGAATTTTTGCGCGTCGCCGGGCTTTATGAAGACTTTTATTACTTGGTGGAGAACGCAGGTCTTACCGCGTTCGTTGAAGATAAGTGCCCACAAGACCTCCTCCTCACCAATATTTTCGTTCAAAGCTTCAACTTTTATTCGAGGAAGAATCCTCCTATGGTTGAGTTCATGTTATACGATATCCCCCAGTGCATGACACTACAGGTTTTTTGCAATGTGTGCAAATTACCTTATGTTGGGGATATTCATGATCCTCGTCCACGGGACTTGGAGGATTTCATAGGTACTATTGCTGTTGGAGAGGAAAGAGGAGTGTCTCGCGCTAGAATTGCTAACATACATTTTCCTGTCCTTCGGTACTTCTCATTATTTGTGGGAAAATGTTTGATTGGCTGTGGGGAGGCTGGATCACTTAGCTCTCTAGACCTTGCGGTTTTGCGCGAAGGTCTTGATAGCAATAAGACTTATAGCCTAGGTGCTATAGTAGCTCAGCGGTTGAACACAAACCGTTCCAAAGGTGTCGTGTATGGAGGTATCTATGCTACTCGTCTTGCTAGACACTTTGAGATACCTATTAGACTTCACAAGGAAGAAGAAATGCTTCTTCCTGAGAAATATCAGGATTATGACAGCATGGTTCGCCATGATTTTCTGGATAGAGATGCTAGTAGACGGATGATTTATAACCTGGTATTTAGTCAGGGTACTCGAGAGACTATTACTTTGCCTGCTCCTTCTTTGTTCAACCTTTATGCAGGCAGGTACATTATTATGCCCTCGGACATCTACGCGTATTGGGGCTTGGCCCAACCACAGGTGCCTGTGCCCGAGCTGCCAGTCGAGTACCAAACGTCAGTTTATTAGTGGGAGCCAGAGGAGCTCACACAGCAGTGGCATCCACAATCCGCTCCGGAGTATCCTGGAGATGGCTATTTCCCTCCTTGGGAGTAGACCAAGCTAGGCCAAAAGCCTAAGCTTGGGGTAGTACGTGTTTGCACCAACTTTACATTCAAGCTTATGCTTTCACTTTGTTAGTCGGTGTTTACACTTTGCCACTGTATTATCCATGCTAGTTTATTTTCGTTTTCTTGTTTTCTTGTTTTGTGTCCTTTTTGAGAAAACCGAAAAAGATTTTCCTTTCTTCTTTTTCTTGTTGGGAGCTTTCCCGTGTAAATAATTTTCTTTCTCTTTGGGTGAAGGTAGAAGATATTTGTTACAATGTTTAGTGGCTCTTGCATGCATACCTGTTTAGCTTTCAAATAGCCATATTACTTTATCTTCTCCTTTGTGTCTGCCTGCAGATTCAGCTTAGTCCAATGCACGAGCACTCTTATTATTGTTCACATCGTTCGATCATGCAAGTGAAAGGCAATAATGATGATATATGATGAAGTGACTGAGACTGGAAAAGCTAGTATGAACTCTATCTATTTTGTTTTTGTAAATATGACTAGCTTGTCGTCCCAGATTCAGCTTTGTTGAGAGAGAACCATGTTTGCAATGACAACTTAGAGATCATAGTTTCTGATGTCGTGCTTAATTAGCTAGGAGCTTATAATGGTTTGTCTTGATTGCCAACATAGATTTTGAGATGACTATCAAGTAGTATGATAGGATGGTTTTCTCCTTTGAATGATTCAAGTGGCTTGACTTGGCGCATGTTCATGCATGTAGTTGAAACAAAATCAACATAGCCTCTATGATGTTCGTGTTCATGGTGATTTATATCCTGCTCATGCTTACACTCAATGTTAGTCAAACTCATTGCATCTTGATACCACCTATTCATATTGCTTCATGCTTGTTTTGATTGAATTGTTTATATCTGAAACTCATTATTGTTTGCTCGCTAACTGCTTATGCCATTGATATTAGTTTACCGTGAGACCTTTGTGTCACTTGCTTATGTGGTTAACTTGTGATCTTGCTGAAAGTATGGTTATGAGTTAGACATAGTTGCAACAACAAGATCAAACAGAGTTTGTCAAAGTTTTTCTTCCTCTTTCAGTTTGTCAACTGAGTTGCTTGAGGACAAGCAAGGTTTTAAGCTTGGGGGAGTTGATATGTCTCCATCGTATCTACTTTTCCAAACTCTTTTGCACTTGTTTTGGACTCTAATTTGCATGATTTGAATGGAACTAACCCGGACTAACGCTGTTTTCAGCAGAATTGCCTTGGTGTTGTTTTTGTGCAGAAATGAAAATTCTCGGAACGTCCTGAAAATTTACGGAGAATATTTCCGGAAAATATGAAAAATACCTGCTCAAAGATCCACCGGAGGGGGTGAGCCAGTGGGCCACAAGCCCTGTGGCCGCGGCCACCCCCCTCCCCCCAGGTCGCGACGTCAGGGCTTGTGGGGCCCACGTGGCTCTGCCGCCCCCAAACTCAGCTCTATTTATTCCCTTTCGTCCCGGAAAAAATCAACAGAGAAGATTTCATCGCGTTTGCGACACGGAGGCGCCGCCACATCCTGTTCTACATCTGGAGGGCAGATCTGGAGTCCGTTTTGGGGTCCGGATCAAGGAGATCGTCGCCATCGCCATCATCAACCTTCTTCCCTCTCCAATTCCATGAAGCTCTTCATAGTACTTGAGTAATCTATTCGTAGGCTCGCTGGGCGGTGATGAGTAGGATGAGATCTATCATGTAATCGAGTTAGTTTTGACGGGGATTGATCCCTAGTATCCACTATGTTCTGAGATTGATGTTGCTACTACTTCGCCATGCTTAATGCTTGTCACTAGGGCGCGAGTGCCATGATTTCAGATCTGAAATTATTATGTTGTCACCAATATATGTGTGTTTTAGATCCGAACTTGCAAGTTCTAGTTAACTATTATGTGTTATGATCCGGCAACCCCGGAGTGACAATTACCGGAACCACTCCCGGTGATGACCTTAGTTTGAGGAGTTCATGTGTTCACCTAGTGCTAATGCGTTGGTCCGGTTCATTATTAAAAGGAGAACCTTAATATCCCGTAGTATCCATTTGGATCCTGCTCCCACGGGAGGGATGGACAATAGATGTCATACAAGTTCTTTTCCCTAAGCATGTATGACTACACACGGAATGCATGCCTACATCACATTGACGAACGGGAGCTAGCCACATATCTCTCCGTGTTATAACTATTGCATGATGAATGTCATCCAACAAATCACCGATCCATTGTCTACGAGTTTGTCCCACTACTGTTGTTACTTGCTTTGTCCTGCTGCTGTTGTTGCTACTTGCTACTGCTGTTACTTGCAACTGCTGCTATTTGATACTGCTGTCACTACTGATGTTCCTTGCCACTTCTGTTACTCGTTACACTGCTGCTACCTGCTACAATACTTTTCTGGCGGCATTGATACAACCGTTAGGAATTTTCTGCCTCGTCAACAGATCGTTTCTGGCACTGTTGCTATCATACCACTTTGCTACTGATACTTTGCTTGCAGATACTAATCTTTCATGTGTGGTTGAATCTGACACATTCAGCTGCTAATACTTGGGAATATTCTTCCACTTCCCGTCGCGCGAACCAACAAATTTGGGTTGAATACTCTACCCTCGAAAACTGCCTCGATCCCACGCGCTGGTGGGCTATTGGAAGACAATTTCTAATTGTTGAGCAACTGGAAGCAGCTCTTTTCTGGCTCCGTTGCCGTGGAGGCATCAAGTCAGGAATAGTTGCACGTCAACATGGGTCCCAAGACCAGATGAGACCTTGCATCCGGCGGGCCCCTCAGGCGACAAGACGAAACCATAGTGGGCCCCTTGGTCGGCCAAAGAGGCTGCCAGCCGGATCCCCCGTTATGTACTTATATCCATTTTGTAGGTCGGTGAGTTTGTCTATAAAACCCCCCGACCCCCCTCCATACAGAGGGTTGGCCATTCATGCACCCACACACACTCACAGGAGAGGGAGAACATAAGCCGGCAACTCCTTCTTCCTCCTCTGTCGAACAGCTCAAGGAGCATCATGTAAACACTCTGGTTCGTCAACCATTCCGGCAGGACTAGGGGTATTATCTCCCATGGAGAGCCTCGGACCTGGGTACATCGTGCGTCTTGCTCGCTAGTTACTAATCTCGTTCCCGGAGACCGCCAGTGTCTTTTCGGATCCAACCACTCTCGATAAGCCTACCCATGGCATATGTCATGAGGAAACGATGACATTGGCGTCCACCGTGGGGCCGTCCGCGGCATCGGTCGGAGTTACGCTGTGGGCGGGACCCTCCATCGACTTCACCGGATGCATCGCGTCCGGACCGGTCAGCACACCCGTGGAGCCTTCATTTGCGGAGGTTTCTGCGGTGTTGATCGATGGTCCAGCCCGTCCGGTAGGCTCTGTTGAGGAGATTGCCAGCAAGCCACTAGCCAGCGATGTCGCTACCCACGTTGCTCATCTCTGCGCTCTCTTCAGCGACCTGCGCCTCGGCGAGGAGCCCTGCCATCTTGGCGGGGACATCGACATCGACGCGCTATGCGCAAGCTTCAACAGGCTCACCCTTGAGGATGTTCCTGCACCCAACGAGTATCCCTGTGATGTACTCGACTGTAGCGATCCTCCATTGTTTGTGGGGTGTCTTGCCCCACATGGCATGACCATTACCCCTGATCTTATGGAGGTGATGGTGGCTAGTGCTAGGACCAGCTCAGGTCGCGGCAAGGCTGCGGTGGATGCAGCTGGCCCTCCTCCGGGCCCTGCTGATCCGCTTCACGCCATCCTTGCCGGGCTGACCACGCCGTCACCACGAGGGCAAACACCGCAGAGGCTAGGGCCGAGCTAGAGGAGGCTCAGAAGCAAATCCTAGTGGAGGGTACTGCTCTTGACGCTGCCAAGCGTCGGATGGAGGTCGCGCAGCGCGAGTATAAGTTCGCTTACGGTTTCACTCCGGCAGTTGATGGTCCCCAGCCGGCATGCAGAGGTCCGCGACCGCGGCCAGCTGCCCATCTACGACACTCCTGCAGCCAACATGTGGGCCGCCCAGATGACCATGGCGGAAGTAAGCGGTCTGGAGGGCGAGGAGCATGCTCGCCAAGAAAAAGGCGTCAAGGATCTCCTTGATGCTACCAACGAGCAGCAGACTCACCTTGATCCTGAACATGCATTCTCGGAGTCTCCGGCGCTCGATCCCGAGGCTCACCGCGACCCCAGCGGCCGTCAGCAAGCTCTACAATCCTCAGCTCCTTGCTCCTCTGGCCGGAAGGCTGAGGGAAGCTAAGATCGGCGTTCCGAGTGCCGGAACAAACCACGAGCAGTTTCCAGCCGACATCTGGAGGCGGTCGGTGATCAAGGAGACTCGGTCCATGAAGTTCCCCCGCCAAAGCATTGGGAAATGGCCAACACGCATGTGCCACCGATCCGTCCCGAACTGGCGGCTGAGATCGGCCCTCGTGTTCCTTATAGCGAGAACGATGCTTGCCTTCGCATCGACCTTCCCGAATAGGCGGCCCTCCTCGAGGAGGAGGGTCCCATTGGCCCGGCATGCTTCAGCCCTCGGATCCAAGGGGATCCATTCCCTACTGGCCTCACCCTTCCCCGCGACAATCCAAAGTACAATGTCTCCGCCAAGCCAGAAGACTGGCTGATCGACTACACCACTGCATTAGGCATCGCTCGGGGTAACAAGCGCGTAGCCGTCGGCTACGTGCTGCTCATGCTGACCGGCTCGGTAAGGACTTGGCTTAACATCCTGCTAGTCGGCGGTGTCAACTCTTGGGTTGACTTCGAATAGGCGTTCATCCGCAACTTCACCGGCACTTACAAGCACCCTAGCCGGCCCAACGAGCTGGCCGTGTGCGTTCAGAAGCCCGACGAACCCCTCTGCGACTACGTCACTGATGACCCACAAGTGTAGGGGATCTATCGTAGTCCTTTCGATAAGTAAGAGTCTCGAACCCAATGAGGAGCAGAAGGATCTCACAAGTGGTTTTCAGCAAGGTATTCTCTGCAAGCACTGAAATTATCGGTAACAGATAGTTGTGTGGTAAGATGATTCGTAGAAAGTAGCAAGTAACAAAGGTGCAGAAAAATGGCCCAATCCCTTTTGTAGCAAGGGCCAAGCCTGGACAAACTCTTATAGGAGGTAAAGCTCTCCCGAGGACACATGGTAATTTCTGTCAAGCTAGTTTTCACCATGTTCATATGATTCGCGTTCGCTACTTTGATAGTTTGATATGTGTGTGGACCGGTGCTTGGGTGCTGCCCTTACATGGACAAACCTCCCACTTATGATTAACCCCTCTCGCAAGCATCCGCAACTACGAAAGAAGAATTAATACAAAGTCTAACCATAGCATTAAACTAGTGGATCCAAATCAGCCCCTTACGAAGCAACGCATAAACTAGGGTTTAAGCTTCTGTCACTCTAGCAACCCATCATCTACTTATTACTTCCCAATGCCTTCCTCTAGGCCCAAATAATGGTAAAGTGTTACGTAGTCGATGTTCACATAACACCACTAGAGGAAAAACAACATACAACGCATCAAAATATCGAACAAATACCAAATTCACAAGACTACTTATAGCAAGACTTATCCCATGTCCTCAGGAACAAAAGTGACTACTCACAAAGCATAATTATATTCATGACCAGAGAGGTATTGAATAGCATCAAGGATCTAAACATCTTCCACCGAGTAATCCAACTAGCATCAGTTACAAAGAGTAATTAACACTACTAGCAACCTTACAAGTACCAATCAGAGTCGCGACGCGGAGATTGGCTACAAGAGATGAACTAGGGTTTGAAGATGAGATGGTGTTGATGAAGATGTTGATGGTGATAGGTCCCCTCCGATGAGAGGAGCGTTGGTGATGACGATGGCGACGATTTCCCCCTCCGGGAGGGAAGTTTCCCCGGCAGGACGGCCCTGCCGAAGCTCTAGATTGGTTCTGCTCAAGTTCCGCCTCGTGGCGGCGACGATTCCTCTCGAAAGCCTCCTCTTGATTTTTTTTCTGGAAGAAACCCTCCTTATAGAAAAAGAGGGGAGCCAGAGGGCCAACAGGGAGCCCACAGACCCCCTAGGCGCGGCCAGGGGGTAGGCGGCGCCTAGCAGGCTTGTGGCCTCCTTTTGGCTCCCCTCTGGTACTTCTTCCGCCCAGTATTTTTTGCAAATTCTAAAATAGTTCCTCGTTGATTTTCACGGCTTTTGGAGCTGCGCAGAATAGGTATCTCAAACTTGCTCCTTTTTAAGGCCAGAATTCCAGCTGTCGGCATTCTCCCTCTTCATGTCTACCTTGTAAAATAAGAGAGAAAAGGCATAAGTATTGTACTGTGAAGTGTAATAACAGCCCATAAAGTGATAAATATCAACATAAAAGCATGATGCAAAATGAACGTATCAACTCCCCCAAGCTTAGACCTCGCTTGTACTCAAGCGTAAGCCGAGATCAATAAATATGCCCACATGTTTAGAGATAGAGGTGTCGACAAAACAAGATAGGTCATGTAGGCATCATGATCAGAATCAGAACAGAAATAACATCATATAATCTCTTATGCTAAAGTGATAATTCCTTCACAAAGTAAAGTATGGATCAAGAACCTTATTGAGAAATAACAACCAATAGCATTTAGTCATTGAAGCAATTGCAATTTATCATAACGTCGGAAAGAGTCAAATAAGAGTTTGTAAAGAAAATCCACATACTCAATCATCCTTTCGTCTTCTACAATTGCTAAAACTCACGTGGTACTCATGAGGTCAAAGTTTCAGTTGGACACAGAGAAAGATAGGGGCTTATAGTTTCGCCTCCCAACTACTTACCTCAAAGGTAATGTCAATAACAATAATTCATGAATACTTACTTCCAAGTTGACATATGAATATAGATCTTTCCCTAGCACATGACGTTAGCCAAGATAAAGGCCAAATAAGGAATTGGTGTCGATCACCATGACACTTTTAAGGGCAAAAATTAAAGGTCAAAGATAGTCCCTTCGCAGAGGAAGCAGAGGTAGTAATGCGCTTTTGAGGTTTGGATGTGTGACCTCTTAGTGTGAAGGAACGTCACTTTATATTGCCTCCTGTGATAAAGAACTTTATTATGCAGTCTGTCGCTTTTATGTCTTCCTCATCATAGGTTCGTACAAAGCTTATTTTCCACACAATAATAGATCATACATATTTAGGGAGCAACTTTTATTGCTTGCACTGATGAAAACTTACTTGAGGGATCTTCTTCAATCCATAGGTAGGTATGGTGGACTCTCATGGCAAAATTGGCTTGAAGGTTTATGGATGCACAAGTAGTATCTCTACTTAGTGCGGAAGTTTTGGCTGATATGAGGTTGAATCAATTGTCACATGCTAAGGGATCTCTAGTCATATAACACTGTTCGGAACCTAAGCAAACATGATTCATTATGTTGTCTTCCTTGTCCAACATCTACTTCTAAGCATGTAACAGTTTAATGAGTGTTCACAATCATAGACGGTGTCAAAGATGATATATTTATATGTGAGCCTCTCCTTCTTTATCACTTCCTATTAATTGCAACAATGACCAAGGTCTACGTTTGTTCACCCATAACAGGTTTCAATAATCATTCTTTTTATATGTGGAGCCATCACTTCCCATATGATCATTGCATGATCTTTTATGCTTTTGTTCTATTATTATTCTTTAGATCCTGGCATGAGGCAAGGCCCTTAACTAAAACACTCTTTATTATATGACTCACGAGATCGAATACATCGGGGGCGACACAGAGCAAAACTCAAGCCTAGAACACTAAGAACTTTATTCTACTAGAGAAAGATAAAACCAAAAAGGATCGAACTAAGAAAAGGTAAAGGCAAAAGTTGTGATGGTGATACGATACCGGGGCAACTCTCCCAAGTTTGGCACAAGCCAAGGGGATTGCCCATACCCGTGCTTAGTTGTCTTCCATCGGAGGTGATGGTGGTGGAGTTGTTGCAGAGTTCTTGAACTTGTTTAATTTCCTCTTGAGCACAAAATTATGCTCCTTCAAATCATTAATTTCCTCTTCAGGCCTCAACACCCTTTGGCATAATTCTTTCTTACTCTCCTGCAAAAGACAAGAAGGGGCAAACAAAATCTTAGGCTTCTTCGTTGAGTTAGGGAGGCTCGAGTTCTTGAACTCCACATGTGTGTTTCCAGATTGAGGTAGAGGAGCTTCCTCTTCATCGGAACTTGTTCCTTCCTTCCCCTTGGGATCATAATCTTCTTCCTCATCAGTGGTCCAACCATAATGATCCAAGTCCCCATAGATCTTGGGGTTAGCACGGTAATCTGTCACATAGCTCTCCGCCTCTAAATCTTGAGAAGACATCCTTGCCCTAAATCTGCGGTAGAAACGAAAACAGAGAGAAGTTGTGTGATACGAGGGTCTGACCTTTCGGGAGAATATATAATGAATTTTTTTCGACCAGAAGGAGTACTCCGCAAGAAAACGGAGTCCGGGAGGCACACGAGGTGGTCACAAGCCCCCAGGCGCGGCCAGGGGGTGGCCCGCGCCTGGCAGGCTTGTCGCCTCCTCGTGCACTTTCCGGACTACTTTAAATTTTTCTATTTTTCTAAAAATGCCTACTGGAAAAGTTTTGGAGTCGGTTTACTTACCGAATCACATACCTCTTCGTTTTTGGAGTATGAAACAGGTTGATAAATATTCCTTATGTACTCCGGAGTTATGGTATTGATAATATTGCTTTCAACATTTATGGGAGTACCTCAGATATAATGCTTGATTCTTTGCCCATTTACCACTCTCGAAAAATTACCTTCCGTGTTGTTGATCTTGATGGCACCGGAACGATATAGTTCCTCAACAATGTAAGGACCTTCCCATTTAGAGAGAAGCTTGCCTGCAAAAAATCTTAAACGAGAATTATATAGCAAGACATAATCACCTACATTGAACTCACGTTTGTGTATCCTTTTATCATGCAACCTCTTAACCTTTTCTTTGAACAACTTGGCATTTTGATATGCCTGAGTTCTCCACTCATCAAGTGAGCTAATATCAAATAACCTCTTCTCACCAGCAAGTTTGAAATCAAATTTGAGCTCTTTGATTGCCCAATAAGCCTTATTCTCTAGCTCAAGAGGTAAATGACATGCTTTACCGTAATCCATTTTGTACGGAGACATGCCCATGGGATTCTTATAAGCAGTTTTATAAGCCCACATTGCATCATCAAGCTTATTAGACCAATTCTTTCTAGACCTATTGACAGTCTTTTGCAGAATTAGTTTAATCTCTCTATTACTTAGCTCTACTTGACCACTGGACTAAGGGTGATAGGGAGATGCAATTCTATGGTTGACATCATACTTAGCAAGCATTTTACGGAAAGCACCATGAATAAAATGTGAACCACCATCAGTCATTAGATATATAGGGACTCCAAATATAGGGAAAATAACTTCATTAAGCATCCTGATAGAGGTGTTGTGATCATCACTACTAGTTGGGATAGCATGTACCCACTTAGTAACGTAATCAACAACAACTAGGATATGAGTATACCCATTGGATTTTGGAAAAGGTCCCATATAATCAAAACCCCAAACATCAAATGGTTCAATCACAAGTGAATAATTCATACGAATATCCTGACGTTTACTGATATTACCTATTCTTTGACATTCATCACAAGACAAGACAAACTTACGGGCATCCTTGAGGAGAGTGGGCCAATAGAAAGCTGATTGCAATACCTTGTGTGCAGTTCTATCTCCCGCATGGTGTCCTCCGTACGCCTCGGAGTGACACTTCTGTAGGATTTGTCCCTGTTCATGTTCAGGTACACAACGTCTAATAACACCATCTACTCCTTCCTTATAAAGGTGAGGATCATCCCAAAAGTAATGTCTCAAATCAAAGAAGAATTTCTTCTTTTGTTGGTATGTGAAACTAGGTGGTATATACTTGGCAACGATATAATTTGCATAATCAGCATACCACGGTATACTACATGAAGCATTGATGACATTCAATTGCTCATCAGGAAAGCTATCATCAATAGGTTGTGGGTCATCAAGAATATTCTCCAACCTAGACAAGTTATGTGCTGCTGGGTTCTCAACACCCTTCCTATCAACAACATGCAAATCAAATTCTTGTAGCAAGAGAACCCATCTGATAAGTCTAGGTTTAGCATCTTTCTTTTCCATGAGATACTTAATAGCAGCATGATCACTGTGAATAGTCACCTTGGAGTCAACAATGTAGGACCTGAACTTTTCACATGCAAACACGACTGCTAAAAATTTGTTTTCAGTAGTAGCATAGTTTCTTTGGGCACTGTCTAGAGTTTTACTAGCATAATGAATAACATTCAACTCTTTGTCCTAGAAAAGCACCAATAGCATAATCACTAGCATCACACATGATTTCAAAAGGTAAGTTCCAATAAGGTGGTTGAACAATAGGCGCAGTTATCAAGGCCTTCTTAAGTATTTAGAAGGCTTTCAAACAATCATCATCCAAAACAAAAACATTATCCTTTTGCAAGAGATTGGTAAGAGGCCTAGAAATCTTAGAGAAGTCCTTAATGAACCTTCTATAGAAACCAGCATGACCAAGGAAACTTCTTATACCTTTGATATCTGTAGGGCGTGGCATTTTCTCGATCGCATCAATCTTAGCCTTATCGACTTCAATACCTCTTTCAGAAATTTTATGTCCTAAGACGATGCCTTCAGTAACCATAAAGTGACACTTCTCCCAATTCAAGACAAGATTGGTATATTTACATCTCTGCAAGACTCGATCATGGTTGCTGAGGCAATCATCAAAAGCAGACCCGTAAATGGAGAAGTCATCCATGAAAACCTCAACAATCTTTTCACAAAAGTCGGAGAATATAGCCATCATACATCTTTCAAAGGTAGCAGGTGCATTACATAAGCCAAAAGGCATACGTCTGTAAGAGAAGGTACCGAAAGGGTAGGTAAAAGTGGTTTTCTCCTAATTAGATTGTGCAACAGGTATTTGGGAGAAACCAGAATAATCATCTAGAAAGCAGAAGTGTGTGTGTTTAGACAGTCTTTCTAGCATTTGGTCGATAAAAGGCAAAGGGTAATGATCTTTCCTAGTGGCCTTATTCAATTTTCTAAAATCAATCACCATCCTATAGCCAGTAATAATCCTGTGTGGGATCAATTCTGCCTTATCATTAGGGACCACAGTAATACCTCCCTTCTTAGGGACGCAATGCACCGGACTTACCCAATCACTATGTGCAACAGGATAGATAATACATGCTTCCAGGAGCTTTAGTATCTCTTTTCTTACTACCTCTTTCATCTTAGTATTTAATCTCCGATGATGATCGGCAACTGGTTTAGAATCAGGGTCGGTTTTAATTTTGTGCTGGCATAGAGTGTGACTAATGCCCTTAAGATCGTCAAGAGTATATCCAATAGCAGCACGGTGCTTCCTTAGAGTTTGTAATAACTTCTTTTCTTCATGCTCTGAAAGGCTAGCACTAATTATAACAGGATATATCTCTTTTTCATCAAGATAAGCATACTTAAGAGTATCAGGTAACTGCTTAACTTCAAACACAGGATCACCCTTTGGTGGAGGTGGATCTCCAAGTAGTTCAACAGGCAAATTATTCTTAAGGATAGGATGTTGTTCAAACATAACTCTATCTATCTTATTCCTTTCATCCATATGCATATCATTTTCATGCTCGAGCAAGTATTTCTCTAAAGGATTAGTAGGAGGCACATCAATAGAAGCTAGAGAAATAATTTCATCCTTACTAGACAACTCTTTTTCATGAGGTTGTCTACCAAACTTGGAGAAACTTAACTCATGTGACACACCTTCAAAGCCAACAGTGATAGTTTGCTTCTCATAGTCAATATGAGCATTGATAGTATTGAGAAAAGGTCTGCCAAATATGATGGGACAAAAGCAATCTTGTGTGGTAGAAAGAAGGAGAAAATCAGCAGGATAATTAGTTTTACCACACAAGACTTCAACATCTCTAGCAATTTCCAAAGGGCAGATAGTATCTCTATTGGCAAGCTGAATAGTGACATCAATAGGTTCCATCTCGATAGGTGCAATCTCATATTTAATTTCATCATATAAAGATTGAGGTATTGCACTAACACTAGCACCCACGTCACATAGACCATGATAACAATGATCTCCTATCTTAACAGAAACAACAGGCGTGCCAACAACAGGCCTATGTTTGTCTCTAGCATGTGGTTTAGCAATTCTTGCAGCATCTTCACATAAATGAATATCATGGCCATCAACATTGTCGGAAAGGAGATCTTTGATAATAGCAATGCTAGGTTCAACTCTAATTTTATCAGGGGGTGTAGGTGTTTTAATTCAGCCCCTACGTATCATAGTTGAAGCTTTAAAATGATCCTTTATTCTAACAGGGAAAGGTGGTTTCTCAATGTAAGCACTAGGAACAATAGGATCATTATAAGCAATGACTTTCTCTTTAACTGGATTGGGTATAACTACATTGACTTCTAAGGGGGTGATATTTAAACCACTTATCTTTAGGGAGATCAATATGAGCAGCAAAAGATTCACACAATGAAGCTACTATCTCAGAGTCAAGTCCATATTTAGCGCTAAAATCACAAAAAGTATTTGTTTCAACAAAGGATTTAACGCAATCAAACTTGAGATTCATACTTGACTCCTTACCTTCATCAAACTCCCAATCTTTAGAGTTGCGTTTAATTCTTTCCAATAAATTCCATTTGAAGTCAATATCTCTCTTCATAAAAGAACCGGTACAAGAAGTGTCAAGCATGGTGCGATTATCAAGAGAAAGCCGCGCATAAAAGTTCTGAATGATAATTTCTCTCGAGAGCTCATGGCTGGGGCATGAATATAACATTGACTTAAGCCTCCCCCAAGCTTGAGCGATACTTTATCTATCACGAGGCCAAAAATTATAAATATAATTCCGATCACGATGTACCAAATGCATAGGATAAAACTTTTGATGAAATTCCAATTTCAATCGGTTGTGGTTCCATGATCTAGTATCATCACATAGCCTATACCATGTCAATGTCTTATCCCTCAAAGATAAGGGAAAGACCTTCTTCTTGACCTCATCCTTGGGCAAACCTGAAAGCCTAAATAAACCACAAACTTCATCTACATAGATTAGATGCAAGTCGCGATGTGATGTTCCATCTCCTGTAAAAGGATTATCCTACGATTTCTCTAGCATACCCGAAGGAATTTCATAACAAGTGTTTTCAGTAGGTGCAGCAGGTTGAGGAGAAACTCCTTGTGCTTCTGTTCAAGGTGAAGATACCCCGAACAAGCTCCTCAATGGATTAGTTTCCATAGTGACAAGTGACAATAAATTTCAGCACACTATATAAATGTTTCCTTACCAAATCCCACTTACCAAAGGCGCTTCACTCCGCGGCAACGGCGCCAGAAAAGAGTCTTGATGAACCACAAGTGTAGGGGATCCATCGTAGTCCTTTCAATAACTAAGAGTGTCGAACCCAACGAGGAGCAGAAGGATCTGACAAGTGGTTTCCAGCAAGGTATTCTCTGCAAGCACTGAAATGATCGGTAACAGATAGTTGTGTGGTAAGATGATTCGTAGCAACTAGCAAATAACAAAGGTGCAGAAAAATGGCCCAATCCCTTTTGTAGACAGGGACAAGCCTGGACAAACTCTTATAGGAGGTAAAGCGCTCCTGAGGAGACATGGGAATTTCTGTCAAGCTAGTTTTTATCATGTTCATATGATTCGCGTTCGCTACTTTCATAGTTTGATATGTGGGTGGACCGGTGCATAGGTGCTGCCCTTACTTGGACAAACCTCCCACTTATGATTAACCCCTCTCGCAAGCATCCGCAACTACGAAATAAGAATTAAGACAAAGTCTAACCATAACATTCAACTAGTGGATCCAAAGCAGCCCCTTACGAAGCAACGCATAAACTAGGGTTTAAGCTTCTGTCACTCTAGCAACCCATCATCTACTTATTACTTCCCAATGCCTTCCTCTGGGCCCAAATAATGGTAAAGTGTTATGCAGCCGACATTCACATAACACCACTAGAGGAAAAATAACATACAACGCATCAAAATATCGAACGAATACCAAATTCACATGACTACTTATAGCAAGACTTATCCCATGTCCTCGGGAACAAAAGTGACTACTCACAAAGCATAATCATATTCATGACCAGAGAGGTATTGAATAGCATCAAGGATCTGAACATATAATCTTCCATTGACTAATCCAACTAGCATCAACTACAAAGAGTAATTAACACTACTAGCAACCTTACAAGTACCAATCGGAGTCGCGAGATGGAGATTGGTTACAAGAGATGAACTAGGGTTTGGAGATGAGATGGTGCTGATGAAGATGTTGATGGTGATGAGTCCCCTCCGATGAGAGGAGTGTTGCTGATGACGATGGCGATGTTTTCCCCCTCCGGGAGGGAAGTTTCCCCGGCAGGACGGCCCTGCCGGAGCACTAGATTGGTTCTGCTCAAGTTCCGCCTCGTGGCGGCGACGATTCCTCCTGAAAGCGTCCACTTGATTTTTTCTAGAATGAAACCCTCCTTATAGAAAAATAGGGGATCCAAAGGGCCAACAGGGAGCCCACAAGCCCCCTAGGCGCGGCCAGGGGGTATGCCGCGCCTAGCAGGCTTGTGGCCTCCTGGTCGCTCCCCTGTGGTACTTCTTCCGCCCAATATTTTTTATAAATTCCCAAATAATTCCTCGTTGATTTTCACGGCTTTTGGAGTTGCGTAGAATAGGTATCTCAAACTTGCTCCTTTTTCAGGCCAGAATTCCAGCTGCCGGCATTCTCCCTCTTCATGTAAACCTTGTAAAATAAGAGAGAAAAGGCATCAGTATTGTACCGTGAAGTGCAATAACAGCCCATAAAGCGATAAATATCAACATAAAAGCATTATGCAAAATGGACGTATCAGTCACACGCTGGACGGAGTTGCACAACTCCTGCAAAGGAGTGCATGAGATATAAGCTATTCAGTACTTCATCGACGGTTGCCGAGGCGGCACCCTTCTCAAGCACAAGCTCATGTGCTCTGAGCTGATCTCCCTGGCGGTTCTCATGGCCAAGTCAGATAAGTACGCCACTGCCGACTCCGCCATGAGGATCAAGGTCAGTGCAACGGACAAGACCGCTCAACAGTCGGCTACGTCTAAGCCGGCTGGTGACAACCGAGGTGGCCAGAACAACAAGCGCAAGGCGGATCAACTTGATTCGCGACCTGGAAGGAAGAAGGTGGCCAACATGGAGGAAGAACCACTGGCTGCTCAAGACGGCGCTTAGCAACAGTGATCCGATAAGAATGCTTGGCAACCCAAGCTCAGCTTCAAGCAGATGCTCGATGCGCCTTGCAAGATCCATTCCGGGGCAAAGCCGGCCACCCATACACTCCGGCAGTGCAGCTTCACACAACGCTTGTACCGGGATGAGGGTGTGCCGGCTCCCCCGGGGGCGGTTCCTCGAGGTCCGGCTCCCGGGCCGGGTCCGGCTCCAGCTCAGCTGCCTCCCAATGATGGCCGTCTCCACGATCAGTTACCCGAGCAGGACGGGGCCTACGTCGTCTTCACCAGTGAAGGCGACGACAAGCACAACCAACTACAACGCAGGCATGAGGTGAATGCCGTGGCCCCCTCGGTTCGTCAATACATTTATTGGTCTGAAAATCCAATTACATGCAGTCGGGCTAACCATCCTGTAGTGATGCCGAACCCCAGCACATACGCGCTCGTCCTCGACCCCACCCTCGCCTCCATGAGACTCACCTGTCGGTTCTCACTGGTGTTGGTCGATGGCTGCAGCAGCATCAACATCCTCTACCGAGACACTCTGCTAAAGCTCGGGCTGAAGGAGAAGGACCTGCAGCCGACCAGGACTGTCTTCTACGACATCGTGTCGAGCAGTCTTGCTCACCAATCAAAAAAATCCAGCTGGACGTCCTCTTCGGCGACAAGGCGCATTTCCGTCACGAGCCCGTCTGGTTCCAGGTGGTGGACCTCAGTATCCCATACCGCGCACTGCTGGGCAGGCCGGCACTGGCCAAATTCATGGCAATCCCTCACTACGCATATCTGAAGATGAAGATGTCGGGTCCCAAGGGTATCATCACCGTTGTCGGCGACTACAAGAAGTCAATCGAGTGCATGCGCGACAATAGCCGGCTGGGCGAGGCACAGGTGATTGTCGAGGAGAAGAGGCAGCTTGACCGGCTCGTGGCTCAGGCTACTGAGCAGCCGGCAATGCTTACTCCTCCATCCCAGACAACCATCGAAGGCTCGTTCAAGCCGTCCAAGGAGACCAAACAACTGTCGCTCGACCCGGCCAACCCCAAGCAGTGCGTCACCATGGGCGCCAACCTCGGCCCCAAATAGGAATGCGAGCTCCTCGACTTCCTCCATGAGAATCGAGATATCTTCGCATGGTCCCCAAAAGGACATGCTGGGAGTCCCGAGGAAGTATGCCGAGCACAAGCTTCATGTACGGACGGGTGCAAAGCCGGTCAAACAGCCCTTGCACGGCTTCGCCGAGGGGAAGCGGCGCACCATTGGAGAAGAGATCGCCCAGCTCCTCGCATCCGACTTCATCATGGAAGTTTTCCACCCGGACTTGCTGGCTAATCCAGTCCTAGTGATGAAGAAGAACAAGACATGATGCGTGTGTATCGATTACACAAGCCTGAATAAGGCGTGCCCGAAGGACCCCTTCACCCTGCCACGGATAGATCAAGTGATCGACTCCACGGCCGGCTACGAATTGTTGTCCTTTCTGGACGCTTATTCCGGCTACCACCAAATCAAGCTAGACCCGACCGACCAGCTCAGGACCTCCTTCATCACACCTTTTGGAACCTACTGCTACACAACTATGACGTTCGGCTTGAAGAATGTCAGCGCCACCTTCCAGCACTGCATGCAAGATGCCTCATACCGCAAATCAGCAGGAACATCCACGCCTACGTCGATGACATCGTCGTCAAGACCAAGCAGCATTTCAGTCTCCTTGACGATCTGCGGGAGACTTTCACTTATTTGCACGAGTACAAGATCCGGCTAAATCCGTAGAAGTGCGTCTTTGGAGTTTCAGCCGGCAAGCTCTTGGGTTTCTTCGTGTCAGCTCGCGACATTGAAGCTAACCCCGAGAAGATTAGAACCATCGAGCACATGGCCAAGCCGGCTCGACTCCTCGATATCCAAAAATTTGCCGGCTGCGTGGCATCCCTCAGCCGGTTCGTCAGCCGGCTGGGCGAGAAGGCGCTTACACTCTATCAGCTCATGAAGAAGACAACCAAGTTTGAGTGGAATGATCAAGCGGACGAAGCTTTCTGCGACCTCAAGCGTGTGATCTCCAGCACGCCAATCTTGGTCGCGCCGGCAGAGAGGGAGCCCATCCTCATATACATCACGGCAACCACACACATGGTAAGTGTGGTATTGATAGTGGAGCGCAAGGAGGAGGGCAAGTTGCTACTGGTTCAGCGCCCTGTCTACTATTTGAGTGAGGTCTTGTCCGCCTCCAAGCAAAATTGTCCCCACTATCAGAAGATGTGTTATGGCATGTACTTTGCCGCCAAGAAGCTAAAGCAATACTTCCAGGAGCACATCATCACAGTGGTGAGCACGGCTCCACTTTCATAAATCATGGGCAATCGTGATGCCACGGGCCGAATTGTCAAGTGATCCATCGCCATGGCCGACCACGACATCCGCTACGAGCGGCGCACCACCATCAAGTCTCAGGTGGTGGCTGACTTCCTCGTCGATTGGGCCGACACTCAGTTTCTGCCGCTGCCTCCCGACTCCATGCATTGGTGGATGCACTTCAACGGCCCAAAGATGCGAACTTGTCTGGGAGATGACATCATCTTGACGTCTCTGAAAGGGTACCAACTCAAGTAGGCTCTCCAGATACACTTCGCCGCCTCCAACAACGTCGCCGAATACGAGGCGCTCGCACACGGCCACCGGCTTGCTAGAGAAATCGGCATCCGGAGGATTCTTTGCTTCGGCGATTCTGATCTTGCGGTGCAGCAAGTTTCTGGCGAATGGGACGCCACGGACGCCAATATGGCGAGCTACTGCTTCCTCATCCAGCAGCTGAGTGGCCCTTTCAAGGGCTGCAAGTTTCATCCTGTCCCCCGAGCGGACAACGAGGCAGCTGATACATTGCCAAAAATCGGCTCCACAAGACAAGCAATCCCAGTTGGCGTCTCTCTCGAGGAGCTACACAAGCCATCTATCAAGCAGTCTCCGGAGTCGGTGTCAATCCTCGTGCCTGCGGATCCATCCAGCCCAATGACTTTGTGTTCGGATAAGCCGCCAGAATCACCATCTCCGCCGGTTGCAGCTGATCACCGGCTTCGACAATCTTGTCGGCTCCGGCTGCTCCGCCGGCTCCCACAAATCCACCGGCTACACCAAACCTCGAACCCAGTTGACTCAACACCCAGTGGGTGGCCGTCATGGAGGTTGACGGCCGGCCAGCTGCCACGATGGCACGAGAGACAAAAGGTCCTGAACCAAGGACTGCAATGACAAACTCGGGGGCTTCAGATGGCCTTGAGCTCCAGTCCGAGCGGATTCGGCTCCTATGTCGGCTCCCTCACGGTCACAACCCGTCTTGGCATTCATTTTCGTGGCGAGCTTCATCAAGATGAGGCGGAAGCGAGCCAAATCCAATGACGATCTCCTGCATACGACATCATCAACGGCGAGTTGGTTCGACGTACCGTAACCGGCGTGTTCCAACATTGTGTCGAGTTAGATAAAGGGCAAGAAATCCTCAAGGACATACACCAGGGTGAGTGTGGGCATCATGCCACCTCCAGAACCCTGGTGGCCATGGCGTTCTGCCATGGATTCTACTGGCCCACAGCCCTCGAGGAGGCCACAACCTTGGTCGACAAGTGCGAAGGCTGCCAGCATTTCAGCACGCAGAGCCACTTGCCGGTATCGGCTCTCAAGACCATCCCCATGTCATGGCCCTTTGTCGTCTGGGGGCTAGATATGGTGGGACCATTCAAGACTGCTCGAGGCGGCATGACGCATCTCCTCGTAGCCGTTGACAAATTCACCATGTGGATTGAGGCCAGGCCAATCAAGAAGCTTGACGGTCCCATGGCCGTCAGGTTCATCAAGGACATCTCCGTCTACTACGGCGTCCCCCACAGCATCATCACCGACAACGACACCAACTTTGCCAAAGGTGCAATGGCACTCTTCTGTGCCAAAGGGGGCATCCGGCTCGATCTAGCGTTAGTGGCGCACCCACAGTCAAACGGTTAGGCGGAAAGGGCAAACGGCTTAATCTTGGCCGGCATCAAGCCAAGACTTGTGGCGCCGCTCGTCAGGTCAGCCGGCTGCTGGATCGAAGAGCTGCCGGTTGTGCTATGGAGCCTTCGCACCATGTCGAACCGGTCAACCGGCTTCACACCATTCTTCCTTGTATATGGGTCCAAGGCAATCATCCCTACGGATGTCGAGTTTGACTCGCCTCGGGTCACCCTATACACGGAGGCACACGCAAAAGAGGCAAGAGAAGACGGTGTCGATCTACTCGAGGAGGCACGGGAGCTGGCCCTGAGCCGGATGGCCATCTACCAGCAGAAGCTGAGACACTACCACAGCAAGAAGATCAGGCCCCTCTCCTTTCGGGAGGGGGGCCTGGTACTTAGAAGAATCCAGCGAACAGCCAACCAGCACAAGCTCTCTTCCCCATGGGAGGGACCCTTCATCATCAGCAGGGCTTTGCACAACAATGTGTACTATCTGATAGACGCAGAGAAGCCGCAGAAGTGCAAAAGAGACGATTCCGGTGAAGAAACGGAGCGTCCATGGAACACAGCATTGCTTCGCCCGTTCTACTACTAGGAGGAAGAGAGAAAAATGTGTATGTATGTATCTTCTACCCTTTTCGGGATTTCAATGAATGCAATGGGTGCTTCAAGCCTGTACTTGGAGTACACCTTTTTCAAGTTCATGAAAAATGTTGCCAACACAATACTGGGCTCTCTGGTCCGGCTCCTCGGGCTGGGGGCTCTCTAGCCGGCCCAAGCTACTTCCTTAGTCATAGTCGAATGTATAATGCATGTCGAGCCGAAACCCTTACCACCCTGCACAAGCTAAAAACCGGCTCCCGGCTATCCGGCTAACGGGATCGTGGGAAGGAAGGTCGACGGGACGAAAAATCCGACTACAAAAGAGGTTGCCGGCTCAGGTCGGTTCGATCGCTTCCGATCTTCCTTTTTGGTCGGCCTCTGCAGGCTCGCTCCAAGTCTAAGTATCTTGGTTGCTTCAAAAAATCCAAGGCTGACACTTTCGAAGGCAGAAACCCCGTCTCAGTCACACACCGACTCCTAGCTGTCGGGCTGGCGGGGTGGATGCTAGAGAAGGCAAAGTTATCGAACAGAGGAAGCCTAAGAGATGCAAAAGACAGAAAAGCGAGCCGTCAAGCACAACTTTCACACACACAATGCAAAGGGATAAACATATGTTACATTCAAAATCATTCAAAGGCCCATGGCCGGAGTTAATTACATAAACACCCCCAGTGGGTGGAACTATTGAGCTAACAAAAAAGTGCAGAAAAATGACAGAAGCTCCAGTTGGCGGCTCCGGCATCATCGGCGGCACCTGAGGCGGAGGCACCGGCATCGCCCGCCCCGCCTGAGGTAGAGGCACCTTTTCCCGCGTGAGTGCCTTCGGCGCCGTCCATTGTGGCAGAGTTGGCATAAGCCTCGTCGCTGGAGTCGGCGTCCTCAAAAGCCGTCTCATTGGAACTGCCACCGACGTCATAGAGGAGCAGCTGGAACGGATCCTCCGGGATCACGCTGCCGTCAGCTTCGTGCTCCAGGCTGAACTCGTTCCAGGTCGAGAAGGAAGCGATATCGCTGGCTCGCACCTGCAGCTCATCTTCGATGGCGGGTAGCTCCGTTTCTGTGTCGGCGCATTGCGCTACGAGCCGTCCCAAGTCTAGGTTTTTAGACCATGACTTGGCCAGGAGGAGCGCCATGTATGCTTTGGCACGTGCGGCTGACGCACGCTAGGCGTCTAGGCGAGAGATGGCGGCTTCAAGCCAGCGGGACAACCGGCTCATCGACGTCGGCTCCACTACATCAGGCCAAAGGGCCTTCACCATTTCTAGCCCAACCTCCTGCAGCCGGTTCAGAGAGAGCGCCAGCTCTAGCATGCGGGCTTTGGCGCGAGTGGCTATCTCCTCCACGGTCCAGCCGGCGGTAGCGTCCACCTCAATGCCGGCAGCACGACGCTCGTCGCGACTGACCTCCACGGCTACTTCTGCCGCCTCCCGTGTCCCTGGGAAGAGTCATGGTGAGTAGGAATAGGGGCGCAGCGTGAGCATGAAGAGAAAATAAAAGCTAGACAGCAAGAAAAAGACAAGGCAAGGCAAGGAAGGCTCGCGATTGAGATGAATGTCGACCTCGCCCGCCTCCTCCAGAGCTTCACGGTCCCGAACTATGCGCTCTTGAGCCAGGCGGGTGACCTCGCTCCGGAGGGTCTGGACCACCTCGGCCTCCTTCGCCAACTGGGCCTACGCCTCCTTCAAGGCGGCATCCTTCTGTGCCTTCTCATCAAAGTGCACCTTCTCCAAGTGTTCCAGGTCGGCGGTTTTGTCAAACTTTGGATGTTTTGTATGCATTTTATATCTTTTTTGGGACTAACTTATTAACTCGGTGCCAAGTGCCAGTTCCTGTTTTTTCGTGTTTTTGACCTTTTTCGTAGGATAATATTAAACAGAGTCCAAACGGAATAAAACCTCCGAAAAGATTGTTTTTCGGATCAGAAGATACGTAGGGAGCTTGAGAACCAAGGCAAAGGGCACCAGGGGAGGCCACAAGCCCCCTAGCCGCAGCCTGGGTGCGCGCCTAGCAGACTTGTGGGCCCCATGTGGCTCATTTTCCCTACTTCTTCCGCCTATAAATCCACGAAAAATCTGAAACCACGGGAGAAACCACTGATGTCCCACAAGCGTATGGGATCGCAGCAGTTTTCGAGGGTGGAGTATTCAACCCAAATTTGTTGGTTCGCACGACGGGAAGCAAAAGAATATTCTCAAGTATTAGCAGCTAAATGCGTCAGATTCAACCACACTTGAAAGATTAGTGTCTTCAAGCAAAGTATCAGTAGCAAGGTAGTATGATAACAACGGTGCCAGAAACGATATGTTGACAAGGCAGACTATTCATAAGTGTTGTATCAATGGGGCCAGTAAAAGCCTTGCTGACAGGATGTTAGTGCCGCTTACCTAGACCGGCAACATCGCCAACAAAGTCTTGCAACAAGTAACAGCGGAGTAGTAAGGAACAGTAGTAGCAACAGTAGCAAAGTAACAAGCAACAGCAATAGTGACAGCAGTAGCAAAGTGGCCCAATCCCTCTTGTAGCAAGGGACAAGCCTAGGCAAAGTAACGTAGCGAGGAACAGTAGTAAAAGACTCGTAGGCAGTGGATCGGTGATGGATGAGTGTGACGGATGTGATTCATCATGTAACAGCTATAACACGGAGAGATATGTTACTAGCTCCCGTTCATCAATCTAATGTAGGCATGTATTTCGTATGTAGTCATACGTGCTTAGGGAAAAGAACTTGCATGGCATCTATTGTCCATCCCTCCCGTGGCAGTGGGGTCCTAATGGAAACTACGGGATATTAAGGTTCTCCTTTTAATAAAGAACCAGACCAACGCATTAACACGTGGTGAATACATGAACTCCTCATACTATGGTCATCTCCGGGAGTGGTTCCGGCTATTGTCACTCCGGGGTTGCCGGGTCATAACACATAGTAGATGACTACAACTTGGAAGATAGGATCTAAAACACACATATATTGGCGACAACACAATACTCTCAAATCTGAAAACATGGCACTCGGGCCCTAGTGACAAGCATTAAGCATAGCCAAGTAGTAGCAACATCAATCTAGAACATAGTGGATACTAGGAATCAATCCCCGTCAAGAACTAACTCGATTACATGATAGATCTCATCCAACTCATCACCGTCCAGCAAGCCTACGATGAGATTACTCACGAACGATGTAGAGCATCATGGAATTGTCAATGGAGAAAGGTTGATGTTGATGATGGCGACGATTTCCCCTCTCCGGAGCCCGAAACGGACTCCAGAAATGCCCTCCAGATGAAGAGCAGGATGTGGCGGCGCCTCCGTATCGCAAAACGCGATGAAACTTTCTCTCTGATTTTTTTCCAGGCGAAACAGAAGATATAGAGCTAAGATTGTGGGTGGTGGTGCCACGTGGGCCCCACAAGCTTGCACTGCGCGGCCATAGGGGGTGGCCGCGGCCTGTGGACTTGTGGCCCAGTGTCACGCCCCCTCAGGTGGATCTTTGCGCAGGTATTTTTCTTTTATTCCAGAAAAAATCTCCGTAAATTTTCAGGACATTCCGAGAACTTTTATTTCTGCACAAAATCAAGACCATGGCAATTCTGTTGCGTCAGTCCGGGTTAGTTCCATTCAAATCATGCAAATTAGAGTCCAAAACAAGGGCAAAAGAGTTCAGAAAAGTAGATACGACGGAGACGTATCAACTCCCCCAAGCTTAAAGCCTTGCTTGTCCTCAAGCAACTCAGTTGACAAACTGAGAGAGACAAAAGAAAAAAATTAATGAACTCTGTTTGATCTTGTTTTTGCAACTATGTCTAACTCATAACCAGAATTTCAGCAACATCACAAGCAAACCACATAAGCAAATGACATCTAGGTCTCACGGTAAACTCATATCAATGGCATAATCAACTAGCAAGCAAATACTAATAAGCCTCAAGTGTCAACACTTCAATCAAAACAACATGAAGCTGTACGAATAGATGGTATCTCGCTTGCTCTTTCTGAGACCGCAAAACATAAATGTTGAGCACCTTAAAAGACCAAGGGCTGACTAAACATTGTAACTCATGGCAATGAAGATCCAGTCATAGTCATACTCAACACAGTTAAAAGCAAAGCATAAAAATGACAGTGGTGCTCTCTAATTGGTGCTTTTGTAAGAGGAGGATGACTCAACAGAAACATAAATAGACAGGCCCTTCGCAGAGGGAAGCATTGATTTGTAGAGGTGCCAGAGCTCAAGCTTTGAAAACAGACATAATAATTTTGGGTGGCATGCTTTCATTCTCAATGCAATGACTAAGAGTTCTCAACATCTTCCACGCTACTCATGCTATAGGAGGTTCCCAAACAGAAAAGTAAAGTTTTGACTCCCCCACCACCAATCAATCACACTCCACGGCTAGCCAAATCGTCGGGTACCGTCCAAACCAACATCAATCCTGGGGGGGGGGTTGTTTGTAGTTATATTTTCGATTTGAGCATGGAACTGGGAATTCCAATTACCGGCCCCTTTCTCGTGAATGATAGTGAATAAACACATATCGAGGATAACACGCCTAGCATGGAAGATACTAATAGCCCCCTGTCACCACATGAGCGGTTCGGGCATGCAAAACAGATTATTTCTTGAAGATTTAGAGAGTGGCACACGCAAATTTACTTGGAACGACACATAGATACCGCACATAGGTAGGTATGCTAGACTCATATGGCACAACTTTGGGTTTATGGAGGTGGATGCACAAGCAGTATTCCCGCTTAGTACAAGTGAAGGCTAGCAAAAGACTGGGAAGCGACCAACTAGAGAGCGACAACAGTCATCAAAATGCATTGAGATTAACTAACATTGAGTGCAAGCATGAGTAGGACATAAATCACCATGAACATGAATATCATAGAGGTTATGTTGATTTTGTTTCAACTACATGCGTGAACATGCGCCAAGTCAGGCCACTTGAAAAATTCAAAGGAGGATACCATCCTATCATACTACATCATAGTCATCTCAACATTCATGTTGGCAACCAAGACAAACCATTATAAGCTCCTAGCTAAGTAAGCATGACATAAGCAACTATGATCTCTAAGTTGTCATTGCAAACATGTTTCTCTCACAACAAAGCTGAATCAGGCATGATGAGCTAGTCATATTTACAAAAACAAAATAGATCGAGTTCATACCAGCTTTTCCAGGCTCAGTCACTTCATCATATATCGTCATTATTGCCTTCCACTTGCACGACCGAACGATGTGAACAATAATAAGAGTGCTCGTGCATTGGACTAAAGCTGGAATCTGCAGGCAAACACAAAGGAGAAGACAAAGTAATATGGCTCTTTGAAAGCTAAAGAGGTATGCATGCAAGAGCCACTAATCATTGTAACCATGGTCTTCTACCTTGACCCAAAGAAAAAGAAAACTATCTACACATGAAAACTCGCAACAAGCAAAAGAAGAAAAGAAAATCTGTTTGGGTTTTCTCAAACTAGACAAACACACGAAAAGATGACTAGAAAAAGAAAACAAACTAGCATGGATGATACAGTGGCAAAGTGTGAACACCGGCTAACAAAGTGAAAGCATAAGCAAAAATGTAAAAGTCGGTGAGAACACGTACTGCCCCAAGCTTAGGCTTTTGGCCTAACTTGGTCTACTCCCAAGGATGGTCCTGGTGAAACCCAAAATCATAATGGGGGTTATACGGGAGCGCTGAAGCCACTGCCTGAATAGCTGCCTCACGGAGACGAGCAGCCTTTGCCTCCCTCTCATACTCCTCTGCCTCTCCTCTGGTTATGTAATATCTCTGTTTTACCTGAAAGTAAAAGAGAGCAGGAGTAGGAAGGTTAATATGGAAAACACGTTGCCGGTTAAATATCAAACGATATAGTAGGGATTCATCATCCCTCTCGAGGAACTGGTAGCGTGTCAAAGCGACGCGGTCAAGGAAAGCTGTATGGAGCGGCGGATCTCCTTCGCGGATGGGTACTCCAAGAAAATTTGCTATGCGAGTGGCATAGATGCCACCAAAGAAATCCCCTTCAATAGCATTCTTATTCAGCCTCCTTGCTATAATAGCTCCCATGTTGAAGCTTTTATCACCCATCACTGCGCTCTTAAGGATACTAAGGTCGGGTGCGCAGAGGTGACAATGCTCAATCTTGCCATTAATGCATCTGCCTATGAAGAGGGCAAAGTAATGCAAGGCAGGAAAATGAATACTCCCCATGGTAACTTGCGTAATGTCTCTAGTTCCTCCAACCGTAATACCAACACAAAAATCTCTAATCGAAGATTTAGGAGGATCATTGAGGTTACCCCAAATAGGTATTTTGCAAATTCTACTGAAATCCTCTAAATCCATGGTATACGATTTATCATATAGATCAAACAGTACCGATTGCTCACGGCCAGTTGAAAATTTGAATCTACGAACAAAAGAGGCAGTGAGAGCAACATACTGTTCACATTTATCGGAGATGAATTCTTTGAGTCCGACGTTGTGAACAAGTGCATCAAACTCATCTTTGAAGCCTGCCTCAATCATAAATTCATCAAAAGGCCATTCACATGGTTGTACCTGCACGTCCCTAGGTTGTAAGGATTAGGCTCCCGAATCGCAAGAAGGAGACCTCTCTTGCTTGAGGAACCACCATGAAATTTCCTCCTCAACATCTTCCTTTTCTGAAATATTCAGTGACCCAAAGGAAAGGTGAACAAGGTTCAACTAAACTAGTAGGAACTACTACAACGATTGCCTAGAGACAACCTTACGCATCAAAACTACTTGGGACCAGCTAGAATCAGCATGCAAAGCTCAAGAACATGGTCACCAAGGCAGCAAAATACGTGGAGTATAAGGCACTAGAGCAAAAACTAATTGGACCAATGGAGGAGTCACTTACCAAAGAGTAATTTCCCCAAAACGGTTCAGAGAACGGTGATTTGAGCAAAGAGATCGAAAATCCCAGCAAGAGGAGCAAGAAGACGGGTTTGAGCTGCGAAACGATTTTTTTCTGGAGGTAGGAGAACTGGATGGGAGCAAGAATGAGTGGAGGGGTGCCTGTGGGCACCACAAGCCTGGGTGGCGCGACCAGGGGGTGCCCGCGCCCCTAGGGCTTGTGGCCCACTAGTGTGGCCCCCTGACAGACTCTTTATCCCAGTATTTTTCAAAAAATCCAAAAAAAATCATACTTGATTTTCACAGCGTTCGAAGAACTTCGATTTTCGGGGTACTTTTCTACCAGACGGTAAAGCAGAAAACAGGGAAAACTAAACTAAATCTATCATTTTTCTTCTAAGCAACCTAAAGTGAAAGCTTGGAACAGAGGTTTGTGACTCCTCGATTCATCCATCTCATGGTCATCGAAAGAAATCCGTCAATGGGGTTGATCAAATCCCCTCGACAAAACTTTCTCGAATCACAAAAGAAGACGGAGAATTTTCGAATAGTCACTAGGTCATGATGACCCACAAGTATAGGGGATCAATCGTAGCCCTTTCGATAAGTAAGAGTGTCGAACGCAACGAGGAGAAGAAGGCTCTGATAAACGGTTTTCAGCAAGGTAATAACTGCAAGCACTGAAAAGTAGCGGTAACAAGTGATGGTGTAGTGAGGTGAAACGTAGCAAGCGAAAAGTAACAAGTAACAAGTAGTAGCAACGGTGCAGCAAAGTGGCCAATCCCTTTTGTAGCAAGGGACAAGCCTGAACAAAGTCTTATAAGAGGAAAAACGCTCCCGAGGACACTCGGGAATTTCTGTCATGCTAGTTTCATCATGTTCGTATGATCCGCGTTCGTTACTTTGATAGTTTGATATGTGGGTGGACCGGCGCTTGGGTACTGCCCTTACTTGGACAAGCATCCCACTTATGATTAACCCCTCTCGCAAGCATCCGCAACTACGAAATAAGAATTAAGACAACGTCTAACCATAGCATTAAACTAGTGGATCCAAATCAGCCCCTTACGAAGCAACGCATAGACTGGGGTTTAAGCTTCTGTCACTCTAGCAACCCATCATCTACTTACTACTCTCCAATGCCTTCCTCTAGGCCCAAAGATGGTGAAGTTTTATGTAGTCGACGTTCACATAACACCACTAGAGGAAAAGACAACATACAGCATATCAAAATACCAAACGAATACCAAATTCACATGACTATTATCAGCATGACTTATCCCATGTCCTCAGGAACAACAGTAACTACTCACAAAGCATAATCATAATCATGATCAGAGGTGTAATGAGTAGCATCAAGGATCTAAACATAAACTCTTCCACCAAGTAATCCAACTAGCATCAACTACAAAGAGTAATCAACACAACTAGCAACCTTACAAGTACCAATCGGAGTCGCAAGACGGAGATTGGTTACAAGGGATGAACTAGGGTTTGGAGAGGAGATGGTTCTGATGAAGATGTTGATGGAGATGACTCCCCTCCGACGAGAGGATTGTTGGTGATGACGATGGCGACGATTTTCCCCTCCGAGAGGGAAGTTTCCCCGGCAGGATCGTCCTGCCGGAGCTCTAGATTGGTTCTGCTCAAGTTCCGCCTCGTGGTGGCGGAGAATCCACGAAAAAGCTCCACCCTTATTTTTTTCTCAGACGAAACCCTTCATATAGCAAAAGAGGGGGGCCAGTGGGCCACCAGGGTGCCCACAAGCCCTATTGCCACGGCCAGGGGGGTAGGCCGCGGCAACGAGGCTTGTGGGCCCCTCGCAGCTCCCCTCTGACACTTCTTTCGCCCAGTATTTTTATATATTCCCAAAAATTCCACGTTGATTTTCAGGGCATTTGGAGCTGCGCAGAATAGAGTACTCAGACTTGCTCCTTTTCCAGTCCAGAATTCCAGCTTCCGGTATTCTCCCTCTCCAAATAAACCTTGCAAATATAAGAGAGAAAAGGCATAAGTATGGAACCACAAAGTATAATAACAGTCCATAAAGCGATAAATGTCAACATGAAAGCATGATGCAAAATGGACGTATCAACTCCCCCAAGCTTAGACCTCGCTTGTCCTCAAGCGAAAACCAAGATCCATAAACATGTCCATATGTTTAGGGATGAAGGTGTCGATAAAACATAATACGGACATGAGGGCATCATGATCACACATAAAACAGCAATACATCATAGAGATTCTTATGGGAAAGTAACAATTCCTTCACAAAGCAAAGTATGAAACAAAAACCTTACCGAGAAGTAGCCAACAACAATCCATAGTCATTGAAGCAATTGCAATTTATCATATCATCAGAAAGAGTCAAATAAGAGCTTGTAAAGCAAATCCACATACTCAATCATCTCTTTTGTTTTCCACAATTGTTATAACTCATGTGGTACTCATGGCATCAAAGTTTCAGTTGGACATAGAGAAAGATAGGGGCTTATAATTTTGCCTCCCAACCATTTATCTCAAGGGTAAAGTCAACAATAATAACGCATAAGTACTCATCTCCAAGTTGATATATGAATATAGATCTTTCCCAAGCATATGACGTTCACCAAGAAAAAGGCTAAATAAGGAATTGGTGAAGATCACCATGACTCTTACAAGGGCAAAAAGTAAAGGTACAAGATAGGCCCTTCGCAAAGGGAAGCAGAGGTTGTCATGCGCTTTTGAGGTTTGGATGCTTGTCCTCTTAGTGCGGAGGAACGTCACTTTATATTGCCCCCTGGGATAAAGAACTTTATTATGCAGTCTGTCGCTTTTATGTCTTCCTCATCACAGGTTCGTATAAAGCTTATTTTCCACACACTAATAGATCATACATATTAGAGAGCAATTTTTATTGCTTGCACCGATGACAACTTACTTGAGGGGTCTTATTCAATCCATAGGTAGGTATGGTGGAGACTCATGGCAAAACTGGGTTGAAGGTTTATGGATGCACAAGTAGTATCTCTACTTGGTGCGGGAGTTTTGGCTAATATGAGGTGGAAGCAATCTTCACATGCTAAGGGATCTCTAATCATATAACATTGTTTGGAACCAAGCAAACACAATTCATTATGTTGTCTTCCTTGTCCAACATCTACTTCTAAGAATGTAATAGTTTGGTGAGTGCTCACAATTATAGAAAGTGTCTAAGATGATATATTTATATGTGTACCTCTCTTTCCTTATTACTTCTTATTAATTGCAACAATGACTGAGGTCTATGTTGGTCTATTCTCAACAAGTTTCAATCATCATACTTGTTATATGTGAAGCTATCACTTTCCATAAGATCATCTCATGATCTTTCATGCTATCGTTCTTTTCATACTTTTGATCACGGCACAAAACAAAGCCCTTGACTAAGATACTCTTTATTATATAGCTCGCAAGCTCGAATACATCGGGGGAGACACAAGGAAAAAGACTCAAACTAAACAGTAAAGACTTATTCCACTAAGAGAAGAAATAAAAACTGAAAAGGAAAGAACTAAAACAAAGGTAAAAGCAAAAGATATAAAGGTGATATGATACCAGGGCAACTCCCCCAAGCTTGGAATAAGCCAAGGGATTTGCCCATACCAATGCTTAGTTGTCTTCCTTTGGTGGTGATGGTGGTGAAGTTGCAACATGAGTTTGATCCTCCGTCTTGCAAGGCATAGGTGCTCCATCATGGTAGGATGAACGAGTCGTCGGAATCCTCAAATCTGCAGCCAACCGTATTGATTTAAATCTATACTCATACTCACAGTTTTGGTTCTGCAAGTCATAGATCTGGCCCTGGAGTTGATCAACCCTGTCATAGAGCCTCGAGAGGTGCTACCGAATGTCAATGGCATCCATCTTGTGATTGTTGGTGAACTCAGTGATCATCATGTGGTTGGCGTTGAGTCCATGCTCCATCATCCCTTGGCACTTGAAGACTTGTTGCTCCATTGCTTCGAGCCACGTCTCCACGCTTTCGGTCTTCTTAGGCCCCACAACATCATGGATGTGCAAAATCCCCTCGCTCATCTTGATGGATTGGGGGTGCTGCAATACTTCCGCGAGGTAGGGATTGATGACCTTCTCGAAGATCTTGTCCTTAGGAACTTTGGGGGAAGTCGTGATGATCTAGATCTGCAACAGAAACAGGCTCGAAACGAAAACAGAGGAAAACTGCACGATACGGAGATCAAAACCCTCGGGCATATATATAATGATTTTTTCTGGACCAGAAGGAGTGCTCCGCAAGAAAACGGAGTTCGGGAGGCACACGAGGTGCCCACAAGCCCGGTTGCCACGGCCAGGGGGAGGCTGCCGCAACCAAGCTTGTGGCCGCCTCGTGCGCTCTCCGGACTGCTTTTTATTTTTCTAATTTCCATAAATTCCAAAACAGAGAAAAATTCCTATTGGAAAAGTTTCGGAGTCCAATTACTTACCGAAACACATACCTCTTCGTTTTCAGGGTCTGAAACAGGCTAATAAACATCCCTTATGTACTCCTCTGGAGTTATGATATTGATGATATTGGTCTCAACATATATGGGAGTACGAGAGATATAATGCTTGATTCTTTGCCCATTTACCACTCTAGGAAAATTACCTTCCGTGTTATTGATTTTGATGGCACCGGAACGATATACTTCCTCGACAATGTAGGGACGTTCCCATTTAGAGAGAAGCTTGCCTGCGAAGAATCTTAAGCGAGAACTGTATAGCAGGACATAATCACCTACATTGAACTCTCGTTTTTGTATTCTTTTATCGTGCCATCTCTTGACCTTTTCCTTGAACAACTTGGCATTCTCATATGCTTGGGCCCTCCATTCATCTAATGAGCTGATATCAAACAACCGCTTCTCACCGGCAAGTTTGAAATCGAAGTTGAGCTCTTTGATTGCCCAATAAGCTTTCTGTTCCAACTCAAGAGGTAGATGACAGGCCTTACCATAAACCATTTTATACGGCGACATGCCCATGGGATTCTTATAAGCAGTCCTATAAGCCCATAGTGCATCTTCAAGTTTGCTAGACCAATTCTTTCGAGATCTATTGACGGTCTTTTGTAAGATCAATTTCATCTCCCTATTACTCAACTCCACTTGACCACTAGACTGAGGATGATAAGGAGACGCAACTCTATGGTTGACATCATACTTAGCGAGCATCTTGCGGAAAACACCATGAATGAAGTGTGAACCGCCATCAGTCATCAGATATCTAGGGACTCCAAATCTTGGGAAAATGACTTCTTTAAGCATCTTAATAGAGGTGTGGTGATCATCATTTCTAGTGGGGATAGCTTCTACCCACTTAGTGACATAATCCACAGCAACTAAGATGTGAGTATACCCATTGGAACTCGGGAAAGGTCCCATATAAACAAAGCCCCAGACGTCAAATGGTTCAATGACAAGTGAATAGTTCATAGGCATTTCCTGATGCTTACTGATGTTCCCTATTCTTTGGCATTCGTCACAAGACAAGAAAAACTTACGGGCATCCTTGAAGAGAGTGGGCCAATAGAAACCTGATTGCAATACCTTATGAGAACTTCTGTCTATAGCATGGCGTCCTCCGTAGGCTTCAGAATGACACTTCTGGAGGATCTGTCCCTGTTCATGTTCAGGAACACAACATCTAATAACACCATCTACTCCTTCCTTATAAAGTTGAGGATCATCCCAAAAGTAGTGTCTCAAATCAAAGAAGAATTTCTTCTTTTGTTGGTAGGTGAAACTGTGTGGTATGTATTTGGCTACGATATAGTTTGCGTAATCAGCATACCACGGTGCACTATGTGAAGTGCGGATGACATTCAATTGCTCATCAGGAAAGCTATCATCAATAGGTCGTGGGTCATCAAGGACATTCTCTAGCCTAGACAAGTTATCTGCTACAGGGTTATCAGCACCCTTTCGGTCAACAACGTGCAAATCCAATTCCTGTAGCAGGAGAACCCATCTGATTAGCCTAGGCTTAGCGTCCTTCTCCATAAGATACTTAATAGCAGCATGATCAGAGTGAATAGTGACTTTGGGGTCAACTATATAAGATCTGAACTTTTCACATGCAAACACGACTGCTAAAAACTCCTTGTCCGTAGTGGCATAGTTTCTTTGGGCATTCTCTAGTGTTTTACTAGCGTAGTGAATGACATTCAACTTCTTGTCAACTCTTTGTCCTAGAATAGCACAAACACCATAATCACTAGCATCGCACATGATTTCAAATGGCAAATTCCAATCAGGTGGTTGAACAATAGGTGCGGTTATCAAGGCCTTCTTAAGTATTTCGAAAGCTTCCTCACAATCCTCATCAAAAACAAAAGGAACATCCTTCTGCAAGAGGTTGGTAAGAGGCCTAGAAATCTTAGAGAAGTCTTTAATGAACCTTCTATAGAAACCAACATGACCTAGGAAACTTCGTATACCTCTGATATCTGTGGGGCAAGGCATTTTCTCAATTGCATCAACCTTAGCCTTATCAACTTCAATGCCTTTCTCAGAGATTTTGTGTCCTAAGACGATGCCTTCATTAACCATGAAGTGGCACTTCTCCGAGTTCAAGACAAGGTTGGTATCTTTGCATCTTTGTAAGACTCAATCAAGGTTGCTGAGGCAATCGTCAAAGGAAGAACCGTAAACGGAGAAATCATCCATGAAAACCTCAACAATCTTTTCACAAAAGTCAGAGAATATAGCCATCATACACCTTTGAAAGGTGGTAGGTGCATTGCACAAGCCAAAAGGCATACGTCTATAAGCAAAGGTACCGAAGGGGCACGTGAAAGTGGTTTTCTCCTTATCAGATTGTGCAACAAGTATTTACGAGAAACCTGAATAACCGTCTAGAAAGCAGAAGTGTGTGTGTTTAGATAGCCTTTCTAGCATTTGAGCGATAAACGGCAAAGGATAATGGTCTTTCCTGGTTGCCTTGTTCAGTTTTCGAAAGTCTATCACCATCCTATAGCCAGTAATAATCCTCTGTGGGATTAGTTCATTCTTATCATTAGGAACGATGGTGATACCTCCCTTCTAAGGTACGCAATGTACTGGACTTACCCAATCACTATGAGCAACAGGATAAATAATTCCTACTTCCAGAAGCTTTAATATTTCTTTTCTCACGACCTTGATGTTTGTTGTGTATCCCCGGCAACGGCGCCAGAAATACTTCTGCTACTGCAACAAAAGACCTTCCAACGGCACAAGAAATAGGAGTGTTTCTTGATACTCCTCAACAACGGCACGAGGAATTCTTCAGCTGCGGCTACGCCTTAAGGGACTTCCTAGGCAAGTATGCAAAGGATTTCCCCCGTGGCCTTGGAGCCTTGCATTGGTGTTCCCTCAAAGCGGAAAGGGTGATGTAGCACAGCGACGGTAAGTATTTCCCTCAGTTTGAGAACCAAGCTATCAATCCGGCGGAAGAGTATCTCAAGATCCTGCACAAACACAAAATCTTGCACCCAACGCTATGAAGGGCTTGTCAATCCCTTATAGATTGTTTGCCAAGTGAGAAATGAAAGCAACAAAGTAACAAAGCAAAGTAAAAGCGGAGGTGTAAACGATGGATGTGAATAGACCCGGGGGTCGTAGTGTTTACTAGTGGCTTCTCTCATGAAAGCAAGTAGACGGTGGGTGAACAAATTACTGTCGAGCAATTGATAGAACTGTGCAGAGTCGTGACGATATCTATGCAATGATTATTTCTATAGGCATCACGTCCGAAACAAGTAGACCGATACTGTCTGTATCTACTACTATTACTCCACACGTCGACCGCTATCCAGCATGCATCTAGTGTATTAAGTCCATAAGAACAGAGTAACGCCTTAAGCAAGATGACATGATGTAGGGGGATAATCTCAAACCAATGATAAAAACCCCATATTTTTACCCTTTATGGCAACTGCTTGATGTGTGCCTTCCTGCCCCTACTGTCACTGGGAAAGGTCACCACATGGCAGAACCCAAAACCAAGCACTTCTCCCATTGCAAGAATCAAAGATCTAGTTGGCCAAACAAAACCCAAGACTCGGAGAGACTTACAAGGATATCAAATCATGCATATAAGAAATCAGCAAAGACTCAAATATATATCATAGATAATCTGATCACAAGTCCACAATTCATCGGATCTCGACAAACACACCGCCAAAGAAGATTACATCGGATAGATCTCCATGAAGATCATGGAGAACTTTGTATTGAAGATCCAAGAGAGAGAAGAAGCCATCTAGCTACTAACTACGGACCCGTAGGTCTAAAGTGAACTACTCACGAGTCATTGGAGGGGCGATGATGAAGATGAAGAAGCCCTCCACCTCCAAAGGCCCCTCCGGCAGGGCGCCGGGAAAGGTATCCAGATGAGATCTCGCGGAAACGGAAGCTTGCGGCGGCGGAAAAGTATTTTCGAGTCTCCCCTGATTTTTTGCGGAATATTTGGGAATATATAGGTGCAAAACCTAGGTCAGGAGGCGGCCAGGGAAGCCACAAGCTTTCTCACCGCCTCCTCCCCCCTAGTGGCGTGGTGCAAGCTTGTGGGCTCCCTGGGTCCCACCTGGCTTGGCCCAAAGGCTCCCTGATCTTCTTTCATTTGGGAAAAAATCATTTCGGGGATTTTATTCTGTTTGGACTCCGTTCCAAATCATATCTGAAAAGAGTAAAAAACACGGAAAAACAGGAACTGGCACTTGGCACTGAATCAATAAGTTAGTCGCCAAAAAGATATAAAAAGGTACATAAAGCATACAAAGAAGACAAGATAACAGCGTGAAACCATCAAAATTTATAGATACGTTTGAGACGTATCAAGCATCCCCAAGCTTAACTCCTACTCGTCCTCGAGTAGGGAAGTGATAAGAATGAAGTTTTCATGCTTTCATGCTACCTAGCATAGGTGTCCTTTGTAATTCCTCTTATGTGATGTGAATGTTCAGATCCATTAGATTCAAAACAATAGTTTGCTATTGACATGGAAACAATAATAATTCAAGCAAACTAGCAAAGTAATCATGAACTTTCAAAATAACAAGGCCAAATGAAAGTTAACCCTACAAAAGCATATAGTTTGGCTATGCTCTATAATCATTGCACAACGAATTTAAATCATGCACAACCCCGGTATTGGCCAAGTAATTGTTTCACACCTTTACTTTCTCAAACATTTTCAACTCTCACGCAATACATGAGCGTGAGCCATGGTTATAGCACTATAGATGGTGTGGAATGTGGTGGTGGTTGCAAGACAAAAAGGAGAAGATAGTCACATTAACTAGGCATATCAATGAGCTGTGGAGATGCTCATCAATAGATATCAATGTGAATGAGTAGGGATTGCCATACAAATGATGCACTAGAGCTACAAGTATGTGAAAGCTCTTGAAGAAAACTAGTGGGTGTGCATCCAACTTGCTTGCTCACTAAGACCTAAGGCAATTTAGAGGAAGCCTATCATTGGAATATACAAGACAAGTTATATAATGAAAATTTCCCACTAGTTATATGGTGGTGACAAAACGAGAGACTCTCAATCATGAAGATCATGGTGCTTAATATGCACAAGCGTGGAAAAAGTGGTAGCATTGTCCCTTCTCTCTTTTTCTCTTTTTTTTTGTTTTGGTGGGCACTCTGGCCTCTTTTTTATGGGCTTCTTTGGCCTCTTTTATTTCCTCACATGGTACAATGCTCTAATAATGATGATCATCACACTTTCAACTCAAAACTTAGAGCAATTATGACTCTATATGGAATGCCTTCGGAAGTGTACCGTGGCGATGATCTAGCATGGCATAGACATCAATGGAAACATCATGCTAGCTATCTTAGATCATGCAATGGCAATGTAGACATGGTGGCACATGTCATGGTGGTAGTTGCATGGCAATATATCTTGGAATGACTTTGAAAAGGACATAGTAGGTAGGTATGGTGGCTGTTTTGAGGGAGGCTAATGGTGAGTTTGTGCTGCGGCGAAAGTTGCACGACACTAAGAAGATAGTGATGGTGGAAGGTGAAAGTGCATCTAAACCATGGACTCAACATTAGTCATGAAGAACTCATATACTTGTTGCAAAAGTTTTATTAGTAATCGAAACAAAGCATTCAACGCATACTCCTAGGGGAAGGGTTGGTAGGTATAAACCATCGCGTGATCCCGACCGCCACGCAAAGGATGACAATCAATAGACTAATCATGCTCAGATTTCATCACATAGTGGTTCACCATACGTGCATGCTACGGGAATCACTAACTTCAACACAAGTATTTCTAGATCCACAACACCTTACTAGCATGACTTCAATATTACCATAACCACAACTCAAAACTAATTGAGATGAATCAAACTTCTCTAACTATTCAATGCACATGAAGGAAGAAGTTTTTGTATCCCTTTGGATAACTACCCCTTTTGAGACTACTTTAAAAGCATAGATCAACTACCAAGCCACGCACCACTGCGCTCTAAAAGATATAAGTGAAGCACATAGAGCAAAAGTATCTAGCTCAAAAGATATAAGTGAAGCACATGTGAGCTGAATTGTCTACCAAAAGATATAAGTGAAGCTCGACAAATTCACGGCGTGGGCATGTCTCTCTCTCTACGTGTGCAGAAAGGATGATTGCGACACAACAAAAATAAAATACTCCTACGATACAAGATGCTCCAAGAAAAAACACATAACATGTGGTGAATAAAAATATAGCCCCAAGTAACGTTACCGATCGATAGAAGACGAGAGAGGGGATGCCTTCCCGGGGCATCCCCAAGCTTAGGCTTTTAAGGCATCCTTGAATCTCTTGGGGTGCCTTGGGCATCCCCAAGCTTGAGCTCTTGCCACTCTTTATCTTTTTGTCCATAAGAACTTCACCCAAAACTTGAAAACTTCACAACACGAAACTTAAACAAAAACTCGTGATAACATTAGTACAAGAAAGCAAACCACCACTTCCTTAGGTACTGTAGAAAACTTAAATTCTACTTGTGCTGATGTTGGGTTACTGTACTTTCAATCTTCCATGGCTAATACCCCCCGATACTATCCATAGTTTCATCAAAATAAGCAACCAACACAACAAAAACAGAATCTGTTAACAGCAGACCAGTCTGTAGCAATCTGTATTTTTTGTATACCTCTGGTACTTAAAAAATTCTGAAAAATTACGAAAGTTTGAAGAATTTGCGTAGAAATCAGCAGCAAAAAGAATCAACTATAAATCTCTTACAGAAAAAATATGAAAATTATTTTCGTGAGTAGAAAGTTTCTGTATTTCCCAGCATGACCAAACGATCATCCTCAAGACTAATCATAACGGTTTTGCTTCGCACAAACGCAAAAAGAACACAAAAAGCACAATCATAACAGAATTATGAAAGTGTGAAAAATACAAAACAGAAAGAAAAAGGATAAATTCGTTGGGTTGCCTCCCAACAAGCGTTTTGTTTAACGCCCTTAGCTAGGCATTGATGATGCTCAGACAAAAGACAAGAGTTGAAGCACAACGAGAGCATCATAAAGCATGTGAAAATCACATCTAAGTCTAACATACTTCCTATGCATAGGCATTTTATAGGAAAACAAATTGACAAGACAACCAATAGTTGCCATATGCAAGGAAGAAAAAAGAGACAATAGCAATCTCAACATAACGAGAGGTATTTTGGTAACATGAAAGTTTCTACCACAATATTTTCCTCTCTCATAGCAATTAAATGTGGGATCATATTCAAATTCAACAATATAGCTATCCCATAGGATATTCTTTTCATGATCCACATGCATGTAAATTTGACGCTCTTCAAAAATAGTGGGATTATCATCAAATAAAGTCATGACTTCTCCAATCCCACTTTCAGTATTGTTGCAAATATCATATTCATCATGAGGTTTGAACAAATTTTCAAGATCATAAGAAAGATCATCACCCTAATCATGATTATCGCAACAAGTAGTGGACAAAGCAAAACTAGCATCCCCAAGCTTAGGGTTTTGCATATTTTTAGCATGATTGTCACTAATAGGATTTATAGTGAAATCATTGCAATTATGATTTTCATCCAAGGAGCCCTCGTGAATCACTTCATGAATTTCTTCCTCACAATTTTCAGATTCACACATCTTACGCAAAACTCCAAAGAAATAGTCAATTGCCCTCAACTCAATAGAAATTTGTTCCACACGAGTGGGTCTCATAAAGAGACTAAAAAGTGGATGAGGATCCATATCACTAGATTTTCACCAAGCGAAGATGCAAGCATATTCAAGGCACATGGCACACAAGCGAATAGAAAGCAAGCGAGAGAAAAGGGCGAACGAAAAGGCAAACAAAAAAGGCAAACGAAAAAGGCAAAGGAGAATGGCAAATGTGAAGTGGGGGAGAGGAAAACGAGAGGCAACTGGCAACAAAAGTAAATGCAAGAGAAGAGTTTGTGAGACCTACTTGGATAGATCTTGATTTCTCCTCCCCGACAACGACGCCAGAAATACTTCTGATGTTTGTTGTGTATCCGCGGCAACGGCGCCAGAAATACTTATGCTACTGCAACAAAAGACCTTCCAATGGCGCCAGAAATAGGAGTGTTGCTTGATACTCCTCAGCAATGGCACCAGGAATTCTTCAGCTGCGGCTACGCCTTAAGGGACTTCCTAGGCAAGTATACAAAGAATTTCCCCCGTGTCCTTGGAGCCTTGCGTTGGTGTTCCCTCAAAGCGGAAAGGGTGATGTAGCACAGCGACGATAAGTATTTCCCTCAATTTGAGAACCAAGGTATCAATCCGGCGGAAGAGTATCTCAAGATCCTACACAAACACAAAAGGTTGCACCCAACGCTATGAAGGGGTTGTCAATCCCTTATAGATTCTTTGCCAAGTGAGAACTGAAAGGAACAAAGTAACAAAGCAAAGTAAAAGCGGAGGTGTAAACGATGGATGTGAATAGACCCGGGGGCCGTAGTGTTTACTAGTGGCTTCTCTCATGAAAGCAAGTAGACGGTGGGTGAACAAATTACTGTCCAGCAATTGATAGAACTGTGCAGAGTTGTGACGATATATATGCAATGATTATTTCTATAGGCATCATGTCCGAAACAAGTAGACCGATACTGTCTGCATCTACTACTATTACTCCACAGGTCGACCACTATCCAGCATGCATCTAGTGTATTAAGTCCAGAAGAACAGAGTAAAGCCTTAAGCAAGATGACATGATGTAGAGGGATAATCTCAAACCAATTATAAAACCCCCATCTTTTTACCCTTGATGGCAACTGCTTGATGTGTGCCGTGCTGCCCCTATTCTCACTGGGAAAGGTCACCACATGGCAGAACCCAAAACCAAGCACTTCTCCCATTGCAAGAATCATAGATCTAGTTGGCCAAACAAAACCCAAGACTCGGAGAGACTTACAAGGATATCAAATCATGCATATAAGAAATCAGCAAAGACTCAAATATATATCATAGATAATCTGATCACAAGTCCACAATTCACCGGATCTCGACAAACACACCGCCAAAGAAAATTACATAGGATAGATCTCCATGAAGATCATGGAGAACTTTGTATTGAAGAACCAAGAGAGAGAAGAAGCCATCTAGCTACTAACTATGGACCCGTAGGTCTGAAGTGAACTAGTCACGAGTCATTCGAGGGGCGATGATGATGACGAAGAAGCCCTCCACCTCCAAAGGCCCCTCCGGCAGGGCGCCGGGAAGGGTCTCCAAATGAGATCTCGCGGAAACAGAAGCTTGCGGCGGCGGAAAAGTATTTTCGAGGCTCCCCCGATTTTTTGCGGAACATTTGGGAATATATAGGCGCAAAACCTAGGTCAGGAGGCGTCCAGGGAAGCCACAAGCTTGCCCACCGCCACCTCCCCCCTGGTGGTGTGGTGCAAGCTTGTGGGCTCCCTCGGGCCCACCTGGATTGGCCCAAAGGCTCCCTGGTCTTCTTTCGTTCGGGAAAAAATCATTTCGGGGATTTTATTCCGTTTGGACTCCGTTCCAAAATCAGATCTGAAAAGAGTCAAAAACACGGAAAAACAGGAAGTGGCACTTGGCACTGAATCAATAAGTTAGTCCCCAAAAACATATTAAAAGGTACATAAAACATACAAAGAAGACAAGATAACAGCGTGAAACCATCAAAAATTATAGATACGTTTGAGACGTATCAGACCTCTTTCATCCTCGGATTTAATCTCCGTTGATGATCAGCAACTAGCTTAGAATCAGGATCGGTTTTAATCTTGTGCTGACATAGAGTGGGACTAATACCCTTAAGATCATCAAGAGTATATCCAATAGCAGCACGGTGCTTCCTCAAAGTTTTTAATAACTTCTTCTCTTCGTGATTCGAGAGGTGAGCACTAATAATAACAGGATATATGTCCTTCTCATCAAGATAGGCATACTTAAGAGTATCTAGTAACTGTTTTAGCTCGAACATAGGATCACCCTTTGGTGGGGGAGGATCCCCAAGCAGTTCAACGGGCAGATTATTCTTGAGAATAGGATATTGTTCTAAAACAATTTTATCTATCTCATCTCTTTCATCCATATGCATACCATTTTCATGCTCAAGCAGATATTGCTCTAAAGGATCCGTAGGAGGTACGGAAATAGAGGCAAGAGCAATGATTTCATCCCTACCAGACGACTCTTTTTCATGGGGTTGCCTTCCAAACTTGGAGAAGTTAAATTCATGAGACACACCCTCGAAACTAACAGTGACAGTTTGTTTAACGCAATCACTATGAGCATTGACAGTGTTGAGAAAGGTTCTACCAAATATGATGGGACAAAAGCTATCTTATGCAGTAGCAAGGACGAGGAAATCAGTAGGATACTTCGTCTTACTACACAGGACTTCTACGTCTCTCACAATTCCCACTGGGCACATAGTGTCTCTCACAATTCTGGCATAATAGTGACATCAATGGGTTCTAACTCAGCAGGTGCAATCTGATCTTTGATTTCATCATATAAGGACCGGGGTATTGCACTAACACTAGCACCCATATCACATAAACCATGATAACAGTGATCTCCTATATTGATAGAAACAACAGGCAAGCCAACTACAGGTCCATATTTGTCTTTCGCGTGAGGTTTAGCAATTCTAGCGGAGTCCTCACAGAATTTGATAACATGCCCGTCTATGTCTTCGGCTAAGAGATCTTTGATAATAGCGACACTAGGTTCAACTCTAATTTCCTCAAGGGGTGCAAGTGGTCTAATGTAACCCCTACGTATCACAGTTGGAGCTTTAGAATAATCCTTTTTCCTAGTAGGGTAAGGTGGTTTCTCAGCGTAGGCACAAGGAACAATAAGATAACTAAAGGCAATGACTTTCTCTTCAACTAGATTGGGTTTAACTATGTTGAATTCTATAGGGGATGATACTTAAACCACTTATCTTTGGGAAGATCAACATGAGCAGCAAAAGATTCACATAGAGAAGCTACTATCTCAGAGTCAAGTCCATACTTAGCGCTAAAATCTCTAGAAGTGTTTGTTTCAACAAAAGATTTAACGCAATCAAACTGGAAATTCATACCTGACTCCTTACCTTCTTCAAGCTCCCAATCTTCAGAGTTACATTTGATTCTTTCCAATAAATTCCACTTGTGGTCAATATCCTTCTTCATAAAAGAACCGATACAAGAAGTGTCAAGCATGGTACGATCTTCATGAGAAAGCCGAGCATAAAAGTTTTGAGTGATAATTTCTCTTGAGAGCTCATGATTGGGGCATGAATATAACATTGATTTAAGCCTCCCCAAGCTTGAGCTATGATTTCCCTGTCACAAGGCCAAAAGTTATAAATATAATTCCGATCACGATGTACTAAATGCATAGGATAAATCTTTTGATGAAATTCCAATTTCAACCGATTGTAGTCCCATGATCCAGTATCATCACATACCCTATACCATGTCAACGCCTTATCCTTCAAAGATAAGGGAAAGACTTTCTTCTTTACCTCATCCTCGGGCAAACCTGCAAGCTTAAATAAACCACAAACTTGATCAACAAAGATTAGATGCAAGTCTGGATGTGAAGATCCATCTCCTGTAAAAGGATTAGCCAGCAGTTTCTCAAGCATACCCGAAGGAATTTCATAAAATATATTTTCAGTAGGTACCTTAGGTTGAGGAGCAACTCCTCGTGCTTCCATTCGTGGTGAAGATACCCCGAATAAATTCCTCAAAGGAACAGTCTCCATAGAGACAAGTGACAATAAATTTGAGCACAGTATATAAATGTTTCCTTGCCAAATTCCACTTACCAAAGGCGCTTCCCTCCCCGGCAACGGCGCCAGAAAAGAGTCTTGATGACCCACAAGTATAGGGGATCAATCATAGTCCTTTCGATAAGTAAGAGTGTCGAACCCAACGAGGAGAAGAAGGCTCCGATAAACGGTTTTCAACAAGGTAATAAATGCAAGCACTGAAAAGTAGCGGTAACAAGTGATGGTGTAGTGAGGTGAAACGTAGCAAGCGAAAAGTAACAAGTAACAAGTAGTAGCAACGGTGCAGCAAAGTGGCCTAATCCATTTTGTAGCAAGGGACAAGCCTGAACAAAGTCTTCTAAGAGGAAAAACGCTCCCGAGGACACACGGGAATTTATGTCATGCTAGTTTCATCATGTTCATATGATTCGCGTTCGTTACTTTGATAGTTTGATATGTGGGTGGACCGACGCTTGGGTACTGCCCTTACTTGGACAAGCATCCCACTTATGATTAACCCCTCTCGCAAGCATCCGCAACTATGAAAGAAGAATTAAGACAACGTCTAACCATAGCATTAAACTAGTGGATCCAAATCAGCCCCTTACGAAGCAACTCATAGACTGGGGTTTAAGCTTCTGTCACTCTAGCAACCCATCATCTACTTACTACTCCCCAATGCCTTCCTCTAGGACCAAAGATGGTGAAGTGTTATGTAGTCGACGTTCACATAACACCACTAGAGGAAAAGACAACATACAGCATATCAAAATACCTAACAAATACCAAATTCACATGACTATTATCAGCATGACTTATCTCATGTCCTCAGGAACAAAAGTAACTACTCACAAAGCATAATCATAATGATGATCAGAGGTGTAATGAGTAGCATCAAGGATCTGAACATAAACTCTTCCACCAAGTAATCCAACTAGCATCAACTACAAAGAGTAATCAACACTACTAGCAACCTTACAAGTACCAATCGGAGTCGTGAGACAGAGATTGGTTTCAAGAGATGAACTAGGGTTTGGAGAGGAGATGGTGCTGATGAAGATGTTGATGGATATGACTCCCCTCCGACGAGAGGAGTGTTGGTGATGACGATGGCGACGATTTCCCCCTCCTGGAGGGAAGTTTCCCTGGCAGGATCGTCTTGCCGGAGCACTAGATTGGTTCTGCTCAAGTTCCGCCTCGTGGCGGTGGAGAATCCACGAAAAAGCTCCACCCTGATTTTTTCTCGGACGAAACCCTTCATATAGCAAAAGAGGGGGGCCAGTGCGCCACCTGGGTGCCCACAAGCCCTGTTGCCGCGGCCAGGGGGTAGGTCGCGACAACCAGGCTTGTGGGCCCCTGGCAGCTCCCATCTGACACTTCTTTCGCCCAGTATTTTTTATATATTCCCAAAAAATTCCACGTTGATTTTCAGGGCATTTGGAGTTGCGCAGAATAGAGGACTCAGACTTGCTCCTTTTCTAGTCCAGAATTCCAGCTGCCGGTATTCTCCCTCTTCAAATAAACCTTGCCAAATAAGAGAGAAAAGGCATAAGTACGGTACCACAAAGTATGATAACAGTCCATAAAGCGATAAATATCAACATGAAAGCATGATGCAAAATGGACGTATTAGGTCACCTCAATGGGGATGTGTATTTCCCCAACAAGCAAATCATACTTCATCTTGACACGAGGAATAGGGCATTCAAAGCTCCCACTAAGAATCGATGAAGTCTTTTCGATAGCATTGATGCAATGTACTCGATATTGTTTCTTCGGAAAGTACATCGTATGCTCATTACCGTTGACATGGAAAGTGACATTGCCTTTGTTGCAATCTATAACAGCCCCTGCAGTGTTTAAAAAGGGTCTTCCGAGGATGACAGCCATGGCATCATCCTCGGGAATATCCAAGATAACAAAGTCTATTAAGATAGTTGTGTTAGCAACCACAACAGGCACATCCTCGCAAATGCCGATAGGGAAAGGAGATGATTTGTCGGCCATTTGCAGAGAGATTTTAGTGGGTGTCAACTTATCCAGTTCAAGCCTACGATAAAGAGAGAGAGGCATAACACTAACACCGTCTCCAAGGTCGCATAACGCAGTTCTAACATAGTTGCCTTTAATGGAGCAAGGTATAGTGGGCACACCGGGATCACCTAGTTTCTTCGGAGTTCCACCCTTGAAAGTGTAGTTCGCAAGCATGGCGGAGATCTCAAGATCAGGTATTCTCCTCTTATTAGTCACAATATCTTTCACATACTTAGCATACAGAGACATCTTGAGCATATCTGTCAGACGCATTTGCAGAAAGACAGGTCTGATCATTTCAACGAAGCGCTCAAAATCCTCATCATCCTTTCTCTTGGATGGTTTAGGAGGAAAGGGCATAGGCTGCTGAACCCATGGTTCCCTTTCTTTACCATGCTACCTAGCAGCAAAGTCATTCTTATTGTATCTTCTATTCTTAGGCTGTGGGTTATCAAGATCAACAGGTTCAATCTCCACATCCTTATAGTTGCTAGGTTGAGCATCAACATGAACATCACTATTGATATTATCATTAGGCTCACCAGATTGTGTTTCAATATCACAAACAGAGACATCGTTTGGACTCTCAGGTGTAGCAGCAATAGGGTTCCTAGCGTGCAGGTTCCTATCATCTTTCTTCTTCTTTCTAGGATGACTAGGTGCGTCAATGCTAACTCCTTGAGAATCTTGTTCAATTCTCTTCGGATGACCCTCAGGATACAGAGGTTCCTCGATCATTCTACCGCCTCTAGTAACGACTCTGACGGAATTGTCATTCAACTCATTGAGCAAGTCATTTTGAGCTTTAAGTACTTGTTCTACCTGAGTAGTAACCATAGAAGCATGTTTACTCAGAAGCTTAAGATCGTTGACGTTTCTGTCCACACAAGCACTTAAATGACTAAGCATACGAGCATTCTTTTCCAATTGTATGCTAACATAACATTGAAACTCTGTTGTTTGGCAACGAAGTTATCAAATTCATCCAGACATAGGCTAGCAGGTTTATCAAAAGGATATCACTCTCATCAAACCTACGCTGAGAATTTACTTCTACTACCTGTATCGGGTTATCGAGACCATGGATCTCTTCGATAGGTGGTAGATTTTTGACATCTTTAGATTTAATGCCTGTCTCTCGCATAGATTTCTTGGCTTCTTGCATATCTTCAGGACTGAGGAATAGAATACCTCTTTTCTTTGGAGTTGGCTTAGGAGGTGGTTCGGGAATAGTCCAAGCATTCTCATTGTACAAGATGTTATTTAGTAGAATCTCAGCTTGTTCTACGGTTCGTTCCCTCAAAACACTACCGGCACAACTATCTAAGTGGTCTTTGGAAGCATCGGTAAGTCCATTATAGAAGATATCAAGTATTTCATACTTCTCAAGAGGGTGATCAGGCAAAGCATTCAGTAGCTGGATAAGCCTCCCCCAAGCTTGTGGGAGACTCTCTTCTTCAGCTTGAGCAAAGTTGTATATTTCCTGCAAGGCAGCTTGCTTCTTATGGGCAGGGAAATATTTTTCAGAGAAGTAGTAGACCATATCCTGGGGGCTATGCACACAACCAGGAGCAAGAGAAGTGAACCAGGTCTTAGCATCATCCTTTAGCGAGAAAGGAAACAACTTGAGCATGTAGTAGTGGCGGATCTTTTCCTCACTAGTGAATAGGGTGGCTATATCGTGCAGTTTGGTAAGATGGGCTACAACCATTTCAGACTCATAACCGTGAAAAGGATCAGATTCAACCAGAGTGATTAACTCAGGGTCGACAAATAATTCATAATCCTTATCGGTCACAAAGATAGGTGAAGTGGCAAACTTCGGGTCGTGTTTCATCCTAGCGTTCAGAGATTTTTCTTTCCACTTGCGCAGAAGTTTCTCAACATCATAGCTATCCTTACACGCAAGAAAATCCTCAGCTCTCTCTCCCTTCATAACATAGCGCGTACCAGGCATAACAGGCAATTCAGGCATAGTAGCAGGTTCTACTTCAATAGTATCAGCAGTCATAGAAGTATCATCACGTCTAGCGGCAACTCTAGCAATATGTGCATCAAGGAATGCACCAAGTGGCAAAGCAGTATAAGGCATAGCATCATCAGGCATAGCATCATCAGGCATAGTATCAAGCATAGCATCATCAGGCATAGTATCAAGCATAGCATGATGGGCAGCAGAAGTAGCATCATCAAGCACAGACGAAATATCAAGATTTCTAGCAGGAGGTGAAGTCGCAAACTTACTCAAAACTGAAGGTGAATCAAGTGCGGAGCTAGATGGCAATTCCTTACCTCTCCTCGTAGTGGAAGGCGAGATTTTAGTTCTTTGATCTTTCGGATTCCTCATAGTGATCAGCAGACGAAAATCCCAAGTGACTCAGAGAATATAGCTATGCTTCCCCGGCAACGGCGCCAGAAAAAGCCTTGATGTCCCACAAGCGTATGGGATCGCAACAGTTTTCGAGGGTAGAGTATTCAACCCAAATTTGTTGGTTCGCACGATGGGAAGCGAAAAACTATTCTCAAGTATTAGAAGTTGAATGCGTCAGATTCAACCATACCTGAAAGATTAGTGTATGCAAGCAAAGTATTAGTAGCAAGGTAGTATGACAACAACGGTGCCAGAAACGATCTGTTGACAAGGCAGACTATTCCTAACTGTTGTATCAATGGCGCCAGTAAAAGCCTTGCTGACAGGATGTTAGTGCCGCTTACCTAGACCGGCAACGGCGCCAACAAAGTCTTGCAACAAGTAACAGCGGAGTAGTAAGGAACAGTAGTAGCAGCAGCAGCAAAGTAACAAGTAACAGCACTAGTGACAGCAGTAGCAAAGTGGCCCAATCCTTCTTGTAGCAAGGGACAAGCCTAGGCAAAGTAACGTAGCGAGGACCAGTAGTAAAAGACTCGTAGGCAGTGGATCGGTGATGGATGAGTGTGACGGATGTGATTCATCATGTAACAGCTATAACACGGAGAGATATGTGACTAGCGCCAGTTCATCAATCTAATGTAGGCATGTATTCCGTATGTAGTCATACGTGCTTAGGGAAAAGAACTTGCATGACATCTATTGTCCATCCCTCCCGTGGAAGCGGGGTCCTAATGGAAACTACGGGATATTAAGGTTCTCCTTTTAATAAAGAACGGACCAACGCATTAAAACGCGGTGAATACATGAACTCCTCATACTATGGTCATCTCCGGGAGTGGTTCCGGTTATTGTCACTCCGGTGTTGCCGGGTCATAACACATAGTAGGTGACTACACTTGCAAGATAGGATCTAAACCACACATATATTGGCGACAACATAATAGGTTCAGATCTGAAATCATGGCACTCGGGCCCTAGTGACAAGCATCCCCATCAAGAACTAACTCGATTACATGATAGATCTCATCCAACTCATCACCGTCCAGCAAGCCTACGATGAGATTAGTCACGAACTATGAAGAGCATCATGGAATTGTCGATGGAGAAAGGTTGATGTTGACGATGGCAACGATTTCCCCTCTCCGGAGCCCGAAACGGACTCCAGATCTGCCCTCCAGATGAAGAACGGGATGTGGCAGCGCCTCCGTATCGCAAAACGGGATGAAACTTTCTCTCTGATTTTTTCCAGGCGAAACGGAAGATATAGAGATGAGATTGGGGGTGGTGGTGCCTCGTGGGCCCCACAAGCCTACACGGCGCGGCCATAGGGGGTGGCCGCGGCCTGTGGGCTTGTGGCCCACTGGCACGCCCCCTCAGGTGGATCTTTGCGTAGGTATTTTTCTTTTATTCCAGAAAAAATCTCCGTAAATTTTCAGGACGTTCCGAGAACTTTTATTTCTGCACAAAAACAACACCATGGCAATTCTCCTGAAAACATCGTATGTCCGGGTTAGTTCCATTCAAATCATGCAAATTAGAGTCCAAAACAAGGGCAAAATAGTTCGTAAAAGTAGATACAACGGAGACGTATCAGCGACGAAAATACTTTTCCGCCGCCGCAAGCTTCTGTCTCCGCAAAATCCCATCTGGGCACGTTCTGATGCCCTGCTGGAGGGGGGATTCGGACACGGAGGGCTTCTTCATCAACACCATTGCCTCTCCGATAATGCGTGAGTAGTTCACCATAGACCTTCGGGTCCATAGCTAGTAGCGAGATGGCTTCTTCTCTCTCTTGGATCTTCAATACAGAGTTCTCCATGATCTTCATGGATATCTATCCGATGTAATCTTCTTTTGCAGTGTGTTTGTCGAGATATGATGAATTGTGGATTTATGATCAGATTATCTATGAATCTTATTTGAGTTTCTTCTGATCTCTTATATGCATGATTTCATATCCTTGTAATTCTCTTCGAGTTGTGGGTTACGTTTGGCCAACTTGATCTATAATTCTTGCAATGGGAGATGTGCTTGGTTTTGGGTTCATACCGTGCGGTGACCTCACCCAGTGACAGAAGGGGTAGCGAGGCACGCATCATGTTGTTGCCATCAAGGGTAAAAAGATGGGGTTTATATCTATTGCATGAATTTATCCATCTACATCATGTCATCTTGCTTAAGGCGTTACTCTGTTTCTTATGAACTCAATACACTAGATGCATGCTGGATAGCGGTCCATGTGTGTAGTAGTAGTAGTAGATGCAGAAAGTATCGGTCTACTTGTCTTGGGCGTGATGCCTATATGTATGATCATTGCCTTAGATATCTTCATGACTTTGCGCAGTTCTATCAATTGCTCGACAGTAATTCATTCACCCACCGTAATATTTGCTATCATGAGAGAAGCCTCTAGTGAACACTATGGCCCCCAGGTCTACTTCACATCATATTTTCAGCCCTACACTTTTACTTTGTTGCACTTTCCGCCTTCAGATCTCACCTTGCAATCAATCGTGAAGGGATTGACAACCCCTTTGTAGCGTTGGGTGCAAGTTTGCTGTTTTTGTGCAGGTACATCGGTGCTTCATCTTGATACTCCTACTGGATTGATACCTTGGTTCTCAAACTGAGGAAATACTTACTGCTACTATGCTGCATCACCCTTTCCTCTTCAAGGGAAAAACCAACTCAAGCTCAAGAGGTAGCAGCGGTGTGGGAGGCCTCCTTCTGCTTCATGGCGTCGGCATGGGTGGCACGCAACTGCTCCAGCTCTGCCATGTGGGCCGCCTCGTGGTCCTTCTTCTCCGTCTGGAGAAGATCCACCTCCTGGCGGATCCGGCTGTCTTCACCATGCATGGTGTCATGCTCCGAGACGGCCTGGTCCAGGCGGCCTTGAAGGTCGTGGGTCCGGCCCTCGGCTTCCTGGATCCGGTCCAACAACGCATTGTGAGCCTGCGCCTGGCTGTTATGAAGATCCTACAACAAAGAGAATCAAAGGGAATCAGCAATAAGACTCGGCTCGGGTAACTCTTAGCCGGCCCGATTCTCGGGGGTTACATCCAGTGGGTGCGCTAGCGCGCCCCCACTAAAAGAGAAAAAAGAAAAGTAAACCGCCGCGAGTAAGACTCGGCCCGGCTAATTCTCAGCCGGCCTGACTCTCAGGGGCTACACCCAATGGGTACCCTGGCGCGCCCCCACTGATGCAAAGAAGGAAGATGAAGAATCTCAACCAAAAGGTGCGGGAATTGGAAAATTACCGCGGTCCACTCTTCGAGGTGGTTCAAATCTTCCTTGGCCACCACAGCCACCAGCGCCACCTTGTCGCGGCTACGGGAGAACGCAGCCGCCAGTGCAGGGACCCCAATCAGTGTGGCTCGAGGAAGCAAGGTCAGATGTCTCGCCTTGGCCGCGTTCCACGACTCTAGGGGCCGGCTCCCGGAGACAGAGCAGGCTTCGGAGGCGAACGGTCCACGCCCGGATACGACCATGGTGCCGTCTCCTGGCGATGCGCTTTTGGTCGGCTCCTTCGATGCATCAGTCCGGTGGGCCGCCTGCGGACCCTCGGTCCGCACGGTCTTGTCTTTCACCACCAAAGCCGTCTCCGTGTCGGTGATGGGATTTTCGTCTCCGACGCATCCATGGTCATCTCTGGTGCGGCGTCCGCTCTAGCGTCCGGCGCGTCGGGTGTTTTATCGAGATCCACCTGCGCGGAGGCAGGCTGTCGCCCGGTGGTCTTGGCGGTCTTGGTCGCATTTGCGCTGGCCCGAGCCGGCTCGCGGATCCTCTGCAGTCATCCGCGAGGTGGGGTCGTGCTTCGACTTGGACCATCTCTCCTTGGTTGCCGGCTTCTCGACATGGCCAGCTGCGCGCTTGACAGGTTGGTCATGGCTCGCAGCCGCCTTCCGGGCCACCTCCTCCCAGGGACGCTTGTCCTACTCGATCAACACTTGCTTGGCGGCGTCGGCCTCGGCCCAGGCGGCCCGTTCTGCAGCTGCGGCATCGTCTTCCTCCGCCGTCTCGGGCTCCCTGCTAGCCATAAGCTGATAAGGGGAGATCACCTAACTAAGAATCAAGGAAAGCGGAGGAACATAGGAATGCGATTACTTACCATGCAACGACGGGAACTGGCCGTCTGCCAACTATGACCCACTACTTCTTCGAGTCGGCCCCACGATCTCCAGCCGGAGGCCCTGCTGTAGTTTGTTTAAGAGTCGGCTTGGCAGTGGCAATCTGCTTGCCTTTCCGTCGCGCTACTTCGCCTTGTGCGGCCGGCTCGCGGGCAGCTCGACGTTGTCGTGTCATGGGAGGGTTGGAGACCTCCTCTATCTCTTCCAGGTCCTCCGTGTCGGCTGTATCGCATAAGGGAGGCGACACCTCATCATTACCCGTCTAGTCAAGCAACACATATGCTAAAAACTCGCCGGCCGGCTCGGTGCCTCACCGCCCTTCCACGTCTTCGGACGCGGTAGTTTGGAGCTCCACCTCGCCCTCATCCTCGACGGGATCCGACACCTCCACATCGGCAGTCGGCTGCTGATAGACTTGCAGGCGCTCGAACAGCTGAAGGAGTAGCCGGCGTCCGGCGTGAGATGCCGGATAGAAATCAAGAAATACAAGAAACATACTCAATGAAGGAACATACCGTCAGATCCGGATGGCTTCGGTCGTAGGGGGAAATGCCCCACTCCCACTCAGCACCTTCATCCATGGAGGCGGAGGAGATCAATTTCACCTGCTGGGCCACCTTGTCGGCTCGGAAGTTCTTCGTCGAGAGACGACATGGATCATGCCGGCCACCCATGTGGCAGATCAGGTGCGGCCGATGCTGCAAAGGTAGGATCCGGCGGGCCACCATGGTGGCGAGCAAGTCTCTGGCCAAAAGGCCCTGATCCTTCACGATCTCGAGGTGGGGGCATATCAACTTCACCTCTGGAATGGGCTTCGGAAGCGAATTGCACCAGTTCAGCTTTGCGGCCGGTGGAGCGATGACGACAGGAGGAAGATTGATGTAGTCATGAAGGGGATCGACATTCTTCACGTAGAAGAAACCCCTCTGCCACTTCTTCATTAAGTCTTGCAAAGGCAGCTTTGGGAAGCCGGAGGCGGATGGGTGATGAACAAGTGCGGCGCCGCACGGAGTCATCCTCTTGACGGTGGGATCGTCGGTCAGCGTCGTCTGCTGCTTGAAGAAGAACAACTTGCACCACAAATCCAAGCGGGATTCGATCCCCAAAAACCCCTCACACAAGGTGACATAGGCTGCGAGCTAGAGGATTGCGTTGGGCGCAAGATGATGCGGCCGCAAGCTAAAAATACCAGGAATCGCGAGAAGAACTAGCTGGCCGGAAGCCCGAATCTACGGGAGGAGTGCTCCTTGAAGACCACCAACTCGCCATCGCGAGGGGTTGGAGATCCCTCAGCATTGGAGAGACGCACCTCCACGCGCTCCGCTGGGGGCAGCATGCGGCGGTGGCGGAGCACCTCGATGTGCCCGACGAGGACGTTGCTACCCTCCCATGTGCCTCGAAACTTTGCCTTCTCGGTGGTGGATTGAGACATGGTAGGGCGGCGGCGAGTAGTTTGGCATGGTGCGCGGGGCTCCGTCGACAAGCGGCGGCGATGGTGCGGCGGAGTTTCCTTCTCTCTCTAGCTTTGGGAGGGAAGGGGCACTAGAGCGGAGCGGGACGGGGGCGAATGGCCTTTTCGGAGCCCCCGCCCCTCCATTTAAACCTTCAAAGAGATTGTGGGGAGGGGATCTAGTGCGCACGATCCCCACCTCCTCCAGATCATGCGGGAGCATTAATGCGCCCCGAAATACCAACCGTCGCGGCACGATCCGCAAAGGATCCCCATGCGCGGGACGAAGGCGCGGCGTGGCAAGCAAAGTAACAAGCAGGACAAGTAAACTAGCAAACAAACAAGTAAACTAGCAACTAGCAAAGATAAATATTTTTGTATTTTTGATTTTTATGAAGGAAGAAAAATATAACAGAAAATAAAAAGAAGAACAAGTGAATGATAATTTGTACAAAGGTACTAAATATTAGGTTGATGATACTCCTCGGAAACAAAGTACTGTTGGGAAATTAATAGAAAAGTGCATAGTTATGTGATAGTCACACGAATGATCATGTGTACATAGGCATCACGTCCATAGAAAAATAGGCGCACTCCTGCCTGCACCTATTACTCTTCCTCCACCCATCGACCGCTATCCAGCATGCATCTAGAGTATTAAGTAAAATAGGTTAATGCTTGGAGAACAATGACATGATGTAGACAAAGAAAACTCAATTAATATGAATTTACTCCATCGTTTCATCCTTAGTGGCAACAATACAAATACATGTCTTTTCCCCTACTATGTCACTGCGATATAGAGCACCGCCAGATTGAACCCACTATAATGCACACCTCCCACTGAAGAAATATTAATCTAGTTGGCCAAACCAAATCAATCAATCGATGAGATTTATGAAGCAATAATAGTAATGCAAATAAGAATCAAATATAAAATTAAAAGAATACTCAAATCTTTTATCATGAATAATCTGAACATAAACCCACAATTCATCGGATCCCAACAAACGCACCGCACAAAAGAATTACATTGGATATATCAAAGCAAAGATGTGATGATCATTGTATGGAAGATCAAGAGAGGGAGAGAGAGAAAGCCATCTAGGTACTAACTACGGACCCGTAGGTCTGTCGTGAACTACTCCCACATCACCATAGGAGCTGCAAGGTTGATGTAGAGGACCTCCATGATCGACCCCCCCCCCCCCGACAGGGCACCCGAATAGGGCTCCAGATGGGCGCACTACGGAACAAAGACTTGCGGCAGCGGAGAAAGTTTTTTGGGAGGCCCCTAGGGCTTTGGGGATTTTTTGGAGTTTATAGGCCAGAGTGGGATGTCGGGAAACGCCAGGAGGTGCCAGCACACATCAGGGCATGGCCACCCCCCTAGGCGCGCCCTGTTGTGTGCTGCATCTCTCGTGCAGCCTCCGATCTCCTCCCGAAGCTTCCGCCACTTCTTTTGGTACAGAAAAAATCATGAAAAGGTTTCATGGCAATTGGACTTTGTTTGGTAGTGTAAACATGAAAAGCCAAAAACATGCAGAAAATAGCAACTGGCATTGGGCACTGGGGTAATAGGTTAGTGCTCAAAAATAATATTAACTGGTAAATAAACACTCAAAAAGTATCCTAAAATAACAATATTATAGCATGAAACAATCAAAAATTATAGATACATTGGAAACGTATTAATCGCCAGTTTGGTAGCTAGCCTCTCTACTAGAAGCAGCCTTGGTGCTAGTCTCTTTCACGATCAACTCTTGCATGTGTTCATCGTGCATCATTCCCGCCAATTTGCCCCAGACGATTGCCTCATCCATTTCAGCCTTCTCACTTCCATCAGACTCTTCAACGGACTCATCGTATTCATCACGGTTAGATTGTTCATCGTGTCCATCCATCGTCCATTCTTGTTCCTCGTCATGTTCTGCTCCTTCACATGACATCCCATCCTCGACATTACTTGTCCATGTCGTATAATAGTGCATGAAACCACTAGCCAACAAGTGTGTATGAAACTCTCCTAATTCAATTGTGTACATAACATCAGTCTCGCAAACAACGTACAAACAACATATTTTCTTCAGCCCCCTTTTCCTAACATGTTCCTCCACAAACTGTACCAACTCTATAAAACCATTAACAAATTCATTGGATGCCTGTGGTATGGAGTTCATCCAACTACGATCCATCATTCGACGGCAAAACCTGCAACATATGCACCTAACATAATAGATTACTACTTGATCTTAGAATATGGAAAAATAAAAAATTCAGCATGAATTTTGCTAAAAAATGGACATATTGAGTGACATCAACTAGACGAAATGGAAATTAATCAACATTTCGACGAGATTTGGAACTCATTTGTTTTCCCTGAAATTTTTCAACAAAATCATGTGATCAACAGAAACTTGAATCGCCCAACACGTCCATCATGCCACACACCAACAATTAAGTATGCATGCATGCTCATACGTCATACACATGATGTTGAATTTAGAAAAGAATTCTCACCTACAATGTATCTCCTCGTCTATCTCCAATTGATCACATGAAATCAAGAAGAGAGAGAGATGTGGTGGATGACCAATGATGAGAGGAGTCGGAGGAAGAGGAAGAGGGCCTTGCGGAGGAGGAAAAAGAAAATGGGGAGAGTGGATGAGGCCACTCGCCAAGCAGGAGACATACATTACACACGATCTTATCAGTGGCACGCGTTGCAAGACGCACGCCACCCATCACTAAAGGAATCGAGCATTTTGCCTTCAGGACGCTATAGACGGCAAAGAGCGAATTACAGTCCGCAAAAATTTTGCCGTCAGCCCATGATGGCAAATAATGTCGTCAGACCATGTGCCCGCAAAGGGCGTCTTTGCCGTCAGCGGCCGGGACAGCACACGACAAAATGTTTGCCGTCAGTGGAATTATGTTGTCGTCAGCTACTTTTGGTAGACGGCAAAAAAATGGTCAGAAGACGGAACGGCCTAACTAACGGACGATGTTAGCCTTTTTGCCGTCTTCCTAACCTATACATGACAGCAAAATATGGCATTTTTTTGCCGTCTTCCTAACCTATACATGACAGCAAAATATGACATTTTTTGCCGTCTTCCTAACCTCCACATGACAGCAAAATATGGTCTTTTTTTTGCCGTCTTCCTAGCCTGTACATGACAGCAAAATATTGTCTATTTTTTGCCGTCTACCTAGCCTGTACATGACAGCAAAATATGGTCTATTTTTTGCCGTCTTCCTAGCCTGTACATGACAGCAAAATAGACATAATTCATACAGCATATATATGATTTTGAACAATTATATGCAGCACTAGCTGGGACTTTTAAAGGCAGACGTACACAAACTTTTGCCGTCAGCCCGCGCGTAAGAAGACGGCAAAAATGCTACCTTTGTCGTCATCTGGCCAAATAATTGATGGCAAAACTTTATTTTGCCGTGTGTATTTTTTTGCCGTCTACTTTTATTTATTTTTGACGATAGTATTTTTTTGCCGTCTGCCCATGACGGCAAAGTAACCGTTTGCCGTCAACCCCGAGGATTTGCTGACGGCAAAGATTATACCTGTAGGAAAAATAGTGATTCATGTAGTGCATAAGTGACATGGATAGCACCTCGTGTGGAAAAAATACCTTGTGGCGAGCAAAAACTATGTCCCGCCACACTCATTTAAATAACCTCTAACGGACGCTTTTGCGGCCCCGCCACAGGTATATTCTGCTAAGTTTGGGCATCCGGCAAAGCATTATAGTGGCGGGTAATTGTCACTACTCGCCACTTCTAACTCGCCACTTCTAAGTCATCTACTTATGGCGGGTGGTAGTTGCGGCCCATCATAGCTAAGTTATGCAATCAAGTCCCGCCCGGGAGATTGTAGGCAGGTTCCATTCCTTTCCCGCCAGAGTTGAGCTTCTAGTTGTGGCGGGCAATGCTTCTTACTGTCACGTCCAAGATGCGACCCTATCCTCAATTTGGCACGACGGCCTCGTCAGGGATAGAAGCGCATCGTGTCGTGTCGCAAGAATGGATATCGTTACAAGTACATGTACTGAAAAGAAGAGATATATAAAGAGTTGGCTTACACTCGCCACAAGCTACATCAGAGTCACATCAGTACATTACATAATCATCAAGAGTAAGAGCAGGGTCCGACTACGGACGAAAACAAACGACAAAAGAAGAACAACGTCCATCCTTGCTATCCCAGGCTGCCGGCCTGGAACCCATCCTAGATCGATGAAGAAGAAGAAGAAGCAACTCCAAATGAACAATCAACGCGCTCGCGTCAAGTAACCTTTACCTATACCTGCAACTGATGTTGTAGGAATCTGTGAGCCACGGGGGACTCAGCAATCTCATTTCCAAAGGTATCAAGACTAGCAAAGCTTAATGGGTGAGGTATGGTTAAGTGGTGAGGTTGCAGCAGCCGCTAAGCATATATTTGGTGGCTAACTTACGAGTACAAGAATTACAGGGGGGAGATCTACGCATAACGGACGTGACTACTGATGATCAAATGAATGATCCTGAACACATACCTACGTCATACATAACCCCACCGTGTCCTCGATCGGAGAAGGAACTCATGAAAGAGACAGTCACCGTTACGCACACAGTTAGCAAGTTTTAATTAAGTTGACTTCAAGTTATCTAGAACCAGTGTTAAACAAAGTTTCCACGTTGCCACATAACCGCGGGCACGGCTTTCCGAAAGATTTAACCCTGCAAGGGTGCTCCAACTAGTCCATCACAAATTACCACAAGCCGCATAGAAATCCTCAATCACGAAGCTCGCGATCTCGTCGGATTCCCTAGTGGAAAACCTCAACTCTGAGATTACCCAAAGCATCACCGGAATCCCGATGCACAAGATATCTCGTCAAAGGTAAAACTAATCCAGCAAGGCCGCCCGACGTGTCGACGATCCCGATAGGAGCCGCGTATCTCGTTCTCAGGACACGATGGATAAGCACAGCGTACGGTGGCCTAATAGAAATCTCCCGAGTTGCCCCGGGTTGGCCCCGCAAACGGCTCTAGTTTTGGACCAGCACCAACAGCACTGGCCCCCCTGTATTATCTGAAATTACTCCTCGGGTTCATGACGCCCTATGCTTTCAGTATTAACAAGTTATTATGTTGGGCAAATGTAGTACCAATGTTGGGCCTTGCCGGACCAGCTTTAATCTAAAACGAATTATCAAGGGGGTCCCCATAACAACCCCGATCGTGTTAGGAGCGCTCAATTATGGAACATAACACCGGTAGCCGAAACTAAGGGGGCAAAGGTGGAACAAAACACCAGGCTAGAAAGGCCGAGCCTTCCACCTTTTACCAAGTATATAGGTGCATTAAATTAAATAGCATTAAATATGGTGATATGACAAGGAACCCATGTTTTCACATGGAAGCATCTGCACCTGCAACTAGCAACGCTAACAACATGGTAAGCAAGCAGTAACATAGCCAATCAGTGGTTTGCTAGATCGAACAGGTTGAAGGTTATCATGGCATTGTTGAGAGGCTGATATTTAACAAGTGGTAGGTAACGAGACATAATCGATAGAAGCGGTAAACTAGCATAGCAATGATAGTAATGGTATCTGGGGAAATGATCATCTTGCCTGAGATCCCGCTTGAAAGAAGAATGTCTCCGTGAAGCAGACAAACCGACATAGTCGAACGGGTCCTCACATCCGACACGCTTGCGGAACTCTATCGAGACGAAGCAAACCGGAAACACAAATCAACACACGGAATTCACCACATGATGCACAACACAAATGATGCATGAGGAGCTGAATACATGCAAGTCACGGCATGACAATTCCACACAAACAAACACTACACATTAAGTGAAGTTCAATATGCAACGAGTTGCATATTGACGAAACTCCACGTTTAATTATTTAGTTCTATCCCGATTAGATACACGGCAATATTAAATGTGGTTAAACATGGAAAGAGGTGAAGCGCAATTAATCTACCTATCTAGGCATTTTAATTGAGGTCGGAAATGTCATATAGCACCTCCGAAACGACCTCACATGTTACTTTACAATTCTGACCAGATCTGAACTAATGCTTTAATTAGTTGTTAAACAGCAAAACAAATAGGTTCACGTGATTCTACGCGTCATTTCAAGCAATCTACACATAAAGAACATCTCCAACGGAGCTACGGATCAAAAGATACATGCACCGCAAGATATGATGGCATGAATGCAATATGTGTGCAACGACGGTCATGAGCACTTCAAAACATACAAACAACAACAGAACATGAAACTACACGAGATTCTAAGCAAGTTTCATGTAGGACACGATCAAATCGGAGCTACGGTTCATCAACTACGAGCTAAACAAGAAATAATTACAATTTGCCAAAAATCAGCCACATAGCATATCTTACGCCCCACATCTACGGGCTACACAACTCCGATATGCTCAAGCAAGGCATGCCACGAAAGAGGGCAAGAAGCACTACTACAAACAACTAACAACAACTAGCATGGCATCATGGATCACTAGGGAAAGAAGACACAAAATGGCATCTCACACACTATTTCAGACTTAGTGAAAATTACACCTCATGAAAGTGCAGTTTTCGATCTGAAGCTATATTGACAGCAGCAAAACCTATAGCTACAGGACTCCAAATAGTATGAAAATTTACAGAATGCTAGAGAAACACAAGGGCTACAACTAACTTCATTGTACAAACCTCAAAAGAGCTACAGATCCAAAGATAGAAGCAAGACAAGACAGCAACAAAATATAACAGATTCCAGACTTAGAAATATTTCAGCTCCTCTAAAACAGCACTATTTCTAGCAACATGAGAGCAATCAAAACACACCTAAACATGCATTACTATTGCAACTAAAAATACCAGGGGCTAGTCTAAACACCCAAGAACAACTCCCTAGTTGACAACTTAATCAAACGGAGCACGGAATAAATCCTACGAATTAATCAAAAGAGCAACATAGCAAAATATCTCGCGAACTAACTTACTCGAAAGCTAAAACTAATTGCACAGAAAAATCACATGGATTTTTCTACCCCGAAAACATATAAAATATGTGGGGTTTGCAACACAAAATAAAGCCACACAAAAAATGCGAGATAATAACTTTTACACGGGAAAATAAACTACCGGCAATTCCTACGCGCAAAAATACGAGTGACCGCTCTAAAATACACGGAAAATAGATCCTAAAACATAGGCATTTTATCTAAGGCACACGGGCAACCCGGTCTTGCACGAAAAATAAATACGGGTCGAAACCTATTAGGACAGCACGCTTATCTAGCCAACAGCATGCTAAATGACGTCAAACAATTGTGCAAGTTAGATAATCGTATTCTACGCGAAAACCTACGCCAAAACCATATAAAGATCACCTCGATCCGACTTACGGAATATAAGTTACGGGGGTTCTAATATATGTCTAATTCTGAAATTATCTAAACCGAAAAAAAAATCCTATAGAGCTACTGGGCCGAAACTGAGGCGTCAAATTTACTAAGAGGCGCCTATGCGTAAATAAAAAAAGGGGAGCTGGGGGTCTCACCTAGCGGGCCTCCACTTGGGCCGGCTTGGTGCTGCTGGTGGAGCAGGCCGGGGGGGAGAGGCGAGGCGGGACCGAGCCGGCTGCTGGCGCTGGTGGGCCGCGCGGGGAAGCGCTCCTGCGTGGCCATCTGGGCCATGGAGGAGGCCCACGTGGCCAGGCGAGGCGCCGGTCAACGCACGCGAGGCGAGCTGGCCTCGACCTCCTGTCACGACCATGGCGACGCCGCGCTGCGCAGACGGCCGGCGAGGCTCGGCCGGGACGCGAGGAAGCCGAGGGGCGGCGGACCCCGACGGGATCCGGCCCGAGGAGGCGGCGGAAGGGAGATCCGGCGGCGGCAGAGCTCGAGATCGGGATCGCGAACTGCGGCGGTGCTGAGGTGGCGATCCGGCCGGGAACCGACGGGGAGAAGCTGGGGCCGCGGGGTCCGGCAGCGGCGTCCGCTGGCCGGTGGCGGGCACTGCTCCCGGTGGCAAGGGGCGAGGCGGGGCTGCAGCCCGGTGGCGGCGCGACGACGGGGAGATCGGGCTCCTCCCGCTCTAGAGCATGAGGGCAGGCAACGGCGGCTCCAGATGGGCCCGAGAGGGCCGGCGATGGGCTCGGCCGGCCCTACGCGCTGGTGGAAGGAGAGAGGAGGTGGGAGTGGGGTTGGCACGGATTTCGAGGTAGGTTAGAGATGGTTGTCTAAAAATTAGGAGGAGGGGGGGTATTTATAGAGGAAAGAGGGGCTCAGTTAACCGGAATCGTGTTCCGGATCCAACCGCGGGGTCGGATTCAGACGATTCCGAACGCGGGTATGGGTACGCGGCCGTGTAGAGGGCATATCCGGAGACGAGAGGGAGAACGGGCGGCGCGGCAACGAATTTTTAAAACACCGACAGACGTCCGACGGTGGACCGAATACGGTGCTGCTACGGTCGACCGTTCGGGTATCAGACGGACTCCGATCGCGACGAAATACGACAGGCGGTCTAGAGATATCCAATCACGACCGCGTGCCAAGTTTCACCCCGATCAGAGAAAGTTTTAAACACACTTTTAAAACAAGGTTTTGACGATGTCGTGGGCGCGTGCGTGTGTGGTCGGACTCAGAACGAACAATGACGAAAACCGGCAACTAACAACAGACGCAAGTTTTGAAAACGGGCGGCAACGGGATGCCGATGCAATGCTGATGATGCGCATGATGCGATGATGATGCGACAAAATAAAAGAGACACACGACGAAAATGGAAAGGAAAGGAAATCTTCTGGAACGTCGGCATCGGGCTGTCACAACTCTCCTACACTACCACAGGATCTCGCCCCGAGATCCAAGAATGAAAGGGGAGAGGATGAGAAAGAACAAGAGGTAGAAACTTAGTAGCTTCTCTGACAAACGAGTGAAACCAATGATCCTTGAAAGTTGCAAGGCGATGAGGAATGATATGAGAAAGAAGCAAGAATTCACGGAAAATTTCGGCAGCACTTTTCGATAAGATGGAAGAAATAGACAATAATCACAACAAACAAGTAAATAGAATAAGGGAACACCATGATCTTGGTAGAACAACATGATAGACCCAAAAGAGCAACATCACAATGCCTCCGGACCAATAGAATAGGAACTAGCTCATACGGAAGAAGAGAATGAAGAGAGAATGACAACTATCAACTCCAATGAACTTGGCAAGCATCCTTGGAAGAAGAATTGAACGGAGTTGTTGGAAAAACAACAACAAAAAGAACAAGATAGTAGTGGGCTTATGAAAATCATCTCACATTTATGAGGTGACAACCACCCACTAAAAGAAACAAGGATAGGTTGGGAGAAACAAGATATGAACAATTTCTTACACCAAGAGGATACATTGAGAACTTGGATCAATGATAAACACCACAATAGCAACATCCTTAGACAAGCTTTACGTGAAGTCCAAACCAAGTTAGCTCAATGAAGAAATCATGGGTTGAAATATCCCATGACCATAGAATTGGTGGATTTAATTATCTCACTCTTTAAAGGAAAACTCTTCGAGGCTCCTACACTAACAAGAATGCTATAATACCACCTCAAAGGATAAAGGAATACAAATGCACTTGGAAATGCAAGAGAAGAAAAATTTGAGGTTCTCCAATAAGAATCTTGAAGAACACTTGAGAATGAATTGATATGATGATGAACCGCCATGAAGGACCTCCGTATGAATGGTGCAACGATATGAAGGTAGAAAAGAATAAGATTATGACCTTGCCAAGATTTAGATGAAGCCTCACAAAGAAATACTTAAAAGAACTTGGAACTCCGGAAAAGAAAGATAAACACCTGGGAAAAGAATCGATATCATGAGCCACTCCGGAAAAATAATTCAGATTACTATGAACAAGAATAAGAATTATGTTATGCTTACCCTTCATCAAGTTAAATTGATGACAAGCAACGGATTTAGCATACCACTTATTCTTCTTGAAAGAATCTTGAAGAGGCAGAGAGATAAGCACCACTTGAAGCATAATTGAAGGAAGCACCGGTAAGAATTCATAATTACATGGGAACACCACGAATTAATGGAGATACATGAGAATGAAAAGCTCATTAGCCAGCTAACAGAAAACTAGTACAAGGCGCCGGATAACCGAGAGACGAACGAAGAGACAACAATTGAGAAGAATTGAGGATGAAAGATGAAAGCTGAGAACGAAGATTCTTCTAAAATGATGGCCTTCGGAGGATCGAGAAATAAAAACAACTCAGAAACGCACCGGATCGCAAGAAAAGGATTACTCATGATTGGAACAATTAAGATGATGGCACCAAGCTGAAATGATTAAACTCCAAGAGAATGGACCAAGATTGAGAGAAACACTCGTTCGAATATTCAATGGAGAAAAAGACGAGAAGAACCCCATCAAGAATAACTGAGACACTCCGGAATAAGAAAGAATGAAAGGTTGAGCCATATGAGAATTAATTACGAATAGACCTTGGAGAAGGGATATGACTGATGAAATTCATACTTACGTCATAGTTGAAATAAATAGAGAACTCCGGGAAGAATTCCCACCTATGAATTCCTGAAATATCTGGTCATGCAATCTGGTACACGGATACAAGGAGTAATATCACACAACTCCTATACTAACCCGTCACTTGTATCACATCCGTCAACACACGACCAGAATCTCGGACCTTCATCTACAACAGACCCTCGTGATCACAATGATACCAAGTATGGCAGTACTCCCGAACAATCTGCACCAGTACTGGGGACATCGGGGTTATCTCGCCACTACTAGTATTGAAACAATTACGAACATCCTTCATTCTGAGATACTAACAAATTTGAATGATAACGATGTGCTCGAGAATCCCCTGGAGCTCAACTCCCCGGAAGAAAATCAAGTCAGACAGGAGGCACCAAGACAGAACTGTTGGAAATATGCCCTAGAGGCAATAATAATTAGTTATTATTATATTTCTTTGTTCATGATAATCGATTATTATCCATGCTATAATTGTATTGATTGGAAACACAATACTTGTGTGGATACATAGACAAAACACTGTCCCTAGTAAGCCTCTAGTTGACTAGCTCGTTGATCAAACATGGTCAAGGTTTCCTGGCCATAGGCAAGTGTTGTTTGTTGATAACGGGATCACATCATTAGGAGAATCATGTGATGGACTAGACCCAAACTAATAGACGTAGCATGTTGATCGTGTCATTTTGTTGCTACTATTTTCTGCGTGCCAAGTATTTGTTCCTATGACCATGAGATCATATAACTCACTGACACCGGAGGAATGCTTTGTGTGTATCAAACGTTGCAACGTAACTGGGTGACTATAAAGATGCTCTACAGGTATCTCCGAAGGTGTTCATTGAGTTAGTATGGATCGAGACTGGGATTTGTCACTCCGTGTGACGGAGAGGTATCTCGGGGCCCACTCGGTAATACAACATCACACACAAGCCTTGCAAGCAATGTGACTTAGTGTAAGTTGTGGGATCTTGTATTACGGAACGAGTAAAGATACTTGCCAGTAAACGAGATTGAAATAGGTATGCGGATACTACGATCGAATCTCAGGCAAGTAACATACCGAAGGACAAAAGGAATGACATACGGGATTATATGAATCCTTGGCACTGAGGTTCAAACGATAAGATCTTCATAGAATATGTAGGATCCAATATGGGCATCCAGGTCCCGCTATTGGATATTGACCGAGGAGTCTCTCGGGTCATGTCTACATAGTTCTCGAACCCGCAGGGTCTGCACACTTAAGGTTCGACGTTGTTTTATGCGTATTTGAGTTATATGGTTGGTTACCGAATGTTGTTCGGAGTCCCGGATGAGATCACGGACATCACGAGGGTTTACGGAATGGTCCGGAAACGAAGATTGATATATAGGATGACCTCATTTGGTTACCGGAAGGTTTTCGTGCATTACCAGAAAAGTTTCGGGCTCATCGGTAGTGTACTGGGAGTGCCGGGAGGGGTGCCGGGGACCATCAGGAGGGGTGTCACGCCCCAAGGGGTCTCATGGGCTATGGGAAGAGATAAACCAGCCCCTAGTGGGCTGGAATAAGTTCCCACTAAGGCCTATAAAGTTTGAGATGGAAAAAACACAAGGTGGAAAGAGTTTCCAAGTGGGAAGGTGGAATCCTACTCCAAGTAGGATTGGAGTAGGACTCCTCCACCTCCAATTTCGGCCAAACCTTTAGGTTTTGAGGCTGCCTCCTCCCCTCCCTCCCTCCTATATATAGTGGGGTTTTAGGGCTGATTTGAGACAAATTTTGCCACGGCAGCCCGACCACATACCTCCACGGTTTTTCCTCTAGATCGCGTTTCTGCGGAGCTCAGGCGGAGCCCTGCTGAGATTAGATCACCACCAACTTCCGGAGCGCCGACACGCTGCCGGAGAACTCATCTACCTCTCTGTCTCTCTTGCTGGATCAAGAAGGCCGAGATCATCGTCGAGCTGTATGTGTGCTGGACGCGGAGGTGCCGTCCGTTCGGCACTAGATCGGAGCGGATCGTGGGACAGATCGCGGGACGGTTCGTGGGATGGTTCGCGGGGTAGATCGAGGGACATGAGGACGTTCCACTACATCAACCGCGTTTCTTAACGCTTCTGCTGTGCGATCTACAAAGGTACGTAGATCGGAAATCCCCTCTCGTAGATGGACATCACCATGATAGGACTTCGTGCGCGTAGGAAAAAAAAATTCCCATGCGACGTTCCCCAACAGTGGCATCATGAGCTAGGTTCATGCGTAGATGTAATCTCGAGTAGAACACAAAAGTTTTTGTGGGCGGTGATGTGCGTTTTGCTGCCCTCCTTAGTCTTTTCTTGATTCTGCGGTATTGTTGGATCGAAGCGGCTCGGACCAACATTACTCGTACGCTTACGAGAGACTGGTTTCATCGCTACGAGTAACTCCGTTGCTCAAAGATGACCGGCGAGTGTCGGTTTCTCCAACTTTAGTTGAATCGGATTTAACCGAGGAGGTCCTTGGATGAGGTTAAATAGCAGTTCATATACCTCCGTTGTGGTGTTTGCGTAAGTAAGATGCGATCCTACTAGATACCCATGGTCACCACGTAAAACATGCAACAACAATTAGAGGACGTTTAACTTGTTTTTGCAGGGTATATGCTTGTGATGTGATATGGCCAATGATGTGATGTGATATATTGGATGTATGAGATGATCATGTTGTAATAGTTAATGTTGACTTGCACGTCGATGGTACGACAACCGGCAGGAGCCATAGGGTTGTCTTTAAACTAACGTTTGTGCTTGCAGATGTGTTTACTATATTGCTAGGATGTAGCTTCAGTAGTAATAGCATGAGTAGCACGACAACCCCGATGGTGACACGTTGATGGAGATCATGGTGTGACGCCGGTGACAAGAAGATCGTGCCGGTGCTTTGGTGATGGAGATCAAGAAGCACATGATGATGGCCATATCATGTCACTTATGAATTGCATGTGATGTTAATCCTTTATGCACCTTATCTTGCTTAGAACGACGGTAGCATTATGAGGTGATCTCTCACTAAAATTTCAAGACGAAATTGTGTTCTCCCCGACTGTGCACCGTTGCGACAGTTCTTTGTTTCGAGACACCACGTGATGATCGGGTGTGATAGACTCAACGTTCACATACAACGGGTGCAAAACAGTTGCACACGCGGAACACTCGCGTTAAGCTTGACGAGCATAGCATGTGCAGACATGGCCTCGGAACACATGAGACCAAAAGGTCGAGCATGAATCATATACTTGATATGATTAGCATAGAGATGCTTACCACTGAAACTATTCTCGACTCACGTGATGATCGGACTTGAGATAGTGGATTTGGATCATGTACCACTCAAATGACTAGAGAGATGTACTTTTTGAGTGGGAGTTCTTAAGTAATATGATTAATTGAACTAATTGTCATGAACATAGTCTAATGGTCTTTGCGAATTATGATGTAGCTTGCACTATAGCTCTACTGTTTTTATATGTTCCTAGAGAAAATTTAGTTGAAAGTTGATAGTAGCACACTTTGTAGACTCAGTTTGTAAAACCGAGGATTGTCCTCGTTGCTGCGCAGAAGGCTTATGTCCTTAATGCACCACTCGGTGTGTTGCACCTCGAGCGTCGTCTGTAGATGTTGTGAACATCCGACATACACGTTTCTGATGACTACACGATAGTTCAGTACAAAATACTTAATGGCTTAGAAACAAGGCGTCGAAGACGTTTTGAAACGTCACGGAACATAAAGATGTTCTAAAGAGATGAAATTGTGATTTCATGCTTGTGCCCTTGTTAAGAGGTATGAGACCTCTGACAAGATTCTTTGTCCATGAAGTAAAGGAGAAAATCTTAATCGTTGAGCGTGTGCTCAGATTATCTGAGTACGACAATCGCTTGAATCAAGTGGGAGTTGATCTTCCAGATAAGATAGTGATGGTTCTCCAAAGTCACTGGCACCAAGCTGTGAGAGCTTCGTGATGAACTATAACATATCAAGGATAGATACAATGATCCTTGAGCGATTCGTGATGTTTGACACTGCGAAAGTAGAAATCAAGAAGGAGCATCAATAGTTGATGGTTAGTAAAACCACTAAGTTTCGATAAAGGCAAGGGCTAGAAGGGATACTTCGTGAAACGGCAAAGCAGTTGCTGCACTAATGAAGAGACCCCAGATTAAACCCAAGCCCGGGACTAAGTCCTTCTGTTATGAGGGGAACGGTCATTGAGGCAGAGCAACTCTAGATACTTGGTAGATAAGAAGGCTGGCAAAAGTCGAAACAAGTATATTTGATATACATGATGTTGATGTGTACTTTACTACTACTCCTAGTAGCACGAGGGTATTGGATACCGGTTCGGTTGCTAAGTGATTAGTAACACGAAATAAAAGCTACGACATAAACGGAGACTAGCTAAAGGCGAGGTGACGATACGTTTTGGAAGTGTTTCCAAGGTTGATATGATCAAACGTCGCACGCTCCCTCTATCATCGGGATTGGTGGTGAAACCCAAATAATTGTTATTTGTTGTTTGCGTTGAGCATGAACATGATTGGATTGTGTTTGTTGCAATACGATTATTCATTTAAAAGAATAATAGTTATTCTATTTGCTTGAATAATTACCCTCAATGGTTTATTGAATCTCGACCGTAGTGTTACACATGTTCATAATATTAGTGCCAAAAGATATAAAGTAATAATGATAGTACCACTTAGTTGTGGCACTGCCACTTGAATCATTTTGGTGTAAAATGCATGAAGAAGCTCCATGCTGATGGATCGTTTGGACTCACTTGATTTTGAATCACTTGAGACATGCAAAACATGCCACATGAAACAAGTAGAGTAACTTGTTGGGAGTAATGCATTTTTTATGTGTGCAGTCCAATAAGTGCTAAGGCACGTAGTGGATATCATTATGTTCTTACTTCACTGACGATTTGAGTAGATACAGGAGTATTTACTTGATGAATCACAAGTCTGAAATGTTGAAAACTTCAAAGCTATTTTAGAGTGAAGATCGTCGTGACAAGAGGATAAACGGTCTACGATATGATCATAGAGATGAATATCTGAGTTACGTGTTTTGGTACGCAGTTAAGACAATGTGGAAATTGTTTTGCAGTTCATGCCACCTGGAACACCATAGTGTGATGATGTGTCTGAATGTATTAGCCACGCCCTATTTGATATGGTGCATACTATGATGTCTCTTATCGAATTACCATTATCGTTTATGGGTTATGCATTAGAGACAAGGGCATTCACTTTAAATAGGGCACCGTGTATTTCTGTTGAGATGACACAGTATAGACTAAGGTTTAGAGAAATATAAAGCTGTCGTTTCTTGAAAGTTTGGAGCTGTGATGCTTATGTAAAAAAGTTTCAGTCTGATAAGCTCGAACCCAAAGCGGATAAATGCATCTTCATAAGATATCCAAAACAGTTGGATACATCTCCTATCTCAGATCCGGAAGCAAAGTGTTTGTTTCTAGAAACGGTTTCTTTCTTGAGGAAAGGTTTCTCTCGAAAGAATTGAGTGGGAGGGTGATAGAACTTGATGAGGTTATTGAACCATCACTATGACTAGTGTGTAGCAGGGCAAAGGAAGTTGTTCTTGTGGCGCCTACACCAATTGAAGTGGAAGCTGATGATGGTGATCATTGAGCTTCGGATCAAGTTACTACAAACCTCGTAGGTCGACAAGGTCGCGTACTACTACAGAGTGGTATGGTACCCCTGTCTTGGAGGTCATGTTGTTGAACAATAATGAACCTACGAGCTGTGGAGAAGCGATGGTGGGCCCGGATTCCGACAAATGGCTGGAGGCCATGAAATCCGAGAGAGGATCCATGTATGAAAACAAAGTGTAGACTTTGGAAGAACTACTTGATGGTCGTAGGACTATTGAGTAAAGATGAATCTTTAAAAGGAAGACAGACGACGATGGTGATAAGTCACTATTAAGAAAAGCTCGACTTGTCACAAAGATGTTTCCGACATGATCAAACAGTTGACTATGGTGAGACTTTCTCACTCATAGCGATGCTAAAAGTCTGTTAGAATTATGTTAGTAGTTGTTGCATTATTTTCGAAATATTGCACATAGGATGTCAAAACATTGTTTCCTCGACGGTTTCCTTGAGCAAACATTGTATGTGATACAACCAGAAGGTTTTGTCGATCCTAAAGATACTAACAAGTATGCAAGCTCCAGCGATCCTTCAATGGACTGGTGCAAGCATCTCGGAGTTTGAATATACACTTTGATGAGATGATCAAAGATTTTGGGTTTGTACAAGGTTTATGAGAAACTTGTATTTCCAAAGAAGTGAGTGGGAGCACTATAGAATTTCTGATAAGTATATGTGGTTGACATATCGTTGATCAGAAGTACTGTAGAATTTCTGTGAAGCATAAAAGGTTGTTTGAAAGGAGTTTTTCAAAGGAATACCTGGATTGAGCTACTTGAATGTTGAGCATCAAGATCTATGGAGATAGATCAAAACGCTTAATAGAAGTTTCAGCAAGATGCATGCCTTGACAAGTTTTTGAAGGAATTCACAATAGATCAGCAAAGAAGGAGTTCTTGACTGTGTTGTAAGGTGTGAATTTGAGTAAGACTCAAAACCCGACCACGGCAGAATAAAGAGAATAGACGAAGGTCGTCTTCTATGCCTTAGCCGTAGACTCTAAAGTATGCCATGCTGAGTATCGCACCTGATGTGTGCCTTGCATCAAGTCTGTTAAGAGGTACACAGAGTGATCCAGGATTGAATCACAGATCAGCGGTCAAAGTTATCCTTAGTAACTAAATAGACTAAGGGATTTTTCTCAATTATGGAGGTGGTTAAAGAGTTCGTCGTAAAGGGTTACGTCGATGCAAAGCTTTGACACTAATCCGAATAACTATGAGTAGTGAAACGGATTCGTATAGTAGAGTAGATATTTGGAGCATTTCCGAATAGCACGTAGTAGCAGCATCTATAAGAAAATATAAATATTTTTAAAGAACGCACGGATCTGAAAGTTTCAGAACCGTTGACTAAAACCTCTCTCACGAGCAAGACGTGATCAGACCCCAGAACTATATGGGTGTTGGATTCGTTGAAATCACATGGTGATGTGAACTAGATTATTGACTCTAGTGCAAGTGGGAGACTGTTGGAAATATGCCCTAGAGGCAATAATAATTAGTTATTATTATATTTCTTTGTTCATGATAATCGTTTATTATCCATGCTATAATTGTATTGATTGGAAACACAATACTTGTGTGGATACATAGACAAAACACTGTCCCTAGTAAGCCTCTAGTTGACTAGCTCGTTGATCAAAGATGGTCAAGGTTTCCTGGCCATAGGCAAGTGTTGTTAGTTGATAACGGGATCACATCATTAGGAGAATCATGTGATGGACTAGACCCAAACTAATAGACGTAGCATGTTGATCGTGTCATTTTGTTGCTACTGTTTTCTGCGTGTCAAGTATTTGTTCCTATGACCATGAGATCATATAACTCACTGACACCGGAGGAATGCTTTGTGTGTATCAAACATTGCAATGTAACTCGGTGACTATAAAGATGCTCTACAGGTATCTCCGAAGGTGTTCGTTGAGTTAGTATGGATCGAGACTGGGATTTGTCACTCCGTGTGACGGAGAGGTATCTCGGGGCCCACTCGGTAATACAACATCACACACAAGCCTTGCAAGCAATGTGACATAGTGTAAGTTGCGGGATCTTGTATTACGGAACGAGTAAAGAGACTTGCCGGTAAACGAGATTGAAATAGGTATGCGGATACTGAAGATCGAATCTCAGGCAAGTAACATACCGAAGGACAAAGGGAATGACATACGGGATTATATGAATCCTTGGCACTGAGGTTGAAACGATAAGATCTTCGTAGAATATGTAGGATCCAATATGGGCATCCAGGTCCCTCTATTGGATATTGACCGAGGAGTCTCTCGGGTCATGTCTACATAGTTCTCGAACCCGCAGGGTCTGCACACTTAAGGTTCGACGTTGTTTTATGCGTATTTGAGTTATATGGTTGGTTACCGAATGTTGTTCGGAGTCCCGGATGAGATAACGGATGTCACGAGGGTTTCCGGAATGGTCCGGAAACGATGATTGATATATAGGATGACCTCATTTGGTTACCGGAAGGTTTTCGTGCATTACCAGAAAAGTTTCACGCTCATCGGTAGTGTACTGGGAGTGCCGGGAGGGGTGCCGGGGACCATCAGGAGGGGTGTCACGCCCCAAGGGGTCTCATGGGCTATGGGAAGAGATAAACCAGCCCCTAGTGGGCTGGAATAAGTTCCCACTAAGGCCTATAAGGTTTGAGATGGAAAAAACACAAGGTGGAAAGAGTTTCCAAGTGGGAAGGTGGAATCCTACTCCAAGTAGGATTGGAGTAGGACTCCTCCACCTCCAATTTCGGCCAAACCTTTAGGTTTTGAGGCTGCCTCCTCCCCTCCCTCCCTCCTATATATAGTGGGGTTTTAGGGCTGATTTGAGACAACTTTTGCCACGGCAGCCCGACCACATACCTCCACGGTTTTTCCTCTAGATCGCGTTTCTGCGGAGCTCAGGCGGAGCCCTGCTGAGATTAGATCACCATCAACTTCCGGAGCGCCGTCACGCTGCCGGAGAACTCATCTACCTCTCCGTCTCTCTTGCTGGATCAAGAAGGCCGAGATCATCGTCGAGTTGTACGTGTGCTGTACGCGGAGGTGCCGTCCGTTCGGCACTAGATCGGAGCGGATCGTGGGACGGATCGCGGGACGGTTCGTGGGACGGTTCGCGGGGCAGATCGAGGGACATGAGGACGTTCCACTACATCAACCGCGTTTCTTAACGCTTCTGCTGTGCGATCTACAAAGGTACGTAGATCGGATATCCCCTCTCGTAGATTATCATCACCATGATAGGACTTCGTGCGCGTAGGAAAAAATTTGTTTCCCATGCGACGTTCCCCAACAAGAACTCCGTCACATCGGCATCATATAGATTCCAAAAATATCCGCATGATCCTCAAAAAATTTGAGTGAGAAGAGGAGTAGAATTAAAATATTACGTCAAGATTCCTCACGAGAGCATAGAAAAGGAGAAAAAAGAATCCTACTCTCCGATATATAACTAGACTCAAATAGTTTTTCACTAGACTCGACTCGGCCAAGTTCGATCAATCAAGGGGGCTCCTAGGTCGGTACGGCTCTGATACCAACTTGTCATGCCCAAGATGCGACCCTATCCTCAATTTGGCACGACGGCCTCGTCAGGGATAGAAGCGCATCTTGTCGTGTCGCAAGAATGGATATCGTTACAAGTACATGTACTGAAAAGAAGAGATATATAAAGAGTTGGCTTACACTCGCCACAAGCTACATCAGAGTCACATCAGTACATTACATAATCATCAAGAGTAAGAGCAGGGTCCGACTACGGACGAAAACAAATGACAAAAGAAGAACGACGTCCATCCTTGCTATCCCAGGCTGTCGGCCTGGAACCCATCCTAGATCGATGAAGAAGAAGAAGAAGAAGCAACTCCAAATGAACAATCAACGCGCTCGCATCAAGTAACCTTTACCTGTACCTGCAACTGATGTTGTAGGAATCTGTGAGCCACGGGGGACTCAGCAATCTCATTTCCAAAGGTATCAACACTAGCAAAGCTTAATGGGTGAGGTATGGTTAAGTGGTGAGGTTGCAGCAGCGGCTAAGCATATATTTGGTGGCTAACTTACGAGTACAAGAATTAGAGGGGGGAGATCTACGCATAACGGACGTGACTACTGATGATCAAATAAATGATCCTGAACACATACCTACGTCATACATAACCCCACCGTGTCCTCGATCGGAGAAGGAACTCACGAAAGATACAGTCACGGTTACGCACACACTTGGCAAGTTTTAATTAAGTTGACTTCAAGTTATCTAGAACCAGTGTTAAACAAAGTTTCCACGTTGCCACATAACCGCGGGCACGGCTTTCCGAAAGATTTAACCCTGTAGGGGTGCTCCAACTTGTCCATCACAAATTACCACAAGCCGCATAGAAATCCTCAATCCCGAAGCTCGCGATCTCGTCGGATTCCCTAGTGGAAAACCTCAACTCTGAGATTACCCAAAGCATCACCGGAATCCCGATGCACAAGATATCTCGTCAAAGTTAAAACTAATCCAGCAAGGCCGCCCGACGTGTCGACGATCCCGATAGGAGCCGCGTATCTCGTTCTCAGGACACGACGGATAAGCACAGCGTACGATGGCCTGATAGAAATCTCCCGAGTTGCCCCGGGTTGGCCCCGCAAACGGCTCTAGTTTTGGACAAGCACCAACAGCACTGCCCCCCTGTATTATGTGAAATTACTCCTCGGGTTCATGACGCCCTATGCTTTCAGTATTAACAAGTTATTATGTTGGGAAAATGTAGTACCAATGTTGGGCCTTGCCGGACCAGCTTTAATCTAAAACGAATTATCAAGGGGGTCCCCATAACAACCCCGATCGTGTTAGGAGCGCTCAATTATGGAACATAACACCGGTAGCCGAAACTAAGGGGGCAAAGGTGGAACAAAACACCAAGCTAGAAAGGCCGAGCCTTCCACCTTTTACCAAGTATATAGGTGCATTAAATTAAATAGCATTAAATATGGTGATATGACAAGGAACGCATGTTTTCACATGGAAGCATCTGAACCTGCAACTAGCAACGCTAACAACATCGTAAGCAAGCAGTAACATAGCCAATCAGTGGTTTGCTAGGTCGAACAGGTTGAAGGTTATCATGGCATTGTTGAGAGGCTGATATTTAACAAGTGGTAGGTAACGAGACATAATCGATAGAAGCGGTAAACTAGCATGGCAATGATAGTAATGGTATCTGGGGAAATGATCATCTTGCCTGAGATCCCGCTTGGAAGAAGAATGTCTCCGTGAAACAGACGAACCGACGTAGTCGAACGGGTCCTCACATCCGACACGCTTGCGGAACTCTATCGAGACGAAGCAAACCGGAAACACAAATCAACACACGGAATTCACCACATGATGCACAACACAAATGATGCATGAGGAGCTGAATACATGCAAGTCACGGCATGAAAATTCCACACAAACAAACACTACACATTAAGTGAAGTTCAATATGCAACGAGTTGCATATTGACGAAACTCCACGTTTAATTATTTAGTTCTATCCCGATTAGATACACGGCAATATTAAATGTGGTTAAACATGGCAAGAGGTGAAGCGCAATTAATCTACCTATCTAGGCATTTTAATTGAGGTCGGAAATGTCATATAGCACCTCCGAAACGACCTCACATGTTACTTTACAATTCTGACCAGATCTGAACTAATTCTTTTAATTAGTTGTTAAACAGCAAAACAAATAGGTTCACGTGATTCTACGCATCATTTCTAGAAATCTACACATAAAGAACATCTCCAACGGAGCTACGGATCAAAAGATACATGCACCGCAAGATATGATGGCATGAATGCAATATGTGTGCAACGACGGTCACGAGCACTTCAAAACATACAAACAGGAAGAGAACATGAAATTACACGAGATTCTAAGCAAGTTTCATGTAGGACACGATCAAATCGGAGCTACGGTTCATCAACTACGAGCTAAACAAGAAATAATTACAATTTGCCAAAAATCAGCCACATAGCATATCTTATGCCCCACAACTACGGGCTACACAACTCCGATATGCTCAAGCAAGGCATGGCACGAAAGAGGGCAAGAAGCACTACTACAAACAACTAACAACAACTAGCATGGCATCATGGATCACTAGGGAAAGAAGACACAAAATGGCATCTCACACACTATTTCAGACTTAGTGAAAATTACACCTCATGAAAGTGCAGTTTTCGATCTGAAGCTATATTGACAGCAGCAAAACCTATAGCTACAGGACTCCAAATAGTATGAAAATTTACAGAATTCTAGAGAAACGCAAGGGCTACAACTAACTTCATTGGACCAACCTCAAAAGAGCTACAGATCCAAAGATAGAAGCAAGACAAGACAGCAACAAAATATAACAGATTCCAGACTTAGAAATATTTCAGCTCCTCTAAAACAGCACTATTTCTAGCAACTTGAGAGCAATCAAAACACACATAAACATGCATTACTATTGCAACTAAAAATACCAGGGGCTAGTTGAAACACCCAAGAACAACTCCCTAGTTGACAACTTAATCAAACGGAGCACGGAATAAATCCTACGAATTAATCAAAAGAGCAACATAGCAAAATATCTCGTGAACTAACTTACTCGAAAGCTAAAACTAATTGCACAGAAAAATCACATGGATTTTTCTACCCCGAAAACATATAAAATATGTGGGGTTTGCAACACAAAATAAAGCCACACAAAAAATGCGAGATAATAACCTATACACGGGAAAATAAACTACCGGCAATTCCTACGCGCAAAAATATGAGTGACCTCTCTAAAATAAACGGAAAAATAGATCCTAAAACATAGCCATTTTATCTAAGGCACACGGGCAACCCGGTCTTGCACGAAAAATAAATACGGGTCGAAACCTATTAGGACAGCACGCTTATCTAGGCAACAGCACACTAAATGACGTCAAACAATTGTGCAAGTTGGATAATCGTATTCTACGCGAAAACCTACGCCAAAACCATATAAAGATCACCTCGATCCGACTTACGGAATATAAGTTACGGGGGTTCTAATATATGTCTAATTCTGAAATTATCTAAACCGAAAAAAAATCCTATAGAGCTACTAGGCCGAAACTAAGGCGTCAAATTAACTAAGAGGCGCCTATGTGTAAATAAAAAAAAGGGGAGCTGGGGGTCTCACCTAGCGGGCCTCCACTTGGGCCGGCCTGGTGCTGCTGGTGGAGCAGGCCGGGGGGGAGAGGCGAGGCGGGGCCGAGCCGGCTGCTGGCGCTGGTGGGCCGCGCGGGGAAGCGCTCCTGCGTGGCCATCTGGGCCGGGGAGGAGGCCCACGTGGCCAGGCGAGGCGCCGGTCAATGCACGCGAGGCGAGCTGGCCTCGACCTCCTGTCGCGACCATGGCGACGCCGCGCTGCGCAGACGGCCGGCGAGGCTCGGCCGGGACGCGAGGAAGCCGAGGGGCGGCGGACCCCGACGGGATCCGGCCCGAGGAGGCGGCAGAAGGGAGATCTGGTGGCGGCAGAAGGGAGATCTGGAGATCGAGATCGCGAACTACGGCGGTGCTGAGGTGGCGATCCGGCCGGGAACCGACGGGGAGAAGCTGGGGCCGCGGGGTCCGGCAGCGGCGGCCGCTGGCCGGTGGCGGGCACTGCTCCCGGTGGCAAGGGGCGAGGCGGGGCTGGAGCCCGGTGGCGGCGCGGCGACGGGGAGATCGGGCTCCTCCCGCTCTGGAGCACGAGGGCAGGGAACGGCGGCTCCAGATGGGCCCGAGAGGGCCGGCGATGGGCTCGGCGGGCCCTGCGCGCTGGTGGGAGGAGAGAGGAGGTGGGAGTGGGGTTGGCACGGATTTTGAGGTAGGTTAGAGATGGCTGTCTAAAAATTAGGAGGAGGGGGTATTTATAGAGAAAAGAGGGGCTCGGTTAACCGGAATCGCGTTCCGGATCCAACCGCGGGGTCAGATTTGGACGATTCCGAATGCGGGTATGGGTACGCGGCCGAGTAGAGGGGATATCCGGAGACGAGAGGGAGAACGGGCGGCGCGGCAACGAATTTTTAAAAGACCGACAGACGTCCGACGGTAGACCGAATACGGTGCCGCTACGGTCGACCGTTCGGGTACCAGACGGACTCCGATCGCGACGAAATTCGACAGGCGGTCTAGCGATATCCAATCACGACCGCGTGCCAAGTTTCACCCCGATCAGAGAAAGTTTTAAACACACTTTTAAAACAAGGTTTCGACGATGCCGCGGGCGCGTGCGTGTGTGGTCAGGCTCAGAACGAACAACGACGAAAACCGACAACTAACAAGGGATGCAAGTTTTGAAAACGGGCGGCAACGGGATGCCGATGCAATGCTGATGATGCGCATGATGCGATGATGATGTGACAAAATAAAACAGATACACGACGAAAACGGAAAGGAAAGGAAATCTTCTCGAACGTCGGCATCGGGCTGTCACACTTACCGCCGCTGCTTGTTTTCAAAAATAGCTGCGACGGGTTACCCTCTACGCTCGCCACTAATTTTTGATCCCTTATAAGTCCTTTCCCAGTAGTGGACATGTTTATGTTTTTGCCCTTCATTGTTTGTTCACATGTATGTAATAGGTATTTGTTTCTAATAAATATTAGTCGGTCCGATATTGGCGCGGTGGAATTTTTTCCATTTGTGCTCCAGTTACCCCCACTCCCACCACCCACCCTCCCAGAAACAAGTTGTCCCCTCCCAAGGAGCCACACTCACAGGTGACCCACCTCATCATCCCCTCCCCCTTCTGGTTTTCCCCCATGGATCCAGCAGCCATTCTGGGATGTCCTGGCACTGACGACCGCCCCTGGCCTTTCCCTATGTTGCCTCGCCGCATACCCTCCTCCTACCAACCTCCACCCCCCGAAATCCCCAGCAGTAGAAGAGTGGCGACCACACAACAATATCCAGATCTGGCCAAACCATCAGGTAATCTTCTTACGAATCATCTTCGGAGGATGTATATCAGTTGTATATGACATATCATTACGTAATAGGAGGGTGCCAACCCGTGCATATCCTTTTTAGATATGATGGCATGTTGAGGCTGTCACATGTGCCATGGGTTAATGTTGGCTATAATGCCTTTTTCTAGGATGATATATCGTAATTTTGTGCATTTACATTATGGTGGCGCTCTTAACATAAAATCTGGCAGCACTGGTGTGGAGTTTCTGAACACCCAAATGCGTTTGTTGTGTTTCCTTAAGGATCCAACTCTTGTTGAACTTGTTGATAAGGTGAGGCAAGTGATGGATGTGGAAGAAAGTTTTCTAGTAAGGTTGGAAGGAAGGTATGGCACTGACACATGCCCTAGGTCTTTCTGCATGATGATCCAACTGGACGAGGATTATGCTTGGGATAACCACAAGGTAATGGTCAATGAATCTTGCATGAAGATCCTTGTTATATATGAAGTGGTTTAGTCAGGTCATAATCTCTCTGACATAGATGTCAATCGCACGCCGACATTCATAGTGTATCCAGTCGAGAGATCTGTGAAACCGTGTCCGAGAGTCAACCCATGGTAGAAGGTATAACCTCTCTAACACATGAGTCTGTAGAAGCTGACGAAGATGTGATTGGTGAATTTGATTGAACAACCGTGCGGCGGAAACTAAAGGTGACGACGATGAGAGTGATGTAGGTTTGCCAGAAAGGAATCGGTTGGAAGAAGAAGAGGCAGTTGAAGAGGTGGATACAGAAGACAAGATAGAGGAAGAGCCCCACGCGTGGCTATTCCGCGCGCTCGTCGTAGCGCTCGATTTCCGACTAGACTTCATTTACATCTGATAATCAATGTGCAATGGTTCCTTCCTTTTCTCCTTTGGGTGTGTGGTTAATTCATGCACACATGCATGCATTAATTAGTGGGCCCCCGAGAAGGGAACGGACCGACCCGGACCTGGCCTTGGACCTGGCCCTGTGGCCCCAAGGTCAATATGCGAGGCCATGGGTCGGCCCATTTCATCAGAAATTCATGGCCTCATTGACCCGTTGGATATATGAGGCTGACCCAAAATTTAGTAAATTCAAATTTTTTGTACTGAGAAAATACCTATGATACACCACCAAACAACGAGAAAGGAGTGGTATTTATCAGCACCAAAAAATTCCACGTTTGCAGTTTATAAGATTGACAAAAACTCATATACATATACACACCAAAACTACTGTAGAGCCAACACTGAAATTATAATAGAATCTACACTGAAGCTATAGGAGTCTCACATGTACGTATTGAAGCTTCAGAATCATTATATGCACTGAAACTTCAACTAGATCTACACTGAATTTTGTAGTAGTTTATAGAATCTACTACACTGAAACTCCTACTACAGAACGTACATATACGCACTGACCAAGAACCAAGACGATACAATCGGATGTGTGCTTGGCTTGCAATTGTGCTGAGAAGTGGGAATGGGAGGAAGCTGGCAAGAGTGAGCACAATCCAGAGACCGGGAAGACTAGAGTGTGGTAAGCTAGCCAAGTTGGAGAGGAACAGGACGGCTACCGGGATGGTGAGTTCGACATCGTCCAAGACTTCCAGACCGAAAGCTCGATGGTGACCAGGACCGCCGGACGATGAGCTCAACGCCGACCGAAATGACGAACAGGAGGCGCACCAGGAGGAACACCGACGACGACAAAGATGCTCGGGGCGGCCAGCAACAACTAGGCATAGCGATTTGATTGGGTCGACCCATCCGATCCATTGGGTCTCACACGGCCGGCTCCATTGACCTGCAAATAATTTAAGGCCTACCCACTTGACCCATTGGCCTTGATTATTTGGGTCGGGTCAGTGACCCAACGGGTCGACCCGGCCCATTCCCATATTGAGTGGCCCCATAATTAAATTTAGGTGAAGAGTAATTACCAGGCCCTAGAGATAAATTCATCAGGGTGGCAGATTAATTAGGTGGGCCTCATAGTTGAACTAGGGGTGAGATTAATTAGGGTGTGCCCACAGTTGAATTCACACGGGGAGAAATTAATGGACGTCGATAACCGTTACACGTATGGTGAAAGCAACACTCAATCACACGCTCCATGACCACAGATTGGGTCATGTCATCGCATGCATGCACAAATAATGGAATTAATGATGTCAGCTGGAATTTTTCATATTTTTAGTTTTTAAAATGTTTTATTTCTTAAATAAAAAATCTGATTGAAAATCGTTTTCATCATTAAATCCATCATGACGAGATCTTCGAAACTAGATTTCATATCGATATGTTTCAACGACTTTTTTTGGTTAAAGGTTTTCATGTCTATTGCATATAAATTGTTATCATGATTAGAGTGACGTTGTCATGATATATTTCAACTATTTTTTCTTGTACGTTTACAATAAACTTGACATGTATAAAAAAGAAATTAAGAAACTAAACTTATCATGATGAATTGCAACAAAATTTCATGATCCATGAAATAATTTTGACATTGTTCACAAGTAAAAAAAGAAATATCTATCAATTACTGTAAAAATGTATGGTCAATCACTCAAATTTGTCATAAACCACAAACTAAAATTTTGATCTTAAATTACTTAAATTTGCCATGATACATGCACTAGAATTTCTCAAAATACTAGCATTCCATGGTCAAAATAGTAAAATTACCATGATCTATAAACTCAATTTGCCATGATGAATTATTACAAATTGCCATGATCCATGAATTAAATTTGCCGTGGTTAATTAGTAAAAATTGCCATGGTGAATTAATAAAAATTACCATGAAAAATAGTTGAAATACAATGATATCTTTAAATCTAAAAATAAATACTAAATGAAACATGAGGTGCCAACTTTATCGTAAACACTATGTCAACTTCAGTGTAAACATCATGGCAACTTTTGGCACAAAAAAAGGTCGTCCAAATATATCAATATGAGATCTAGTTTTAAAGATCATGTTAAAATGGATTTAATGATGAAAAATGGATTTTTAATTTGATTTTATATTTAAGAGATAAAACATTTTTAATATCAAAAAACTAAAAAGATTCCGCTAATGTCATATGTTTGATGTGGAGCGAGGAAGTCTATTCCGATTCAATGAATACTGCACGGACCATTATGGAATGTGTGGTGAGATTTCGTCCTCGCCTGCACCATGATCCATTGGGTATTTTGATAACCTCCATATAATCCAGGTTTATTCATTGTATTTTGGATTAAACACTAGTAAAAAAAGGGCTTTGGTCCAGGTCCTGAAATCCTATTAGTCCCGGTTCACATACGAACCGGGACCTATGTTGGCATTGGTCCCGGTTCATGAGGCCAGGGCGCCGGCCGGACATCGTGGGCCATTGGTCCCGGTTCGTCTCACCCCTTTTGTCTCGGTTCCAGTCAAGAACCGAGCCTAATAGGCCGGCAACCGTTCGTATCCCGTTTAGTCCCGGTTGGTGGATCAAACCGGGACTAAGGTGTCGTGGCGGGCGTTCGTACAACCGTTCGTATCCTCCTTTAGTCCCAGTTGGTGGATCAAATCGGGGTGGCGGCCCTTCGAATCACCCCTTTAGTGTCGGTTTGTCGTCCAACCGGGAACTAAAGGTCCAAACGGTTCGCCCTCCCGCGTCGTTTCCAGCGATGAAAACTACAACTGAAGCAGAGTCTATCGCCATTCTCTGTTCTTCTCCTTTAGCGCTCTCCTATGTTCTTCTTCTTCCTCTCTTCTTCCCCTCTCTTCTTCCATTCTTCTTCCACCATGACATATGAAACCAGAATGGTGTGCGCACATGGCACAACCGAACTCGGGATCGGGTACACGAACGAGAGCACGGCGGTGCCAAATTTTCTTGGACGGTTCCAGACGTGGGTTGGCGCTGCACCAGAGCGTGAGGCATTCTTGGGGCTTGATCTGGAGTACACGGCCGACCAACAAGGTGTTGCCGTCATCCAGCTGTGTTTCAAACAGCATGTCTTGATCTTCCAATGGGCGAGGTAATTTTTGAGTCTTTGTTTGATCCAAGGTTATGAAAATTGCATGTATTGATCTTCTCTAGGTTCCATTTGATAGCAATATGGAGTTTCTATATATGTTCCATTGGATAGTTAATTGAGGGTTTCTTAATCAATTCATAGGATATGAAAATTGCATAGGATAGCAATATGTGTTACAACATTGGAATCCTATAAAGATCAATTTCTCTTTAATTAGTTGTAGTGAAACAATTTTCCACTGGTAAGTTTTCAGGCTTTCTTTGATCCAAGGTTATTAAAATTGCATATATTGATCTCCCTAGGTTCCATTGGATAGCAATATGCAGTTTCTATATATGTTCCATTGGATATATAGTTAATTGAGGGTGTCTTCATCAATTCATAGGATATGAAAATTGCATAGGATAGCAATATGTTATAATATTGAATCATATAAAGATTAATTTTTCTTTAGTTGTAGTGAAACAATTTTTCATTGGTAAGTTTTGAGGCTTTCTTTGATCCAAAGGTTATGAAAATTGCATATACTGATCTCTTTAGGTTCCATTGGATAGCAATATGCAGTTTTTTATATGTTTCATTGGATAGTTAATTGAGGGTTTCTTGATCAATTCATAGGATGTCAAAATTGCATGGGTTAGCAATATGTTACAATATTGGAATCCTATAAATGTCAATTCATAGGATATGAAAATTGCATAGAATAGAAATATGTTCCATTTGAATCGTTATGATAAATTTCTCTTTAATTGTAGTGAAACATTTTTCCTTGTTACAGCAGTATGTAACATTTGTTACATTTTAATTTGTTGATGTTGCAATAGTGACAAGCATTGTCCAGAACTCATGGACTTCCTTCGCAGCGGCATACGTTTAGCTAGCGTTGACATAACGAATGACAGGCCGAATATGAGGCGCAGCTTTGGTATTGAGATACCAGCTGAGTGCCACATTGATATCCAAGGCCTATTCTAGCTTCAATATGAGAGGACTTCGATGGCTGATATGGCAGTCGCCTTGATCGACGAGGAGTACCATGATATGAAGACTTCATTCCCAAAGTCTCAGCACAGAAAGTAGGGGAAGACCCCACTTGACCCTATCAACGTTCTGTATGCAGCAAAAGATGCATACGTTGCATACGAGTTGTATCGCGAGATTAGAATCGTGAACTATGGCCAGCGTCACCTCGCACCACCAGCTTTGGGACATTCTGATTCAGATTCATATTCAGACAAGTAGTGTTCACAACGGCGAACACTTGTATATATATGTATGCTAGCTATTATTATGTATTGCTTTCATGTATTATTATGCACTGCTTGGACCAATTTATATATATCTAGTTTCTCTTTGTGCCATTATATAGTTTCCAAATTTGAATGGTTTAGCCCTTTCTTTATTCATCACCACTTTAGGTATTGTTGTGAACTAATTCTTTATTCATATTGGTGTAATATTTACTGTATTCAAACTTCTCCATGGTTCATACCCCCGATACAACCCATAGATACATCGATATAAGCAAGCAACACAAAGAAAACAGAATCTGTCAAAAACAGAATAGTTGGAAGTAATCTGTATAATTCGAATACTTATGTAACTCCAAAAATCATGAAAAATTAAGACAATCTTGGTAAATTGTATATGAATCTTGTGTAAAAAATTGATATCAAAAGCATGTTCCAGTGAATTTAACAAATTCCTGGACTGAGGTTGAAAGTTTATGTTTTTTCAGCAAAATTAAATTGCAAACACCGTAGACCAACCAATAGGTCTTACTTGGCGCAAACACAAAATGCTACGTGGGTGAAATGATGATACCATGCCAACTTTCAACCTATTCAGAGTTCATTTCTAGTGCTTTTCAATTTCTGGGTCATTTAGCTCCAAAAATTCAGTAAAAGCATGAAAAAAGTCAGAAATAGTTAAAAATTGATGATGTGGCTTTGAATGGTGCATTTTGAACACACAAAAAGTCTGTAGTTCAAATAAGTTCAAAAAATGAAATCCCTTTGTAACAGATGAGTTTTCGTATGAACCCATGATACTTCGAAAGAGATTGTCCGATTTGTACACGAAGTGCATCCAGATTTTGCCGCAACCCTCTCAACTTTTTAGCACATGTTATGTGGGTGAAATGATGATACCATGCCAACTTTCAACCTATTCAGAGTTCATTTGTAGTGTTTTTCAATTTCTGGGTCATTTAGCTCAAAAAAATCAATAAATGCATGAAAAATACAAAATGAAGTCAGAAATAGTTGAAAATTAATGATTTGGCTTTGAATGGTGCATTTTGAACACACAAAAAGTCTGGAGTTCAAATAATTCCAAAAAAATGAAATCCCTTTGTAACAGATTAGTTTTCGTATGAAACCTTGATACTTCGAAACACATTGTTCGATTTATACACGAAGTGCATCCAGTTTTTGCCGCAACCCTCTTAATTTTTTAGCACATGCTATGTGCGTGAAATGATGATATCATGCCAACTTTCAACCTATTCAGAGTTCATTTGTAGTGCTTTTCAATTTAAGGGTCATTTAGCTCAAAAGATCAGTAAATGCATGAAAAATACCAAATGAAGCCAGAAATAGTTGAAAGTTGATGATGTGGCCTTGAATGCAGCATTTTGAACACACAAATAGTCTGTAGTTCAAATAAGTTTACAAAAATGAAATCCCTTTCGTAACAGATGAATTTTCGTAAGAAACCATGATACTTCGAAACAGATTGTCCGATTTGTACACGAAGTGAGTCCAGTTTTTGCCGCAACCCTCTCAACTTTCTAGCACATGCTATGTGGGTGAAATGATGATACCATGCAAACTTTCAACCTATTCAGAGTTCATTTGTTGTGATTTTCAATTTAAGGGTCATTTAGCTCAAACAAATTAGTAAATGCATGAAAAATACCAAATGAATTCAGTAATAGTTGAAAATTGATTATGTGGCCTTGAATGGTGCACTTTGAACACACAAATAGTATGTAGTTCAAATAAGTTCAAAAAATGAAATCTCTTTTGTAACAGATGAGTTTTCGTAAGAAATCATGATATTTCGAAAGATATTGTCCGATTTGTACATGAAGTGCGTCCAGTTTTTGCCGCAACCCTCTCAACTTTTTAGCACATGCTATGTGGGTGAAATGATGATACCATGCAAACTTTCAACCTATTGAGAGTTCATTTGTAGTGCTTTTCAATTTAAGGGTCATTTAGCTCAAACAAATTAGTAAATGCATGAAAAATACCAAATGAAGTCAGAAATAGTTGAAAATTGATGATGTGGCTTTGAATGGTGCATTTTAAACACATATAAAGTCTGGAGTTCAAATAATTCCAAAAAATGAAATATCTTTTGTAATAGATGAGTTTTCGTAAGAAATCATGATATTTCGAAAGAGATTCTCCGATTTGTACATGAAGTGCGTCCAATTTTTGCCGCAACCCTCTCAACTTTTTAGCACATGCTATGTGGGTGAAATGATGATACCATGCTAACTATCAACCTATTCAGAGTTAATTTGTAGTGCTTTTCAATTTCAGGGTCATTTAGCTCAAAAAAATCAGTAAATGCATGAAAAATACCAAATGAAGTCAGAAATAGTTGAAAGTTGATGATGTGGCCTTGAATGGTGCATTTTGAACACACAAATAGTATGTAGTTCAAATAAGTTTTAAAAAATGAAATCCCTTTTGTAACAAATGAGTTTTCGTAAGAAACCATGATACTTCGAAAGAGATTGTCTGATTTGTACACGAAGTGCGTCCTATTTTTGCCGCAACCCTCTCAACTTTTTAGCACATTCTATGTGGGTGAAATGATGATACCATACCAACTTTCAACCTATTCAGAGTTCATTTGTAGTGCTTTTCAATTTAAGGATCATTTAGCTCAAAAAAATCAGTAAATGCATGAAAAATACCAAATGAAGTCAGAAGTAGTTGAAAATTGATGATGTGGCCTTGAATGGTGCATTGTGAACAAACAAATAGTCTGGAGTTCAAATAAGTTCAAAAAAATGAAATCCCTTTAAAGAGAAATCACTGAAAAACAGTAAGTAGGAACAAAAAACTATATTCTTTAAAAAGAAATGTCAACTAATGGCCACCACGGCCTGAATACGATTAGAAACCCAACTAGATAGTTGGGCCAAGATTCAGGCCCACAGAAGGCCCAACAGGTAGTGACAGTTTAGGCCCGGAAGCCTGCATATGAGAGGAGCTCAAAACTGTGTGTGCACAAGCGCTTATAAACCACTCCACTTCTCCCTCGGCTAGCGAGGTGGGACTAAACATCTAACCGCACCGCGGCTGTGCCAGGCACAGGCCTTTCGTGTCGGTTTGTGGTACAAAGCGCAGAGACAGACTTTAGTGTCGGTTGGTGGCACAAACCGGGACAAATGGCCCCCTTTCGTCCCGGTTGGTTCCGCAAACCGGGAGTACAGCTATCTTCTTCCCGCCATTTGGACTACTGAAAATTGACCTGTAGTCCGTGTTTGCTGAGTCAACCGGGACGAAAGGGTGGAATTGTTGTCGGTTCGGGCCACCAACCGGGACAGAAGGTTTTCCCATATAGGAGGGAGTTGTCGAAATTTCCCCCAAAACTTTCCCATTGCTCGTCGCCGCCCCCCGAGCCTGTTCTCGTCGTCGCCGCCCCGATCCAGTCCTCCTCGTCGTCGCCGCTGTCCCCGAGCCCGTCGCCATCGCCCCGAGCACGTCGTCGTCGCCGCCGCCCCCGATCCAGTCCTCCTCGCCGCCGTTGACGTCCCGAGCATGTCGCCGTCGCCGCCCCCGAGCACGTCGTCGTCGCCTCGAGCCTGTCGGCCCCGGTGAGCTCCTCCTTTGCATGCTCTGCTTGTCGCCGCCGCCGCCCCTGTATATTGTTGTTCATACAAATTTTGTTCATATATAGATTATACTAGAGATGTATTCAAGATTAAATTCGAGATGTATTAAGTTGATTATTAGTTCTAACTGAAAGAAAACATTTTTGCCTCTTGAGATCTATTGCATTATATATCATAACGTACATCTATGAACTATTCAACATTTGGAAATGAAATATAAAAAGTTTGTGCATGTTTAAAACATAGAAGTTCATGTAATTCGGTTATTCATACAAGGAGCTGACATATTTGCAGAAACTATATGGATCAAAGAGAACAGTTGTTGGGGGAGATAATGCTTGGTGATTATTTATTGTATCTCAATGACACCGATGGTCTGGAAGGAGAGGATGACGACTCGGATGATTGAACAATGGAGGAGGAAGGACATGATCATGATGGCTCTGGTGACCGAAGGCCGGAGGAAGAAGGAGACCATGATGACGGCTCCGGTGACCGAACGGAGGAAGGAGATGTTGCAAAGTCCGGCAAGGTATATATATTAATTAAGCCCGAAGGTATGTACATATATTAACTCTTCTTTCTTCTTTTATAGCCCTTTGGATCAAGCCAAACTTCGGTAAAGAGACGAGCCCCGAAGAGGAGGTTGCGCATGGATGAAAAGTTCACAATCATAGCACTCGCGGCCGATGGTGTACCGATTGAACCCAAGCTGACCAAGGACGCATTTTCTGCTCAGTGCGAAGCTATTGTTAGGGACGACATCCCGATCAGTGTCAAGCAATGGAAAAATTCTAAGGGCGACGACGTCCCTGAAGGTGATTATGTCACTGATAGGCAGAAAGATGATCTTTGGACCGCGCTGAAGGCAAATTTCACCCTACCGCCAGAGGAAGATCTGAATAAGCCAGTTATAGAGCCACTTGTCAAGGCATGTGCTCTTAATAAGATGGCACATCTATTAGGGAAGTGGAAGAATGATTTGAAATCAATGTTTTTCGACAAAGGGAAGAATCCAAAATTTGTCGGCCGATTTGAGAAGATAAGAGATCACTGGCCCGCATTTGTGGCCTACAAGTCATCGGAGAAGAGTAAGAAAATGTGAGAGAGAAACAAGAACAATGCCGCAAAGAAGCAGTATCACCATCACACGGGGTCAGGTGGCTACCTCAAAACCCGATCGTTCTGGGACAAAGCTGAGAATGACCTAATTGCTAAAGGGGTCCAACCATAGATATTGAACTGGCCAGACCATTCAAGGACTTGGTTCTTCGGGGTTGGGGAACTTTGGACCCTGAAACAGGGAAGTGTCATTGGACGGACGAGCAACTTGCAATACCCATGATCAAGCTTCAGAAGTGTATCGCCGCAGCGCAGGAAGGGGCGTTCATTCCAAACAGAGAGAATGACGAGCTGATGAGGCCCTAGGGAATGCTGAGCACCCTGGACGAACACTATGCACACCAGGCTCCGTTCCGTGGAAGTTTGAGTTTCCTAACACAAGTGGTTACAGAAGCCGGGAGAGAAAGAGGAAAGCGGAGCTGAGCGACATGCAGCAGATCAAGGCAAGACTGCAAAAGATAGAGGAACTTAAGAGCCAGCGAGCTGCCGGCCAACCATCTCAGCGGCATGAAGCTACCCTAGAAGGTACCCCACCATCTCAGCGGAGAAGCAGTGTGGCTTCCACGGAGCCCGTTCAGCATGACTTCATGGCTCCTAGCTACTAACCCGTGGATACTATCACGGAGGCTCAACGTTGCGAGCTTATGATGAAATGTCGGAACCTCACTTTGAAGGCGGTTGTCGGCTCTGTTGAACCTCCTCAACCCAACGGAATTTTTCACTGCCTTCCGATTCCACATGGTTATGCTATTGTGGTGGTGGATCAAGTAATGGAGGAATTTGAGCAGCTCGAGCTTGACCACCCTATAGGTGAAGGGGAGATTTAGTTGGTTCGTGTTGTGGGGAGTACATGTCTATGGCATAAGGAGTTCATCAAGCTTCCAAACTGGACGCCTCCGCCTCCTCCGACGACGACGAGTCAGGGCACTCCGCCTCCTCCCCCTCTTCCTCCTCCTCCGGCGAGTGATCAGGGCACTCAGCCTCCTTCTCCAGCTCCTCCGACATGTGAGGGCACTTCGCCTCCTCCTTCGCCTACTCCGACACGTCAGAGCAGTCCGCCTCCTCCTCCGCCTCGTCGGCAACGTCGGAAGATAAACGTCTCCGCTCCGGCTCGTCCGGCGCGTCAAAGCAGTCCGCCTCCTTCTCTCAAGCAGAAGAGAGACGCACCCTTCTCTCCGGCAGCTAGGAGTACAAGCAGAGGCGGGAGGCAAAACAGATACGGTCCATCTCTCAAGCCTCTGGAAAAGTTACCATATGAGAGGATCAAGGAGGAAAACGAGGAGATATGTCGTGCCGAATTGAGGGCCCATTTTGCAAAGAAAACTCCACCTCCGAAGGAGAAGCTAGATCCGGTGAAAGTGGAGCGCACTATCAATCAACTGCAGCGTCCACCAGCGCCTTCGCCGAATTCCAACTATGACCGCATTCTTAAAAAGACATATGCACAAGTGATGCGGTCGGGAACTACTTCTAGTGTTGCAAGGTTAGCAGAACGAACCGGTTGGTGTGACCAACCGGGACTAAAGAACCTCCTGCCCGGGCTACCCGTAGAGGCCACGTGAAGACCCTTCGGTCTCGGTTAGTAAGGGAACCGGTTGACAGGCAAACTATAACAATATAGCTAAAAACATTAAAGAGGGATCTACCGTCGTGATGGTTCGACCTTCACTCGATCGCTGCTCCCTCCCTGCCTCGAACGATCCCATGCGAATAAAACGATGTCCCATCCCACCCGCCCCCATCACAAAGGGTCCTACGCACCAGCCTTACCCGCACGTCGAAAATGGGGATCCTCCCAACTCCCACTTCCCACTTGGTACGAAAGAAAAAACTATGAAAAGAAAATAAAACAAATGCACGTACGCATGTCCCACCTCCCACTTCCCTTCTCCCAAATCCCTCGATCTCGTTGCTCCCGTACAGGAATCGGCACCATGGACCTCCTCGCCTACGGCGACCTCGAGCGGTTACACACTGAAGCCATATTAGACTGGATCGATGGATCCAAGCCCTTGCCATCTCATCGTTCTTCACCGAGTCAAGGAGGAGCTAGACGCGGGAAGGAAGACGAGCAGGAGCGCCGTGTCCCCGCAGCGATGAAGGAGGCCCAGGTAACCCTATCTCCCTACCCAGGACGCGGATTTTCCCTAACCATATGCACGCGCAACTCGTATATGTGCCGTCCATCCGCATGTTGTCGCATCAGCCGGGCCCGCACCTGTTCACGCCATGCAGCGTATTCTTCTAGGATCAAGTTTTTCTGATGCATGTATATGTTGATGTATTGTGTCTTTTGTGGGCCATCTCCTAATCTACTGCTAGTACTGCTGCTAGTCCTTGCCTGTACTATTGGTACTGCATGCGCTCCTATGCGACAGTAGCACCCGTTTGACAGCGACAGCGCTATCCCCAGAGGAACCAATATATCAAACGGATGTTGCGCTAGTTGCATTTTGACAGATTAAGAATATGAAGATAATTATTCCGTTTGTTAAACCACTAGTAATATCTCACAATTCTTTTCTGGAAAAATACGTAATAAAGTGTGGTGTAAAGCAACGATGAAGTTCCGACACGCGTCTTAAAAGGACCCATCGTAGGTGTCCTCTCCCCGTTATCCATCCATTCCCTAGCTCTCCTCCTCAACTGTCCTTAGCGTAGGAAAGTCCCCTCTCACGCGCGACCAAATCCATCTGCTGGTGCTCCTTGCTGCCCTCTTGATGCAGATTCTTGGCCGGCGGCTGTGCCGCACAGGTAGCACGCGGAAGACGCCCGGTCGAATCCGAGATCGGAGAAACAGGTATCCTTGTCATGCTTGTTCTAAATCTGAAATCCCTAAATCCTTATCCTCTTCCGTTAGTACTAGCACAATGACTGCCAATCCTTGGTCAGCAGTGTTGTCCGTGATGCTAAGGTCATACACAAGGCCTGGATCATATAGATTTTATAGTATTGACATGGCCAACAACCATGGGATGCGCGGTTGCCCTCTGACGCTGCTCGTCCAAGATTGGGCCACCGGTGCTGTCCATGATGTCAGATGTGGTGAGGATGGCTGAATTGATAGCAGCAGCAGAACGGGTATTAATATCCTTCCTTTTTCAGAGAATAACACTTGAAGTTTATGTAACTTGTGCATGTTCATAACAATATTCATATCCGTCATTCGTCCTGCCAAATCCATCAGACAGGGCTCTCCTTGGCCTGAACTTCTGGATAACATGCAGCATAAACATATATGATATCCAACCCAATTTGTCCGTGCCTGAATTAACAAAAAACTACGCTCATAAATTCAGATCCCAATCGAATGTCCGATTGCTTAAACCATGCTTAACAACATGTCTCATACATCTAAGGGTTCAAACTGCGTCTTTGTTGTTTGGATTAACTGAATATTACTGTCCTCGGATTAAAAATCTAACTTCTTGACCGACTGCGTCAAAGAGTTCAAACTGCCACTTTCGTGCTGGACCAAAAGACCACGCTGTAATTCTTAAAAGCATCAACCATCATGCTTAGTCCTTCTCTTTTTTCCTAACGAGGAAATTCCTGTATCTCTCAGGCATGTGTCCAATGTTTCCCTCCAGTCCAAGAACATCCACCAGTATGTTCATCCTGGAATGAACAACTCCATCGTTTTGCTGTTAAGAAATGAAATATCATGCATTATCACATCTTTTCATTTTGCATTAACGGGTATTTAGAATATGCCAAGACAGCTGCTTACGAACCGGGTTTAAGACCCTCTTGAATTTACTTCCCATCCAGTTGCGTCCGTAGTGTAGCGCATATACCCCGCTGTCTAGCCTGAAGAATAAACATATAATGTAAACACACAGGGCAAGGTGCTCACATCATGTCGATGCGAGAAAACTTTTTGTCCGTTGACATTACCTGGTGCATAGGCCAACATTTAGCCCTTTCGGAAATACTGTATTCCATCTTGCCATGTCGGGAGCCCAACCTTGAAAGAATTCTTGGATGCAGGTTTGCAATGCAACATGAAGGTTATCTGCAACTTTCCGTTGTCTGATTTGTATCACTTTGTCAGACTCGTTCCCGTTGTTAATTGTTGGATCCAGGACTATTATCCTCTTTTTAGGGAAATCCCATATGTATGTCGACCATGTGAAGTTGAACTTCACAGGCAGTATGAACTGTAAAATTATTCATCAGTAAGTATGCGTTCATGTAAATTTCCCAATACTCTAGACAGGAGCATGACTTAAAAAGATAGTTGTCTTGGAAATACCTCTGTGCATCTATGCACGTCGTAATTGATACGTTCCCCGATGAACATGTCTTGGACATACCTAACGATCATGTCCCCTCTGGTTACATGGTTCTGTTTGACAGAGGAACTAATAAGCACAGTCCATTGTTCAAACATGAACGGAATCAGTTTATGTTGTCATCAACAGATGTACTCACCACAAACTCTGGCTCTAGCCAATGTCGCCAGCAACCTTCATCTTTATCCGATGCGAAAACGTAGTCCATTTGCTGGTATCTTCTAATTGCTACTGTCATCAAATCATTCTCTATTACACCGCCTTCAGATAGGCTCATCCTGATATGATCAGCTGTGAGCTCCACGTATTTTGGCTGCGTGCTAATGACCCAATTGCTGCAAATGTAATTTCATCATAGTAACTTAAGAAGCATGAATGCCACAAAAACATAAAAGAAACATAAGGGAATGTTCATCCTACTTATTGATGTAAAAGGAGTACATACTCTTTCCTTGCATCTGCCGACTCTTTCACAAACATCCTGAAGACCTTTTCAATATTAGCTGATGCTCTTGTAGGAGGATCGTAACCTAGGATGAACGGGGACCGTGCAGCCCTCCCTGGTTTAACAGTCCTTTTTCTATGTGGCTGTGTGCTGAGTCCATCTTGTGTATGTGTAACATTTAGGTTGATTGTTGCCTGCTCCATCTCCTCACGTATGTCCAACTCCTGTGCGGCTATCTCCCTGTTCAGGCTAACAGGTGTTGTTCCCGCTACTCTATTCGCCGGAATAGAATGATGGGCAGGAGTGCATACCATCTCAAGCCCTGACCATGCGATGCATATTTTGCGAAATGTTATCATGTTCCAAGATATGGGTGCTACACAACTGGTGATACGTTTAAGAGAAGTGTTTTATCACCTCGCAGGTCATCTCTTCCATCTGTTGACGACGGAGTTGTGTTAGATGATGGCACTGAACCCACACCTAGAAGCACCGACGAGAACATGGTTAGTATTTCACATTTCATCTAAAAATATTGCTAGTTGGTTTCCACTATACCAGTTCTTCCCAACTAAAAATATATAGTTCTGGATGCATTATACAACAATTGAAACATAAAACGACACAATATATATTTACCATGTGGCGTCACCGCTCTGCTGAAATCATCCATCAGGTCTATGCTCCTAAAACCTGTGAAATCTATCTTGAATTTGCTTGGACCTCCCTGTTTTGTGTACTGCTCAGTATGTTCCTCTTGCTGTATTGTAGCCAATATTGTCAATTCCCTGCTTGGTACCTGGACAGCTTCATCATTTTCCACGCCGAGATCAAATGAGGGCACCTCTGTGTTCAACGACGAATGAGGTCCATAAATCCACTTCCTGCCATCTGCTGATTGGGCCTGAATTGGCATTTGTTCATGCACTTCTGTATCATTGTTTACTGGATTATGTTGCTCCGCTGCTGCGATTAGTTCATCCAAATTTCTAATTGCTGGGTCAGCCTCTTCCGATGCCTCTTCGACCCTTTTTCTTTTCATTGAACAACCCATTTGATTTACATCTGACTTATGGCTAACATTACCAGGGTCTTCGTGGAACGTATTTGTTTTTGTGTTACACATGGCTGAACATGGTGACAATGGCGACTCTTCTCCGGAATCTTAAGTGGAGACATCACCTCCTTGATCGATATAAAGGTATTAGCCACAAACACATCATCTGGTATACTGCAAAAAATTTAAATTCATATAATGAACTCCTTACCTTTATTTTCTTCTTCCCTAGTCCTTTTGTTGTTGTGCCTTACAGTATTTGTTATTTCATCTATGTGTGCGATGATCTTAGAGGTCTCTTCTTCAACAAAGGTTTATGTCTCCCTTAGTACACCTTCCCACCCATGAGCGTGGCGTTTGTTTATCTTTGCACCTTTCTTAGACGCTAATTGCAAAACTGCTTTGCATCTAGATGAATATTGTCCAACTTTTTCCACAAGTATGGATGCAATCTGATATTCACAAAAAAATGCAAGCATATGATATAGATCATTAAAAAATGCAATCTGATACATGTCAATTGTAAAAAGATGTATATTGTGATGTTGATAGTACCTCCTCAACCATTGGTCCTCGATTTGATTTGCTTGACGCATCACCGTAATTTGTAAAATTGCGTATCAACCTCACCGAAGACATGTTTCTGTTGTAGCACACTGTGTGCGTCGGCCTCGCCTGAGGAACAACACAAACCTCGGCATGTTAGCACAACATAATGAACTTAATTTATTTTAACATCATAAAGAAATATTGTCAATTATCATTATATGATCCTACCAACAGCAGTCCGTATATCACAATATCTGAAAAAAATTCCTGTGCTTGTGTCCGCATCAATAATTCTGTTAATTGTCTTTTGGTCATAGACCTTGCATCTCGGAAATACGTCATGTGGTAGGTTGTTGTCCTCAAGGTCAAGATTGTCTAGATAGAACACCTGTGGCATTATATATATGTTTTAGTATTCCCAAGATACATGACTTGTAATGTGCGCTGCGCTAGGACAATCTTAATTTAAACATACCTGCATGAAAAAAGTGCAACCAGAAAGGTTTGATTTTACTTCGCCTCCAAGGAGCTCTGACTTGACCCTCCCAGCCGATATAAGCACTTCTTCCCGGACGTACTTGCCCCGGTTATACATGTGTATGAGACCAGGGGTGTGCAACCCGCCCCAGTAGTCTGTCATGAAGTAATTGTGCTTCAATGGCGGTGCGAGAACATATGTAACTGCACATACAACAAATGCAACCTTACAAGCATCAGATTCTGCCTTGGTCATCTTCCTGCCATACTCTTTCTTTACAATCTCCTCGATGACTGAAATCCTTGTCTCACTACTGCTTATCCCCAGTGTCTGCCTGACTGAACTCAACACATGGGGTGCTTGGTTCTTGTTTATTGTTGCTCCTTCTCCAGGCACACCTAGAACCTTCTCGGCGTCTTTGTCATCAAATGGAGTGTCCCGTCTACCATCCACAATTATTGCTGAAGCTTTTTCATCCACCTTGTTGAGAAGCCACATCTGCTGATACCTATTTGTCCTAGTAATCTTTGGTATGTGCATTAAACCTCCTAACTTCATCTCCTCAACTAGCCTCCTCTTCTCCTCTGAAAGAAGATCGTTCAGTTTCTTAAACCTCTTGACGCTGCCCCTGGAATTTATCGGACATACCCCTCCTTTCCTATTTCCTTTTCCGCACCCTTCAGAATCAGATTCTGCTTCCTCTTGACACACTTCGTTAGTTGGGTACGCGTCGAAGACATCCATGTCCTCTTCATCCGATTCCTGGTACATGGATCCTGAGGAGTCCGAAGACATCACCTGAAAATGATAAGCATGAGAAACTTTTATCATTGCCAAGAAAACATATCAAATGAATACCAGATATTGAACAAAACAAATTAACAACTTTAATTCATGGCGACAGTCAAGTGGTCATAGCAGTTGTATGAACATCATTATTACCCAAATACGTCTGGTTTGTACGCCACTTGTTTGGATTAATCCATGACATCGTATTTAAAAAGACCATATTATTGAACTTAAGTAATTAAACACATCCTTTGTAAAAGCACGATAAAATGTCAACACTGTCTCCACCCGTGTTATATAGATATTATAAAGCAACAGCCAAGCACGCACCCCCCAAAACAAAACATTTTGTAAACTTAATGGGGACTATATAGTCCACATATGGTTTCATGCCAAGAAACCATATCAATGCAAACCAAATACTGATCAAAACAAATTATTTTCCTTTTTTATTTATGGTGGAACCAGGCTAATCCCCCGCACCCTTCTTATTACATTTTTCTGGGTAGTAATAACTATGATTTTATCATAGTATATCTCTCTGCCGCCCCTAACTGACATACTAATAGGTTGGGAAACAGGTTTCATAGAATCTTACATTTCCAACCAATCAAAATGTGTTGAACCACCAAGAACTAAGAACAAAGCACAGATCATAATGTGTTGGGTTTGAACGAGATCGATATGCTCGTGCATCTATACATAGATCCATTTGAGATTGGCCATGTAGAGCAAGGGGATTGTGCCATACCTTTTGCAGATCTTGCTCTAGATCCTGCTATAGTTATTGGAGCTTTTCCTGAGAGCTCGAACGGAACGAGGGTGGCTTCTATCACTACTTGCTCCCTGTCAATGACCCTGCCTGTATGGACGGGGACAACAACAGAGTCACTGACCCTTGCCCCGACTACAGAGACCGGCAGCTTCCCTAACGTTGCCCTCGTGCAATCGTGATGTGGAGCCCCATTGTGCCCATACGACCATGATGCCTGCTGGGGTGGCCCACAGAGTCACAGGCCCTTGCCCCAAATAGTTTATATTGTTTGTACAGCTGCAGTGCACAATAACGACCAGTACAAAGGACACAACACGGTGGCTTCTTCTTGCTAATGCTTCTCGGGATAGTTTAATACATGGATTAACGACAAACGCTGAGCTTTTTGTTGGAAACAAAACTTCCAAGCTCGTAACTAGTGGGAACTTAGAAAACAGTAAGATACATAAGACGTTTTGTTGGCCAACAAACCAACAAATATTTAGATCGATGCCATCTAGCTCACTTAGCCACCCATGCGGACGTGACCGCTAGGATTGCAGCCACTGGTGCAGTAGCCGCTAGAGCCATCTAGATCTCCTTGTTCATCCACTTGAGCCTCCTTATTTCAGCGTTTGCCTCTTCGAGCTGTTCATGCACCTCATCAAGCTTCTCCTCGCAGCTCTCATGACGGTTCTTGTGGTAGTTGGCAAGATCAACCGCAGTCTGGCAAAACTGGTTCGTGTACCTGTCGAGGTCTTACTCCCAGATGTATGCTTTGCAAAACCTTGCACCTGGTACCTGGTTACACCAAAGGAGACATGTGTGTTAGATAAACAAGATAATTTGATCCCAATAGGGTGACACCATCTACGCTGATCTCATGTTGTAGTTGATGCAGCTCAGGAAAAACTTGTCGCGCTTCGCCATCGACGATCCTTTGCGCTTTGCGCACTGCCTACCACACGCCCAGCGCAACCTGTGGAGTGCCTGAAGGTTCGACATCGCACTGTTGGGAATATTCTAGGCTTAAGCAAGTGAACTGAATCTGTCTAGAGGAGCTGTCACCCGTTTTGTAGAGAACTTTGCACGTATCCACAATGAATTCCCATTAATACTACAACTAACGCACGTACTGCTGAATTAAACCTGTCTGGTCGATTCCTAGACAGCAGTCGCTGTTCACGCCACTCCATGCTCCAGGCGAAGTCAAATCCATTGTTTTACGTGCGTGTCGTACCGGGGCCTGGTTCCTCTGCTGCAGGCCCATGCCACTGTCCTCTTTGAATTGAAGTCACGGGCATGTCTTGCAAAAAGCTGGGAAAGAGAACTCACGGGTCCGCCGCACCACCATGCCACAGTGCTCGTCAAAATGAACTCACGGAAGATTGTGTGTGCTGGTATTTTTATTAACAGTCTCTCTGGACGTCTCCGAAAAAAATTTAGGAGATCGACGCGTCCTTGCAAAAAGATGCATCAGGGACAATACTTGTATCGACGCGCATGTGTGTGTGTTTTCAGAGACACGTCATTGACCATGTCTTAAAAAAGTGCAGTGTTTAGCTATAACAAAGTTCCACTGTGCATAGATTACCCATGGTCGTTTTTGCATGCCGACGGGTCCTCACATTGGATTCGATGTAGATTGCACGCGCTGGATAGGCATCTCGTCTCCACGGGTAGGGGCCTCCCTTTGTTGTAAAGTGCACAGTGCATTTGACTGATTGATTTCCCCCTCTCCATGCCTTGGCCATGCTGCCCATCGTTTCACGCCACGCGGGTACCGGTCCGCGCCGCGCAGGTATTTAGTATACGGTGCCAGGCACATCCACCTCCATAACTTTAGCTACGTCATGGCAAACCGAGCCAACTCTAGCTCGGAGATGTTCTCAGGCGAAGCAATGATGACGCCGTTGCCAAATCCATCCGATACATCATCAATCCTTGTAAGTTCAACTACTAATTTGGTGGATGTTGTTTTCATAGTTCATATTACCTGATGGAGCTATTACTCGACGACTACCCAGGCTGCTCCATCGTCTCTCAGGCCGTTAACTATTAAGATGCTGTTGGATTCTTTCCACGAAGACAACGAACGCTTTCCATTGATTATCGACGGCATGCCAGTGTCAACGGTATAGTCACACTCAACTATATGGTTAAATGTTATCATACGTAATCAACTTGCTAACTTTTAATGAAAACATACACAGATCGTTCTGATAGGCATGATCAGTAACAAACAACTCAGCATGGATCACTGCACTTTTGACCTATACGACGGCACCGGGTCCCTAAATGTGTTATTCTGGTAAGTATTCAATGAAGCAGTGATTAGCATAGCATCTTTAGTGTGTATTGTTAACACGCAAAGCCCGTCATTTTTTCAACAGTTTTGGTTGCGCTCAGGACTCCAGGGATGCTTGGTCGTTCAAGTTAGAAAGTTCACTTTCACTAATGAATTGTACTTGTCAGACTATTTTCATCGTATCCTTTAGCTACAAATTTTCATCTAAACAGCAACGGGTCTACGTACGTGTCGTCGGGAGGGCTACCAGCTTGGAGCATTTTTTCAAATAAAAGCCTACATGGTCAGGTGCATGGAGCAGGATAAGATAATCCATCTTTTTAGATGCATGATTTTTTGATTGTTATCAATCGCTAATTCCTCTTGGACTCCTATTCATGTTTCAGGACTGTAAAAAACCTTCGACGACATAACCCATCACTTCCTCTACTGCATCAAGGCTCATGTTGACATATCTAGGCAAACCAGCTTAAAGGTTTGTCGTGCCAGGGGCTTATTCGTACTTAATTTATACTGTCTGGGTAACAAATTGATTACAATTAATAGCAGGAGAAACACGCTGCAAAGGTTACGTCTGCATCGACTGTCATGCCAATAAGCTATATCACTCCAAGCCAGATCCCAAATCACTGTAATCTTGAGGAAAAGATTTTCTCCATTTTGCGCGACCCAGCCTACCGGTGAGCACCTTGTATAGATTTATCGCAACCTGAAGTTCAACTCAGAATCATTATTAAGTTCTTTTAAATTTCAGCGACATAGAACATGGTGTGAGCCTAAAGTTGCTTCGCAGCGCGGTGGGCTCGAGTCAAGACGATATCATGTAATTTATTTTCTGACATGTCCTTGTTGGAATTATGCCCTAGAGGCAATAATAAATATAGTTATTATTATAATTCCTGTATCAAGATAATAGTTTATTATCCATGCTATAATTGTATTGAATGAAGACTCATTTACATGTGTGGATACATAGACAAAACACCGTCCCTAGCATGCCTCTAGTTGGCTAGCCAGTTGATCGATGATAGTCAGTGTCTTCTGATTATGAACAAGGTGTTGTTGCTTGATAACTGGATCACGTCATTGGGAGAATCACGTGATGGACTAGACCCAAACTAATAGACGTAGCATGTTGATCGTGTCATTTTGTTGCTACAGTTTTCTGCGTGTCAAGTATTTATTCCTATGACCATGAGATCATATAACTCACTGACACCGGAGGAATGCTTTGTGTGTATCAAACGTCGCAATGTAACTGGGTGACTATAAAGATGCTCCACAGGTATCTTCGAAGGTGTTAGTTGAGTTAGTATGGATCAAGACTGGGATTTGTCACTCCGTGTGACGGAGAGGTATCTCGGGGCCCACTCGGTAATACAACATCACACACAAGCCTTGCAAGCAATGTAACTTAGTGTAAGTTGCGGGATCTTGTATTACGGAACGAGTAAAGAGACTTGCCGGTAAACGAGATTGAAATAGGTATGCGGATACTGACGATCGAATCTCGGGCAAGTAACATACCGAAGGACAAAGGGAATGACATACGGGATTATACGAATCCTTGGCACTGAGGTTCAAACGATAAGATCTTCGTAGAATATGTAGGATCCAATATAGGCATCCAGGTCCCGCTATTGGATATTGACCGAGGAGTCTCTCGGGTCATGTCTACATAGTTCTCGAACCCGCAAGGTCTGCACACTTAAGGTTCGACATTGTTTTATGCGTATTTGAGTTATATGGTTGGTTACCGAATGTTGTTCGGAGTCCCGGATGAGATCACGGACGTCACGAGGGTTTCCGGAATGGTCCGGAAACGAAGATTGATATATAGGATGACCTCATTTGATTACCGGAAGGTTTTCGGAGTTACCGGGAATGACGAATGGGTTCCGGGAGTTCACCGAGGGGGCAACCCACCCCGGGGAAGCCCATAGGCATTGGGGGAGACACACCAGCCCATAGTGGGCTGGTGGGGCAGCCCACAAGTGCCCTATGCGCCAAGGAGAAGAAAATCAAGAGAGAAAGAAAAAAAAAGGAGGAGGTGGGAAGGAAGGGGGACTCCCTCCCACCAAACCTAGTCCAACTCGGTTTGGGGGGGAGAGTCCTCCCCCTTGGACTCGGCCGACCCCTTGGGGCTCCTTGAGCCCCAAGGCAAGGCCCCCTCCCTCCCACCTATATATATGGAGGTTTTAGGGCTGATTTGAGATGACTTTTCCACGGCAGCCCGACCACATACCTCCACGGTTTTTCCTCTAGATCGCGTTTCTGCGGAGCTCGGGCGGAGCCCTGCTGAGACAAGGTCATCACCAACCTCCGGAGCGCCGTCACGCTGCCGGAGAACTCTTCTACCTCTCCGTCTCTCTTGCTGGATTAAGAAGGCCGAGATCATCGTCGAGCTGTACGTGTGCTGCACGCGGAGGTGCCGTCCGTTCGGTACTAGATCGTGGGACTGATCGCGGGATTGTTCGCGGGGCAGATCGAGGGACGTGAGGACGTTCCACTACATCAACCCGTTCTCTAACGCTTCTGCTGTACGGTCTACAAGGGTACGTAGATCACTCATCCCCTCTCGTAGATGGACATCACCATGATAGGTCTTCGTGCGCGTAGGAAAAATTTTGTTTCCCATGCGGCGTTCCCCAACAGTGGTATCAGAGCTAGGTTCATGCGTAGATGTCTTCTCGAGTAGAACACAAAAGTTTTTGTGGACGGTGATGTGCGTTCTGCTGCCCTCCTTAGTCTTTTCTTGATTCCGCGGTATTGTTGGATTGAAGCGGCTTGGACCGACATTACTAGTACGCTTACGAGAGACTGGTTTCATCGTTACGAGTAACCCCCTTTGCTCAAAGATGAGTGGCAAGTGTCGGTTTCTCCAACTTTAGTTGAATCGGATTTGACCAAGGAGGTCCTTGGATGAGGTTAAATAGCAACTCATATATCTCCGTTGTGGTGTTTGCGTAAGTAAGATGCGATCCTACTAGATACCCTTGGTCACCACGTAAAACATGCAACAACAAAATTAGAGGACGTCTAACTTGTTTTTGCAGGGTATGATTTTGATGTGATATGGCCAACGATGTGATGTGATATATTGGATGTATGAGATGATCATGTTGTAATAGAAATATCGACTTGCACGTCGATGGTACGGCAACCGGCAGGAGCCATAGGGTTGTCTTTATACTAATGTTTGTACTTGCAGATGCGTTTACTATTTTGCTAGGATGTAGCTTTAGTAGTAATAGCATAAGTAGCACGACAACCCCGATGGCAACACGTTGATGGATGATCATGGTGTGGCGCCGGTGACAAGAAGATCGTGCCGGTGCTTTGGTGATGGAGATCAAGAAGCACGTGATGATGGCCATATCATGTCACTTATGAATTGCATGTGATGTTAATCCTTTTATGCACCTTATTTTGCTTAGAACGACGGTAGCATTATGAGGTGATCTCTCACTAAAATTTCAAGACGAAATTGTGTTCTCCCCGACTGTGCACCGTTGCTACAGTTCGTCGTTTCGAGACACCACGTGATGATCGGGTGTGATAGACTCAACGTTCACATACAACGGGTGCAAAACAGTTGCGCACGCGGAACACTCGGGTTAAGCTTGACGAGCCTAGCATGTGCAGACATGGCCTCGGAACACATGAGACCGAAAGGTCGATCATGAATCATATAGATGATATGATTAGCATAGGGATGCTTACCACTGAAACTATACTCAACTCACGTGATGATCGGACTTGAGATAGTGTAAGTGGATCATGAACCACTCAAATGACTAGAGAGATGTACTTTTTGAGTGGGAGTTTAGCATATAATTTGATTAAGTTGAACTCTAATTATCTTGAACATAGTCTAAGTCCACTTTGAATATATTTGTGTTGTAGATCATGGCTCACGCGACAGTCATCCTGAATTTTAATACGTTCCTAGAGAAAGCTAAGTTGAAAGATGATGGAAGCAACTTTGTAGACTGGGCTCGTAATCTTAAGCTAATCTTACAAGCTGGGAAGAAGGATTATGTCCTTAATGCTGCGCTAGGAGATGAACCACCCGCTACGGCTGATCAGGATGTTAAGAACGCTTGGTTAGCACGTAAGGAGGACTACTCAATAGTTCAATGTGCAGTCTTGTATGGCTTAGAACCGGGACTTGAACGTCGCTTTGAGCGTCATGGAGCATTTGAGATGTTCCAGGAGTTGGAGTTTATCTTTCAGAAGAACGCCCGGATCGAGAGGTATGAGACCTCCGATAAATTCTATGCTTGCAAGATGGAGGAAAACTCGTTTGTCAGTGAACATGTGCTCAAAATGTCTGGGTACTCAAACCGTCTAGCTGAGCTGGGGATTGAACTCCCGCAAGAAGCTATCACTGACAGAATCCTTCAATCACTGCCGCCAAGCTATAAAGGCTTTGTGTTGAACTACAACATGCAAGGGATGAACAAGTCTCCCGGCGAGTTGTTCGCGATGCTAAAAGTCGCAGAGTCTGAACTCCGTAAAGAGCATCAAGTGTTGATGGTGAGCAAGACCACTAGTTTCAAGAGAAATGGCAAAGGCAAGAAGGGCAATTCGAAGAAGAGCGGCAAGCCTCTTGTCAATCCGCCGAAGAAACCCAAGGCTGGACCTAAGCCTGAAACAGAGTGCTTCTATTGCAAGGGTATGGGTCACTGGAAGTGCAATTGCCCCAAGTATCTGGCAGATAAGAAGGCAGGCAAAGAAAAATCAGGTATATTTGATATACATGTTATTGATGTGTACTTAACCGGCTCTCGTAGTAGTGCCTGGGTATTTGATACCGGTTCTGTTGCTCATATTTGCAACTCGAAACAGGAACTGCGGAATAGGCGAAGGCTGGCGAAAGATGAAGTGACGATGCGCGTAGGAAATGGTTCCAAGGTTGATGCAATCGCCGTCGGCACAGTGTCACTTCAGCTACCATCAGGATTAGTGATGAACTTAAATCATTTTTATTTAGTGCCTGCGTTGAGCATGAACATTATATCTGGATCTTGTTTATTGCGAGACGGTTACTCTTTTAAGTCTGAGAATAATGGTTGTTCTATTTCTATGAGTAACATCTTTTATGGTCATGCACCGAATGTGAGAGGATTGTTCATATTGAATCTTGATAGCGATAGGCATATACATAACATTGAGACCAAAAGAGTTAGAGTAAACAATGATAGCGCCATATTTTTGTGGCACTGCCGCTTGGGTCATATTGGTGTAAAACGCATGAAGAAACTCCATGCTGATGGACTTTTGGAGTCACTTGATTTTGATTCACTTGACACGTGCGAACCATGCCTCATGGGCAAGATGACTAAGACTCCGTTCTCCGGAACAATGGAGCGTGCAAGTGACTTGTTGGAAATCATACATACCGATGTGTGTGGTCCAATGAGCATAGAGGCACGTGGCGGATATCGTTATTTTCTCACCTTCACTGACGATTTAAGTAGATATGGTTATGTCTACTTGATGAAGCACAAGTCTGAAACATTTGAAAAGTTCAAGCAATTCCAGAGTGAAGTGGAAAATCATCGTAACAAGAAGATCAAGTTCCTACGGTCTGATCGTGGGGGTGAATATCTGAGTTTCGAGTTTGGTGCTCACTTAAGACAATGTGGAATTGTTTCGCAGTTAACACCGCCTGGAACACCACAGCGTAATGGTGTGTCCGAACGTCGTAATCGTACTTTGTTAGAGATGGTGCGATCTATGATGTCTCTTACTGATTTGCCGTTATCATTTTGGGGTTATGCATTAGAAACAGCTGCATTCACTTTAAATATGGCACCATCGAAATCCGTTGAGACGACACCATACGAACTGTGGTATGGCAAAAGGCCAAAGTTGTCGTTTCTTAAAGTTTGGGGATGTGATGCTTATGTCAAAAAGCTTCAGCCTGAAAAGCTGGAACCCAAAGCGGAAAAGTGCGTCTTCATAGGTTACCCAAAAGAGACAGTTGGGTACACCTTCTATCTCAAATCCGAGGGCAAAGTGTTTGTTGCTAAAAACGGAGCTTTTTTTGAGAAGGAGTTTCTCTCGAGAGAATTGAGTGGGAGGAAGATAGAACTTGACGAGGTTGTCGAACCTCTCATCCCTCTGGATGGTGGCGCAGGGCAAGGGGAAACCTCTATCGTTGCGACGCCGGTTGAGGAGGAAGTTAATGATGATGATCATGAAACTCCAGTTCAAGTTTCTGTTGAACCACGCAGGTCGATGAGATCATGCGCTGCTCTAGAGTGGTACGGTAATCCCGTCTTATCAATCATGTTGTTAGACAACAATGAACCTGCAAATTATGAAGAAACAATGGTGGGCCCAGATTCCAACAAATGGCTAGAAGCCATGAAGTCCGAGATAGGATCCATGTATGAGAACAAAGTGTGGACTTTGGAGATACTACCTGAGGGCCGCAAGGCTATTCAGAACAAATGGATCTTTAAGAAGAAGACGGACGCTGACGGTAATGTGACCGTTTATAAAGCTCGACTTGTGGCAAAGGGTTTTTCACAAGTTCCAGGAGTTGACTACGATGAGACTTTCTCACCCGTAGCGATGCTTAAGTCCGTCAGAATCATGTTAGCAATAGCTGCATTTTTCGATTATGAAATCTGGCACATGGGTGTCAAAACGGCGTTCCTTAACGGTTTCCTTAAGGAAGAGTTGTATATGATGCAGCCCGAAGGTTTTGTCGATCCTAAAAATGCTGACAAGGTGTGCAAACTCCAGCGATCCATTTATGGACTGGTGCAAGCATCTCGAAGTTGGAACAAACGCTTTGATGAGGTGATCAAAGCATTTGGGTTTATACAAGTGGTTGGAGAATCTTGTATTTACAAGAAAGTGAGTGGGAGCTCTGTGGCATTTCTGATATTATATGTGGATGACATATTGCTGATTGGAAACAACGTAGAGCTTTTGGAGAGCATAAAAGGTTACTTGAATAAAAGTTTCTCTATGAAGGACCTAGGAGAAGCTGCTTACATTCTAGGCATTAAGATCTATAGGGATAGATCAAAACGCCTGATAGGACTTTCACAAAGCACATACCTTGATAAAGTTTTGAAGAGGTTCAAAATGGAACAGTCCAAGAAAGGGTTCTTGCCAGTTTTACAAGGTACGAGATTGAGTAAGACTCAGTGCCCAGCAACTGATGAAGATAGAGAGCATATGCGCTCCGTCCCCTATGCCTCAGCCATAGGTTCTATCATGTATGCAATGTTGTGCACTAGACCGGATGTTAGCCTGGCCATAAGTATGGCAGGTAGGTTCCAGAGTAATCCAGGAGTGGATCACTGGACAGCGGTCAAGAATATCCTGAAGTACCTGAAAAGGACTAAGGAGATGTTACTCGTGTATGGAGGTGACGAAGAGCTCGCCGTAAAAGGTTACGTCGATGCAAGCTTTGACACAGATCCGGACGACTCTAAGTCGCAAACCGGATACGTATTTATTCTTAATGGGGGTGCAGTAAGCTGGTGCAGTTCCAAGCAAAGCGTCGTAGCAGATTCTACATGTGAAGCGGAGTACATGGCTGCCTCGGAAGCAGCTAAGGAGGGTGTCTGGATGAAGCAGTTCATGACGGATCTTGGAGTGGTGCCAAGCGCACTGAATCCAATAACCTTGTTCTGTGACAACACTAGTGCCATTGCCTTAGCAAAGGAACCACGGTTTCACAAGAAGACCAGACACATCAAACGATGCTTCAACCTCATCCGTGACTACGTCGAGGAAGAGGACGTAAATATATGCAAAGTGCACATGGATCTGAATGTAGCAGACCCGCTGACTAAACCTCTTCCACAGCCAAAACATGATCGACACCGGAACTGTATGGGTGTTAGATTTATTACAATGTAATTCACATGGTGATGTGAGCGCTAGATTATTGACTCTAGTGCAAGTGGGAGACTGTTGGAATTATGCCCTAGAGGCAATAATAAATATAGTTATTATTATAATTCCTGTATCAAGATAATAGTTTATTATCCATGCTATAATTGTATTGAATGAAGACTCATTTACATGTGTTGATACATAGACAAAACACCGTCCCTAGCATGCCTCTAGTTGGCAAGCCAGTTGATCGATGATAGTCAGTGTCTTCTGATTATGAACAAGGTGTTGTTGCTTGATAACTGGATCACGTCATTGGGAGAATCACGTGATGGACTAGACCCAAACTAATAGACGTAGCATGTTGATCGTGTCATTTTGTTGCTACAGTTTTCTGCATGTCAAGTATTTATTCCTATGACCATGAGATCATATAACTCACTGACACCGGAGGAATGCTTTGTGTGTATCAAACGTCGCAACGTAACTGGGTGACTATAAAGATGCTCTACAGGTATCTCCGAAGGTGTTAGTTGAGTTAGTATGGATCAAGACTGGGATTTGTCACTCCGTGTGACGGAGAGGTATCTCGGGGCCCACTCGGTAATACAACATCACACACAAGCCTTGCAAGAAATGTAACTTAGTGTAAGTTGCGGGATCTTGTATTACGGAACGAGTAAAGAGACTTGCCGGTAAACGAGACTGAAATAGGTATGCGGATACTGACGATCGAATCTCGGGCAAGTAACATACCGAAGGACAAAGGGAATGACATACGAGATTATACGAATTCTTGGCACTGAGGTTCAAACGATAAGATCTTCGTAGAATATGTAGGATCCAATATGGGCATCCAGGTCCCGCTATTGGATATTGACCGAGGAGTCTCTCGGGTCATGTCTACATAGTTCTCGAACCCACAGGGTCTGCACACTTAAGGTTCGACATTGTTTTATGCGTATTTGAGTTATATGGTTGGTTACCGAATGTTGTTTGGAGTCCCGGATGAGATCACGGACGTCACGAGGGTTTCCGGAATGGTCCGGAAACGAAGATTGATATATAGGATGACCTCAGTTGATTACCGGAAGGTTTTCGGAGTTACCGGGAATGACGAATGGGTTCCGGGAGTTCACCGGGGGGGCAACCCACCCCGGGGAAGCCCATAGGCATTGGGGGAGACACACCAGCCCTTAGTGGGCTGGTGGGGCAGCCCACAAGTGCCCTATGCGCCAAGGAGAAGAAAATCAAGAGAGAAAGAAAAAAAAGGAGGAGGTGGGAAGGAAGGGGGACTCCCTCCCACCAAACCTAGTCCAACTCGGTTTGGGGGGGGGAGAGTCCTCCCCCTTGGACTAGGCCGACCCCCTTGGGGCTCCTTGAGCCCCAAGGCAAGGCCCCCTCCCTCCCACCTATATATACGGAGGTTTTAGGGCTGATTTGAGACGACTTTTCCACGGCAGCCCGACCACATACCTCCACGGTTTTTCCTCTAGATCGCGTTTCTGCGGAGCTCGGGCGGAGCCCTGCTGAGACAAGGTCATCACCAACCTCCGGAGCGCCGTCACGCTGCCGGAGAACTCTTCTACCTCTCCGTCTCTCTTGCTGGATCAAGAAGGCCGAGATCATCGTCGAGCTGTACGTGTGCTGAACGCGGAGGTGCCGTCCGTTCGGTACTAGATCGTGTGACTGATCGCGGGATTGTTCGCGGGGCGGATCGAGGGACGTGAGGACGTTCCACTACATCAACTGCGTTCTCTAACGCTTCTGCTGTACGGTCTACAAGGGTACGTAGATCACTCATCCCCTCTCGTAGATGGACATCACCATGATAGGTCTTCGTGCGCGTAGGAAAAATTTTGTTTCCCATGCGGCGTTCCCCAACAGTCCTCGCTATTCTTTAACTTGAAAAAATTATTTCAAATTACGAATGTGTATTCTTCAAATTTCAGGAAACTGATAACAAAGCAACTCGAACTCGGGGAGATCTACACTGACGAACGACATTTCAAGGCTTCGCAGTTATGATCTTCCAGCTGATTTTGTAACTCTGATTAATGTACCGTCGTAATGTTAGGGTAATCTGGATATGGTTTAAGAACAACAGTTATTCTTGTATTATTATAATTTCATCTAGCATTATGATATTGCTAATCATATATATGTCCACACCCTACTCCCTCGTTACAAAACATGGCCGTTTGAACTATTCACCCACCCACTCCTCGCTTGCTCCCTCATTCCAAACACACTGTGCCTCCATCGACCAACGACCAACTCCAACACTCCCCTTCCTCCTGCCACCTCTGCCTCCATCGACCAACTCCAACACTCCCCTTCCTCCATGTCCAGCATCATTCCCATGTCAGTTCTTGACAATGAGCAACTTCTGGTAGAAATCCTTTACAGGCTATCATGCACTCGTTCACTCATCTACAGCTCTGCTGTTAGTCCCCAATGGAAGTGTATATCTAGATCCCAGCCTTTCATTGAAGCATACGTTCGTCGCAATCGCCCGGCCATGCTCGGATTCTTGGCCGAGTTCGAACGTGGTTACAGCCTCCATTTTTGGGTCGTCGATGCATTAGCTTTGCAAGGTGAGGCCACCAGAGCTCTCCTTCATTCACGTATCAATGATTATTCCTCTCACGAAAACGCATAATAGCATCTGAGTCTGGTGAGCTGCTCGTATGTGTCAGCAGCCCTCCTTTTGTTTCCTCTGACACAGACGATATAACTATCGATGGGTACTACACTTTCTTTCCAAGCTCGTTTCCACCTGCATACTCATTTTTAGCAACTCGTATTCCTCGGGTGCCTCGCCTGAATGGCCAGCAAAGTCCCAACTTCTATGGTCAATTTGGCATCTTGCAGAGAGCCGGTCAGACAGCGTTTTCCTTGTTCGTTAAAGATGCAGCAGGCCCTTATAATAGATCTTACGATGGTATTAAATTCAGGTCCAAAACTGATTTTCATGTACACGTGTGTGTGTTCAGAGACGGGGCTTGGACAAGATTTGTGTCTGATCCTTTTCCATATCGTCCTCCTTGCATCTTTCACATAGATCCTTACTCCATTTTATCCGGCAGCTCATTATACATGATGTATGTTGTAGGCGTGTTAATTCGCTTTGACATTCCTAGCTCTAGATTCACTGTCATGCATCTACCAATTTCAGCTAGGTCATGTCTCGATTACAGTGTTTCCCTTAATGAGTCTGGCATCTTGTCTTTGGTAAATTGTTCTCATGGCTGACTCAATACCTGGCTGCTTCAACTAGTGCACGGCCACTTACAGTGGAGCTGTTGCGCAAAACTAGATTTAGTCCACACATTTTCCAGTACGGTTGGTCCTAATATATGGTAGTCCGCGTTTGGCATTTATTACGGGGATGTTGGCCCTGGTGATTTCTACTCCGTGCAAATCAGATCATCTAGCAAGAACTCATCGGTTGTTCTACTAGCCTTCGCATTCGATCATGGCATGTTTGTTGTTGACACGGTTAACGACACTGTCAAAGGTTTGCGCTGGTTACCCGAGGATGGTCAGATGAGGCAAGCATTTTCCTTGACCGAGCGTTGTCCACCGACCTTCCGTGATTGAAGCAATTGCTACTGTTTGATCACCGGAAACAATGGTTTTACTATGTGTTTTGTATGCGATGGGTACAGTGTGTCCACGTATTTGTTATTTCCCATTACCCTTTGTTGTAATCCGTCATTTGTAACCGATGAACAATTGATGAATCTTGTTATATAACAAGAGTTGTATCCGGATAGACGCATTCTAAAGTTCTTTATTTCTATACACACGAGAAATAGTGATGAATTGAGTCGCGTTGACTTCTATAAAAATGAAAACTGATGTAGCTTTCAAATAAATTCTTATAACGCTTTTACTCTCTATACACAAAAACGCTAGTATTCTTATCCGGATTGCTATGGACGTTCAAAAACCGTCCAGGGAGCCGTGAAGGCACGCACTAACAGTTTCTGATAAAAAAAACGCCCGGTTGTTCACAATCTTATTGGTAATAGAACTTTGTCACCAGCTTACGAGCTCAATTCACGTATAGAAAAAACACCACCCAATAAAATGAATATATTTCTGCAATGTATTAATCTGGACCCGCGTGGCCGTCTTGTAAAACAACCATATGGGGCGGGTTACGTTTTATGTTAGTTCTTACCAAGTATCTTGCATGCATTGCGGAGTTTGTTGCGCAAGATGACAGAAGGAAATATGGTTGTCCAAGAACAAATGGGGCACGTTGAACAAATGGTCAGGGAGAAGAACAATAGACAGCATAAGCATATGCTTTTTGTTGTAGTTTTGATAGTGATCTCTCTGATTATATCTATCAAGCTTGCATCATAGTGTGTTGGTGTTAGAACTGCACTGCTTTTGTTGTTGTACTCTTGACAAAAAATTCGGGTTTAGTGACCTATTTGCTGCTGTACCGTGATGGAAAACTGAGTAATAGCATTCCTTTACTACACAAAATGTCTGTTTCCTGCTGCAAAAGTGTTGTATAATATTTTAGTTTGCACATCCCGTACCATATTGCAAAATGAATGATGATGTGTAGGATAAAAAATGGCAGAGCATCAGGGGACTTAATATGCCCAGATGATGTATGATAGACAAATGAACAGCATGTAACATATGCATTTACCCTTATGGATTTTGCATTTGTACATCCACTCACTTTAGACATACGCATCCTTGTAGCATTGCCGAGATTTGGCACCGTGAATCTGAAAAATCAATACATGGCCGCAAACTGAACCTAAGTGTTCATTACACCGTCGAATTCGGGATTTCTTAACATCCCTTCTAGACATTTTGTACCACCAAAAGCCAACTTCTACCAAAAAAATGCACGAGATGCGCATCAAATCCATCTTCTCTCCAACTACTATATCGGACTGGATATCTTGAACTAAAGGTTTGTGACTGGAATACACCGAAAATTCTTCATGAGCAGTTATTCCTCTTGTGGCCTTCAAGGCCACACTTGGAAAACTTTGGGACTTTCCTCTGTTTCTTTGCTGCACTTCCGTATGAGGGGCATGCCGAAGATTTGTGACCCCTCCCTCTACGAAGAGAGCAAAACTTTGTTCTGGGCTTGCTCACATTTTCATAACTTGGCTTTGCTCTTGCGTTTGTTGGCCTCCCTCGATCCCTCTTGCGTGATACCACATTCATTAAGCCTGACAATCCATTTGTTCCTGTTCTTACAGGCATATCTTGGTCATGAACTTGAGCTGCACCCTGGTCGTGTAACCCTCGACCATCACTCTCCTGGTTGGTTTCATTTAGAATGTTTATTGCATCCAGCAAGACCTTCATTGTGGCGCCATAAGCTTCGGTGTTCTTGTCGCCCATCTGTACAATCTCAAGCGCCTTGCTGTACAGTGAAGAGTGGCGATAAGTAGCATCCTTCAAAGCGGAATTGCATTCTTTATAGATCATCAGATGCTTTGGCAGAGCCTCACACGCGTTCTTCGTCCATCTCTTCATGATATGTACCTCCGGAATCTCCCTAACTCCAAGGGATAGTAGAACCTGATGAATAAGTATAATTCAGTTTTGTTGAAAATAACCGTGCTAATTATTTGCATTGAGTAAAGGTGTGTTTTATTTCTTGCATTCTATATTATAAGCTTATAACAACCAAAAAAAACCTGAAACATAAACTGAGCCCATTGGAAAACAACACAACTTTGAGCATCTTATAACGACATGAAGCAGCTGTACATTTGCTCTTGAAATAAAGATCAGAATTGGCTCTTGTGACATACCCGGATAGCATGGCAGCACAACATACCCATGTGTGAGTAAAGACCACACTCACATAAATATCCTCCAGATCCCTCATCAAACAAAACATGATATTGTGTCCTCGACCATGCTTGCCTCCTCTCTGCATATATGTGGTTAACGACATACACCATGCCTTGCTCTGACTGCCAGGCCTCTTGCAACACAAATGACCCTGATAAGTAAATTCGTGCTGAAACAGCTCGTACATAGCTGCGGTGTAGACCTTGCTTGCATGGAATTCTAGTGGCACTCCGAGGTTAAGAACAACAGCACCCTGAAATTTCCGGTTGGCACTCAATTTAATTAAACATAATATACAAAATACAGTATGCATTATCTTCAAAAATATGATCTGAAATGATGCTTTATCGCCGACTTACCACAGGAGACTTCTTCTCCTGAAAATCTTCCTCTGATTGTCTGTCGAACATTAGTTTCTGATACTGCCTCACAAAATTGTTCATAGACGATGCCTGTTGCACGTAATTTTTTAGCATGTGGTTTGCGCTCTCCGAACGCTGTGTGCTCGTCATCCTTGCACAGAACACTCCTAAGAAGTATGGCTTAGCCCATTTTGCTCTAACTTCATAGATCTGAGTGAGCCATGGGTGGTCTTCGAGTTGATATTTCTCAATCAAGCATGCCCATGCACTTTCAAACTCGTCTACGGTAACCATGTACTCTAAAAGTTTGTGAAACTCGTCTTTGAAATCACTGTTTTTTGAGTAAACAGGTCCAAGGTTTTCCCTAGCTTTCTGCAAAGCATGCCATTTGCACCATCTGTGTATTGCATCAAGCCACTGGGAAGCTATGGCAAGCTCCATTGCCCGGGCTTGGTCTGCAAAAACAAAAAGATACGACATTCCCGGTTAGGTGTATGTGGAGCAAACTAGTAATCCACTAATCAGTGCTCACAGGGAACATGATTTTAAATTACCCGTGAGTATTGTTTTTGGAGCATGTCCTCCCATCAAGGACACAAATTCCCTGAACACCCACTCAAAGGTCTCAGTTGTTTCATCACGAAGCAATACCCCTCCAAGGATGATGCTCTGGAAGTGATTGTTGACACCAACAAACAATCCGAACGGCATATCGTACTGGTTGGTGCGACATGTCGTGTCAAAGGTTATTGCATCTCCAAAAAAATTGTATTGGTGGCGGCTCTTACCGTCTGTCCACATCAATGCCCTGATCTTTCTCTCTTCATCAATAAGCACGCTGTCAACGAAGTTTGGATCCTTCTCTTTCAAGTCAAAGAATAGCTGAATTGTCTTCCTGATATCGTCATCACCCTGTTGTTGATTCATCCTCTTGCAGAGGTAACGTAGAGACCTCTTGTTAAATGGCAAGTTCTGCATATCTCCAAAAAAGCTTGCAATCACACCAAATGTCTTGCTTAGCGATATGTTGTTGTTCCTAAGGTGCATGCCAATATCTTTGGCATGGGCATCAATGTGTCTGTGAGATGCCCAATGCAACTTCTCTCCACAAGTTTGTGCCATGCCGTGATTATGCTCATACTTCACATCATGGATGAACCAACCATGGTCTGGTGTGCGACGCAACCTTAAAAATGCAGGACATTGGCAGCATACTGAGTGTGTATTCTCCCTGCGTGGTTTTCCCTGTTGGACACGTGGTGAAAAGAGCTAGTGAGACGTATTATAAGACTTTTCAGATGGGAAACAAACCACACACCACACTAAGTATTTTTGCAAATCGCACGTTTGCAAGGAGTGGATGATGTAACTCACCGCGCATCCACAAACTATGTCCTGGACAGTCTTGCATTTTTCGACATTTCTTCTGCATTGTCCATACTTGATGCCAAAGCCAATCTCCCAAGAGTATAGGTTGTAAAAGTCGTAAGCTTCGCCCAATGAATCAAATTCCTGGCCGATCTCTGGCTTTACGATGAACTCTGACTTCTTGTCTGCGTATCTCTTCATTGAATTTTCCAGATCACTTACTCTGCCCGACAATGTGGCACGGCGATCAGGTATCTTGCCAAGTCGGACCCTACATATCATGGATGTGTGAACCGCAAGTCACGTGAAATAAACGGTGTTAAAAAAAGACAGTATTTTCACATCCAACAGACTTTGATTCCGAATAATTTGCTTCCAATGTATACATGTTGGACTTCAAAATTATTTCCTTTAGATTTTGTGCGCAGCAATACGTTCAACTCAACTATATCTCTATGAATACTGTGTAACTACAGCTAACTTAAACTTCACTGTGTTGAGCATAAGCAATCAAATATAATACTCAGTGTGTCAAATAAAATACTTAGTGTAGCGATCATTGGCCCTGACTGTTTATAGTATTCAAATATAACACTCAGTGTATCAAACGTCGTCCTGAATAAAACATTCTGCTGCCCCCTATGGTAGTTGCTTCGGTAGAAATAAATGTGCGGTCGATCTGGTCCCAAATTATGTAAAAACCGTACTGCCTAAATGTTCTGATTCATCGATTGCAAATCCTCGAACTGAATAACTGTCGCTCCACAGCCTAATGACGGTAGTACTGAACTGCGTCACGGCTATTATTTACAACTAACGAACAAACTGCCTATTATAAGCAAGTAAACACCACAAGAATGGTATGTGATTGCAGTAGCCTGACATCCAACTGCTTGTGAATTGGGAGCTAGGTACATGTGCTGCAAAATGCAAAATAATGCCAAAACTCTGTTACTTGCTAAACTACCGGGGCAGACCCTTCTGTATAATCGGACTGTGATCTCTTCTGTTAGTGCATATTAGGGTAAAGGAGCACGCGCTTGAGACTGCACCAGCTCGTTACAAGTGCGAGCACGGTTTCTTAACCTATGTTGGATCGACACGATCTACTGAAGAACTGTCACTGCAACAACTCGTCTTCTGAAGCAACAGAGACAGGGGATAAATACGACACTGAATGTGGCGGCAGAAAGATGCATGTCCGTACCTTTGAGGCCATGGAGATGGATTGGGCTGTGCATTAGTATTGTGCTCTTTGTCTTCATCGTCTGGGATGGCCTTATCTGAATCCGTGGCTTGTCTTGACGAAGGAGAAACGAACTGGGACACATCATGCTCGAGCTCGTCTTCCTCGTCTGCCTCTGCCTCCTCTTCCTCGTCTTCAAGGTCTTCCTCTGCCTCCTCTGCCTCCTCTTCCTCGTCCGCCTCCGCCTCCTCTTCCTCGTCCGCCTCTGCCTCTTCCTCCTCGTCTGCCTCAATCTCACTCACCAAGAAATCTGGGACGCTTCCTGATGGGACAGGTTGGGAACAAAATCTGCCAAAAGCCCAAATCTCTATCAGCAATCCGTATGAATGGTAAGAAAAACGGAGAGGAATTTATGGGTAGTGAAACCTGAATAGCAAATCGGTGAATGATTCGGCACTTAGATCCATTGGTGGAGACCGGACGAATCTGGTGATCCAGGGGATGCGACGCGGTGAGCTTTGTTCCTCCGATGGATGCAGCTGCGCCTGCATGAGGGGATTTGAATTTTGAATGGCGTCCATCCTGATGGATGTGGTAACATGGTGGCGATGTAGTGGGCGGTGGGCGCGAGGTGGGACTGCTACGAGCTATGGTGAGGCCTATTTCGCGTAGGTAGTACTGGCATACGAAATGACTGTATTCGTTCCGTATGCGCTTGAAAAAATGGAATAAACGGAAACAGGTGGGACCGAGGGGGACGACTCGTGCTGATCCAGTGGGCGAAGCGACGACGTAGATTCTGGTTGCGCGCGCAACCAGTTAGAGAAAGCCATATTCGCTCTCCAACCCATCTTCTCCATGTAGCATGTACTGTTCTTCTCTCCTATATGGCATGGACCAGCGAGTGGCAACGGGTGGCGGTAGACCGGCTGGTGACGCAATGGACGGCGGGACACCGACTGGTGGGTGGCGGCGCAACGCACAGTGGGAGATTGGTTGGTGGCATCAGACGGCGGGAGGCGCTGGGGATCGTGGGAGGAGCAGGTAACCGGCGACATGGTCATGCGCTCCTTCCTGTACGGCCCTTCCGACGTCGCCACGATGAAGAAATCCCTTCCGCCTGGTCTCCGACTCTCCGTGACACAGCCATGAGCTTCGAGGTACTAGGAGCGTTCTTGTGGCGCGCACGCACGGCACCGCTGGCTCTCCGGTCGGACGAGGAGACGCGGCTGGTGACCGTCGTCAACATGAGGAGGCACTTCGCTCTAGGCCTAGGCCTGCCCGTCGGCTACTACGGTTACGCCTGCGCCAACCCGGCGGTGGTGATGGCCTCCGGGGCGCTGCTGAGCCGCCCGATGGGAGATGTGGTGGATCTGGTTCGGGAGGCGAAGGCGTCGGTGACGGTCGAGTACGCGTGCTCCATGGCAGACTACTTGGTGCTGCACGGGCGGCCTGCGTTGGCCGCGGCGAACCTGTTCACCCTCACCGACCTCAGGCGCATAGGCTTCGACATTGTGGACTTCGGCTGGCGCGAGCCGGTGTAGCCGGCGAGGCCAGATCAATGCTCTGGGTGAGCTCGTTGATCGCCATCAAGAACGGCGACGGGCAGAATGTGGTGACCGTGCCGGTCGCGCTGTCGAGGCTGCCATGGAGCGGTTCGCGTCTAAGATCGAGACGTTGGCCAAGATTTAGCCGCCAGCAACAGCCAACTGCATGTGGTATGTCCACGCGAGAGAGGATTTTGTACTATGCACGGGCCTCCAGTATTATTGTCATTGTTTTTTCCTTTCTGGAAATCATTTTTATTATTGTTTTATGAGACCTCCACATCATGTCCATAGTGTTTCGCCCAAAAAATCATGTGCATAATGTTTTCTCTCTCATGTAACATACAGTCGCATATCTCTCCCTAATAATAAAGCACGTAGTGCTTCTGCCGTACGTCGTGGCATTTTTGCAAAAAAAACTTATGGTTTTCAGAATTCAACCCGCGGTCCTTATAATTAATAAGTCAATCGAAACGGTATGCACGAGATAAAAGACAAAACTACCTCGCGATCCCATCTCTACCTCCAGGCTCGTGCGCGCCACCACCTCCTGCAAATCACCACACCCACCGTCGATGCCGCGCGCCACGACGGATGTCGCGCCGCCACGGACGCCGAGCGCCTCCATGGAAGCCGCAACCGTTGGCGGCTCCCCACTGGCCCCTCGAAGCGGACGCGCACGGGCTAGCAACCGTCGCTGCCGCCAGCAGCAGCAGGCGCGACCGGAGATCCCCTCATGAGGCCGATGCCAGCCGAGGACAAGGTGAGCCGTCGGGTCGCGAGAGCTACGCCTCCCCATCTCCATCCACCAATTCGGCCTGCTTTGATTCCGACTTCTTGGTGCATGTGCGCGTCCTCAGTTTCTCACGGTGCCTCAGCTACACGCGCCCTCTGCCCACGCTTCCATGGTCGCCGCTCCCAGCCGCCGTCGCCGCCGCCACGACTTCTGCGCCCATCGCAGAAACGAGCGGCTCCCGGTCTCCGCTCCGGCGGGGTCTCTCGCAATCGCCGCTACCGATTTGTTGATCTCGCCGGCGGCGCCGCTGGCCTGGCTTCCGTCCAATAGGTACGGACTGTGAGACACCTTGCTCTTCTTATCATCTTCTGCCGTGAAATTTGTTGCTGTTTTACAAGTACTCCGTATTATGAGTGTGGTGGCGGGCGCCGCGACGTGGTAAGTGATGTGTTCCTTCACATAGATCTTATTGAAATGAAGATGACAATAACACTCTTAATTAATCTTGGTAATGGATTGGAGGCAATGAACGATGCATGTAGTTTAGTGCTCCTGAAATTTTGGGCCCTGCCAGCTTCTGTTTCCTTTGCACAAATTGGCAAACTGGCGCTTTCAAAAGGCATACATTATTTACTCCATAAATCATGTGACTGGACTAATAATTCCAGTTCCAGTACACTTAGTTAGTGTAGCAACTCAAATATACTTAAACCTTGTAGTTCCAGTTCTTTATTGTAGCAGCGATTCGACTCAAGCTGGTAAAATTGGATGCATAGCATGGTCGTCATTTATTCATGTGTCTATGTGCCCACAGTATCAGGCCAGGAGTTCATTTCTATTTCTTTACTACATTTGTGTCATTCAGAGAGCGATTGAATTCTGATAAAAATTACAGGTTTGCATGTGCGTCTTGAATTGACCGTGGCATGTGATGCGAGTGGTTTTCTCTTTTTACTAAATTATAAAGTTATGATTGTAATTATGGTTCTTATTCAGTATGATACCTACCTCTCTCAGTGATACATACATATATTGACAGGTGTTTGCTTTGTCGTGCTGAAGCTTGGGGTCATTTTCTGTAAAATTGGGCATTTTGCTAGCTACGCTCGTAAAGCATCCAACAGATGGTGAGCGCCTTGGCAGGGGTGATGACCTCTGTCATCGGCAAGCTCACCGCCCTGCTCGGGGAGGAGTACGCAAAGCTGAAAGGTGTGCACAGGAGGTGGAGTTCATGAAAGATGAGCTGAGCAACATGAATGCGCTCCTTCAGAGGCTGGCAGAGGTGGACCGTGATCTTGATGCGCAGATGAAGGAATGGAGGGACCAAGTTCGGGAGATGTCTTACAACATTAAGGATTGCATAGACAACTTTATGAGTGCTCAGACAGCAAGGCTTGTGCAAAGTGTGGTCCAGCAGCTCAAGTGTGGTCCTCATGGGGCCGATGCCAGCCGAGGACAAGGTGAGCCGTCGGGTCGCGAGAGCTATGCCTCCCCATCTCCATCCACCAATTCGGCCTCCTTTGATTCCGATTTCTTGCTGCATGTGCTTGTTGTCGCAAATAGATCAGGGGTAGTAGCAGGGCATCATCTGCAACCGCACCGATTCGACCACCCCCAGATGTACTACCAGCGGCACGATGGAGGCCGCATACGCGTGCCACTGTTCACGCACGGCGGCCGTGGCCAGAAGCACTTCTACCTGCCGCCACCCATTCAGGCGGGTGCGCCGGCGCATCACAGGTACGAGGTACTCATGAAGGTCAGCCGCCTTGCTGCCGAGTACCTGGTAGCCAAAGGTGTGCTCCCTCCGGCATCGTTGCAGGGGGCGGTGGTGTTGGGTGGGGCTAGATGTCGCCTAAGCATCTGTTGCTGACAACATGTTGATGACAAGGTAACCAATGGAGGAGCTATGGGCCATGGTTGGGCAAGCAAGCTAGAGCAGAGCACATAATTTTTTTGCACGCATGACCTATTTCTCTCCCAGGCACACTAATTTGAATCATGGTGGATTGTGGTGGAAAAGCTAACTGAGAGCATGTTTGAATAAGAGCTGCAACTCTTGCACGGGTGGTCGAAAAGCTGGTCAAGAGCGAGTTTGAGTAGCAGCTGCAACTTTAGCACTCTGAATTCCCTGAGCTCCCCTCTGGCCTAAGACATCGTTCTACCTTCGTACAATCAATTTTAATAGAAAGTGGTTGTTTGTGTAAACACAAGGTGTAGATTGTATTGTAGCAAAGAAATTTTTCTTTTGAAATTAATATGATGTGTGACTATGCCGGTAGAATAGATAACCATTTCAACTCGAGTGCAAATATAAGTGAGCTTGTGTGCAGTCATTACTAAATGTGTAATATTAGCACGGATATTTCTTAAGTGTAGCATATGCCACCAGTTTGATTTGATTTGGATTAATATATTATTTATATACTCATTGAAATATTATGTTCATGAGGAATTGATTTGAATGCATATAATTTTATGATCCCGTTGCAACGCACGGGCCCTTGTGCTAGTATAGCTAAAAACATAAACACGATGTACACAGCCATAGAGTACCGAGCGACCAAGGGCTCACAGGGACGAATTAAAGGTCTCAACCACAGACTGACTAATAGATACTTGTATGGAGGTTCACCAAATATTATCTTGATGTGATGTGATCAAGTGATATGGTAGATGTGTACCTGAAAACCAAATTAAGACAAGCCAAGAAACGCAAGAGTGACTAAAATGAATTATTCAACTAAGACAATCAGAGCCATAAGAACAACATAATAATTAACAATAAATATTATTGATATAAGAATAGAGTTGAAACCTTGACCAATGTGGGACTGAAACCAAAGATCTCAATAAGCAAGCTGCACTATTCATGAGCTAACGGGACTGAAACCAAAGATCTCAATAAGCAAGCTGCACTATTCATGAGCTAACGGTTCTCAATGAACTCATTTCGGAACTAGCTGCTCGATACGGTCCCTCTCTCTGGACTAGGAGAAAGTTTAGCCATCGGACTAGCACACAAGCTAATGGTTCTCACCGGGCTTGCTCTGGAATTAGCCGCTCGTGAGCAGTTTCTCACCGGCTTAGTTATGAAAATAGAACATGCGATGTTTTTTAACATGGATGCTTGGTTTTTTCTTTAACAATAACTTGCTCAAGACACAAAACAGTGTTGCAATTTTTTCATTCATGATGCTTGCTGTTTTTTTAACATGAGGGTGCCTTGGATGGGGCCCAATCATTGATACGTTCAAGGCACAGAAATGTAAATAAGAGACAATGTTAGGAAAGAAGAATGTTTTGCCCATACACTAACCAGAGATTGACTAGCTCCAACATCCAGTTATAGGGTGATAAACAGTTCTAGTGCGCAGATATCCCGATATTTCTACACAGGAATGGATGGCACAGAGTGTAGGTGTGGCTGCACCATGGTCCCAAGCAACATTCTCAGTGGACAGAGATATCAAATCGAAGAACCGAGTAATCTGAACTGAACCAATTTCCAAAGAAAATCTCAATCAAATGAGGACAAATATTCATACAATGGTCAACAATATAGAAACAACGGTTCGTCATGCACTTGAGTTAACCTCGACATTCAACTGATGAATCAAAATCAATACCAAAAAACCCCAAACATGCAGACGAAGCCACACTCAGGAATGTTAATACATAATAATAGAATAACAGGGATACTTATGAATCCCACCAAGCACTCACAGTTCTACCTTGAGTCAACTACCTAAAATATATGCACATATTCCTACACACACTACTGAATTAAACACCTACCAGAATGGCACAAAGCAGATTTAAACACCTATCAAAGACATCCAGCGGATGGTTTGCCATCAACCAAGAACATAACAGTTCATGTTAACCTTTACACTGCCCTGATCTAACTGGATTCTTTCTACCTTATTTATTTATGTATAGTAAATATATATTAACAATTTCTACTAAGCTATATATTTTCCTGCTTGCAGCTACCATGACACGGCTGCAGGTCCGTAACGACCAGACATAGTTGTTAAACCTGATCAAATATAACAGTTAGAAGTCACTAACTAGAGCTAGGATTACTGTCCACAAAACAAAACCACCAATCCTATGTAAACAGGGCTTCATTAGATGGAACAAGAATATATGGTGAAGTTATTAGCTAATTAATCTCATAATATACATAAATCCTTCATACTGAAAGAACCAGTCTGTGTATGGGCAAAACATTCATAGTCTGCAGTCCTGCGAAGACTATTGGACAGGAACTGAACAGCTAGAAGCTACTGCTCACAGTACTAATTTCTTGGCAACACCTGCATGGACAAGTCATTTCGAAAGTTCAAAAAGGCATGGACCAAGTAAAATGGCATAAGATGGAACTAGACCAAGCAGCGTAATGATGGGAAGATGAACTAGATAAACTCTATGACTATGAGAACATATGCAGATTTCTGTTTACATAATCAGAAACTCAAGTGTGTTGTTATTTTAAGAGTAGCCTCTAAAATCATATAATTGTTTATGCGAAGGTGAGCTAGGTAAACTCTATGACTATAAGAACAGATGCATATTTCTTTTTACATAATCAGATACTCTAAATGTTTTGTTGTTTTAAGAGTAGCCTCTAAAATCATATAATTGTGTATGATAGAGTAAAATGAAAGATGCTTTAACGAAGATGCAACTATGACTATTAGCTACAAGTAATGGGAAATTCCAGGAAAGTGTGCTTCTGCTCCCGAGCGGGTGAACAGTAAAATAAAAAAAATCAAAATTAGTTCAAAAAATTCTGATTTTTTTTTTGTGATAAACATTGACAAAAGTTTTAAGTGCTTGCAAAAATTCTTCATGAAATCACATTCCGATAAGGTGTGGTAAAAAAAACAAATTCAGTGCTCCAAAATTCTTTTGAAAGTAGCTTTTCCAGAGTATCAATTTTGTTTTTTTTTGCCACGCCTTGTAGGAATGTGATTTTATGACGAAATTTTGCAAGCACTTAAAAATTCTGTCAATGTTTATCACAAATAAAATTCAGATATTTTTGAATTTATTTTGCATTTTTTTCGATTTTACTGTTCACCCGAGCTCATTTGAGCTCAGGCTCAAAAACTTTGCGTCCGAAATTCCAAGGTTATTTTCTGATGAAAACCACTGAAATTTCATTCTCAAAATCAAAATGTCTTGGAAAAAATACAGTGAATAATCACATTTAACCTTTTTATACTGAATTATTATTTCTTAAATTTTACTTTTTTTTACTATCACCATAAACTGAATTTGAGCTCTTATCATACATCAGTGAAGTAAATTGAGGATTGCATGTAGAACTTTTTTGGGAACTTATTCATGTTAGTTGTTTCCTGAAGTAAAGATGTTGTAGTTGGTAGAGGCTAGGGTTCTACCAGGTCTCGGACGTAGGTTGTAGGGGTGGAAGTGCGGGCTGCAAGGTTGGGGACGCCGGCGCCGGCGGTTGGGCGCCGGCGCGGCGTGAGAGAGAGAGAGAGAGGCGGCTAGGGTTTGGGGCTCTCGTCTCCTGAGGGAGACGACAACAGAATATACTGTTTATTGTCTGCTTAATATCGAAGGGGTACATGTGTTTATATAGGAGGACAGCCTCCACTAAACCCTAGATAACTTTGACTCTAACTTGGACTCTAATATAACTTGGACTCTAAGATAGGTAAGATAACTTGGGCTAAGCCCGTAATTAACCCTGCCCATTGGGCCTCCTCCATTGGTACGTTGTACCGGTCATAACATCTCTCCCCGCCTTCTCAAACAGCTCGTCCTCGAGCTGAACATCTGGAAACTGCTGGCGGAAATCGTCGAGCTTCTCCCAAGTCGCTTCCTCCTCTGGCAGGCCGGTACACTGTACCAAGACATGCCAGACGCCGTGACGCTGCTGCGCCTGCAGCACCTTCGCCACCTGTGCGGAAGCTGGAAGGAGGCGGCCATCCGAAGTAGGAGGAAGGGCCGGCGTCGCTACAGGAGGGTCCCCGCGGTAGGCCTTCAGTAAGCCGACATGGAAGACGTCGTGGAGGCGAGAACCAGCTGGCAGCTCCAAGCGGTATGCGAGTGTGCCGACACACTCCAGCACACGAAAGGGACTGGCGTAGCAAGGTCCCAATTTGCGCTTGGAGCGCGGGTCCAGAGACTGCGTGGTCCTGTGGAGGAGGCGCAGCCACACCCAATCGCCCATCGCGAACTCCGCCTCGCGATGATGAGCATCGTAGTACTTCCGAGCCAGCTGCTGTGCTTGGAGAAGACGCTGGCGTGCCTCATCCAGAATGTCGTCGCGGGTGCGGAGTAAGTCGCCCGCCGTCTCGGACCGAGCCGTCCCAGGCTCGTAAGGGAGCATCGCCGGAGGTGGGCGCCCGTAGACCACCTCGAAAGGCGTGGTGCGCAGGGCGGAGTGATAGGAGGTGTTGTAGCAGTACTCCGCCCACGCCAACCAGTCCACCCAAGCTCGTGGACGATCACCAGTAACACAGCGCAGGTACATGGCGATCACCTTGTTGACCACCTCGGATTGGCCGTCTGTCTGAGGGTGGAACGCCGTGCTCATGCGGAGCTTCACACCCGCCAGTCGAAAGAGATCCCGCCAGACATGTCCCGTGAACACGGGATCACGATCGCTGACGATGGACGACGGAAAACCGTGGAGGCGGACGATGCCGTCGAAGAAGGCCCGCGCCACGGAGGCGGCTGTATATGGATGACCCAGGGCGATGAAGTGCGCGTACTTGGAGAAGCGGTCAACCACTGTGAGGATGACGGACTTGCCGCCCACCTTGGGAAGGCCCTCGATGAAGTCCATGGAAATATCCGCCCACACCTGGGAGGGTACGTCCAGCGGCTGCAGTAGACCCGCGGGTCGTAGTGTCTCCGTCTTGTTCCGCTGGTACGTCACGCACGACCGCACCTAGTCGCGGACCATCGCGCCATCACCGGGGATGTAAAAATCAACACGGAGACGATGGAGAGTCTTCTGCACGCCCTCGTGCCCTGCAGAGTGCGCCAAGGTCAGGACCTGGTGGCGCAGGTCGCCATGGTCGGGCACGAAGATGCGGCGGCCATGTAGGAGCAGCCCCTCGTCCAAGCGCCAGGGCGCGTCCAGCTCGCCAGCGTCAAGGCGCTGGCGCAGGCCCTGGGCGTCCACGGCCGTCGAAGTTGCCCGACGAATGTCGTCGATGAAGGCGAAAGATGGCCCGGAGCGAATGCACATGATAGTGCCAGCCATGGCGACGTCGTCCGCGACATCCTCAGTGTCGCGGCGGGACAAGGCGTCGGCGACCGTGTTGAGACGGCCGGGGCGGTACTCAACGGTGAAGTCGAAGCCAAAGAGCTTGCTGATCCACTAGTGTTGCGGAACTGTGGAGAGGCGCTGGTCCAGCAAGAACTTGAGGCTGTAGTGGTCCGTGCGCACACGGAATGACCGGCCCCAAAGATAAGGCCGCCAGTGGCGCACCAACTGAACCAGCCCAATAAGCTCGCGCTCGTAGGCCGCGAGCTTGTGATGGCGAGCGGCGAAGGGGCGGCTGAAGAAGGCGAGCGATCCCTCACCCTGGTGAGGACGGCGTCGAAGCCGATGCCAGAGGCGTTGCAGTCCACCATGAACGGCATATCAAAGTCCGGCATCTGGAGGACGGGTCCCGTCGTGAGCGCCCGCTGGAGAACCTCGAATGCCGTAGTCGCCTCCTCGTCCCAGGAGAAGGCGTCGCGTCGAAGGAGACGCGTCAGTGGCGCGGCGATGAGGCCGAAGTCCCGGATGTACTTCCGGTAGTAGCCGGCGAGGCCCAAGAAGCCGCGGAGCGCCCGCAGTGACCGCGGGATCGGCCACGCGGCGACGGCGGCGACCTTGTCCGCGTCCATCGCTACCCCGTCCGCCGAGATGACGTGCCCCAGGTACGCGACGGAGGTCGTGCCGAACGAGCACTTCGAGCGCTTGAGGTGAAGACGATGCGCTCGAAGCTCGTTGAAGATGATGGCCACGTGTTGTAGGTGCTCCGCCCAAGATGCACTATAGATGAGAATGTCATCAAAGAAAACAAGCACAAAGCGGCGCAAGTATGGGCTGAGCACGTCGTTCATCAGGGCCTGGAAGGTCGCTGGCGCGTTGGAGAGGCCGAACGGCATCACCAGGAACTCGAAGTGGCCATGGTGAGTGCGGAACGCCGTCTTCTCGATGTCGTCAGGGTGCATGCGCACCTGATGGTAGCCCGAGCGAAGGTCGAGCTTGGTGAAGAAGCGCGCTCCGTGTAGCTCGTCCAAGAGCTCATCCACGACGGGGATGGGGAACTTGTCCTTGGACGTCAGGGCGTTGAGGGCGCGGTAGTCGATGCAGAAGCGCCATGTGCCGTCGGGCTTGCGCACAAGGAGCACCGGGGCGGAGAACGACGATGTCGAAATCCGGATGATGCCCTGCGCGAGCATGACCGCCACCTAACGCTCGAGCTCGTCTTTCTGCAGCTGAGGGTACCGGTACGAACGCACGGCTACAGGTGCCGTGTCCGGCAGCAGGTGGATGCGGTGGTCACAGGGCCGCGCGGGAGGGAGGCCCTGTGGCTCGTCAAAGATGTCGCTGTGCTGCTGCAGGAGGTCGGCCAGGAGGGGATGCGCCTCGTCTAGTGCGGCCGCCATCAACTGGAGCTGTGGAGTCACGACGCCGGAGCCGCCGATGCCTGTCCACTGAACGCGACGGACGCCCTCGCGCCAGAAGATGAGGGACAGCACATCGAGGTCCCAAAGGATGGGGCCGAGAATGGACAGGAAGTCGATGCCGAGGATGAAGTCGTAGCAGCCCAGGTCGATGCCGACGCAGTCGATGGAGAACGTCTCGTCGCCGATGAGGACGGAACCTGCCGCGCCACCCCCTGGCAAGCAAGGCGGTCCCCGTTGGCGGCGGTGACGCTGAACTCGGACAGGAAGTTGTGCGTCGAACCCGTGTCCACGAGCGCGGTGAGACGCTCCCCGTTGATCGTCATCGGAAGCAGCATCGTCTTTGCCGTCTTGATGCCAGCCATGGCATGAAGGGAGACGACGAAGGCGGTCGCGTCGACCGGCCCGTAGGTCGTGACGCCGGCCTCGGAGACTGTGGTGGCGTCGAGCTCCGCGATGAGGGCCTCCACCTCCGCGTCGTCGACGGTCTCCAAGTAGAACAGGCGGGCGCACGTATGACCCGGCGCATACGGCTCGTCGCAGTTGAAGCACAGGCCCTTGCGGCGCCGCTCGAGCTGCTCGGCCGACGTCAAGCGCCGGAAGGTGCGTGTCGGCGCGGGGGCAGCCGCAGTAGCGGCCGGCAGGGCGGGGCATGTCGGGGTGGCGGCCGCCGGGGCAGGGCGGGTCGGGGGACGCGTGCCGCGGCCCGGGAACGCCTGCTGCAGGGCGTTGGCGCGCTGCTCGTACGCGCGTGCGTAATACATGGCCGTCTGCAGGTCCTGGGGGTCGCGCATCTCGACGTCGATGCGGATGTGGTCGGGAAGGCCTCCGACGAAGAGCTCGGCGCGTTGGCGAGCCGTGACGTCAGGCGCATGGTAGGCCAACGTCTGGAAGCGGTCAGCGAAGTCCTGCACCGAGGTGGTGAAGGGAAGGCGACCGAGCTCGGCCAAGCGGCTCCCACGTATGGGGGGCCGAACCGGAGGAGACACAGGTCGCGAAAGCGCTCCCACGGAGGCATCCCGCCCTCGTCCTGCTCGAGGGCGTAGTACCAAGTCTGGGCGGCGCCACGGAGGTGGTAGGAGGCGATCCACGTGCGGTCGGACGCCATGGTCCGCTGCCCCCTAAAAAACTGGTCGCACTGATTGAGCCAGTTCAGGGGGTCGACGGTGCCGTCGTAGGTGGCGAACTCCAGCTTGGTGAAGCGGGGTGGCTGTTGCACGTGTGGCGAGGCCGCGTAGGTGCCCTCGTGACGACCCAGCGCGGCGGAAGGCGAGTGCTGCGACACCACGGAGCTCCCGGGGTACGGATCAGTGTACCTGCCGAACCCCCCGAAGGTGGGGGCGGGTGGCTGCAACACCGTCGGCTGTAGTGGCGCCGTCGTGTAGGTCGGCGTGAAAATCCACGTCGGTAGCGGGGACGGCGACGGCGGCCACCGGACCTGGGTGATCGGCAGGCCCTGGGGCGCGACAGTGGCCGGGGGCGGTGGCGCGAAGGGCGCCGCCGGCGGAGGCGGTGGTGGCGGGGTTGCGTACGGAGCCTGGAGGAAAGTCCGGAGGTTCGAGACCGCCAGGTTGGGGTCGCGGATCGCCGAGGACATCGCCGCCGGGGAGAGGACGGGGGCGGGTTCGGCCGCCAGGGCCGCGGGACCGGAGGCGGCCGGCGGCGGCGGCTGCTGCGAGGTGGCGGGGGTGGTGGGAAGGTCCGACAAACTCATCGAACCCAAGCTACCTGATACCAAATTGGTAGAGGCTAGGGTTCTACCAGGTCTCGGACGTAGGTTGTAGGGGTGGAAGTGCGGGCTGCGAGGTTGGGGACGCCGGCGCCGGCGGTTGGGCGCCGTCGCGGCGTGAGAGAGAGAGAGAGAGGCGGCTAGGGTTTGGGGCTCTCGTCTCCTAAGGGAGACGACAACAGAATATACTGTTTATTGTCTGCTTAATATCGAAGGGGTACATGTGTTTATATAGGAGGACAACCTCCACTAAACCCTAGATAACTTGGACTCTAATATAACTTGGACTCTAAGATAGGTAAGATAACTTGGGCTAAGCCCGTAATTAACCCTGCCCATTGGGCCTCCTCCGTTGGTACGTTGTACCGGTCATAACACTTGCCACATCCTGGGATGTTCACTAATCCTCTTGTAACGATGCTGTAATAGCCTCTTAGGAGGATGTAACCCCCCCCCCCCCTTCTTTTCAATACAATGAAACGCAAAGGCTTTTTGCGTTTTCTTGAAAAATGAAGTAAAGATGTCTGATTGAGGGTGACGTCATGCCATTATTCAGATTATGCAGAACAATTTTGTTTCGTTTGACTATTATTGATGTGTTATCTTCCACCTTTTTCGTAGAAGTTTAGAACAGACAAAAATTTCCAAGCTACTCTACATTTACTTGATGCAAGGAAATAAAGGACAATCCATATAGAGAAACCATGGTTTGGAGAAATCTAGTAAACTATATCAAATGCAGTGCATACTCTACAACTATTTACTTAAGACATCTGATGTAAACATAGGAGTTCCACACAAGAAGGTTCTAGCAGAATCCATGGCAACGAAAATAGAAACTACTCATATTTAAGACTAAACGTACTTACGTATCCACAATCATTGATTGCTTGCTCCGTAAAAACTCTCTTGGTCGCATTCCTTTCCGTTGGTAAAGTATGAATCTCCTACACGGGGTTAAAGTCAGTCATCAGAAAGTATGAACGACAAATAAATTTGACTATCGAAGTAAAATTTAGAAAGCCGAAATGTAGGCAGTTATACTAGTGTAAGAAATAAGCTTAGGAACTAAAAAAATAAATGTTGGGACACAAAAGGGAACATTTCAATCTAGCAAACAGCTTATGAAGGCTGGCAAACAAAATTTAGACAGAACATTTTTTTTGTGGAAGTTAGACATGACACATTAGCCTAATTTCTAAGATAAAATCCGTAAAGAATTAGGTATCCCAGATATTCGAATGATTCCTTCCAAAGGATATGTATTTATATCCTTGTCAAGTACGAGGAACAAAGTTTGACATACATTTGACAAACAAAGATAATGCATGGGGCCGGGCCATCCAAAGTTAAAGCATGCCAGTAAATTGATCAGCTAAAAGAGAAGATAACAAATGGGCCAGCAAAAACTTATTATTTGAAAACTAAAAGTTCATTTAAATATTTCAACTAAACTTGAAGAAATGTTTAACATATCATGAAAAATGAAGACGAAAGATGGGAGAAAAGACAGTTACCTATGTGCAACTTGGCAATGTGCGATATCTTATTCCATTCAGAACTGCCTTTTTCACTAATCTGCTTCACCAACTCTGGATAGCAGCCCATAACGTGGATACATTGCAGGGAAGATGGCAGATCAGGAAGCGATTGTAACTTCCCCTTCCCAGCACCAGATAGGAGCAAGTACTTGAGATAGCATAGTTCGTTCATACGTAATGGAAGAGATTCCAGCGAGTTGGCACTCAATATCTTCAGGGATCGGATCTCTTTGCTGTTCTGTAGAAGCCATCGCTCAGGTAAGTTCTTCATCTGGCTCCCATTATTAATCACCAATTCTTTGGTGTGGCGAAGATCCTTGAGTGGCTCAAGAAGCAATATGGACGGGAGATCAATTTCAAGATAGTCAATTTGCAAAGAGCCGGTAGGCATCACCATATGATCTTCTCCACCATCACCACTACCACTGGATACATGGAGAGGTAGGGACAACCCAACCTCTGCGAGCTTACTACAAGTGTTGATTTTCAGCTCAAAGAGGAACCGAAGGGAACCGAGCCCGTCCAATGATGAGAGATTCTGGCACCCCATTATCTCCATTAACTCCAGTGACTTGAGACTCTTGAACACATCTGCTGAGGGGAGGGATTTCAGACTTGGGCAGTTCTTCAGCGCCAGCTTAGAAAGAAATTCTAGTCCATGCAACGACTTAAGCAGTAAACATTCCATGTCGCCACACTGCATGAGAGTTAATTTTTCAAGTGATGGAGGAAGGATCTTATCTCTGATTTCACTTGATGTCCTCAGCTTTGGACATTTCCCAATCTCGAGTTCTCTAAGCTCATTCATTTCTTTGAATGTTAAGGGTACAAACACCAGCTCTTCGCATGTTGTGATACGTAGGATACGGATGGTTTTAATGTACTGTCCCTGTGCTAGAACACTTTCATCAAGTGAAGTTAAACTTGGACACATATTGACACGGATGCGCAGCAATTCAGATGAATCTGCCCTACCGTCCTCGCTACATGGCCCGCCAATCCTTGGAAGTTTGGTCAACCCAACATCATGTATTTCCAAATACACCAAACTGGGAGGTAGAACAGGCAATTCAATCAGTTCAGGGCAAGATCTTACGATGAGAGTATGGAGACTTGCAGGTAGAGATCCGTTAATATAAAATGGACAATTTGGTAGAGATGAGTCACTGCAGCCACAGCCAGAAACATGAGATGATTCACCAATCTCTTGTATGCTATAAAGGTGATGCAATGTAAGATGTTTCAGCAATGCAAGCTCTGCTAGTGATGGGAGATACTTCCAGTTTTCGCATCTGACCAGCTTCAGTGATATCAAGTTTTTGACAGAAAGTCTCTGAATCCATATTGGAGATCTTACACCACCATAACCAGAAACTGTAAGATCTCTAATGTTTTCATGTGGCTCACAATTATCAATAAGAAACTCATCGGTCCTGCTTTCTATTTTAGCACGTGCTGACCACTCCAGAGACAAAGAGTTGAGGTATTCCTTTTCATTCAACTTGGCATCATGAGCTTCCTCAGGATTCTCAACATTCTCAAGACCTTGCACTTGAAGTTCACGGAGATCTCTTAAGTTTCTGATTGCACTTATTCTGTTGCCCTCCTTTCCATGTACCCTGTAGTTCTGCAACTCCTGAAGAGAAGTGAGTCTTCCAATAGGGAACTCGCTACATTTGTAGAGCCTAGAGCTCACATATCGTAGATGATCAATGTTTCCCAGATACCTCACTTCTGTAGGTTGTTTCTGCCAGCCAATGGAGCAATTAACAACTGTTAGGTGATAGAGCTGGACAAGTCCACAGAATCCTTCTGTTGACAAGTTAGGTAGGTAGATGTAACGAAGGTGCTTCAAATCTGCAAGTCCAGAAAGATGAAATGTATTCTCCAAATTTAAGTGCAACAGACGCAAAGCTTTTGAGTTCTGTACAACATTCTCAATAGCATCAACCATATCCTTGTTGACCAAATGCTGACCTTCAAAGATAATAGTGCGCACATTTTTAAAGTGTGAGATTTTCTTGACCTCCTCAATAGATAAATGGTCAATACAAGGAATATGTATGTGTCGAACTGTATCCTTTTTGTTTTCCAACATGATAGGTTCACTTATTCTTGCACATTCACCAGAAGATACATGCCTTGCCAATTCATGCATTAAGTCATGCATTATGTAATACTCTTCTTTTCTTTGACTATATTGGAATATTTTGAATGTCATGTCAAAAAATGATTGTCTAGTTAACTGAGCCAAGATTTGCTCTCCAATGTCCTCAGGCCTTCTTGATTCATTTCCTGCTTGTGAGATCAGTCCTGAGCTCATCCACATCAGTACCAAATCTTTTTTCTTAAATTTACAGGCCTGTGGAAATATGCTGCAGTACCGAAAACAAATCTGAAGCTCTATTGGTAGGTGGTAGTAGCTTAATCTGTAAAGTTCCATCATACCCTTTTCAGTTCCTTTAAAATGTTCCAAATCACCCAAGAATCTGTCCCAATATTCCAAAGTCATATTACACTGCAAATGCCCGCTAACAACCTTAGTTAGCATGGGACATCCACCCAATTTTTTTGCAATTTTCTCTCCAAATAATTTTAAATCTACAAAATCTTGTGAATTCAGACCAGAGAAGACATGATGATTGAAGAGCTCAAGATTTTCACCTTCTTCTAGCCCTCCTATTTTCAAGCACTCCATGTCGATTCCCATGGCTTCTGCAGCCATATCAGCTACTGACTGCATTCGGGTTGTCAACAGAATTTTGCTCCCGCTCTTGCTATTCCTCAGAGGAGCAAATACCTTTTCCCATTCATCTTTACTCTTATCTTCCCAGACATCATCTAAAACAAGCAAAAACTTAGTATGCAAGTTCAGTTCCCTTTTGAGATCTTGTTGCAGTGCCTCCAAATGATTAGCTCTAGGTTTTTCCCATGTAGCAGATTCCAGTATTTTACTAGTCAGAGATGCTGCATCAAAGCTATCAGATACATGGACCCATATAACCTTGAAACGCTCCCTTACCACTTCTTCGCATATGCGTTGAGCCAAAGCAGTCTTCCCCATGCCACCATGACCAACCACTGAAAGAATAGGAACATGGACAGGAGTTATCACAATTTCAGAAGCTGCAGTTGATGTCTTGGTCAGCCATCTAAGTATCTCTTCCTTCTCATTTTCTCGTCCAACAAATTTAGATGCCGTCAAGGCCGAACCTGTCTCACGATCTTTGTTCATCCAATGTTCCTGCCGCTGGCTACCAGATGCAACCCCCTGGAGATGTTGTGTGACTCTGAGAATATCAGCAATATCTGTAGCAGCCTTGTCTATGCCCTCCACGGCAGCCCTCAGCCTCTTGATGGTGCCATGTTGAGTAAATTGTTTCAAATTCTTATCCAAGATTCCAACATGCTTGGCAGATCTGACGACTTTCTGCCTCATCTTAGCGAAGGAGGAGCCCGAGTCACTAACCTTGTAACCCTTCGCTTTCTCCTCTAGTTCGTAGTACTCAAGCTCATCGGTTGCATCCTCGGCCTCCTCTACCGCATCCCTGAGCTGCCATAGCCATGAATCCAGTGCACTGACCTGTTCTTTAAAAGACTCAGGGTTGGCAATGTCGAGCACAAGCTGGATATTTGGCATCAACTGGCGCAATCTTTTCTTGATATCCTGCATGCCCTCAGCCTTGAAGTACTTATTCAGGCATGTGAAAGCCTTGTTGATCCAGAAGGAGATGGCTGAGGTTGCCACCGACTTCCCGGCAAACACTAGTTCGGTGCTACTAGCCATATATTTTGTGTGTATCTGAGAGGAAGATATTCAGGGGATAATCACAGAATAGGGAGATGCATGTAAACTCTGGAGGAGAAGCTGCAATGGAGAAACAAGTTAAACCTATGGCGTGTATTGATGAAGTTGTTAAGGCCACAATAAAAGCATATGCATAAACACGGGGTACTCACATGCATTAGGGGGCCAAATGTGAGGCAACCAATTCCAATAGGGGGCACAATTGCGTTACGCCTTCCTTGAACGAGAAATTGTAGCACTGACATATTCAACCTGCATCTTCATTGGTCCTCAGCACTTAGCTATCTTGATGGCAACTGGAGTAGAAAAATATGATCGTTGAAACTTCATGGCTAATATTATAATGTTATTTAGTTGTCATGACAGGGATTGAACTAGATGACCAAGTTCATTGAAACCCCCTTTAAGCTTAGGCACTACTCCAGAGGTAGTGCCTATTTAATTTTCATGACAGAAAGTCAGAAACTGCACTAGATGGAGCAGTTTAATGAAACTTTCTTTAAGCCTAGGCACTACTCCAGAGGTAGAGAGCAATCCATTTGCATATAAAAGTAGCAACTTGCATATAGTTGGCCTGTTTTAGCTGAGTCTTGCGACTGCAAATTGTGTTATGCGTGGCTCAACAAGTATGAAGCTCTCGGTCAAAGGGATGGCCTCCCTATACCTCTGATTCCCCTGCTTCCTAGTAGCTGTAAGCCTGAAAAGAATAGGGGTGTTTTAACTAAATACGGATGACAACCTAGAGGGTTGGTGGCTCAGATCGCGAAAGCCGCTTCCGAAGACCACCAGGAAAAGTTCCGATTCACTAAGCATTCTTATTGCGCGGAAGCCTGCGGAAACAGAGGAATGCGAGAGTATATAGAAACGTGGCTCAGCAGCGATCTACCTCTCAATCTGTCAACCTCATTCTTGACGAGGTTAGACAGAATTGGGGATCTGCCGGAACAAGGTGTTTTTCATAGTTTTGTGAGAGATTAGTTTGTATTTTTCATTCGGTGTTATGGTGCTAGCCGGTACCATAGGTTTCTTTGCATTCTAGCTATTCTTGTCACATATTTCTGCCTTCTATAAAAATTTGGTACGCAATTTGCACTCTTAAGAAAGACTAAATACGGGAGAGCACACAAAAATTACACCCAATACGAACAGGGCAGTGGTGTGGTGCTCTTTCAACCCAATACGGGCGATAATGATACAGATGGAAGGATAATCAGCAGTATTATACTTCTGACATCCCTTACGCAATCCCAACAGAAGGAAAAGAAAGCGCAGTTACTTACTATTGATGTTAATACCAAAAAATCTGGAAGATATACCACAGATTCGTTTGAGTTGTCAGGAAAAGAAGAACTAATTTAGCGTGGTTCTGCTGCAGAAAATTGGAGCCCGCCCCCTTCCATATCTGATCTAGCGAATCAGGTATCTGCCTCGCAATCTTCTTTTTAAAAAAAAGGATCATCATCTTCGCCCAATTTGTACATAGTAGCCCAAAAAAAGTAATAAGAGGAACGAGTAATCAAAATCGCCGCACGGTTGCTTAGAACAAAACATTACTTGTAGTACCTGGGCACCGGCATTTGCAGTGGCGCGCTGCGACACAGCAGGTGCGGCTACAGGGCTACTCAGCTCGCGCGGTTGAACGGCGGCCACGGGCCCGTCGGCGCATCCGGGGCGACGATGGCAATGGTGCGGGTTTGGATGGGTTTGTGGATGGTGAAGCTGAACCAGATCCATACACGAGCACATCCGTTACCCACCAGATCCATACACGAGCACATCCATGAAAGTACTATTAGAACGTCCGCACGATTGCCCGCACGTTGATAAAGATACAATCTCTATATATCTTAGAGCATGCTTTAAAAAAAAATGTACTCCCTCCTACTCCTCCGGAAAAGTAGGATCGCACGAAGCGTTCAAGGGAGGCGACGAGGGTTCCCTTGCGCGCCGCCGGTGACGCCTCCGGTTCCCTCTCTCTCCGTCGGCCGCTCCGGCGGTGGGAGGGAGGGGGAACCTCGGGTCTGTTCGCTAGGTGGGTGTGTGGTAGGGTTAGGGGGGAGGGAGACGCCGTCAAGGCCGTTGCGGTGGTGTTGCGTCGGAATAAGTTTCTCCGGCTCCGTTCACGGTCAGGCGAGGCTTTTGCCTTCGTCTAGGAGCCAGCGGGGTTGGGAATCCCCGGATCTCGTCGAGGTCGCGGGCTATGGTGGCTGGAGGTCCATTGGCACTGGCCGTTTGGGTCCTCAGATGGGCGATGGATGCAGGGAGACGAAGACCCTTCTTCTTCCTTGTTGGTATGATTTGCTGATGATGTTCTTCTCCTTCCTCTGCGCTGATGCTGGTGGGAGATCCTTCTTTGTCTGGGCGGATGGCCCGGCCGTGGTGCTGGACCGGTCGGATGACTCGAGTTCTCTTCCTTCCGAAAGGGACACTTTTCGCGGTACTCAAAGCCAAAGATGACGACGGTTGTTGCAGGTGTGTTGGGTTGATGTCCATGCCCTTTTAGCGTTGGTGTCAAGTAAGGAGGAAACAGCGTGGCGGCAATTGTACCATGGTCGAAGATGATGACCTGCTTACGACTGGTTGCAGATCCTTCTGCTGCAGGGGTCTTCTCTCAAGATTCAGGGATGATGACACAGGGCTTCGGAGATCCTCTTGTTATGGTTGTCTTAGGTACTCTAGGTGTTCAAGGTCCTCCATGTTTGTGTTTCAGTGTGCTTGTAAGGGTCAACTTCATTGTATTGATTCATGATATGAATGAAAACAACTCTCAAAAAAAATATACTCCCTCCGTCCCAAAATAATGTCTCGAGCTTGGTACAACTTTGTTCTAGAGCTAGTATAAAATTGAGACACTTATTTTGGAACGGAGGGAGTATATAATATCTTAAAGCATCTATACTTGGCGTTCGGACACGCCTACAATCGTATCCAGATGGTCCCTTATAGCAACTCCAACTGGTCGACCCAAACGGAGGATGATTTTTTCCGTTTCTCGTCCATTTGGGTCGTCCGTCGGCTCTGTGTCCGCCCGGTCTATGATTTGGGTTGGCAGCGCGCCCAACGCGTCGATCCATATTTACCTGGGTGGCCGGCTAGTCGTCGATTTTTAAATATAAACATTTTGCATATTTTTTATAAGCAAATGAAGTTTCACAACCGAAAATAAAATATAGAAAAGTTTTACAAGCCCAATAAAAATTAAATTGTCTACAAAATACACATATTGGTTGCCAACATGATCTCACACATGCTCAATAAAATCATCTTGCAACTGAATATGAGTTTCCCAACCACACATTTCTTCAAATAATGCAAGTTAGAATCCAAAATAAGAGCAAAAGTGTTTGAAAAAGTAGATGCGACGGAGACGTATCAAGCGTCATTTTATTTTGTTGTTCTATGTTAGATGATATTCATAATCTTGTTTCTCATTAAAAAGTTATAAGAATTACCCTTAAAATGTTTGATTTGCATGTGTGATGTGTGTTGTACAACAACAGAAGTGATGTTGTAGTATTTGAATTATCATATTTTACTAGAACGTGGAAAGTTTATGAAATTTTTACACAGTACTGTCGTACAAATTAGTTACCATGTCATAAATTTTCATAATTGTTTGAGATACATAAGTACAAGTTTTAAGTAGATTGCTACACACTGTCTTGTTTAGATAGATTGTTGTCATAGTTTTGTTATCTACTTATCATATAGTTTTCATAGCTTATATTGGTAGATATAAATTGTGGAAATTATAATATACAGTACCTAATGTTTTAAAAATATTACAAAAGCACGGTGAAACGATGATATGACCTATCTCACGAGTTCTTTTCAAGTTTTAAAATTATTACAAAGCACGGTGAAACGATGATATGACCTATCTCACGAGTACCTAATGTTTTAAAATTATTACATATTGATTTACTTTTATGTGTATTGACCTATCTCACGAGTTCTTTTCAAGTTTTATGTGGATGAAGTGTTTGAGACTTAGGTGAAACGATGATATGAGAGGATTGAACGAGATACAAAAGCTCAAGCTTGGGGATGCCCAGGGCACCCCAAGTAAAATATCATAGCTACTTCATTTTATTTGATGTTTGAAATAAAATATCATATCTCATAATCTTTATTGAGAGAGAGGTTTCACATAGCTACTGAACTGTTTGACTACTCATTGATTTCACTTGTATCTTTTGAGAGTAGTTTGATCGAATTGCTCTAGTAATTCACTTATATCTTTTTAAGCACGGTGGTGCTGTTATTTAGAATAATATGCTCTCATGCTTCACTTAGATTATTTTGAGAGTTAGTAGAAACTTTGAAGAAATCCTCTCTTGTTTCACTTATATTATTTTCAGAGTTGAAAGTTTAAAAGAAACTTGTGCTCTCGTTCTTCACTTATATTTTGTTTAAGAGCTTGTTATTAGCAATGGCAATTTGCTTTAAATGAATTGGTCCCAAAGTGATAGATATCTAGGGGAGATATAATAAAAACTTTCATGAAGATCATTGGATGTTAAACTTGATTCTTTGCAATAGTTTTGCGATATAAACATAGTGATATGTGAGATGTGTTTATGAGTAATTATGCTTTAGTAAGAATATTGTTGTTAAGGATTGTGATTCCCTATGCATGCACATGAAGTAAATAATTATGCTATGAATTACATCCTACGTGTGTTGCATTATTCGATGTTAGTTATGTTTAATGTTTGCTTATGATGGTTTTCGTTTCTTGGTTGGGCGCTTCTCAATCTATTTGCTAGCTTTCATTTGTACTAAGCGGGAATGATGCTTGTGCATCCAAATCCTAAACCCAAATATATGCTAAATGAGTCACCATACCTACGTATATGTGATATCTTTGTGCCATTTTAAGTAAATTTGTATGTGCCAACTTTAATGTTCAAAATAAACTTATGTTTTGTGTGCCCGTACCGCGCTCATGAAGCGGCGTGGGGTGGCTGTATCTTCCATGTTAAATAGTTTATTCTCAAGATGAGGGTTTATTCACTTGTCATTGCACGATAGTATGGCGGTAATAGGGATGTAGTCCCGAAATGCAAAGAAAATTATTTTATGTTGTCAATTAATGAATTCCTTGAAAAGTGTTGGTATGGACGGTACCCGTGGATGCGGCTAGCCGTGGAGTGTGAAAGAATGGTGGAAAAAGAAATAAAATTAATTTTCAGTTTAGGAAACGCCTATGATTTGTTTAGCATGGAAGATATTGGGAACTCTTAGTCTTTTTCGTTGGGAGGAAAAGCATGCCACCTAAAATATTTTATCTCTCATATTTTTAAGCTTTGAGTTGTGGCACCTCTACAAATCTATGCTTCCCTCTGCGAAGGGCCTATCTATTTACTTTTATGCAATTTTTATTTTTGATTTGAGTCTCCAACTTCTCTTATAAAGCACCAACTACGGAACACCGTTATAAAACTTGAGAATTGGATGTAGCTAATATTTGGGTGTGTTGCATGAATGGATCAATGATTGAGCATAATGGGCTAGGGATATCGTTCTTTAGCGTTGATATTTGAAAGACTTGGGTGCTTGTTGATATGCTTGAGTATTAAAGTTTTCATGTCAAATTATAGACTATTGCTTTGAATCATCTACAAATCCATATGTCCATGCTACAAAATAAAAGAGTATATTATGAATATGATAGGTAGCATTCCCCATCAAAAATTCTGTTTTCAATTGCTACTTTATAATTATGAGTTTTATAAGAAAGAGTTTTTGTTATGATGCTAGAAAAAGTGATTAAAATTACCATTGATCAAACTTATGCACTATGATAGCATTCACACTTCATAAATTATTTCTTTTATCATTACCTACTCGAGGACGAGTGGTAATTAACCTTAGGTATGCTGATACATCTCCAACGTATATATAACTTATGAAGTATCCATGCCATGTTTATAACAATTCGGTATGCTTTTGGTATGATTTGAATGGAACTAACCCGGATTGACGTTGTTTTCAGCACAACTACCGTGGAGTTGTTTTTTGTGTAGAAATAAAACTTCTCCAAATGCAACAAAAATTTTGACGATTTTTTGGAACAAAAGAGGCACTAGAAGCTTCGTGGGAGGACGAGAAGGTGAAGGAGGTGGCCACTACCCACCAGGGCGCGCCAGAGGCCTTGCTCGTGGGCTGGTGCGTAGTGGGCACCTCGAGGCCCATCTTGACGTGAGACCGACGCCAAAAATTCCTATAAATACAGAAATCCCCAGAAATAACTCTAGATCAGAAGTTCCTCCTCCACAAGCCTCTGTAGCCACAAAAAACCAATCGGGAGCCTGTTCCGGCACCCTGTCGGAGGGGCAGATCAATACTGGAGGCCATCTTCATCATCCCTATGGACACCATGATGAGGAGGGAGTAGTCCACCCTCAGGGCTGAGGGTTTGTACCAGTAGCAATGTGTTTAATCTCTCTCTCTCTCTCTCGTGTTCTTAAAATGGCACGATCTTGATGTATCGCGTGCTTTGTTAATATAGTTAGATCATATGGTGTTTCTCCCTCTCTATCTTGTTATGATGAATTGAGTTCTCATTTTGAGATTTTGTTTTATCAGATTGATTACTTTTATGGATTTGAGAGCACTTGATTTATGGCTTGCTATGAATACCCGTGGTAATAATGGGGTATCATATTGATTCACTTGATATATGTTTTGGCACTCAACTCGCAGATTCCCGAGGTGAAAGTGGGGTAATCTATGCATAGGGGTTGACGCATGTTCTTGTCTTTGTTTCTCCGGTAGAAATCTTGGTGCACTCTTTGAATTTCTTTATATTGGATTGAGTATTATTAATCTGAATTTGTTTTGGTGTTATTTTAGTATGAACTCTTAGATAGATCGATTGGAAAGGATAATTTGTGTTATTTTAGTACCAACTCCTGGATAGATCGATCGGAGGTGGTTTCGTACCCTACAAAGAATTTCTTCTTATGTTCACCGCTGGATAGGAACTTTGGAGTGATTCTTTATCGTACGTTGAGGTATTGTTATGTGATCCACTTATATTAGCATTGTTGAGAGATTGCACTAGTGAAAGTATGGACCCTAGGCCTCATTTTCAAGCATTGCAATACCGTTTGTGCCCACTTTTGTTACTTGCTACCTTGCTGTTTGTATTTATTCAGATTGTAAAAAAAATCTACCATCAATATTACACTTGTAACACCATCTCTTCGTCGAACTATTGCACGTATACAATTTACCATCGTATTGGGTGTGTTGGGGACACAAGAGACTCTTTCTTTTTTGCTTGCAGGGTTGTTTGAGACAAACCATATTTATCCTACACCTCCCATGAATTTATAAACCTTAGGTCATCCACTTGAGGGAAATTTGCTACTGTCCTACAAAACTCTGAGCTTGGAGGCGCAACACGAGTCTACAAGAACAAGTTGTGTAGTATACATCAAGCTCTTTTCTGGTGCCGTTGCGGGGAGGTGAGTTCTTGAAGGTATATATTTAGATATTGCAATTGAATCTTGTAGATTCTTGTTTTATCACTAGTTTGGTTTATAAAAAGAAAATTACAAAAAATGGAATTGACGTGGTCTCATATTGTTCATCTTTATAATGTCTTTCTTCAAAATGATAGAAAAGAAAATTGTGCTCAATTGATAGAAGAAGAATTCAATAAAATGTTTCGCATAAAATTATTGAATGATGAGCATGATTGCAATGTTGTTAGAATACTTCTCTAAATATCCATGATGCTAATGATATGCAAAGCCACAAGCTTGGGGATGCAATGTTTGATGAAGATGATATTTTTAGTCCCCCAAGTTTTGATGAGCAAATTTATTATGATGAAAGCATGCCTCATATTTATTATGATTATAATGATGAAAGTGGGTTTGGAAGTGTGTCAACTCTAGGTACTAATGGTACCACTATTTTTTAGGGTGTTGAATCTTTTCATAATGATAAAAGTGGATTTCGAGAGGTCATGACTTTATTTAGTGGTGAGTTCACTATTTTGGAAGAGGCTTGAATTGACTATGACAACGAACTTGCTTTCTATGATGATTATGGTGATGACATGTATGTTATAAAGAGTAATAAAAACAATGCAACTTTTCATCATGATTTTAATTTTCAATTTTATTATGCCACTAAAGTATCAGAAGATAGTTATTTTACTGAGTTTCCTCCCGCTATTATGAATGAGAATAAATTTGCTTATGGGGGGAGTAATAAATTTCCTATGCTTATGCATCACGGAAAAAATGCTTTATGTGATACTTACATTGTTGAATTCCTTCATGATGCTACTGAAAATTATTATGAGGGAGGAATATATGCTTGTAGGAATTGCAATAATATCAAGTTTCCTCCCTATGTGTTCAAAGTTTTGAATCCATGCTTGTTTTTCCTTCCTATGCGAGTTGATTATTGCTACAATAAATTGTTTGCTTGAAAAATACCTATGCATAGGAAGTGGGTTAGACTTAAATGTGATTGCCATGTGATTCATGATGCTCTCTTGCATGTTTTAACTATTATTCCTATACGAGCATCATTGAAATCATCATGCCTAGCTAAAATGTATTAAATAAAAAGCGCTTATTGTGAGGCAACCAAACACTTTTACTTTATGTTTTTGTGTGTTCAAATGATTAAGCTATTGTGGTAATCATGTTTTATAGCTTTTATTTCAATAAAGTGCCAAGTAAAGCCTTTGGGATAGTGTGGATACTTACTTGTTTGATTTTGTGCAAAAACAGAAACTTTTACATCCAGTGCAGAATTTCTCTGATTATACTAGAGCGTCCAAAAAAATCTGAAATTATTAAACAGTTTTGGTATGCAAATTATGTGCTATGTACTAATTTTTCATATTTTTAGAGACAGGGAAGTATGGTATTTTTTGTAGATCTTTACAGATTGTTCTGTTTTTCATTGATTCCATTTTGCATGCATAGTTTGCTTGTTTCAGTGTTTCCATAGCTTATATTGAGTGATATAAATTATGGGAATTATATCATACAGTAGTAATCATGTGAGAACAATTATGAATCTTGTCCTGGCATTACGTAAGTGAATGATCTATAATTATCATACTAATCGATCTCACGAAGTTCCATTAAGTTTTATGTGATTGAAGTTTTCAAGTTTTGGGTGAGATACCAATATGAGGAGAATAAGGAGCAGCAAGAACCTAAGCTTGGGGATGCCCAAGGCACCCCCAAAGTAATATCCAAGGAAGACTCAAGTGTCTAAGCTTGGGGATACCCCGGAAGGCATCCCCTCTTTCGTCTCCAACATTATCTGTATATCTTACTTGGAGTTATATTTTTATTCATCACATGATATGTGTTTTTCTTGGAGCATCATTTTATTTTTTTTGTTCTGTGTTAGATGATATTTATAATATTGTTTTTCAATAAGAAGTTCCAAGAATTGCCCTTAGAATGCTTGAATTGAATGTTTGATGTGTGTTGTACAAAAACAGAAACTTATGTTGTAGTATTTGAATTATCATATTTTACTAGAACGTGCAAAGTTTCTCAAATTTTACACAGTACTGTCATACAAATTAGTTACCAAGTCCTATTTTTAAAATTTTTTTGAGATACAGAAGTACAAGTTTTAAGTAGATTGCTACAGATTGTCCTGTTTAGACAGATTGCTGTCATAGTTTTGTTATCTACTTATCCTATAGTTTCCGTAGCTTATATTGGTAGATATAAATTGTGGAAATGATAGTATATAGTACCTAATGTTTTAAAATTATTTTGAAACATTTCTTGGAAGTACATGAAGTGTTGATTTACTTTGATGTGTACTAACCTATCTCACGAGTTCTTTTCAAGTTTTGTGTGGATGAAGTTTTTGGGACTTAGGTGAAACCGGGATATGAGAGGATTGAACGAGATACAAAAGCTCAAGCTTGGGGATGCCCAAGGCACCACAAGTAAATATTTCAAGAAGTCTCAAGCATCTAAGCTTGGGGATGCTACGCATCTCACCTCTCTTCATCAACAACTATCGGTTAGCCTATGTTGAGCCTAAATTTTTATTTGTCCACATGATATGTGCTATTCTTGGAGTGACTTTTGTGTTTATTTGATGCTTGAAATAAAATATTAAATCTAAAAAATCTTTATATAGAGAGAGTCCTCGCATAGCTACTTAATTGTTTGACTACTCATTGATCTTCACTTATATCTTTTGAGAGTAGCTTGATTCAATTGCTCTAGTACTTCACTTATATTTTCTTGAGCACGGTGGTGCTGTTATTTTGAATAAATATGCGCTCATGCTTCACTTAGATTATATTGATAGTTATTAGAAACTTTGAAGAAATCCTCTCTTGCTTCACTTATATTATTTTGAGAGTTGGAAATTTTAAAGAAACTTGTGCTCTCGTTCTTCACTTATATTCGTTTGAGAGCTTGTTATTAGCAATGGCAATTTTATTTAAATGAAATTAGTTCCAAAGTGGTAGATATCCAGAATAGATATAATGAAAACTTTCATGGAGATCATTGGATGTTAAACTTGATTCTTTGCAATAGTTTTTTCGATATGAACATAGTGATATGTGAGTTGTGTTAATGAGTAATTATGATTTAGTAAGAATATTGGTGTTAAGGCTTGTTATTCCTTATGCATGCACATGAAGTAAATAATTATGCTACGAAATTACATCCTACTTGTGTTGCATTATTCTCTGTTAGTTATGTTTAATGTTCGCTTATGATGGTTTTCGTTCCTTAGTTGGGCGCTTCTCAATCTGTTTGCTAACTTTCACTTGTACTAAGCGGGAACGCTGCATGTGCTTCCAAATCCTAAATCCTAAGTTGAGACAAATGAGTCCACCATACGTACCTATATGCGGTATTTCAATGTCGTTCTAAGTAAATTGGATTGTGCCAACCCTAATGTTGAAGCAACGAGGGGTGGTGGTATCTTCTGTATTAAATAGGTTATTGTCAAGATGAGTGTTTATTGGTACTTCTTGAGCTTGCGTTGGTTATCCCTTGAAGAGGAAAGGGTGATGCAACAAAGTAGATAAGTATTTCTCTCAGTTTCTTGAGAACCAAGGTATCAATCCAGTAATGGAAAGGGTGATGCAGCAAAGTAGATAAGTATTTCTCTAATAATGGAAATCGCCACACTTTTATTTACTTACAACTCAAAGATTACAACTCGATATCTAGAACATAATATGACTCTATAAGCAATATGGTAGTGATGGTGCGTGTCATAAAAAAACCGGAACGGTGGTGTTGCATGGAAATATATCTCGTAATGGCTACGGAAATGCCATAATAGGTAGGTATGGTAGCTGTTTTGAGGAAAGTGTATGGTGGATGTTTTGAGGAGGGTGGGTTTAATGTACCGGCGAAAGTTGCGCGGTACTAGAGAGGCTAGCGAAGGCGGAAGGGTGAGAGTGTGTGTAATCCATGAACTCAACATTAGTCTTATAGAACTCACACAATTATTGCAAAATCCTATTAATTATCGAAGCAAGGTATTAGATGCTGTTGGGGAACGTCGCATGGGAAACAAAAATTTTCCTACGCGCACGAAGACCTATCATGGTGATGTCCATCTACGAGAGGGGATGAGTGATCTACGTACCCTTGTAGATCGTACAGCAGAAGCGTTAGTGAACGCAGTTGATGTAGTGGAACGTCCTCACGTCCCTCGACCTGCCTCGCGAACAATCACGCGATCAGTCCCACGATCTAGTACCGAACGGACGGCACCTCCGCGTTCAGCACACGTACAGCTCGACGATGATCTCGGCCTTCTTGATCCAGCAAGAGAGACGGAGAGGTAGAAGAGTTCTCCGGCAGCGTGACGGCGCTCCAGAGGTTGGTGATGACCTTGTCTCAGCAGGGCTCCGCCCGAGCTCCGCAGAAACGCGATCTAGAGGAAAAACCGTGGAGGTATGTGGTCGGGCTGCCGTGGAAAAGTCGTCTCAAATCAGCCCTAAAACCCCACTATATATAGGAGGAGGAGGGGGAGACTTTCCTTGGGGTCCAAGGACTCCCAAGGGAGTCGGCCGAGCCAAGGGGGAAGGTCTCCCCCTCCCAAACCGAAATCCACTTGGTTTGGAAGGTGGAGTCCTTCTTCCCTTTCCCACCTCCTTCTTTTTTTTCCTTTCCTCTTTGATTTTCTTTCCTATGCGCATAGGCCTCTCTTGGGATGTCTCACCAGCCCACTAAGGGCTGGTGCAGCACCCCAAACACCCATGGGCTTCCCCGGGGTGGGTGGCCCCCCCGGTGAACTCCCGGAACCCATTCGTCATTCCCGGTACATTCCCGGTAACTCCGAAAACCATCCGGTAATCAAATGAGGTCATCCTATATATCAATCTTCGTTTCGGGACCATTCCGGAAACCCTCGTGACGTCCTTGATCTCATCCGGGACTCCTAAAAACATTCGGTAACCAACCATAAAACTCAAATACGCATAAAACAACGTCGAACCTTAAGTGTGCAGACCCTGCGGGTTCGAGAACTATGTAGACATGACCCGAGAGACTCCTCGGTCAATATCCAATAGCGGGACCTGGATGCCCATATTGGATCCTACATATTCTACGAAGATCTTATCGTTTGAACCTCAGTGCCAAGGATTCATATAATCCCGTATGTCATTCCCTTTGTCCTTCGGTATGTTACTTGCCCGAGATTCGATCGTCAGTATCCGCATACCTATTTCAATCTCGTTCAACGGCAAGTCTCTTTACTCGTTCCGTAATACAAGATCCCGCAACTTACACTAAGACACATTGCTTGCAAGGCTTGTGTGTGATGTTGTATTACCGAGTGGGCCCCGAGATACCTCTCCGTCACACTGAGTGACAAATCCCAGTCTCGATCCATACTAACTAAACGAACACCTTCGGAGATACCTGTAGAGCATCTTTATAGTCACCCAGTTACGTTGCGACGTTTGATACACACAAAGCATTCCTCCAGTGTCTGTGAGTTATATGATCTCATGGTCATAGGAACAAATACTTGACACGCAGAAAACAGTAGCAACAAAATGACACGATCAACATGCTACGTCTATTAGTTTGGGTCTAGTCCATCACATGATTCTCCTAATGATGTGATCCCGTTATCAACCGACAACACTTGCCTATGGCCAGGAAACCTTGACCATCTTTGATCAACGAGCTAGTCAACTAGAGGCTTACTAGGGACAGTGTTTTGTCTATGTATCCACACAAGTATTGTGTTTCCAATCAATACAATTATAGCATGGATAATAAACGATTACCATGAACTAAGAAATATAATAATAACTAATTTATTATTGCCTCTAGGGCATATTTCCAACAGTCTCCCACTTGCACTAGAGTCAATAATCTAGTTCACATCACCATGTGATTCCAACGAATCCAACACCCATACAGTTATGGGGTCTGATCACGTCTTGCTCGTGAGAGAGGTTTTAGTCAATGGTTCTGAAACTTTCAGATCCGTGCGTTCTTTACAAATCTTTATGTCATCTTATAGATGCTGCTTCTACGTGCTATTCGGAAATGCTCCAAATATCTACTCTACTATATGAATCCGTTTCACTACTCATAGTTATTCGGATTAGTGTCAAAGCTTGCATCGACGTAACCCTTTACGACGAACTCTTTAACCACCTCCATAATCGAGAAAAATTCCTTAGTCCATTTGTTACTAAGGATAAATTTTGACCGCTGCTAGTGATTCAATCATGGATCACTCTCTGTACCTCTCAACAGACTTTGAGTCAAGGCACACATCATGTGCGGTACACAGCATGGCATACTTTAGATTCTACGGCTAAGGCATAGAAGACGACCTTCGTCTATTCTCTTTATTCTACCGTGGTCGGGTTTTGAGTCTTACTCAAATTCACACCTTACAACGCAACCAAGAACTCCTTCTTTACTGATCTATTTTGAACTCCTTCAAAAACTTGTCAAGGCATGCATCTTGTTGAAACTTCTATTAAGCGCTTTCGATCTATCTCCATAGATCCTTGATGCTCAACGTTCAAGTAGCGCAATCTAGGTATTCCTTTGAAAAACTCCTTTCAAACAACCTTGTATGCTTTACAGAAATTCTACATTACTTCTGATCCACAATATGTCAACCACATATACTTATCAGAAATTCTATAGTGCTCCCACTCACTTCTTTGGAAATACAAGTTTCTCATAAACCTTGTACAAACCCAAAATCTTTGATCATCTCATCAAAGTATATATATTCCAACTCTGAGATGCTTGCACCAGTCCATTGAAGGATCACTGGAGCTTGCATACATGCTAGTATCTTTAGGATCGACAAAACCTCCTGGTTGTATCACATACAATGTTTGCTCAAGGAAACCGTCGAGGAAACAATGTTTTGACATCCTACGTGCAATATTTCATAAATAATGCATCAACAACTAACATAATTCTAACAGACCTTTAGCATCGCTACGAGTGAGAAAGTCTCATCATAGTCAACTGTTTGATCTTGTCGAAAACATCTTTGCCACAAGTCGAGCTTTTCTTAATAGTGACTTATCACCATCATCGTCTGTTTTCCTTTAAAGATCCATTTTTACTCAATAGTCCTATGACCATCAAGTAATTCTTCCAAAGTCTACACTTTGTTTTCATCCATGGATCCTCTCTCGGATTTCATGGCTTCCAGCCATTTGTCGGAATCTGGGCCCACCATCGCTTTCTCCATAACTCGCAGGTTCACTGTTGCTCAACAACATGACCTCCAAGACAGGGTTACCGTACTACTCTGCAGCAGTACGCGACCTTGTCGACCTACGAGGTTTGTAGTAACTTTATTCGAAGCTCAATGATCACCATCATCAGCTTCCACTTCAATTGGTGTAGGCGCCACAGGAACTACTTCCTGCGCCCTGCTACACACTGGTTGAAGTGATGGTTCAATAACCTCATCAAGTTCTACTACCCTCCCACTCAATTCTTTCGAGAGAAACCTTTCCTCGAGAAAGGATCCGTTTCTAGAAACAAACACTTTGCTTTCGGATCTGAGATAGGAGATGTACCCAACTGTTTTGGATACCCTATGAAGAAGCATTTATCCGCTTTGGGTTCGAGTTTATCAGACTGAAACTTTTTCACATAAGTGCCGAAACCCCAAACTTTCAAGAAACGACAGTTTAGATTTCTCTAAACCTTAGTCTATACTGTGTCATCTCAACGAAAATATGCGGTGCCCTATTTAAAGTGAGTGCGGTTGTCTCTAATGCATAACCCATAGACGATAGTGGTAATTCGATAAGAGACATCATAGTATGCACCATACCAAATAGTGCGTGGCTATGACGTTCAGACACATCATCACACTATGATGTTCCAGGTGGCATGAACTGCGAAACAATTTCCACATTGTCTTAACTGCGTACCAAAACTCGTAACTCAGATATTCATTTCTATGATCATATCGTAGACAGTTTATCCTCTTGTTACGACGAACTCCACTCTGAAATGGATTTGAACTTTTCAACATTTCAGACTTGTGATTCATTAAGTAAACACTCCTGTATCTACTCAAATCGTCAGTGAAGTAAGAACATAATGATATCCACTGCGTGACTCAGTACCCATTGGACTGCATACATCAAAATGTATCACTTCCAACAAGTTACTATCTCATTTCATCTCAATGAAAACAAGGCCTTGCTCATGTGGTATGGTTTGCATGTCACTATTGATTCAAAATCAGGTGAGTACAAAGATCCATCAGCATGGAGCCTCTTCATGCAATTTATACTAACATGACTCAAGCGGCAGTGCCACAAGTAAGTGGTACTATCATCATTAACTCGTATCTTTTTGGCACCAATATTATGAACATGTGTAACACTACGATCGAGATTCAATAAACCATTGAAGGTGATTATTCAAGAAAATAGAGTAACCATTATTCTCTTTAAATGAATAATCGTATTGCAATAAACACGATCCAATCATGTTCATGCTTAACGCAAGCACCAAATAACAATTATTTAGGTTTAACACCAATCCCGATGGTAGAGGGAGCGTGCGACATTTGATCATATCAACCTTGGAAACACTTCCAACACGTATCGTCACCTCGCCTTTAGCTAGTCTCCATTTATGCCGTAGCTTTCATTTCGTGTTACTAATCACTTAGCAACCGAACCGGTATCCAATACCCTCATGCTACTAGGAGTACTAGTAAAGTACACATCAACATCATGTATATCTAATATACTTCTCTTGACTTTTGCCAGCCTTCTTATCTACCAAGTATCTAGAGTTGCTCCGCCTCAGTGACTGTTCCCCTCATTACAGAAGCACTTAGTCTCGGGTTTGGGTTTAATCTTGGGTCTCTTCATTAGTGCAGCAACTGTTTTGCCGTTTCACGAAGTATCCCTTCTAGCCCTTGCCTTTCTTGAAACTTAGTGGTTTTACAAACCATCAACTATTGATGCTCCTTCTTGATTTCTACTTTCGTAGTGTCAAACATCGCGAATCGCTCAAGGATCATTGTATGTATCCTTGATATGTTATAGTTCATCACGAAGCTCTCACAGCTTGGTGGCAGTGACTTTGGAGAACTATCACTATCTCATCTGGAAGATTAACTCCCACTTGATTCAAGCGATTGTCGTACTCAGACAATCTGAGCACACGCTCAACGATTGAGCCTTTGTCCTTTACTTTGTGGACAAAGAATCTTGTCGGAGGTCTCGTACCTCTTAACAAGGGCACAAGCATGAAATCACAATTTCATCTCTTTAGAACATCACTTATGTTCCGTGACGTTTTACAACGTTTTCGGCGCCTTGCTTCTAAGCCATTAAGTATTTTGCACTGAACTATCGTGTAGTCATCAGAAACGTGTATGTCGGATGTTCATAGCATCCACAGACGACGCTCGAGGTGCAGCACACCGAGTGGTGCATTAAGGACATAATCCTTCTGCGCAGCAATGAGGACAATCCTCGGTTTTACAGACCCAGTCTGCAAAGTTTTGCTACTATCAATTTTCAACTAAATTTTCTCTAGGAACATATAAAAACAGTAGAGCTATAGCGCAAGCTACATCGTAATTCGCAAAGACCATTAGACTATGTTCATGACAATTAGTTAAATTAATCATATTACTTAAGAACTCCCACTCAAAAAATACATCTCTCTAGTCATTTGAGTGGTACATGATCCAAATCCACTATCTCAAGTCCGATCATCACGTGAGTCGAGAATAGTTTCAGTGGTAAGCATCTCTATGCTAATCATATCAACTATACGATTCATGCTCGACCTTTCGGTCTCATGTGTTCCGAGGCCATGTTTGCACATGCTAGGCTCGTCAAGCTTAACCCTAGTGTTTCGCGTGCGCAACTGTTTTGCACCCGTTGTATGTGAACGTTGAGTCTATCACACCCGATCATCACGTGGTGTCTCGAAACGACGAACTGTAGCAACGGTGCACAGTCGGGGAGAACACAATTTCGTCTTGAAATTTTAGTGAGAGATCACCTCATAATTCTACCGTCGTTCTAAGCAAAATAAGGTGCATAAAAGGATTAACATCACATGCAATTCATAAGTGACATGATATGGCCATCATCGCGTGCTTCTTGATCTCCATCACCAAAGCACCGGCGCGATCTTCTTGTCACCGGCGTCACACCATGATCTCCATCATCATGATCTCCATCAACGTGTCGCCATCGGGGTTGTCGTGCTACTCATGCTATTACTACTAAAGCTACGTCCTAGCAAAATAGTAAACGCATCTGCAAGCACAAACGTTAGTTATAAAGACAACCCTATGGCTCCTGCCGGTTGCCGTACCATCGACATGCAAGTCGATATTAACTATTACAACATGATCATCTCATACATCCAATATATCACATCACATCGTTGGCCATATCACATCACAAGCATACCCTGCAAAAACAAGTTAGACGTCCTCTAATTTTGTTGTTTGCATGTTTTACGTGGTGACCATGGGTATCTAGTAGGATCGCATCTTACTTACGCAAACACCACAACGGAGATATTTGAATTGCTATTTAACCTCATCCAAGGACCTCCTCGGTCAATTCCGATTCAACTAAAGTTGGAGAAACTGACACCCGCCAGTCATCTTTGAGCAACGGAGTTACTCGTAGCGATGAAACCCGTCTCTCGTAAGCGTACGAGTAATGTCGGTCCGAGCCGCTTCAATCCAACAATACCGCGGAATCAAGAAAAGACTAAGGAGGGCAGCAAAACGCACATCACCGCCCACAAAAACTTTTGTGTTCTACTCGAGAAGACATCTACGCATGAACCTAGCTCATGATGCCACTGTTGGGGAACGTCGCATGGGAAACAAAAATTTTCCTACGCGCACGAAGACCTATCATGGTGATGTCCATCTACGAGAGGGGATGAGTGATCTACGTACCCTTGTAGATCGTACAGCAGAAGCGTTAGTGAACGCGGTTGATGTAGTGGAACGTCCTCACGTCCCTCGATCCGCCCCGCGAACAATCCCGCGATCAGTCCCACGATCTAGTACCGAACGGACGGCACCTCTGCGTTCAGCACACGTACAGCTCGACGATGATCTCGGCCTTCTTGATCCAGCAAGAGAGACGGAGAGGTAGAAGAGTTCTTCGGCAGCGTGACGGCGCTCCGGAGGTTGGTGATGATCTTGTCTCAGCAGGGCTCCGCCCGAGCTCCGCAGAAACGCGATCTAGAGGAAAAACCGTGGAGGTATGTGGTCGGGCTGCCGTGGAAAAGTCGTCTCAAATCAGCCCTAAAACCCCACTATATATAGGAGGAGGAGGGGGAGACTTTCCTTGGGGTCCAAGGACTCCCAAGGGAGTCGGCCGAGCCAAGGGGGAAGGTCTCCCCCTCCCAAACCGAAATCCACTTGGTTTGGAAGGTGGAGTCCTTCTTCCCTTTCCCACCTCCTTCTTTTTTTTTCCTTTCCTCTTTGATTTTCTTTCCTATGCGCATAGGCCTCTCTTGGGATGTCTCACCAGCCCACTAAGGGCTGGTGCAGCACCCCAAACACCCATGGGCTTCCCCGGGGTGGGTGGCCCCCCCGGTGAACTCCCGGAACCCATTCATCATTCCCGGTACATTCCCGGTAACTCCGAAAACCTTCCGGTAATCAAATGAGGTCATCCTATATATCAATCTTCGTTTCCGGACCATTCCGGAAACCCTCGTGACGTCCGTGATCTCATCCGGGACTCCGGAAAACATTCAGTAACCAACCATAAAACTCAAATACGCATAAAACAACGTCGAACCTTAAGTGTGCAGACCCTGCGGGTTCGAGAACTATGTAGACATGACCCGAGAGACTCCTCGGTCAATATCCAATAGCGGGACCTGGATGCCCATATTGGATCCTACATATTCTACGAAGATCTTATCGTTTGAACCTCAGTGCCAAGGATTCATATAAACCCGTATGTCATTCCCTTTGTCCTTCGGTATGTTACTTGCCCGAGATTCGATCGTCAGTATCCGCATACCTATTTCAATCTCGTTCAACGGCAAGTCTCTTTACTCGTTCCGTAATACAAGATCCCGCAACTTACACTAAGACACATTGCTTGCAAGGCTTGTGTGTGATGTTGTATTACCGAGTGGGCCCCGAGATACCTCTCCGTCACACTGAGTGACAAATCCCAGTCTCGATCCATACTAACTAAACGAACACCTTCGGAGATACCTGTAGAGCATTTTTATAGTCACCCAGTTACGTTGCGACGTTTGATACACACAAAGCATTCCGCCGGTGTCCGTGAGTTATATGATCTCATGGTCATAGGAACAAATACTTGACACGCAGAAAACAGTAGCAACAAAATGACACGATCAACATGCTACGTCTATTAGTTTGGGTCTAGTCCATCACATGATTCTCCTAATGATGTGATCCCGTTATCAACTGACAACACTTGCCTATGGCCAGGAAACCTTGACCATCTTTGATCAACGAGCTAGTCAACTAGAGGCTTACTAGGGACAGTGTTTTGTCTATGTATCCACACAAGTATTGTGTTTCCAATCAATACAATTATAGCATGGATAATAAACGATTACCATGAACTAAGAAATATAATAATAACTAATTTATTATTGCCTCTAGGGCATATTTCCAACAGATGCATGCTCCTAGAGGAAGGGTTGGTAGGAGTTAACCATCGCGCGATCCCGACCTCCACACGAAGGTTGACAATCATTAAACAAATCATACTCCGACTTCATCACATAACGGTTCACCATACGTGCATGCTACGTGAATCACAAGCTTTAACACAAGTGTTTATTCCAATTCACAATTAGTTACTAGCATGACTCTCATATTACCATCTTCATAGAGATAATTTCTCTTTTCAACACTTCATCAAAAATTTCAGATTCATGATTTTCAAACAAAACTTTATAGAGATAATCAAGTGCACTCAACTCACTAGCAATTGGTTCATCATAATTTGACCTTTTGAAAAGATTAGCAAGTGGATGAGGATCCATATAAATAGATTTTTAGAAAGCAAAGATGCAAGCAAATAGAAGGCCCATGGCAACACAAGCAAACAAAAAGAGATCCGGCGAGAAAAAGGTGGATAAAATGAGAAATTTGTGAAGTGGGGGAGAGGAAAAGGAGAGGCGAATGGCAAATAAAGTAAATGCAAGAGATGAGTTTGTGATGGGTACTTGGTAAGCTTGATCTTTCTATGTATCCTCCCCGGCAACGACGCCAGAAATCCTTCTTGCTACTTCCTGAGCTTGTGTTGGTTTTCCCTTGAAGAGGAAAGGGTGATGGAGAAAAGTAGATAAGTATTTCCCTCAGTTTGTTGAGAACCAAGGTATCAATCCAGTAGGAGGAACAAGCAAGGCCCCAATATAAGCACCTACACAAACAATCAAACACTTGCACCCAATGCAACAAATGGGTTGTCAATCCCTTCATGGTTATTTGCAAGGATGAGATTTGATAGAGACTGGTATAAAATATTTCAGAAATGAAAAGTAAAACAAAAGTAAATAAATGGCAGCAATATATTTTTGTTATTTTTGGTTTATAGATCTGAAAATATAATATGGAAAATAGACCCGGGGACCATAGGTTTCACTAGAGGCTTCTCTCATGAAGGAAAATAATACGGTGGGTGAAACAATTACTGTCGAGCAATTAATAGAAAAGCGAATAATTATGAACGTAGCTAAGGAAATGGTTATGCATATAGGCATCACATCCATGTCAAGTAGACCGAAACGATTCTGCATCTAATACTATTACTCCACACATCGATCGTCTCCTGCCTACTGATACGTCTCCAATGTATCTATAATTTTTGCTGGTTTCATGCTATTATCTTGTCAAACTTTGGATGTTTTGCATGCCTTTTATATATTTTTTGGGACTAACTTATTAACTTAGTGACAAGTGCCAGTTCCTGTTTTTTCCATGTTTTTTACCCCTTTCAGAGGAGATTTTGAAACGGAGTCCAAACGGAAGAAAATCCCCGAAAAGATTTTTTCTGGAACGGAAGAAGATCGGGAAGCTTGGGAGCCAAGGCAGGGGAGCCTCAGGGGCCCCACAAGCCCCCACCCCATGGCCAGAGGGGAGGCTGCGCCATCCAGGCTTGTGGGCCCCCTAAGCGCCCCCTGAACTAGGGGTTGTGCATATAAATTCCTTAAAAACCCAAAAAAATCAGGAGATCATCGAAACTACGTTTCCGCCGCCGCAAGCTTCTGTCTCCGCAAGATCCCATCTAGGGCACGTTCTGGTGCCCTGCCGGAGGGGGGTTTCGGACACGGAGGGCTTCTTCATCAACACCAAGACCTCTCCGATGATGCGTGAGTAGTTCACCATAGACCTACGGGTCCATAGCTAGTAACTAGATGGCTTCTTCTCTCTCTTGGATCTTCAATACAAAGTTCTCCATGATCTTCATGGAGATCTATCCGATGTAATCTTCTTTTGCGGTGTGTTTGTCGAGATCCGATGAATTGTGGATTTATGATCAGATTATCTATAAATCTTATTTGAGTTTCTTCTGATCTCACTTATGCATGATTTCATATCCTTGTAATTCTCTTCGAGTTGTGGGTTTTGTCTGGACAACTAGAACTATGATTCTTGCATTGGGAGAAGTGCTTGGTTTTGGGTTCATACCGTGCGGTGACCTCACCAAGTGACAGAAGGAGTAGCGAGGCACGCATCGTGTTGTTGCCATCAAGGGTAAAAAGATGGGGTTTTCATCATTGGTTTGAGATTATCCCTCTACATCATGTCATCTTGCTTAAGGCGTTACTCTGTTCGTCATGAACTCAATACACTAGATGCATGCTGGATAGCGGTCGATGTGTGAAGTAATAGCAGTAGATGCAGAAAGTATCGGTCTACTTGTCTCGGACGTGATGCCTATATGTATGCTCATTGCCTTAGATATCGTCATGACTTTGTGCAGTTCTATCAATTGCTCGACAGTAATTTGTTCACCCACCGTGATACTTGCTATTTTGAGAGAAGCCTCTAGTGAACACTATGGCCCCCGGGTCTACTCCACACCATATTTTCAGCCTTACACCTTTTTTACTTCGTTGCAATTTCCGCCTTCAGATCTCACTTTGCAAACAATCTTGAAGGGATTGACAACCCCTTTAAAGCGTTGGGTGCAAGCTCGTTTGTGTTTGCGCAGGTACTCTGGACTTGACGAGACCCTCCTTCTGGATCGATACCTTGGTTCTCAAACTGAGGGAAATACTTACTGCTCCTGTGCTGCATCACCCTTTCCTCTTCAAGGGAAAAACCAACGCAAGCCCAGCCTCCGTCAACGTGTCAATTTCTGGCGCCGTTGTCTGTTTGAGAACCTTTTCGTTCGCCCTTTTTCTTGCCTTCTCTTTGTTTGCTTGTGTGCTTGCTTGCTTGCTGAAGTCACGATGAATGAAAACACCAAACTTTGTGACTTCTCGAATACTAATAATAATGATTTTATTAGTACTCTGATTGCTCCCGCCACTAGTGCGGAGTCATACGAAATCAATGCCGCTTTGTTGAATCTTGTTATGAAAGAGCAATTCTCTAGCCTTCCTAGTGAAGACGCCGCATCCCATCTCAATACCTTCATTGAGCTTTGTGATATGCAAAAGAAAAAAGATGTGGATAATGACGTGATAAAATTGAAGCTTTTTTCCTTTCTCGTTGCGAGATCGCGCAAAAACTTGGTTTTCTTCTTTGCCCAAAAATAGTATCGATTCTTGGGATAAGTGCAAAGATGCTTATATATCCATCTCTCTCCGTAATGATATCATGAACTTCAAGCAACTTTATCATGAACATGTTGCACAAGCTTGGGAGAGAATGAAATTAATGATTAGAAATTGTCCCACTCATGGCTTGAGCCTTTGGATGATTATTCAAATCTTTGACGCTCGTTTGAATTTCGCTTCTAGAAATATATTGGACTTCGCCTCAGGTGGAACATTCATGGAAATCACGTTAGGGGAAGCCACAAAGCTCTTAGACAACATGATGACAAACTACTCTTAGTGGCACACTGAAAGGTCACCTACTAGTAAGTAGGTACACGTTATAGAAGAAATTAACTCGTTAAGTGCTAAGATGGACAAGTTAATGAATTTGGTTGCTAGTAGAAGTGCTCCTTTGGATCCTAATGATATGCCCTTGTCTTCTTTGATTGAGAGTAGCAACACTAGCTTGGACGTTAATTTTGTTGGTAGGAATAACTCTGGCAACAACAATGCTTTTAGAGGAAACTATGTTCCTAGGCTTTTTCCTAGTAACTCCTCTAATAACTTTGGCAACTCCTACAACAATACTCATGGAAATTACAATAGATTACACTCTGATCTAGAGAGTAATATCAAAGAGTTCATCAACTCTCAAAAGATTTTCAATGCGTCCATAGAGGAAAAAGTACTCAAAATTGATGATTTGGCTAAGAGCGTTGATAGAATTTCTTGCGATGTTGATGCTTTGAAAGTTAGATGTGCTCCTCCCAAAATCAACATGGATGAAACTTTGAAAGCTATGCGTGTTTCCATGATTGAGAGCCAAGAAATAACTGCCAAAATTCGTGCTAGACATGAATGGCTTAAAAAGGCGTGTTCTCATGATGAGAATCACGAAGATCTTAAAGTGCTCGGTGTGACTCCCATTGAATCTTTGTTTTCTTGTGTCAAACCTAATGATTATGGGGCTGGATATGAATCCACTTTGGTTGAAAAGTGCCCCAATGATTCAGAGTCCATCTATCTTGATGCTAAAAGCATTGAAAGTGTAGTAGAAGATGTTAAAACTTTGAGTAGTAATGAAATTACTACCGTGGATTTCAAGGAATTCAATTATGATAGTTGCTCCTTGATTGAATGCATTTCTTTGATGCAATCATTGTTGAACTCTCCACACGCTTATAGCCAAAACAAGGCCTTTACCGATCATATCGTCGAAGCTATGATAAAATCTCTTGAAGAGAAACTTGAATTGGAAGTCTCTATCCCTAGAAAGCTTCATGATGAGTGGGAACCTACCATCAAAATCAAAATCAAAAACTATGAATGCAATGCTTTGTGTGATTTGGGTGCTAGTGTTTCTGCGATTCCAAAGTCTTTATGTGATGTTCTGGGTTTTAATGAGATTGAAGAGTGTTCTCTTAATTTGCATCTTGCTGATTCTACTGTCAAGAAACCCATGGGAAGGATCAATGATGTTCTTATTATTTCAAATAGGAACTATGTACCCATGGATTTCATTGTGCTTGACATTGATTGCAATCCTACATGCCCCATTATTCTTGGTAGACCTTTCCTAAGGACTATCGGTGCTATCATCGATATGAAGGAAGGGAATATTAGATTTAAATTTCCTTTAAGGAAGGGCATGGAACACTTTCCTATAAAGAAAATAAGATTGCCTTATGAATCCATGATGAGGGCCACTTATGGTTTGAGCACCAAAGACGACGATACGTGATTCTATCGCTTCTATGCCTACCTAAGGGCGTTAAACAATAGCGCTTGTTGGGAGGCAACCCAATGAATTTATCTTTTTTCCTTCTATTTTGTTGAGTCCACACTTTCATAATTCTGTTGTGATTGTGTTTTTGTGTTTCTTTTTGTGTTTGAGCCAAGCAAAGCCTTTATGACTAGTCTTGGTAATGGTTGTTTGATCCTGCTGGAAAAAGACAGAAACTTTTCGCTCACGAGATGATTTTTCATTTTTATTCAGAAAGAGATTTTGAGTTGATTCTTTTTGCTGCTGATGGATATGCTTTTTTCCCAGTCCTTCGTAATTTTTCAGATGTTTTGAGGTACCAGAAGTATACGAAGTATACAGATTGCTACAGACTGGTCTGTTTTTCACAGATTCTGTTTTTGTTGAGTTGGTTACTTGTTTTGATGAAACTATGGTTAGTATCGGGGGGTACTAGCCATGGAAAAGTGAGAATACAGTAGCCCAACACCAATATAGATGGAATTCAAGTTTGCTACAGTACAAAAAGAAGTGGTAGTTTGTTTTCTTGTACTAATGTTATCACGAGTTCCTGTTTAAGTTTTGTGTTGTGAAGTTTTCAAGTTTTGGGTGATGTTCTCATGGACGATGAGATAAGGAGTGGAAAGAGCTCAAGCTTGGGGATGCCCAAGGCATCCCAAGGAAAATTCAAGGACACCAAAATGCCTAAGCTTGGGGATGGCCCAGGAAGGCATCCCCTCTTTCGTCTTCAATCCATCGGTAACATTACTTGGAGCTATATTTTTATTCACCACATGATATGTGTTTTTGCTTGGAGCGTCATGTATCGTACGAGTCGTTTCCTTTTGTTGTGTCACAATCATCCTTGTTGCACACCTTTTTGAGAGAGAGAGAGACATGCACTCATCGTGATTTTTGCTAGAATGCTCATAGTGCTTCACTTTTATCTTTTGAGCTAGATACTTTTGCTCTATGTGCTTCACTTTTATCTTTTGATCTAGATACTTTTGCTCTATGTGCTTCACTTATATCTTTTAGAGCACGGTGGTACGTGATTTGGTAGTTGGCTTATGCTATGAAAGTAGTCCCAAAAGTGATAGATACCCAAAGAGGATGCAAAAACCTCCATCTTCATGTGCATTGAGTAGAAAGAGAAGTTTTGATTCCTCTCAAATAGTTTTGAGACATGGATTTGGTAATATTAAGAGTTATGTTAGTAGGGTGTTGTGAATCTAGAAATACTTGTGTTGAAGTTAGTGATTCCCGTAGCATGCACGTATGGTGAACCGCTATGTTAGGAAGTCGGAGCATAATTGATCTATTGATTGTCATCCTTTGTGTTGAGGTCGGGTCGCGCGATGGTTTACACCTACCAACCCTTCCCCTCGGAGTATGTGTTTAGCACTTTGTTTCGATTTCTAATAAAAACTTTCGCAACAAGTATGTGAGTTCTTCATGACTAATGTGAGTCCATGGTATAGATGCACTTTCACCTTCCACCATTGCTAGCCTCTCTAGTGTCGTGCAATTCTCGCCGGTGCACAAACCCACCAAATTCCTTCCTCAAAACAGCCACCATATCTACCTACTATGGCATTTTCATAGCCATTCCGAGATATATTGCCATGCAACTCCCACCGTTCCATCTCATGACTTGTGCCGCCACTCTCATATTGCCATTGCATGATCGTAAGATAGCTAGCGAGATGTTTCAACGTCTACGCCATGCTAGATCGTTGCACATCCCGCTACACTGCCGGAGGCATTTCCTATGGAGTCATCATCATTGTGATCTTTGAGCTGTGAGTAAATAAAAGTGTGATGATCATCATTATTAGAGAATTGTCCCATGTGAGGAAATAAAAAAAGAGGCCAAAGAGCCCAAAAAAACAAAAAGAGAGAGAAAAAAAAGAGGCATAAGAGCCCAAATGAAAAAAAGAGAAAAAGAGAGAAGGGACAATGCTACTATCTTTTTCCACACTTGTGCTTCATGATAGCACCATGTTCTTCAGGATTGAGAGCTTCTTGCTTTGTCACTACCATATGCTAGTGGGAATCTTCATTATATAACTTGGCTTGTATATTCCAATGATGGGCTTCCTCAAAATTGCCCTAGGTCTTCGTGAGCAAGCAAATTTGATGCACACCCACTAGTTTTCCTTTTGAGATTTCACATACTTATAGATCTAGTGCATCCTTTGTATGGCAATCCCTACCCAGTCACATTGATATCTATTAATGGGCATCTCCATAGCCTATTGATATGCCAAGTCAGTGTGACCATCTCCTCTTTTTTTGTCTCACAACCACCACCACACTCTATTCCACCTATAGTGCTATATACATGGCTCGAGCTCATGTATTGCATGATAGTTATAAAAAGTTTGAGAAAGTAAGAGTGCGAAAACAATTACTTGGCCAATACCGGGGTTGTGCATGATTTACATTAGTTGTGTGAGGATGATGGAGCATAGCCAGACTATATGGTTTTGTAGGGATAACTTTCTTTGGCCTTGTTATTTTGAAAGTTCATGATTACTTTGCTAGTTTGCTTGAAGTATTACTATTTTCATGTCAATAGCAAACTATTGTTTTGAATCTTACGGATCTGAACATTCATGCCACGTGAAAGAAGTTGCAAAGGACAACTATGCTAGGTAGCATTCCACATCAAAAATTCATTCTTTATCAGTTCCCTACTCGAGGACGAGCAGGAGTTAAGCTTGGGGATGCTTGATACGTCTCCAACGTATCTATAATTTTTGATGTTTTCATGCTATTATCTTGTCAAACTTTGGATGTTTTGCATGCCTTTTATATATTTTTTGGGACTAACTTATTAACTCAGTGCCAAGTGCCAGTTCCTGTTTTTTCCATGTTTTTGACCCCTTTCAGAGGAGATTTCGAAACGGAGTCCAAACGGAAGAAAATCCCCGAAAGAAGATCGAGAAGCTTGGGAGCCAAGGCAGGGGAGCCTCAAGGGCCCCACAAGCCCCCACCCCGCGGCCAGGCGGAGGTCACGCCATCCAGGCTTGTGGGCCCCCTGAGCGCTGATACGTCTCCATCGTATCTACTTTTCCAAACTCTTTTGCCCTTGTTTTGGACTCTAATTTGCATGATTTGAATGGAACTAACCCGGACTGACGCTGTTTTCAGCAGAATTGCCATGGTGTTGTTTTTGTGCAGAAATAAAAGTTCTTCGAACGTCCTGAAAATTTACGGAGAATATTTCTGGAAAATATGAAAAATACCTGCGCAAATGATCCACCGGAGGGGGTGAGCCAGTGGGCCACAAGCCCTATGGCCGCGGCCACCCCCCCAGGCCGCACCGTCAAGGCTTGTGGGGCCCACGAGACTTCGCCGCCTCCAAACTCAGCTCTATTTATTCCCTTTCGTCCCAAAAAAATCAGGAGAGAAGATTTCATCGCGTTTCACGATCCAGAGGCGCCGCCACATCCCGTTCTTGCCTTGGAGGGCAGATCTGGATTCCGTTTTGGGCTCCGAATCAAGGAGATCGTCGCCATCGTCATCACCAACCTTCTTCCCTCTCCAATTCCATGAAGCTCTTCATCGTTCGTGAGTAATCTATTCGTAGGCTCGCTGGGCGGTGATGAGTAGGATGAGATCTATCATGTAATCGAGTTAGTTTTGACGGGGATTGATCCCTAGTATCCACTATGTTCTGAGATTGATGTTGCTACTACTTTGCCATGCTTAATGCTTGTCACTAGGGCCCGAGTGCCATGATTTCAGATCTGAAATTATTATGCTGTCACCAATATATGTGTGTTTTAGATCCGATCTTGCAAGTTGTAGTTACCTACTATGTGTTATGATCCGGCAACCCCGGAGTGACTATAACCGGAACCACTCCCGGTGATGACCATAGTTTGAGGAGTTCATGTGTTCACCAAGTGCTAATGCGTTGGTCCGGTTCTTTATTAAAAGGAGAACCTTAATATCCCGTAGTATTCATTTGGACCCCGCTGCCACGGGAGGGATGGACAATAGATGTCATGCAAGTTCTTTTCCCTAAGCACGTATGACTACACACGGAATGCATGCCTACATCACATTGACGAACGTGAGCTAGCCACATATCACTCCGTGTTATAACTATTGCATGATGAATGTCATCCAACAAATCACCGATCCATTGCCTATGAGTTTGTCCCACTGCTGCTATTAGTACTGTTGCTGCTACTGTTACTTGCTACTACTGCTACTTGCTTTGCTCTGCTGCTGTTACTACCGTTGCTGCTGCTGTTTCTTGCTACTGCTGTTACTCGCTACTACTGCTACTTGCTACTGCTGTTACTCGCTACTGCTGCTACTTGCTACTGCTGTCACTATTGTTGTTCCTTGCCACTGTTGTTACTCGTTACACTGCTGCTACCTGCTACAATACTTTTCTGGCGCCGTTGATACAACCGTTAGGAATAGTCTGCCTTGTCACCAGATCTTTTCTGGCACCGTTGCTATCATACTACTTTGCTTGCAGACACTAATCTTTCAGGTGTGGTTGAATCTGACACATTCAGCTGCTAATACTTGAGAATATTCTTTCACTTCCCGTCGTGCGAACCAACAAATTTGGGTTGAATACTCTACCCTCGAAAACTGCCGCGATCCCACGCGCTGGTGGGCCATTGCAAGACAATTGCTAATTGTTGAGCAACTGGGAGCAACTCTTTTCTGGCTCCGTTGCCGTGGAGGCATCAAGTCAGGAATAGTTGCACGTCAACAACATTTTTCTGGCGCCGTTGCTGGGGAAGGATAGCTATATTCTTTGAGTCACTTGGGATTTATATCTGCTGATCACTATGAAGAATCTGAAAGATCCAAGAACCAAAGTCTTGCCCTCAACAACGAGGGGAGGTAAGGAACTGCTATCTAGCTCTGCACTTGATTCACGTTTAGTTATGAGTAAGTTTGCGACGCCACCTCCTTCTAGAAATCTTGATATGTCGTCTATGCTTGATGATGCTTATGATGCTACTATGCCTGATACTGCTAGAGTGCTATGCCTGATACTGTTAGAGATGCTATGCCTGATAGTGCTATCCATGATGCTATGCTTGATACTGCTATGCCTGATACTAGAGATGCTATTTTGCTTGATGATGCTATGCTTGATACTGCTAGTGATACTACTTTGCCTGATATGCCACTAGGGGTATTCCTTGATGCTCATATTGCTAGAGTTACTATCAATGCTCGTGATGCTTCTGAAACTGCCGATACTATTGAGATAGAACCTGCTTTTGCTCCTGCTAGATCTAGATCTCCTAGATATGAATTGCCTGATATACCTGAGGGTTATCTTATGGAGGGAGAGATAGATGAGGATTTTCTTGCGTTTAAGGATGCCTATGACGCTGAGAAATTACTTCTCAAGTGGAAGGAAAAATCTCTGAAAGCTAGGATGAAATACGACCCGAAGTTTGCCACTTCACCTATCTTTATCACCGATGAGGAAAGAATTCTCTGTCGACCCTGAGATAATCTCTCTAGTCGAATCTGATCCTTTCCACGGTTATGAGTCTGAGATGATCGTAGCCCATCTTACCAAACTACACGATATAGCCACCCTTTTCACTAGTGAGGGGAAGATCCGCTACTACTATATCCTTAAGTTGTTTCCTTTCTCTCTAAAGGATGACGCTAAAGCCTGGTTCACTTCTCTTGCTCCTGGATCTGTGAGTAGTCCCCAGGATATGGTCTATTACTTCGGTGAGAAATATTTCCTTGCCCATAAGAAGCAAGCTTCCTTGCATGAAATATACAACTTTGCTCAACTCAAAGAAGAGAGTCTCCCACAAGCTTGGGGGAGGCTGATCCAGCTACAAAATGCTTTGCCTGATCACCCTCTTAAGAAGAACGAGATACTTGATGTCTTCTATAACGGACTTACAGATGCTTCTAGAGACCACCTAGATAGTTGTGTCGGTTGTGTTTTTAGGGAACGAACTATAGAACAAGTTGAGATTCTACCGAATAACATCTTGATCAACAATAATGCTTGGACTATTCCCGAACCACCTCCTAAGCCAACTCCTAAGAAAAGAGATATTCTATTCCTCGGTCCCAAAGATATGCAAGAAGCCAAGAAATCTATGCAAGAGAAAGGAATTAGATCTGAAGAAGTCAAAAATCTACCACCTAATGAAGAGATCCATGGTCTGGATAACCCGATACAGGTAGTAGAGGTGAATTCTGTGCGTAGGTTTGATGAGAGTGATATTCCTTTTGATAAACCTGCTAGCCTATGCTTTCATGAATTTGACAACTTTGTTGCCAAACAACATAGTTTTAATGATTATATTAGCAGACAATTGGAACAAAGCACTCGTATGCTTAGTCATTTAAGTGCTTGTGTAGACAGAAATGTCAATGATCTGAAGCTTCTGAGTAAACATGCCTCTATGATTACTACTTAGGTAGAACAAGTACTTAAAGCCCAGAATGACCTACTCAATGAATTAAATGAAAACTCTGTCAGAGTCATTACTAGAGGAGGCAAAATGAGTTAGGAACCTTTGTATCCTAAAGGCCATCCTAAGAGAATTGATCAAGATTCTCAAGGAATTAATGCTGATACACCCAATCATCCTAGGAATAAGAAGAAGGATGATAGAAACCTACATGTCAGTTCACCAAATACTGTCACACCTGAAGAACCAAATGATATTTCTGCGTCTGATGCAGAAACACAATCTGGTGATGAACATGAACCTGGTGACAATATGAATAGTGATGTTCATAATAATGCTCAACCTAGCAATGATAAGGATGTGGAGATTGAACCTACGGTTAATCCTGATAACCCACAACCTAAGAGATACGATAAGAGTGACTTCACTGCTAGGAAGCATGGTAAAGAAAGGGAACCATGGGTTCAAAGACCTATGCCCTTTCCTCCTAAGCCATCCAAGAAAAAGGATGATGAGGATTTTGAGCGCTTTATTGAAATGTTGAGACCCGTCTTTCTGCAGTTGCGGTTAATTGATATGCTCAAAATGTCTCCATATGCCAAGTACATGAAAGATATCGTGACCAATAAACGGAAGATACCAGATCTTGAGATCTCCACCATGCTTGCCAATTACAGTTTCAACGGTGGAACTCCTAAGAAACTTGGTGATCCCGGAGTGCCCACTATACCTTGCTCCATTAAAGGAAACTACGTGAGAACTGCCTTATGTGACCTTGGAGCCGGTGTTAATGTTAGGCCTCTCTCTCTTTATCATAGACTTGAACTGGATAAGTTGACACCCATTGAAATTTCTCTGCAAATGGCCGACAAATCAACTGCTTTCCCTGTCGGCATTTGTGAGGATGTGCCTGTTTTGGTTGCTAACACTACTATCTTAACAGACTTTGTTATCTTGGATATTCCCGAGGACGATGCCATGGCTGTCATCCTCGGAAGACCCTTTGTAAACACTGCAGGGGCTGTTATAGATTGCAACAAAGGCAATGCCACTTTCCATGTCAACAGTAATGAGCATACAGTGCACTTTCTGAAGAAACGATATCAAGTACATTGCATTAATGCTATCGAAAAAACTTCATCGATTCTTACTGGGAGCTTTGAATGCCCTATTCCTCGTGTCAAGATGAAGTATGATTTTCTTGTTGGGGAGATTCATATACCCATTGAGGTGACTTAGTGGCTATTCGACAATTCTCCGTTTCCTTTTGCGATTTGAAAAAGTTTTGTCATGAGGATTTGATCAACCCCATTGACGGATTTCTTTCGGTGACCATGAAATGGATGAATCAAGGAGTCACATACCTTTGTTTTAAGCTTTCATTTTCTATTGCTTAGAAGAAGAATGATAGATTTAGTTTAGGTTTTCCTGTTTTCTGTTTTGGCGTCCCGGAGAAAAGTACCCCGAAAATAAAAGTTCTCCGATGGTCCTGAAAATAAAATATGATTTTTTCTGGATTTTTTGAAAAATACTGGGACTGAGAGCTGGCCTGGGGGCCACACCAGTGGGCCAAAAGCCCTGTCGCCGCGGCCTCCCCCTGGCCGCGGCCACCAAGCTTGTGGGGACCACAAGGACCCCCTCCACTCATTCCAGCTCCCATCCTCTTCTTCTACCTGTAGAAAAAATCGTTTCGCAGCTCAAACCCGTGTTCTTGCTCATTTGGCTGTGATTTTTGATCTCCTTGCTCAAAGCACCATTCTCCGAACCGTTTTGGGGAAATTAGTCCTTGGTAAGTGACTCCTCCATTGGTCCAATTAGTTTCTACTCTAGTGCTTTATCTTTCGCGTATTCTTGCTACCTTGGTGACCTTGTTCATGAGCTTGAAATGTTGATTTTAGCTGGTCCCAAGTAGTTTCAATGCGTGATACGGTCTCTAGGCACTAGTAGGAGTAGTTGCTACGAGTTGGATTAATCCTTACTCACTTTTCTTTCGAAGTCTCTAAAAATTTCAGAATTTTTCAGACTTAGAAAAGGGAAAAGATGAGGAGGTTCTTGAGAGGCTCTTCAAGCCGTAACCCCAAGGAGGATGAGAAGAACCACCCCAAGTACATGGTTCCTCGAGTCACGAAAGTTCGAGCGTGCGAGTGGCCAAGTGATGAATTTTTGCGCACCGCTGGGCTTTATGAAGACTTTTATTACTTGGTGGAGAACGCATGTCTTACCACGTTCGTTGAAGATAAGTGCCCACAATACCTCCTCCTCACCAATACTTTCGTTGAAAGCTTCAACTTTTATCTTAGGAAGAATCCTCCTATGGTTGAGTTCATGTTATATGATATCCCCCAGTGCATGACACTACAGGATTTTTGCAATGTATGCAAATTGCCTTATGTTGGGGATATTCATGATCCTCGTCCACGGGACTTGGAGGATTTCATAGGTACTATTGCTGTTGGAGAGGAGAGAGGAGTGTCTCGCGCTAGAATTGCTAGCATACATTTTCCTGTGCTTCGGTACTTCTCATTATTTGTGGGAAAATGTTTGATTGGCCGTGGGGAGGCTGGATCACTTAGCTCTCCAGACCTTGCGGTTTTGCACGAAGGCCTTTATAACAATAAGACTTATAGCCTAGGTGCTATAGTAGCTCAGTGGTAGAACACAAACCGTTCCAAAGGTGTCGTCTATGGAGGTATCTATGCTACTCGTCTTGCTAGACACTTTGAGATACCTATTAGACTTCGCAAGGAAGAAGAAATGCTTCTTCCTGAGAAATATCTAGGTTATGACAACATGGTTCGCCATGATTTTCTGGATAGAGATGCTAGTAGACGGATGATTTATAACCTGGTATTTAGTCAGGGTACTCGAGAGACTATTACTTTGCCTATTCCTTCTTTGTTCAACCTTTATGTAGGAGGTACATTATTATGCCCTCAGACATCTACGCGTATTGGGGCTTGGCCCAACCACAGATGCCCGTGCCCGAGCCGCCAGTCGAGTACCAGACATTAGTTTATCAGTGGGAGCCAGAGGAGCTCACACAGCAGTGGCATCCACAGTCCGCTCCGGAGTATCCCGGAGCTGGTTATTTCCCTCCTTGGGAGTAGACCAAGCTAGGCCAAAAGCCTAAGCTTGGGGGAGTACGTGTTCTCACCGACTTGACATTCATGCTTATGCTTTCACTTTGTTAGCCGGTGTTTACACTTTGCCACTGTATTATCCATGCTAGTTTATTTTCGTTTTCTTGTTTTCTTGTTTTGTGTCCTTTTGAGAAAACTCAAAAAGATTTTCCTTTCTTCTTTTGCTAGTTGGGAGCTTTCTGGTGTAAATAGTTTTCTTTTTCTTTGGGTCAAGGTAGAAGATATTGGTTACAATGTTTAGTGGCTCTTGCATGCATACCTGTTTAGCTTTCAAAGAGCCATATTACTTTGTCTTCTCCTTTGTGTTTGCCTGCAGATTCAGCTTAGTCCAATGCACGAGCACTCTTATTATTGTTCACATCGTTCGATCGTGCAAGTGAAAGGCAATAATGATGATATATGATGAAGTGACTGAGACTGGAAAAGCTGGTATGAACTCTATCTATTTTGTTTTTGTAAATATGACTAGCTTGTCGTCCCAGATTCAGCTTTGTTGAGAGGGAACCATGTTTGCAATGACAACTTAGAGATCATAGTTTCTGATGCCATGCTTAATTAGCTAGGAGCTTATAATGGTTTGTCTTGAATGCCAACATAGATTTTGAGATGACTATGATGTAGTATGATAGGATGGTATTCTCCTTTGAATGATTCAAGTGGCTTTACTTGGCGCATGTTCATACATGTAGTTGAAACAAAATCAACATATCCTCTATGATGTTCGTGTTCATGGTGATTTATATCCTGTTCATGCTTGCACTCAATGTTAGTCAAACTCATTGCATCTTGATGACGGTTGTCGCTCTCTAGTTGGTCGCTTCCCAGTCTTTTGCTAGCCTTCACTTGTACTAAGCGGAATACTGCTTGTGCATCCACCTCCATAAACCCAAAAGTTTTTCCATGAGAGTCCACCATACCTACCTATTTGCGGTATCTACCTGCCGTTCCAAGTAAATTTGCATGTGCCATTCTCTAAACCTTCAAGAAATAATCTGTTTTGCATGCCCGAACCGCTCATGTGGTGACAGGGGGCTATTGGTATCTTCCATGTTAGGCGTGTTATCCTCGACATGTGTTTATTCACTGTCATTCACGAGAAAGGGGCCGGTAATTGGAATGCCCAGTTCCACGCTTAAATCGAAAACATAACTGTAAAGCAAGACCCCCCGAATTGATGTTAGTATGGACGGTACCCGAGGATTCGGCTAGCCGTGGAGTGTGATTGATTAGTGGTGGGGGAGTTAAAACTTTACTTTTCTGTTTGGGAACCACCTATAGCATGAGTAGCATGGAAGATATTGAGAACTCTTGGTCATTGCGTTGACAATGAAAGCATGCCACCCAAAATTATTATCTCTGTTTTCAAAGCTTGAGCTCTAGCACCTCTGCAAATCAATGCTTCCCTCTGCGAAGGGCCTGTCTATTTATTTTCCTGTTGAGTCATCCTCTTCTTATATAAGCACCAATTAGAGAGCACCTCTGTCATTTTTATGCTTTGCTTTTGATTGATATTGAGTATGACTATGACTGGATCTTCGTTGCTATGAATTACAATGTTTAGTCAGCCCTTGATCTTTGAAAGTGCTCTGCATTTATGTTTTGTGGTCTCAGAAAGAGCTAGCGAGATACCACCTATTCATATTGCTTCATGCTTCTTTTGATTGAATTGTTGGTATCTGAAACTCATTATTATTTGCTCGCTAGCTGATTATGCCATTGATATTAGTTTACCGTGAGACCTTTGTGTCACTTGCTTATGTGGTTAACTTGTGATCTTGCTGAAATTATGGTTATGAGTTAGACATAGTTGCAACAACAAGATCAAACAGAGTTTGTCAAAGATTTTCTTTCTCTTTCAGTTTGTCAACTGAGTTGCTTGAGGACAAGCAAGGTTTTAAGCTTGGGGGAGTTGATACGTCTCCATCGTATCTACTTTGCCAAACTCTTTTGCCCTTGTTTTGGACTCTAATTTGCATGATTTGAATGGAACTAACCCGGACTGACGCTGTTTTGGGCAGAATTGCCATGGTGTTGTTTTTGTGCAGAAATGAAAGTTCTCAGAACATCCTGAAAATTTCCGGAGAATATTTCTAGAAAATATGAAAAATACCTGCGCAAAGATCCACCGGAGGGGGTGAGCTAGTGGGCCACAAGCCCTGTGGCCGCGGCCACCCCCCAGGCCGTGCCGTCAGGGCTTGTGGGGCCCACGAGACTCCGCCGCCTCCAAACTCAGCTCTATTTATTCCCTTTCGTCCAGAAAAAAATCAGGAGAGAAGATTTTATCGCGTTTCACGATCCAGAGGCGCCGCCACATCCCGTTCTTGCTCTCGAGGGCAGATCTGGAGTCCGTTTTGGGCTCCGGATCAAGGAGATCATCGCCATCTTTATCACCAACGTTCTTCCCTCTCCAATTCCATGAAGCTCTTCATCGTTCGTGAGTAATCAATTCGTAGGCTCGTTGGGCGGTGATGAGTAGGATGAGATCTATCATGTAATCGAGTTAGTTTTGACGGGGATTGATCCCTAGTATCCACTATGTTCTGAGATTGATGTTGCTACTACTTTGCCATGCTTAATGCTTGTCACTAGGGCCCGAGTGCCATGATTTCAGATCTGAAATTATTATGTTTTCACCAATATATGTGTGTTTTAGATCCGATCTTGCAAGTTGTAGTTACCTACTATGTGTTATGATCCGGCAACCCCGGAGTGGCAATAACCGGAACCACTCCCGGTGATGACCATAGTTTGAGGAGTTCATGTGTTCACCAAGTGCTAATGCGTTGGTCCGGTTCTTTATTAAAAGGAGAACCTTAATATCCCGTAGTATCCATTTGGACCCCGCTGCCACGGGAGGGATGGGCAATAGATGTCATGCAAGTTCTTTTCCCTAAGCACGTATGACTACACACGGAATGCATGCCTACATCACATTGACAAACCGGAGCTATCCACATATCTCTCCGTGTTATAACTGTTGCATGATGAATGTGATCCAACAAATCACCCATCCATTGCCTACGAGTTTGTCCCACTGTTGCTGTTACTTGCTTTGCTCTGCTGCTGTTACTACTGTTGCTGCTACTGTTACTTGCTGCTACTGCTACTTGCTTTGCTCTGCTACTGTTACTACCGTTGCTGCTGCTGTTACTGGCTACTGCTGTTACTCGCTAGTGCTGTTACTTTCTACTGTTGTTACTCGCTAGTGCTGTTACTTGCTAATGCTGTTACTCGCTACTGCTGCTACTTGCTACTACTGTCACTATTGCTGTTCCTTGCCATTGCTGTTACTCGTTACACTGCTGCTACCTGCTACAATACTTTTCTGGCGCCGTTGATACAACCGTTAGGAATAGTCTGCCTTGTCACCAGATATTTTCTCACACCGCTGCTATCATACTACTTTGCTTGCATACACTAATCTTTCAGGTGTGGTTGAATCTGACACATCCAGCTGCTAATACTTAAGAATATTATTTCACTTCCCGTCGTGCGAACCAACAAATTTGGGTTGAATACTCTACCCTCGAAAACTGCCGCGATCCCACACGCTGGTGGGCCATTGCAAGACAATTGCTAATTGTTGAGCAACTGGGAGCAGCTCTTTTCTGGCTCCGTTGCCGTGGAGGCATCAAGTCAGGAATAGTTGCATGTCAACAAGCGCCCCCTAACATAGGGGTTGGGCCTATAAATTCCCTAAAAATCCCAAAAAAATCAGGAGATCATCAAAAGTACTTTTCCGCCGCCGCAAGCTTCTGTCTTTGCAAGATCCCATCTGGGGCACGTTTTGGTGCCCTGCCGGAGGGGGTATTCGGGCACGGAGGGCTTCTTCATCAACACCATGACCTCTCCGATGATGCATGAGTAGTTCACCATAGACCTACGAGTCCATAGCTAGTAACTAGATGGCTTCTTCTCTCTCTTGGATCTTCAATACAAAGTTCTCCATGATCTTCATGGAGATCTATCCGATGTAATCTTCTTTTGCGGTGTGTTTGTCGAGATCCAATGAATTGTGGATTTACGATCAGATTATCTATGAATCTTATTTGAGTTTCTTCTGATCTCTCTTATGCATGATTTCATATCCTTGTAATTCTCTTCGAGTTGTGGGTTTTGTCTGGCCAACTAGATATATGATTCTTGCATTGGGAGAAGTGCTTGGTTTTGGGTTCATACCGTGCGGTGACCTCACCAAGTGACAGAAGGGGTAGCGAGGCACGCATCGTGTTGTTGCCATTAAGGGTAAAAAGATGGGGTTTTCATCATTGGTTTGAGATTATCCCTCTACATCATGTCATCTTGCTTAAGGCGTTACTCTGTTCGTCATGAACTCAATACACTAGATGCATGCTGGATAGCGGTCGATGTGTGAAGTAATAGCAGTAGATGCAGAAAGTATCGGTCTACTTGTCTCGGACGTGATGCCTATATGTATGCTCATTGCCTTAGATATCGTCATGACTTTGTGCAGTTCTATCAATTGCTCGACAGTAATTTGTTCACCCACCGTGATACTTGCTATTTTGAGAGAAGCCTCTAGTGAACACTATGGCCCCCGGGTCTACTCCACACCATATTTTCAGCCTTACACCTTTTTTACTTCGTTGCAATTTCCGCCTTCAGATCTCACTTTGCAAACAATCTTGAAGGGATTGACAACCCCTTTAAAGCGTTGGGTGCAAGCTCGTTTGTGTTTGCGCAGGTACTCTGGACTTGACGAGACCCTCCTTCTGGATCGATACCTTGGTTCTCAAACTGAGGGAAATACTTACTGCTCCTGTGCTGCATCACCCTTTCCTCTTCAAGCGAAAAACCAACGCAAGCCCAGTCTCCGTCAACGTGCCAATTTCTGGCGCTGTTGTCTGTTGCGGTAGCACCTACACCTGGAGTATTAAGTTCATGAAGAAGAGAGTAACGCATTAGGTAAGATGACATGATATAGAGGGATAAACTCAAGCAATATGATGAAACCCCCATCTTTTTATCCTCAATGGCAACAATGCAATACGTTCCTCGCTACCCCTACTTTGTCACTGGGTGAGGTCACCGCAAGATTGAACCCAAAACTAAGCACTTCCCCCATTGCAAGAATTACCAATCTAGTTGGCCAAACCAAACCAATAGCTGGAAGAGACTTTCTAAGATATGAAATCATGCATATAAGAATTTAAAGAAGATTCAAATAATATTCATAGATAATCTGAACATAAACCCAGAATTCATCGGATCTCGACAAACACACCGCAAAAGAGTATTACATCGGATAGATCTCCATGAAGATCATGAAGAACATGGTATTGAAGAACAAAGAGAGAGAAGAAGCCATCTAGCTACTAGATATGGACCCATAGGTCTATGGTTAACTACTCACGCATTACCGGAGGGGCAATGGAGTTGATATAGATGCCCTCCGTGGTCAATTCCCTCTTCGACAGATTACCGGAAAAGGCTCCCAGATTGGATCTCATGGGAACAGAGGCTCCTGACGATGGCAAAGTATTTTTTTGGCTCCCTCTAGTATTGGGGGAATATTTGGGAATTTATAGGCCAAGGATTAGGGTTAGGAGAGCTGCAGGGGGCCCACAATTCAGGGGGGCGCATGATACATCCCAAACGTATCTATAATTTCTGTTTGTTCCATGATCTTTTGGGTGACATTGTTACATGTTTTGCTACACTTTTATATCATTTTACACATATTTGGACTAACCTACTAACTCAGTGCACCCAGTGCTAGTTTCTGTCTGCTAATGTCTTTTTTGCAGGGGCATTTACCCAATTTTCCGAAGCCCGAAAAAATCCAGAAAAATATATAAGAATCAGCGAAACAGAAGCTTCGGGATCACCAAAGGAGGGCCAGAGGGGGGCCAGGGGCCTCCCAGGCAGCCTGCTGGCGCGGCCAGGCACTAGGCCACGCCAAGAGGTCGCCTGGTTGGGCCCCACCTCCTCCGGTGCCCTCCTTTGGCCTATATTTAGTGTTCCGTGAGGAAACCCTTGCAGCCAATCTGGGATCGCGAATTTGTCCATCGTTCCGCCGCCGCGGCGCTTCCGAGATCGGGAGTGTTAGGAGACCTCTTCCCGGCACCCTGCCGGTGAGAGTATTGACCTCCGAGAGCTTCTCCACCACCATGGATGCCTCCCGGATGTGCCGTGAGTAGTTTCCCTTGGACCATGAGTCCATGACCAGTAGCTATGTGATGTCTTCTCTCCAATCGTGTGCTTCAATGTTTAGTCCTTGTGAGCTGCCTTACATGATCAAAGCATCTATGTAATTCTCTTGCTATTGCTATGCTCGGTTTGTTGGGATCCGATGGATTATGAGATTATTTTCAGATTGTTATGAGTTGTATATTTTATTATCCTTTTACATTATGTTCCTTAGTGATTCATGCATGTTCTCCGTTGCTTTAAATTGCTTTGGCCAAGTAGTAGATCGTAACTCCAAGAGGGAGCGTTAGGCATGATTGTGGGTTCGGGCCCCTCGATGTCTAGCTTGAGTGACAAAAACATGAGACTAGGGGATGTGCTTGTTGCCACCAGGGAGAAAACAACGGTGCTTGTGACCAGAGGTTGCAAGGATTGTTTACCTTACGCATAGTTCATTAATGAAGTTGTCCGTTGCTTTGAGTTTACACTTTGGGTGGGGCTCGCAACTTAATACCGGAGAGATGTTCTAGATAGATATATAAAGGTGGATGATTAGTAAGTAGATGCTGATGAATAAATGATCTACTTGTATTGGCGTATGCTACTGCAACAAAAGACCTTCCAACGACTCCAGAAAGAAGCATGTTGACGAGAGACTATTCTTGTCTTGATACTCCTCAACAACGGCACCAGGAATCCTTCTGCTACGGCTACGCCTTTAGGGACTTCCTTGGAAAATATGCAAAGGATTCCCCCGTGGCCTTGGAGCCTTGCGTTGGTGTTCCCTCAAAGCGGAAAGGGTGATGTAGCACAGCGGCGGTAAGTATTTCCCTCAGTTTTGAGAACCAAGGTATCGATCCAGTGAAGGATTGTCATAAGTACCTGCACAAACACAAAGAGCTTGCACCCAACACTATGAAGGGGTTGTCAATCCCTTATAGATTGTTTGCAAAGTGAGAACTCAAAGCAAAAAGAAACAAAGCAAAGTAAAAGTGAAAGTGGAAACGATAGTTGTGAATTGACCCGGGGACCGTAGTGTTCACTAGTGGCTTCTCTCATGAAAGCAAGTAGACGGTGGGTGAACGAATTACTATCGAGCAATTGATAGAACCACACAAAGTCGTGACATTATCTAAGGCAATGATTATATCTATAGGCATCACGTCCAAAACAAGTAGGCCGATACTTTCTGCATCTACTACTATTAATCGACACGTCGACCGCTATGCAATATGCATCTAGTGTATTAAGTTCATGAGAATAGATTAACGCCTTAAGCAAGATGACATGATGTAGATGGACAATCTCATATCTACGATAAAAACCCATCTTGTTACCCTTGATGGCAACAACACGATGTGTGCCTTGCTGCCCCTTCTGTCACTGGGAAAGGTCACCACACGGTATGAATGCAAAACCAAGCACTTCTCCCATTGCAAGAATCATAGATATAGTTGGCCAAACAAAACCCAAGACTCGGAGAGACTTACAAGGATATCAAATCATGCATATAAGAAATCAACAAAGACTCAAATATAAATTAAAGATAATCTGATCATGAATCCACAATTCATCGGATCTCAACAAACACACCGCCAAAGAGGATTACATTGGATAGATATCCATGAAGATCATGGAGAACTTTGTATTGAAGATCCAAGAGAGAGAAGAGGCCATCTAGCTACTAACTACGGACCCGTAGGTCTGAAGTGAACTACTCACGAGTCATTGGAGAGGCGATGATGTTGATGTAGAATCCCTCCAACTCCAAAGTCCCCTCCGGTAGGGCACCGGGAAGGGTCTCCAGATGAGATCTCGCGGAAACGGAAGCTTGCGGCGGCGGAAAAGTATTTTCGTGGATGCCCTTATTTTTTCTGGATTTTAGGGAATATATACGCGAAAGAGCTAGGGTAAGGGGGCTCCAGGGAGGCCACAAGCCTGGTAGCCGCCCCCTCGTGGCGGCTACAGGGCTTGTGGGCCCCCTGTGGCTCTCCTGCCTTGGCCGTCAAGTCCCCTGATCTTCTTCCGTTCTGGAAAAATTTATTTTAGGGATTTTATTACATTTGGACTCTATTCCAAAATCAGATCTGAAAAGAGTAAAAAACACAGAAAAAACAGGAACTGGCACTTGGCACTGAATTAATAAGTTAGTCCCAAAAAAGATATAAAAGGTACTTAAAACATCCAAAGTTGACAAGATAACAACATGAAACCATCAAAAATTATAGATGCGTTTGAGACGTATCAAGCATCCCCAAGCTTAACTCCCACTCGTCCTGGAGTAGGGAAGTGATAAAGAATGAATTTTTTATGCTTTCATGCTACCTAGCATAGATGTCCTTTGTAACTCCTCTTATGTGACGTGAATGTTCATATCCATTAGATTCAAAACAATAGTTTGCTATTGATGTGGAGACAATAATACTTCAAGCAAACTAGCAAGGTAATCATGAACTTTCAAAATAACAAGGCCAAAAGAAAGTTATCCCTACAAAATCATATAGTCTGGCTATGCTCTATCATCCTTGCACAACGAATTTAAGTCATGCACAACCCCGGTATTGGCCAAGTAATTGTTTTCACACCTTTACTTTCTCAAACCAATTCAACTCTCACGCAATACATGAGCGTGAGCCATGGTTTTAGAACTATAAGTGGTGTGGAGTGTGGTGGAGGTTGCAAGAAAAACAAGGAGAAGATAATCACATTAACTAGGCATATCAATGAGCTATGGAGATGCTCATCAATAGATATCAATGTGAATGAGTAGGGATTGCCATACAAATGATGCACTAGAGCTAAGAGTAAGTGAAAGCTCTTAAAGAAAACTAGTGGGTGTGCATCCAACTTGCTTGCTCACGAAGACCTAAGGCAAATTTGAGGAAGCCTATCATTGGAATATACAAGCCAAGTTATATAATGAAAATTTCCCACTAGCTATATGGTGGTGACAAAACGAGAGACTCTCAATCATGAAGATCATGGTGCTTATATAAGCACAAGTGTGGAAGGATAGTAGCATTGTCCCTTCTCTCTTTTTCTCTCATTTTTTTGGTGGGCTCTTTGGCCTCTTTTTTTTGGTGGGCATCTTTGGCCTCTTTTTGTATATGGGCTTCGCTGGCCTCTTTTATTTCCTCACATGGGACAATGCTCCATCAATGACGATCATCACACTTACAACTCAAAACTTAGAGCAATGATGACTCTATATGAAATGCCTTCGGTAGTGTACCGTGACAATGATCTAGCATGGCATAGACATTAATGGAAACATCATGCTAGCTATCTTATGATCATGCAATGGCAATGTAGAAGTGGTGGCACATGTCATGGTGGTAGTTGCATGTCAATATATCTCGGAATGACTTTGAAAAAGCCATAGTAGGTAGGTATGGTGGCTGTTTTGAGGGAGGCTAATGGTGGATTTTGTGCACCGGCGAAAGTTGCACGGCACTAAGAAGATAGTGACGGTGGAAGGTGAAAGTGCATCTAAACCATGGACTCAACATTAGTCATGAAGAACTCATATACTTGTTGCAAAAGTTTTAGTAGTAATCGAAACAAAGCATTCAACGCATACTCCTAGGGGAAGGGTTGGTAGGTATAAACCATCGCGCGATCCCGACCGCCACACAAAGGATGAAAATCAATAGACTAATCATGCTCAGACTTCATCACATAGCGGTTCACCATACGTGAATGCTGCGGGAATCACTAACTTCAACACAAGTATTTCTAGATCCACAACACCATACTAACATAACTTAAATATTACCACAACCACAACTCAAAACTAGTTGAGATGAATCAAACTTCTCTAACTATTCAATGCACATGGAGATGGAAGTTTTCATATCCCTTTGGATAACTAACCCTCTTGAGACTACATTCATAGCATAGATCAACTACCAAGCCACGCACTTCCGTGCTCTAAAAGATATAAGTGAAACACATAGAGCAAAATTGTCTACCAAAGGATATAAGTGAAGCTCGACAAAATCACGGTGAGTGCATGTCTCTCTCTCTAGGTGTGCAGCAAGGATGATTGTGACAAAACAAAAATAAAAGACTCCTACGATACAAGACGCTCCAAGCAAAACACATAACATGTGGTGAATAAAAATATATCCCCAAGTAACGTTACCGATGGATTGAAGACGAAAGAGGGGATGCCTTCCTGGGGCATCCCCAAGCTTAGGCTTTTACGGCATCCTTGAATCATCTTGGGGTGCCTTGGGCATCCCCAAGCTTGAGCTCTTGCCACTCTTTATCCTTTTGTCCATAAGAACTTCACCCAAGACTTGAAAACTTCACAACACGAAACTTAAATAGAAACTCGTGATAACATTAGTATAAGAAAGCAAACCACCACTTCCTTAGGTACTGTAGAAAACTTAAAATTCTACTTATGTTGATGTTGGGTTACTGTATTTTCAATCTTCCATGGCTAATACACCCCGATACTATCCATAGTTTCATCAAAATAAGCAACCAACTCAACAAAAACAGAATCTGTTAACAGCAGACCAGTCTTTAGCAATCTGTATACTTCGTATAATTCCGATACTTAAAAAATTCTGAAAAATTACTACAGTCTGAAGAATTTGCGTAGAAATCAGCAGAAAAAATAATCAACTCAAAAGATCTTACAGAACAAAAATGAAAATTGTTTTCGTGAGGAGAAAGTTTCTGTCTTTTCCAGCATGACCAAACGATCATCCCCAAGACTAATCATAACGGTTTTACTTGGCAAAAACGCAAAAAGAAACATAAAAAACACAATCATAACAGAATTATCAAAGTGTGAAAACACAAAACAGAAAGAAAAAGGATAGATTCTTTGGGTTGCCTCTCAACAAGCGCTATTGTTTAACGCCCTTTGCTAGGCAAAAGGTGATGGAATCACGTATAGTCATCTTTGATGCTCAAGCCATAAGTAGCGTGATCATTTATCATCTTAAGATCTTCATCTTTATTGGATGACTCACCAATAGCTTTAGGAACAAAAACAAACTTGACGGTCTTTTTGAGAGTGAGATTTGGAGTATTTTGCACAGCGGCAAAAGCGGAACCCAAGTTGGTTATGACATCTTCTAGTTTGCCAATTCTAGAGGAATCATTAACTATAGGTTCCTTCTCCCTTAAGTTTTTCAAGATCATTCCCACTTTGGATCCGTACTGAGTAATTTGATTGTGGATCTTTCTGTCCAAACCCTCAATAAGTTCAATTGTGGCAATTTTGTTTTCAATAGCGTCAAGTCTTTGCATCACGTGTTCCAAGGTGAAGGTAGTCCCATTAACCATGAGCGGGGGTGAGCCTACCAAATTCATGATAGCTCCATAGGAGTCAACAGTATGGCACCCCAAAAAATTTCTGCCTACAAAGGTATCAAGAATATACCTATTCCAAGGAGAGATTCCAACATAAAAACTGCGTAGAAGAACGGTAGTGGATTGCTTACGAGTAGATCTACTTTGAGCATTGCAAATCCTGTACCAAGTGTCCTTTAAACTTTCTTCCTCAATCTGCTTGAAATTGAGAACTTCGTTCTCAGGGGTATCGTTTGGAGTGGTGGGTCTAGCCATTGATGGACTACCCCACACACAAATGAGCAGGAAGTAGGCGGGCAAAAGAGAACGGCGAAGGAAAACGGCAAAAAGGCAAAAGGAAACGGCAAAGGAAAAAGGAAAAAAGGCAAAAAGGCAAATGTGAAGTGGGGGAGAGGAAAACGAGAGGCAACTGGCAAAAAAGATAAATGCAAGAGATGAGTTTGTGACACCTAATTGGATAGATCTCTCCTTCCCCAGCAACGACGCCAGAAATACTTCTGCTACTGCAACAAAAGACCTTCCAACGGCGCCAGAAACAAGCGTGTTGACGGGAGACTATTCTTGTCTTGATACTCCTCAACAACGGCACCAGGAATCCTTCTGCTATGGCTACGCCTTTAGGGACTTCCTTGGCAAATATGCAAAGGATTCCCCCGTGGCCTTGGAGCCTTGCATTGGTGTTCCCTCGAAGCGGAAAGGGTGATGTAGCACAGCGGCGGTAAGTATTTCCCTCAGTTTTGAGAACCAAGGTATCGATCCAGTGAAGGATTGTCACAAGTACCTGCAAAAACACAAAGAGCTTGCACCCAACGCTATGAAGGGGTTGTCAATCCCTTATAGATTGTTTGCAAAGTGAGAACTGAAAGCAAAAAGAAACAAAGCAAATTAAAAGTGAAAGTGAAAACGATAGTTGTGAATAGACCCAGGGGCCATAGTGTTCACTAGTGGCTTCTCTCATGAAAGCAAGTAGACGGTGGGTGAACGAATTACCGTCGAGCAATTGATAGAACCGCGCAAAGTCGTGACATTATCTAAGGCAATGATTATATCTATAGGCATCACGTCCAAACAAGTAGACCGATACTTTGTGCATCTACTACTATTACTCCACATGTCGACCGCTATCCAGCATGCATCTAGTGTATTAAGTTCATGAGAACAGAGTAACGCCTTAAGCCAGATGACATGATGTAGATGGACAATCTCATATCTACGATAAATTCCCATCTTGTTACCCTTGATGGCAACAACATGATGCATGCCTTGCTGCCCCTTTTGTCACTGGGAAAGGTCACCACACGGTATGAACCCAAAACCAAGCACTTCTCCCATTGCAAGAATCATAGATCTAGTTGGCCAAACAAAACCCAAGACTCGGAGAGACTTACAAGGATATCAAATCATGCATATAAGAAATCAGCAAAGACTCAAATATAAATCACAAATAATCTGGTCACGAATCCACAATTCATCGGATCTCGACAAACACACCGCCAAAGAGCATTACATCGGATAGATCTCCATGAAGATCATGGAGAACTTTGCATTGAAGATCCAAGAGAGAGAAGAAGCCATCTATCTACTAACTACAGACCCGTAGGTCTGAAGTGAACTACTCACGAGTCATTGGAGAGGCGATGATGTTGATGCAGAAGCCCTCCAACTCCAAAGTCCCCTCTGGCAGGGCACCGGGAAGGGTCTCCAGATGAGATCTCGCGGAAACGGAAGCTTGCGGCGGCGGAAAAGTGTTTTCGTGGATGCCCTTATTTTTTTCTAGATTTTAGGGAATATATAGGCGAAAGAGCTAGGGCACGGGGGCTCCAGGGAGGCCACAAGCCTGGTAGCCGCCACCCCTGGTGGCGGCTACAAGGCTTGTGGGCCCCGTGTGGCTCTCCTGCCTTGGCCCTCAAGTCCCCTGATCTTCTTCCGTTCTGGAAAAATTTATTTCGGGGATTTTATTCCGTTTGGACTCCGTTGCAAAATCAGATCTGAAAAGAGTCTAAAACACAAAAAAAACAGGAACTGGCACTGAATTAATAAGTTAGTCCCAAAAAAGATATAAAAGGTACATAAGACAGCCAAAGTTGACAAGATAACATCATGAAACCATCAAAAATTATAGATACGTTTGAGACGTATCAGTGTATTGCACATTATTATTGAACCTCTAACTATCAAGGAGCATAATTAACATTACGGTGTGATCATAATTTTGTCAATTGCCCAACTGTGATTTGTTTACCCTAGCATAGTTGATTATCGTGTTTTGGGAGAGAGACATCACTAGTGAACGTCATGTGACTCCGGTCCATATCACCATCATTGCTTACACCTCCATTATTTAGCACTTTATTTACTTTTCCGCTGCAATCACTATTACCTTCCCGCTTGTGTTTTGATCCTTTGCAAACTACGAAGCCAGAGAGATTGACAACCGCTCTGTACTCGTTGGAGCAAAGTTATTTGTTGTGTGTGCAGGTCCACGTCTTCTGCTAGCGCAGGGTGGAAGATACTGATACGTCCATTTTGCATCATGCCTTTTCTCTATTATTTTGCAAGGTTTACACTTCAAGGTACAATACTTATGCCTTTTCTCTCTTATTTTGCAAGGTTTACATGAAGAGGGAGAATGCCAGGAACTGGAATTATGGCCTAAAAAAGGAGCAAGTTTGAGATACCTATTCTGCGCAAGTCCAAAAGCCGTGAACATCAACCTGGATTTTTCTTGGGATTTATAAAAAATACTGGGCCAAAGAAGTACCAGAGGGGCGCCAGCAGGAGGCCACAAGCCTGCTAGGCGCGGCCTCCCCCTGGTCGCGCCTAGGGAGCTTGTGGGCTTCCACTTGGCCCTCTGGCTCCCCCTTTTGCTACTAGAAATGTTTCGTTCCATAAAAAATTAGGAGGATGCTTTTCGGAGGATTCGCCACCGCCACGAGGCGAAACTTGAGCAGAACCAATCTAGAGCTCCGGCAGGACGATCCTGCTGGGGAAACTTCCTTCCTGGAGGGGGAAACCGTCGCCATCTTCATCACCAACACTCCTCTCATCGGAGGGGACACGTCACCATCAACACCATCTCATCTCCAAACCCTAGTTCATCTCTTGTAACCAATCTCCGTCTCGCGACTCCGATTGGTACTTGTAAGGTTGCTAGTAGTGTTGATTACTCTTTGTAGTTGATGCTAGTTGGATTACATGGTGGAAGATTATATGTTCAGATCTTTGATGCTACTCATTACCTCTCTGGTCATGATTATGATTATGCTTTGTGAGTAGTCACTTTTGTTTCTGAGGACATGGGATAAGTCATGCTATAAGTAGTCATGTGAATTTGGTATTCGTTTGATATTTTGATGTGTTGTATGTTGTTTTTCCTCTAGTGGTGTTATGTGAACGTCGACTACATAATACTTCACCATTATTTGGGCCTAGAGGAAGGCATTGGGAAGTAGTAAGTAGATGATAGGTTGCTAGAGTGACAGAAGCTTAATTAAACCCTAGTTTATGTGTTGCTTCGTAAGGGGCTGATTTGGATCCACTAGTTTAATGCTATGGTTAGACTTTGTCTTAATTCTTCTTTAATAGTTGCGGATGCTTGCGAGAGGGGTTAATCATAAGTGGGATGCTTGTCCAAGTAAGGGCAGTACCCAAGCGTCGGTCCACCCACATATCAAACTATCAAAGTAGCGACCGCGAACCATATGAACATGATGAAAACTAGCTTGACAGAATTTCCCATGTGTCCTCGGGAGCGTTTTAGCTCCTATAAGACTTTGTCCAGGCTTATCCCTTGCTACAAAAGGGATTGGGACACTTTGCTACTTTTGTTACTTGCTACTTGCTACGAATCATCTTGTCACACAACTACTTGTTACCGATAATTTTAGTGCTTGCAGATATCACCTTGCTGAAAACCACTTGTCAGATCCTTCTGCTCCTCGTTGGGTTCGACACTCTTACTTATCGAAAGGACTATGATAGATCCCCTATACTTGTGGGTGATCAAGACTCTTTTCTGGCGCCGTTGTCGGGGAGTGAAGCGCCTTTGGTAAGTGGAATTTGGTAAGGAAACATTTATTTAGTGTGCTGAAATTTATTGTCACTTGTCACTATGGAAACTAATCCTTTGAGGGCTTGTTCGGGGTATCTTCACCTTGAACGGAAGCACAAAGAGTTGCTCCTCAACCTGCTGCACCTACTGAAAATATTTTCTATGAATTTCCTTCGGATATGCTTGAGAAACTACTGGCTAATCCTTTTAGAGGAGATGGAACATCACATCCAGACTTGCATCTAATCTATGTAGATGAAGTTTGTGGTTTATTTAAGCTTGCAGGTTTGCCCGAAGATGAGGTCAAGAAGAAGTTATTTCCCTTATCTTTGAGGGATAAGGCGTTGACATGGTATAGGCTATGTGATGATACTGGATCATGGAACTACAATCTGTTGAAATTGGAATTTCATCAAAAGTTTTATCCTATGCATCTAGTTCATCGTGATCAGAATTATATTTATAATTTTTTGGCCTCGTGACAGAGAAAGCATCGCTCAAGCTTGGGGGAGGCTTAAATCAATGTTATATTCATGGCCCAACCATGAGCTCTCGAGAGAAATTATCATTCAGAACTTCTATGCTCGGCTTTCTCATGATGATCGCACCATGGTTGACACTTCTTGTACCGGTTCTTTTATGAAGAGAGATATTGACTTCAGATGGAATTTATTGGAAAGAATTAAACACAACTCTGAAGATTGGGAGCTTGATGAAGGTAAGGAGTCAGGTATGAATTTCAAGTTTGATTGCATTAAATCCTTTGTTGAAACAAATACTTATTGTGATTTTAGCGCTAAGTATGGACTTGACTCTGAGATAGTAGCTTCATTGTGTGAATCATTTGCTGCTCATATTGATCTCCCCAGAGAGAAGTGGTTTAAATATCATCCTCCCTTAGAAGTCAATGTAGTTAAACCCAATCTAGTTGAAGAGAAAGACATTGCCTATAATGATCCTATTGTTCCCAGTGCTTACATTGAGAAACCACCTTTCCCTGTTAGGATAAAGGATCATTCTAAAGCTTCACTTGTGATACATAGGGGCTACATTAGAACACCTACACCCCCTGAGAAAATTAGAGTTGAACCTAGCATTGCTATTATCATAGATCTCCTGTCTGACAATGTTGATGGCCATGATATTCACTTCTGTGAAGATGCTGCTTGAATTGCTAAACCACATGCTAGAGACAGACATAGGCCTGTTGTTGGCACGCCTGTTGTTTCTTTTAAGATAGGAGATCATTTCTATCATGGTTTATGTGATGTGGGTGCTAGTGTTAGTGCAATACCTCAATCCTTATATGATGAAATTAAAGACGAGATTGCATCTGTCGAGATAGAACCTATTAATGTCACTATTCAGCTTGCCAATAGAGATACTATCTGCCCTGTGGGAATTGTTAGAGATGTTGAAGTCTTGTGTGGTAAAACGAAGTATCCTGCTTATTTCCTCGTTCTTGCTATCACACAAGATAGCTTTTGTCCCATCATATTTGGTAGACCTTTTCTCAATACTTACAATGCTCATATTGACTGTGAGAAGAAAACTGTCACTGTTGGCTTTGAAGGTGTGTCACACAAGTTCAATTTCTCCAAGTTTGGTAGACAACCTCATGAAAAAGAGTTTCCTAGTAAGGATGAAACTATTGCCCTAGCTTCTATTTCCGTGCCTCCTACTGATCCTTTAGAGCAATACTTGCTTGAGCATGAAAATGATATGCATATGGATGAAAGGGATGCGATAGATAGAGTTGTCTTAGAACAATATCCTATCCTTAAGAATAATTTGCCTGTTGAACTGCTTGGGGATCCACCCCCACCAAAGGGTGATCCTGTGTTCGAGCTTAAACAGTTGCCTGATACTCTTAAGTATGCTTATCTTGATGAAAAAGAGATATATCCTGTTATTATTAGTGCTAGCCTCTCAGAGCATGAAGAAAAGAAGTTATTAAAAACTCTAAGGAAGCACCATGCTGCTATTGGATATACTCATGATGATCTTAAGGGCATTAGTCCCACTCTATGCCTGCACAAGATTAAAACCGATCCTGATTCCAAACTAGTTGCCGATCATCAATGGAGATTAAATCCTAAGATGAAAGAGGTAGTGAGAAAAGAAATACTAAAGCTCCTGGAAGCAGGTATTATCTATCCTGATGCTCATAGTGATTGGGTAAGTCCAGTGCATTGCGTCCCTAAGAAGGGAGGTATTACCGTTGTCCCTAATGAGAAGGATGAATTGATCCCACAGAGGATTATTACTAGCTATAGGATGGTGATCGATTTTAGGAAATTGAATAAAGCCACTAGGAAAGATCATTACCCTTTGCATTTTATTGACCAAATGCTAGAAAGACTGTCTAAACACACACACTTCTGCTTTCTAGATGGTTATTCTGGTTTCTCGCAAATACCAGTTGCACAATCTGATCAGGAGAAAACCACTTTCACCTGCCCTTTCGGTACCTTTGCTTATAGACGCATGCCTTTTGGCTTATGTAATGCACCTGCCACCTTTCAAAGATGTATGATGGCTATATTCTCTGACTTTTGTGAAAAGATTGTTGAGGTTTTCATGGATGACTTCTCCGTTTACGGGTCTTCTTTTGATGATTGCCTCAGCAACCTTGATCGAGTCTTGCAGAGATGTAAAGACACCAATCTTGTCTTGAATTGGTAGAAGTGCCACTTTATGGTTAATGAAGGCATTGTCTTAGGACATAAAATTTCTGAAAGAGGTATTGAAGTCGATAAGGCTAAGGTTGATGCAATCGAGAAAATGCCATGCCCCACATATATCAAAGGTACAAGAAGTTTCCTTGGTCATGCTGGTTTCTATAGAAGGTTCATTAAAGACTTCTCTAAGATTTCTAGGCCTCTTCCTATCTCTTGCAAAAGGATATTCCTTTTGTTTTTGACGATGATTGTGAGGAAGCCTTCGAAATACTTAAGAAGGCCTTAATAACTGCGCCTATTGTTCAACCACCTGATCGGAACATACCTTTTGAAATCATGTGTGATGCAAGTGATTATGATGTTGGTGCTGTTCTTAGACAAAGAGTTGATAAGAAGTTGAATGTTATTCACTATGCTAGTAAAACTCTAGACAGTGCCCAAAAAAACGATGCTACTACGGAAAAGCAATTTTTAGCAGTCGTGTTTGCATGTGAAAAGTTCAGATCTTACATAGTTGATTCCAAAGTCACTATTCACACTGATCATGCTGCTATTAAGTACCTCATGGAGAAGAAAGACACTAAACCTAGACTCATTAGATGGGTTCTCTTGCTACAAGAATTTGATTTGCATGGTGTCGACAGGAAGGGTGCTGATAACCCCGTAGCAGATAACTTGTCTAGGTTGGAGAATGTTCTTGATGACCCACAACCTATTGATGATAGCTTTCCTGATGAGCAACTGAATGTCATCAATACTTCACGTAGTGCACCGTGGTATGCTGATTATGCAAACTATATTGTTGCCAAATATATACCACCTAGTTTCACATACCAGCAAAAGAAGAAATTCTTCTTTGACTTGAGGCATTACTTTTGGGATGATCCTCACCTTTATAAGGAAGGAGTAGATGGTGTTATTAGATGTTGTGTACCTGAACATGAACATGGACAGATCCTACAGAAGTGTCACTCCGAGGCCTACGGAGGACACCATGCTGGAGATAGAACTGCACACAAGGTATTGCAATCAACACTACAAGAAAAGTGTTAATCCGTGACGGATTTCTGATGACGTTCTCATAATCTGTCATGGAAACCGTCACTTATTACCCAGACGCTAATGGGCCTCAGAATGCAAGGCCCTTTATGACAGACATCGAGGGACTGTCATGAAATCTGTCACGGATCAATCAACTCGGACTAATAGGGCGTAGTTTTTTTTCTTTATGCACCACTTAGACCGTCATGGATGACTCTTGTTGATATGTCGTGCATGTCTTTTTATTTGACCCACCTCTTAGTTGGATGCAATCAACATTACACATACATAAAAAAACAAGACCAAAACTGAGAGAGAGAGAGAGCGTAGGATGGCGCGCAGAGAAAATTTTTAAGTCTCCAGCGCGGGGGGAGGGGGCGAAATTTTTTAGCCATCCCATTTAAATAGAGAGTCCACACAAGCCTAACCCTAAATATCCTTATCCCATATTCTCTCATCCCCAACCACCAGCCGCCGCCGCCGCTCCACCTATCCTCCCCGCCCCTCTCCATGTCGTCGCCGGTGGTGCCAGCCCCGAACCACCCCGCGCCACGCTCTCCCCTCTACTGCTATGGCTGGATTCACCGCTCGGCTAGGGTTTTGGGCGTTGGCTCAGCGCCGATGGCCATGGGTGCCTCCGGTGAGTTCATATTCTCCTTCATCTTCATCCTTTCTCCCTCTCCCTCTCTCTAATCTCTGGTATTCCTTCCTTGCAGGGAGAAGAACGTGTAAAGGAGGCACACTGGATTCGACTGCTTCTCGCCGCGTTGGAGGAATCAGACTGCATCCATCGCGACTGGGTGGTGCCTGCGGCCCCTTCATGCCGATGTCGCCGATCCAGGTCTCCTTCCTTGACCTCAATCCCTTCGTACCTATCAAGGAGGTCGTCACACTCCAGTAACGTTGACCTCAAGTAGCAGAGCCCACCCCCGTCCTCAACCTCTAGTGGCAGTTTCCACTATATTGTCCATCGGCGGCGACACCAGATTATCCTCCAACCTCAACCTCCCTACATCATCCATCACATCTAGCCATATCGTCCTCTGACGGCGCCACGAGATTCAGTGTCCACATGTGCGATGCAATTGTCGTGCAAGTTGTCTGCCGCACATACATGCCTTGCCTACAGGTCCAACTAGCCTTTCCCCATACACAATATTCCTAGGCTAGAGATGGAGGCCTTTCCCCATACGAGAATCACCAATACATGGCTATGCTAGATACACTCGATTTAATATGTGAGTTCCATTGTATACATTATCCTAGCTTTTCCAAATAAATTCAGATTTCTCTGATTTTTTATGTATGGTTTAATTGCTTTTCGAAGTTCACCTTGTATGTTGGTGATAAGTTTTTAATTGATTCTTTCTCTTTTAGACTTTTACTGGATTCAGCAGGTAAAAAAAGAATAGACCTTTTTGTTTGGTTTATAACAGAGAAAGGAACTTGGAAGGAAATTCAATTTTTTCATAGGAATTGATGTTATGTATCTTGTGCATTTAACTTTGAGGGGAAACCGCGTCCATAGAAATTCAAGAATCAGTAGTCTAACCAGGGTTACTAAACATCTATGTGTTTCTGTTATTTATTTTGTATATTCATTACTATTTTGTGATTTGGTTGTGGTAGCGAATGGGAGGAAGGAGAAGATCGCTTCTAGCCTGCTAGGCACCTTTGTGGTGACTCAGGGTGGATGAAATGGTCTGGTCCGCGTGCGAAAGCTAGCTACACCATCCTGTTCTAGCCGGATCCGGAGGCCAGGGCACCATGATTCACCAAGGGCACCGTCATGAGGTTTGTCGTTTATTTGTAGGCCGTCTCGTGTCTGTTTGCTAGTTGCCCATGGTGACGGTAGTGTGAGTTCATTTCTGTGGTTGGTTATTGTTGGCAGGTTCGTCCAACACACTCGGGGTTCGGGAGCGTGTGATGACAATCTAGTCCAATATACTGCAGCTCGAGGGACACCATCGTCGTCTAGAGCAATGATACTTGGATTGAAATCTGTAAGTGGAGGATACATTATAACCTGTAAAATAATGTGTGCGTATTAAGAGAGTAATAATAGCATTTCATTCCTGAATGTTGCGTTGCGCGGTCACAATATCTTAGAAAAAATCTTTGGCAATGCTTATTCGTAGCTGAAAATCATCTTCTGATTATGCAATACATCCTCTCCTCCTCTCACATTGAAGTCAAACCCCCTTCTCCAAGGTAACCAGACAATCCAATTCCTACAAATTTGCAAGCTTTGTTTCTCTCAAGTCTTCCACTCAACCCCGGACAATATTTCATTGAATCTGTGAATTTTCTCCTGAACTAATAGAGCTAGTTGCAGGTCAAAACATTATGATACGAGGGGAAGGAAATATTTATGGATGAAATTTACTTTTACACATCATATATCTTATGTTTATTTAAATCATGTGGTCCTTTTCTCAGTTATGAGTTGTAGTACTACTACATGAAGATTATAAATTCAGTACGATTGTTTTTGCTTGCTAATTCATGAGTACGTGACGACAAAGTCACTATCTATTTTTTTACCATGTGATGGCACGACAACCATGGGGCGAATATGATTGAATCTGTTTAGGTGGCCTCATGAACACAAAGATCCGTTTCATTTTATTTTCCTTGACCTCATGAAAACAAATAAGTGGAAATATGATGTTGTCATGTTTCTGTAATATGTTATATGTGTGCACAAGTTATCAGCTCTATTTATATTTAAGGGATACATTTTCCATTGCCCACTGATTCATCTACATAAGCCATTCATGTAGATAATATTTCTGTGTATAATTATTCATCTACAGAAGCAATGTTATTATTTTGAAAATCCAATGTAAATTATGCTCTAGAGAAAACTTCAGTGTATACGTATGGCGTGTTTTAGTTTTTACTGATAATTTGTCCCGACATCTAAAATAGGCTGATAGACATTCTTTTGTTTTCGCTGATATGTATTGCTGTCATACAAACAGGGAAAATAATTTTTTCATTGAAAGCAAGGTATTACTATGACCATGAAGTACACGCATTTTTGTTGGATGGCTGTTTGAATGTTGGGCAAATTCTGCTTGTTCATGTACGTGTGCTATGTACAAGGGGGCTAGGCTTTGTAATATATTTCCTTGTAGGTAAGAAGATTTTTTAGCATTATGTTGATTGATTTTCTAGTAGCATAGTTATATTCGAGAACTTATTTTATGTTTGTACAACACACGTGATGATGGCAAGTGTCTTCTTTTTTGCGAAGAGATGGCAAGTTTCCTTCCATATGTATTTTGTTTTGCACTTCTCAATCATAGGCATCATTTGATAAACTTTATTTGATCGCAACCATTCTTTTTAGCTCTTTTATTGTTACATCTATGCCGTTTGTCTTGTATCGTTTTATAATTATATAATAGATTTTCCTGTTTACATTTGTTGCAATTCTCCTGTTTCTACTATCTATTCATACCTACAAATATCTAATTGTCTTTTAAATATGCTAGGTATGATTGTGTACTCAGCTACTTGGTGCTGCCATCACAATTTGGATGACGTGATAGTTTCCATCAAGGTTTCCATTAGGAGGGCCGACGACAAGAACTTCAATAGTTTAAGTGTTTTGGTTGTCCAAACTGGATTGCACTATTTTCTAAATTGTTGAGTGATATATTTTATCAATCTATGTTGTAAATTATCATTTCATGGATGATTTTGTAAACTTCTATGTTGTAGATACTTGCGGATGACTACATATTGATTCATACGTGTACATATGACAGTTTGTAAATACCTTTCCTTGGTCTAAAATTGTCACTACAATTTGAGTAATGCATTATGCTTAAAAATGTACTTGGTGAAAATTGGGTTAAATGAAATGAAATAGGCTAATGGGCTGAATTAAATTTAAAAGGTTACGAAATCCATGACGATTTCTGTGACAAAAATAGTGTCCATGTAGGCTGCCACGCATTCAAGTTGGTCAATTGAGAATCCAACGTGGCGTTGGTCCATGACGGTCTATTCCGTCACCATGGTTTGGGCCTTGGGCGGGCCTGCGCCACATCCATGACGGACAAGAACCGTCGTGGACGACATGATGTCAAATTATGACGCGATATACATGACGGATTCTCAACCCGTCATGACTGCGCACCCGTGACAGTTTTGGGATAACCCGTGGCGGATTAGAACCGTCATGTATTAACAGATTTCTTGTAGTGCAAGTTTCTATTGGCCCACTCTCTTCAAGGATGCCTGTAAGTTTGTCTTGTCTTGTGACGAATGTCAAAGAATAGGTAATATCAGTAAACGTCAGGAAATGTCTATGAACTATTCAGTTGTCATTGAACCATTTGATGTCCGGGGCTTTGATTATATGGGACCTTTTCAAAAATCCAACGGGTATACTCATATCCTAGTTGTTGTTGATTACGTCACTAAGTGGGTAGAAGCTATCCCAACTAGAAGTGCTGATCACAACACCTCTATCAGGATGCTTAAAGAAGTTATTTTCACTAGATTTGGAGTCCCTAGATATCTAATGACCGACGGTGGTACACATTTCATTCATGGTGCTTTCCGTAAAACGCTTGCTAAGTACGATGTCAACCATATAATTGCGTCTCCCTATCACCCTCAGTCTAGTGGTCAAGTAGAGCTAAGAAATAGAGAGATTAACCTGATTCTGCAAAAGACTGTCAATAGGTCTAGAAAGAATTGGTCTAGGAAGCTCGATGATGCACTATGGGCTTATAGAACTGCCTATAAGAATCCCATGGGCATGTCTCCGTACAAAATGGTGTACGGTAAAGCATGTCATTTACCTCTTGAGCTAGAGCATAAGGCTTATTGGGCAATCAAAGAGCTCAACTTTGATTTCAAACTTGTTGGTGAGAAGAGGTTATTTGATATTAGCTCGCTTGATGAGTGGAGAACTCAGGCATATGAGAATGCCAAGTTGTTCAAATAAAAGGTTAAGAGGTGGCATGATAAAAGGATACAAAAGCGTGAGTTCAATGTAGGTGATTATGTCTTGCTATATAATTCTCGTTTAAGATTTTTTGCAGGCAAGCTTCTCTCTAAATGGGAAGGTCCTTACATTGTTGAGGAAGTATATCATTCCAGTGCTATCAAGATCAACAACACGGAAGGTAATTTTCTGAGAGTGGTAAATGGGCAGAGAATCAAGCACTATATCTCACGTGCTCCCATAAATGTTGAAAGCAATATTTTCAATACCATAACTCCGGAGGAGTACCTAAGGGATATTTACCAGCCTGTTTCAGACTCCAAAACCGAAGAGGTATGTGATTTGGTAAGTAAACAGACTCCAAAACTTTTCTAGTAGGACTTTTTCTCCGTTTTGGAATTTTTGAAAAAATAGAAAATTTTAAAGCAGTCTGGAAAGCGCACGAGGAGGCGACAAGCCTGCTAGGCACGGGCCACCCCCCTGGCCGCGCCTGGGGGGCTTGTGACCACCTCTTGTGCCTCCCGGACTCCGTTTTCTTGCGGAGTACTCCTTCTAGTCTGGAAAAAATCATTATATATTCTCCCGAAAGGTCTGACCCTCGTATCATGCAAATTTCCTATGTTTTCGTTTCGAGTCCTGTTTTCTGCCGCAGATTTGGGGCAGGATGTCTTCTCAAGATTCAGAGGGGGAGAGCTATGTGGCCGATTACCTTGCTAACCCCAAGGTCTATGGGGACTTGGATCCTTATGGCTGGACCACTGATGAGGAACAAGATTATGATCCCAAGGGGAAGGAACGAACAAGTTCCGATGAGGAGGAGGCTCCTCTACCTCAACTTGGACACACACATGTGGAGTTCAAGAAGTCGAGCCTCCCTGACTCAAGGAAGAAGCCTAATACTTTGTTTATCCCTTCTCGTTTCTTGCAGGAGAGTAAGTAGGAATTATGCCAAAGGGTGTTGAGGCTTGAAGAGGAAATTGATGATCTGAGGGAGCAGAATTTTATGCTCAAGAGGAAACTAAAAAAGTTCAAGACCTCTGCAACAACCTCACCACCATCACCTCCAAAGGAAGACAACTGAGTATGGGTATGGGCGATCCCCTTGGCTTGTGCCAAGCTTGGGGGAGTTGCCCCGGTATCGTATCACCATCACATCTTTTGCCTTTACCTTTGTTTTAGTTTGTTCCTTTTCGGTTTTATCTTCTCTAGTAGAATAAAGGTCTTAGTGTTTTAGGCTTGAGTTTTGCTTTGTGTCACCCCCGATGTATTCGAGCTCGTGAGCCATATAATAAAGAGTGTCTTAGTTAAGGGCTTTGCCTCATGTGATGATCAAAAGAATGAGAAAAGAACAAAAGCATGAAAAGATCATGCAATGATCTTATGGGGAGTGACGGCTTCACATATAAAAAGAATGATGATTGAAACTTGTTGAGGGTAGACAAACGTAGACCTTGGTCATTGTTGCAATTAATAGGAAGTGATAAAGAAGGAGAGGTTCACATATAAATATATCATCTTTGACACCGTCTATGATTGTGAACACTCATTAAACTGTTACATGCTTAGAAGTAGATGTTGGACAAGGAAGACAATATAATGAATCATGTTTGCTTAGGTTCCGAACAGTGTTATATGACTAGAGATCCCTTAGCATGTGACAATTGATTCCACCTCATATCAGCCAAAACTTCCGCACTAGGTAGAGATACTACTTGTGCATCCATAAAGCTTCAACCCAGTTTTGCCATGAGAGTCCACCATACCTACCTATGGATTGAATAAGATCCCTCAAGTAAGTTGTCATCGGTGCAAGCAATAAAAAATTACTCCCTAAATATGTATGATCTATTAGTGTGTGGAAAATAAGCTTTGTACGAACCTGTGATGAGGAAGACATAAAAGCGACAGACTGCATAATAAAGTTCTTTATCACACGAGGCAATATTAAGTGACGTTCCTCCACACTAAGAGGTTGCACATCCAAACCTCAAAAGCGCATGACAACCTCTGCTTCCCTCTGCGAAGGGCCTATCTTGTACCTTTACTTTTTGCACTTGAAAGAGTCATGGTGATCTACACCAATTCCTTAGTTCGCCTTTATCTTGGCTAATGTCATGTGCTTGGGAAAGATCTATATTCATATGTCAACTTGGAGGTAAGTATTCATGAATTATTATTGTTGACATTACCCTTGAGGTAAATGGTCAGGAGGCGAAACTATAAGCCCCTATCTTTCTCTGTGTCCAACTGAAACTTTGATCTCATGAGTACCACGTGAGTTGTAGCAATTGTAGAGAACGAAAGGATGATTGAGTATATGGATTTGCTTTACAAGCTCTTATTTGACTCTTTCTGATGTTGTGATAAATTGCAATTGCTTCAATGACTAAAGGCTATCGGTTGTTAATTCTCGGTAAGGTTCTTGATCCATGCTTTACTTTGTGAAGGAATTGTCACTTTAGCATAAGAGTTGATATGATGGTATTGCTGTTCTGAATATGATCATGCTTCCTGCATGTCTGTATCTTGTTTTGTCGACACCTCTCTCTCTAAACATGTGGACATGTTTATTGATCTCGGCTTTCGCTTGAGGACAAGCGAGGTCTAAGTTTGGTGGAGTTGATACGTCCATTTTGCATCATGCTTTCATGTTGATATTTATCGCTTTTTGGGTTGTTATTACACTTCAAGGTACAATACTTATGGCTTTTCTCTCTTTTTTTGCAAGGTTTACATGAAGAGGTAGAATGCCGGCAGCTGGAATTCAGGCCTGAAAAAGGAGCAAGTTTGAGATACCTATTATGCGCAACTCCAAAAGCCGTGAAAATCAACGTGGATTTTTTGAGATTTATAAAAAATACTGGGCCAAAGAAGTACCAGAGGGGCGCCAGCAGGAGGCCACAAGCCTGCTAGGTGCGGCCTCCCCCATGGCCGCACCTAGGGGGCTTGTGGGCTCCCACTTGGCCCTATGGCTCCCCCCTTTTGCTACAAGAAGGGTTTCCTTCCAGAAAAAATTAGGAGGAGGCTTTTCGGAGGATTCGCCGCTGCCACGAGGCGGAACTTGGGCAGAACAAATCTAGAGCTCCGGCAGGACGATCCCGCCGGGGAAACTTCCCTCCCGGAGGGGGAAATCATCGCCATCGTCATCACCAACACTCCTCTCATCGGAGGGGACTCATCACCATCAACATCTTCATCAGCACCATCTCATCTCAAAACCCTAGTTCATCTCTTGTAACCAATCTCCGTCTCGCAACTCCGATTGGTACTTGTAAGGTTGCTAGTAGTGTTGATCACTCTTTGTAGTTGATGCTAGTTGGATTACTTGGTGGAAGATTATATGTTCAGATCTTCGATGCTGCTCATTACCTCTCTGGTCATGATTATGATTATGCTTTGTGAGTAGTCACTTTTGTTCCTGAGGACATGGGATAAGTCATGCTATAAGTAGTCATGTGAATTTGGTATTCGTTCGATTTTTTGATGTGTTGTATGTTGTTTTTCCTCTGGTGGTGTTATGTGAACGTCAACTACATAACACTTCACCATTATTTGGGCCTAGAGGAAGGCATTGGGAAGTAGTAAGTATATGATGGGTTGCTAGAGTGACACAAGCTTAAACCCTAGTTTATGTGTTGCTTCATAAGGGGCTGATTTGGATCCACTAGTTTAATGCTATGGTTAGACTTTGTCTTAATTCTTCTTTCGTAGTTGCAGATGCTTGCTAGAGGGGTTAATCATAAGTGGGATGCTTGTCCAAGTAAGGGCAGTACCCAAGCATCGGTCCACCCACATATCAAACTATCAAAGTAGAGAACGCGAATCATATGAACATGATGAAAACTAGCTTGACAGAATTTCCCATGTGTCCTCGGGAGCGTTTTACCTCCTATAATACTTTGTCCAGGCTTGTCCCTTGCTACAAAAGGGATTGGGCCGCTTTGCTGCACCATTGTTACTTTTGTTACTTGCTACTTGCTATGAATCATCTTGTCACACGACTACTTGTTACTGATAATTTCAGTGCTTGTAGATATCACCTTGCTGAAAACCACTTGTCAGATCCTTTTGCTCCTCGTTGGGTTCGACACTCTTACTTATCGAAAGGACTACGATAGATCCCTGATACTTGTGGGTCATCAGATACCTACTTGTTGAGCCTAGGAGTCCTCTTTGTTCGATAAACCTTACAGTCTCCGTGTAAGGGAAATTTGCTGGTGACTACATCTCCACCTTCCACTTGGGGTCCAACAAGGGGCGGGAAGCATATACATCACCTCGTCATCAAGCAAATTTCTGGCGTCGTTGGCTCCACTCTTCAAGATAGGGGAGTTGCACACTATCTTTTACCTTTGCTTTTTAGTCTTGTTTGTTTGCTTCTTAGTTTTTGCTTTAGAGTCTTATACCCAAAAACGACAAAAAAATTAGTTATTTTGCTTTTAGTTGTCAAGCATGTTAAGGTTTGATGCTTGGAAGGAATCTGAGGTCCTATATTTCCATCAAAGGAATGGAGAAAATATGAAGGAAGCATGGGATAGAATTTCTGAAGCACACAAAAGAATTATGCCTTGTATACCTATCAAACTTGTGCTTAGAAAATTTTATGATGGTCTCTTTATATGGTGCAAACACTCTCTTGATATTATAGCTAAAGGAGATTTCTTAGAGTGTGATGAGGCAAGAGCTCTTGATATTATACGTGGTCTATCTAATAATCTTGTTTATAATCATGGTTCTGACACTATTATAGATAGACTTGCTACAATTGAAGGGAAAATAGATGCTCTAGATTTAAGAGAAAGAGAGAAACCCATGGTTGATAAGGAGCATATTTTGAAAATAGACGATGATTGGGAGCCTTTTGTTAGAATTAGCATCTCCAACGAAGACTTCCTTGCTTATTGTGATATTGGATCCATGGTTTCTACTATGCCAAAAGTTGTTTATGATTCCCTCCGGTTAGACATGTAAACTTTTTCATCTTATCATGGACACGCTAATGGTGATATTTCTGAGATCGAGGGAAAGATAAAAGATGTCCAGGTTACATTCTCTAAAAGGAGTGCAACAATTGATTTCTTCATCATGGAGCCCAACAAAGGGAATATAGTGCTTGGAAGGGACTTCCTCCGAGCCATGAGAGGCTTCATTGGTATAAGCTTACGAGGGAAATAGAAAGGTACGTACCCATTCCCTAGGAAAAATGAGGATGAACTTGTTGAGGATCCGTTTGAAGGTCTTTATAATTCCGATAACTTTGAAGAACTTTGATCCTCCTTCTTGCATTATGCCTAGCTCAAAGGCATAAAAGAAAGCGCTTGTTGGGAGGCAACCCAATATGTTTTTACTTTCTGTCTTAGTGTTCTTGATGTTTGTTACTACGGTAGCAACATCATTGTATCTTTATTTTTAAGCTTTGTGCCAAGTTATAGCCTTTGATTGCAAGAAAGTTCAAAAATTGTGACATGCTGTCCAGAAACAGATTATGTCTGCTTGACGGAAAAAATCGCCAAAAATCACCAGATCATCTTTTTTATATGATTTTTTGACAGCATGATCTATATAATTGTCTTTATGGAATATGTTCTGAGTTTTTTGATTTAAGTTGCAGAAGTGTTCCGAATAAATTATTTACTACCTGCTATTCTGTTTTTCACAGAGTCTGCCATGTTTAGTGTGTTCATTGTTTTGCGAATCCTAAGCTTGCTTTTTATTTGCAAAAATCTTTTGGCATTCATGAGAAGCAGTAGATTTTCATGAGAATCTTTATTTACATCAGGTATTGAATTATTTTATTAAGGGAACTAACTACTCTAACCAGCTTATGACAAGTTTTGTATGAAGGGAGTTTTCAAGTATTGTGATGGGAGAGATGATGAAAGAAGATAAAGGAGTGTCAAATGCTCAAGGTTGGGTATGCCCCCATGCACCCCAAGAAATATTCAAGGAGACTCAAGCATCTAAGCTTGGGGATGCCCCCGTGCATCCCCTTCTCTATCAACAATCATCAGGTCGTCCATCTCCATGCTATATTTTTATCACTTCATATGATATGTGCTATGCTTGGAGCGTCCCGCTATTTGCTTTTTAGTTTGTTTTAGTTTTGCTTGATGTGCATAACAAGTCGGAACCTAGCCTACCTTGTTTGGGAGAGACACACGCTCCATTCCACTCTAGAACACAACATAGGTTTTCATGCTTATTCTTTTTGTGTGTTCTTCATCTTTTCGTAGCTACTGTCATGATTAGCTCTTAGCTTTCATGCTTATCTTCTTAAGAGATTTTACTTAGGTTGATTTTGTTACTCTCTTGAGTTATCATGCTTATCTTCTTAAGAGATTTTAGTTAGGTTGATTTTGGTACTCTCTTGAGTTATCATGCTTATCTTGTTTAGAGAGTTGGCTTGTTGCACTGAGTTGTGTGTCTTGCATAAGTAGGTAACTGAGGTTGCTATTTAAGTATAGTAGTAACTTGCAATAGTTTTGAGGTATTGATTTGAGTAATGTTTGGACTATTGGTGCCAAGAGCTTGAGCCTATTAGTGATAGGTGTCGTATTTTGGGAAATCCGTGTGTTTTTCCAAAGCTAAAAATTAGTTGAGAACTCTAGCTACTAAATTGATCGCTAACCTCTGGAGGGGTTGGAATATATAGAGTATCCTCACGTTACCATGAGTCGAGGTTACGCAAGGATAACCAAACCCCCAGACATTCCTCCTCGGGGTACTTGTCCCTTTGTGAATTTCCTAACTAGACAGATAGTTACTGATAATAAGTGTATGAGTTCTTCGGACTAATGTGAGTATTTGATTGTTGGCACTTCCACCATCTATATTTTGCTAGCCTCTTCGGTACCGTGCATTGCCCTTTTACACATTGAGAGTTGGTGAAAACTCCACCGGTGCATCCAAACCCATGACATGATACGCTGTGTCATACATAAGCCTCATTATATATTTCCTCAAAACATCCACCATACCTACCTATTAAGGCATTTCCATAGCCTTTCTGAGATACATTTCCATGTAACATCCATCATCTCATGACTTGATCTTCATGTGATACATGCTTTTGCTTGATTATAGAGTTGCATGCTAGTTGGGCCTTGCCCTCATTACTGCTACATGACGTGCTAGTATCATTGCATATCCTACTACACTCGCAGATGCATACATTTGCAAACATCATGATAGTTTTCACTTGTCTTTACGTTGAGTACATCTTATAAAGTGTGATGATTTTTTTTCTATTCATGTAAAATATAGAGTGTTGCCCTTAAGTGAGGAAAAGATCCCAAAGAGGACAAACAAAAGATCCCAAAGAGGACAAATGAGAGATAAAAAGAAAGAGCCAAAGAGGCCACAAAAAGTAAAATAAAAAATGAGAAAAAGAAAAAGAGAAAAAAAGAAAAAAAAGAGAAGGGGCAACACTACTATTCCTTTTGAAAGATTCACACTCGTACTCCATTACTATATTGGTACTACATAGAGATTATCATTCATGATAACTATGTGGGGATCCTTACACTATAGAACTTGGTTTGCATATTCCAATGATGAGCCTTCTCAAATGAGCTCTAGGTCTTCATGAGCAAACAAGTTGGATGCACCCCCACCAGTTCCATTGGAGAGCTTACCTTAGCTCATATGTGCATCCGTTACATGGCAATCCCTACTCCTCACATCATATTTATCATTTGGTTTTTTCTCGCCTATGGTTGTCCTCATTGATGTGAGCCTTTCACACCTTTTTGTCTTCCTTCCCCGTCATTATTCTATTTGCCATCCTAAGTGTCATCATATCTTGCTTACGCTCATCCATTGCATGAGTGCTCAAAGTTGAAAGGGAGAAGATCATTTTGACTTGTGCTTGACAAGTGGTCTGGGGATGAGTCAAAATAAGATTCTAAAGGAGACTAAGTGTGAGGCTCAGTAGATTGAGTTCTCAATTAAAAAATATTTTATCTCTGAACCCATCTCCCACTTCTTGCACGCAAACACCATTTGGAGACATTCGAGTCATGGACAGCGAGAGCTCTTGCACCTTTATGTTCTTACTTTGCTAAATTCAATACTAGATATAGACTCTTGCTTGTTATTGTCTTGACTGGAATTGCATATATCACTTGCTTTAATTTGAAGTTCTTATATGTGTGTTAGCATGTCACCACATAAATTATTGTGTTATCAGTTATCTACTCGTGGATGAGCAGAAATTAAGCTTGGGGATGTTGATACGTCCCAAACGTATCTATAATTTTTGCTTGTTCCATGATCTTTTGGGTGACATTGTTACATGTTTTGCTACACTTTTATATCATTTTACACATATTTAGACTAACCTACTAACTCAGTGCACCCAGTGCCAGTTTCTTTCTACTGATGTATTTTTTGCAGGGTCTTTTACCCAATTTTCGGAAGCCCTAAAAAATCCAGAAAAATATATTAAAAAAATCAGCGAAACATAATCTTCGGGATCACCGAAGGAGGGCCAAAGGGGGGTCACGGGCTTCCTAGGCGGCCTGCTGGCGCGACCAAGCCCTAGGCTGCGCCAGGAGGTCGCCTGGGTGGGCCCCACCTCCTCCGGTGCCCTCCTTTGGCCTATATTTAGTGTTCCGCGAGGAAACCCTTGCAGACAATCTGGAATCGCGAATTTCTCCATCGTTCCGCCGCTGCAGCGCTTCCGAGATCGGGAGTGATAACCCACAAGTATAGGGGATCGCGACAGTTTTTGAGGGTAGAGTATTCAACCCAAATTTTTTAGTTCGACACAAGGGGAAGCCAAAGAATATTCTCGAGTATTAGCAGTTGAGTTGTCAAATCAACCACACCTGAAAGACTTAGTATCTGCAGCAAAGTTTCAGTAGCAGAGTAGTGTGATAGTAACGGTAGCAGCGGTAACAGTAGCACTAGTGAGAGCAGTAGCGGTAAAGTAACTTAGCAAGGACGAGTAGGAAAAACTCGTAGGCATTGGATCGGTGATGGATAATTATGTTGGATGACATTTATCATGTAACAGTTATAACATGGGGTGATTTGTAACTAGCTCCAGTTCGTCAATGTAATGTAGGCATGTATTCCGTATATAGTCATACGTGCTTATGGAAATGACCTTGCATGACATCTATTGTCCATCCCTCCCGTGGCAGCGGGGTCCTAATGGAAACTAAGGGATATTAAGGTCTCTGATAACCCACAGGTATAGGGGATCGCAACAGTTTTCGAGGGTAGAGTATTCAACCCAAATTTATTGATTCGAAAGAATATTCTCAAGTATTAGCAGTTGAGTTGTCAATTCAACCACACCTGAAAGATTTAGTGTCTGCAGCAAAGTATCAGTAGCAAGGTAGTATGATAGCAGAAGTAGCAACAGTAACCAGTAGCAGCGAAGTGACAGCAGTAGCAACAGGGTAACAAAAGTAGCAGTGACAACAGTAGCGGCAAAGTAACGTAGCAAGGACTAGTAGGAAAAACTCGTAGGCATTGGATCGGTTATGGATGATTATGGCAGATGCTATTCATCATGTAACAGTTATAACACGGAGAGATATGTAACTAGCTCCCGTTCGTCAATCTAATGTAGGCATGTATTCCGTATGTAGTCATACGTGCTTAGGGAAAAGAACTTACATGACATCTATTGTCCATCCCTCCCGTGGTAGTGGGGTCCTAATGGAAACTAAGGGAGATTAAGGTTCTCCTTTTAATAAAGAACCGGACCAACGCATTAACACGTGGTGAATACATGAACTCGTCATACTATGGTCATCTCCGGGAGTGGTTCCGGCTATTGCCACTCCGGGGTTGCCGGGTCATAACACATAGTAGGTGACTACAACTTGCAAGATAGGATCTAAAACACACATATATTGGCGACAACATAATAGGTTCAGATCTAAAATCATGGCACTCGGGCCCTAGTGACAAGCATTAAGCACGGAAAAGTAGTAGCAACATCAATCTCAGAACATAGTGGATACTAGGGATCAATCCCCATCAAAACTAACTCGATTACATGATAGATCTCATCCAACCCATCATTGTCCATCAAGCCTACGATGAGATTACTCACGAACGGTGAAGAGCATCATGGAATTGGCGATGAAGGAAGGTTGATGATGACGATGGCGACGATCTCCCCTCTCCGGAGCCCAGAACGGACTCCAGATCTGCCCTCCAGAGGAAGAACAGGAGGTGGCAGTGCCTCCGTATCATAAAACACAATGAACTCTTCTCCTTGATTTTTTTCGGACGAAAGAGGTTATATAGAGCTGGAATTGGGGGCGGCGGAGCTCCGAGGTGCTCACAAGCCTGCCAGGCCCGGCCAGGGGGGGGGGGGGGGGGGGAGGGGGCGACGGGCCAGGTGGGCTTGTGAGCTCCTGGCTCCGTCCCTCCAGTTGATTCTTGCGCCAGTATTTTCCATATATTCCAGAAAAATTCTCTGTAAATTTTCTGGTCATTCCGAGAACTTTTATTTCTGCGCAAAAACAACACCATGGCAATTCTGTTGAAAACAACGTTAGTCCGAGTTAGTTCCATTCAAATCATGCAAATTAGAGTCCAAAACAAAGGCAAAAGAGTTCGGAAAAGTAGATACGACGGAGACGTATCAACTCCCCCAAGCTTAAAGCCTTGCTTGTCCTCAAGCAATTCAGTTGACAAACTAAAAGAGACAAAAGAAAAACTTTGACGAACTCTGTTTGATCTTGTTGTGGCAACTATGTCTAACTCATATCCAGAATTTTAGCAAGATCACAAGTAAACCACATAAGCAAATGACATCTAGGTCTCACGGTAAACTCATATCAATGGCATAATCAACTAGCGAGCAAATAATAATAAGTCTCAAACGTCAACACTTCAATCAAAACAATCATGAAGCAGTACAAACATATGGTATCTTGCTAGCTCTTTCTGAGACCGCAAAACATAAATGCAGAGCACCTTCAAAGACCAAGGGCTGACTAAACATTGTAATTCATGGCAAAGAAGATCCAGTCATAGTCATACTCAACACAGTTAAAAGCAAAGCATAAAAATGACAGAGGTGCTCTCTAATTTGTGCTTTTTCAAGAGGAGGATGACTCAACAGGAAAATAAATAGAGAGGCCCTTCGCAGAGGGAAGCATTGATTTGCAGTGGTGCCACATCTCAAGCTTTGAAAATAGAGATAATAATTTTGGGTGGCATGCTTTCATTGTCAATGCAATGACTAAGAGTTCTGACCATCTTCCATGCTACACATGCTATAGGCGGTTCCCAAACAGAAAATTAAAGTTTTGACTCCCCCACAACCAATCAATCACACTCCACGAATAGCCGAATACTCGGGTGCCGTCCAAACCAACATCAATCCAGGGGGAGTTTTGTTGGCAATTATCTTTTTGATTTGAGCATGGAACTAGGCATTCCAATTACCGGCCCCTTTCTCATGAATGATAGTGAATAAACACATATCGAGGATAACACGCCTAACATGGAAGATACTGATAGCCCCCTATCACCACATGAGCGGTTCGGGCATGCAAAACAGATTATTTCTTGAAGGTTTAGAGAGTGGCACATGCAAATTTACTTGGAACGGCAGGTAGATACCGTATATAGGTAGGTATGGTGGACTCATATGGAACAACTTTGGGTTTATGGAAGTAGATGCATGATACGTCTCAAATGTATCTAATTTTTTTGATGGTTTCATGCTGTTATCTTGTCATCTTTGGATGTTTTATGTACCTTTTATATCTTTTTTGGGACTAACTTAATAATTCAGTGCCAAGTGCCAGTTCCTGTTTTTTCTGTGTTGTTGGCTCTTATCAGATCTGATTTTGGAACGGAGTCCAAACGGAATAAAATCCCCGAAATGATTTTTTCCCGAACGGAAGAAGATCAGGGGGCCTGTGGGCCAAGCCAGGAGGGCTCCAGGGAGCCCACAAGCCCCCACTCCGCCACCAGGCGGGAGGCGGTGGTGGCAGGGCTTGTGGCCTCCCTGAGCGCCCCCTGACCTAGATCTTTGGCCTATATATTCCCTAAAATACAGCAAAAAATCAGGGGATCCACGAAAATACTTTTCCGCCGCCGCAAGCTTCCGTTTCCGCGAGATCTCATCTGGAGACCCTTCCCGGCGCCCTGCCGGAGGGGACTTTGGACTTGGAGGGCTTCTTCATCATCATCATCACCCCTCCAATGACTCGTGAGTAGTTCACTTCAGACCTACGGGTCCGTTGTTAGTAGCTAGATGGCTTCTTCTCTCTCTTGGATCTTCAATACAAAAAGTTCTCCATGATCTTCATGGAGATCTATTCGATGTAATCATCTTTGGCGGTGTGTTTGTCGAGATCCGATGAATTGTGGATTTGTGATCAGATTATCTATGATATATATTTGAGTCTTTGTTGATTTCTTATATGCATGATTTGATATCCTTGTAAGTCTCTCCGAGTCTTGGGTTTTGTTTGGCCAACTAGATCTATTATTTTTGCAATGGGAGAAGTGCTTGGTTTTGGGTTCTTACCATGTGGTGACCTTTCCCAGTGACAGTAGGGGCAGCAAGGCACACATTAAGTAGTTGCCAGCAAGGGTAACAAGATGGGCTCTGTCGTTGATATGATATTGTCCATCTACATCATGTCATCTTGCTTAAGGCGTTACTCTGTTCTTTTGGACTTAATACACTAGATGCATGCTGGATAGCGGTCGACGTGTGGAGTAATAGTAGTAGATGCAGACAGTATCGTTCTACTTGTTTTGGACGTGATGCCTATAGATATAATCATTGCCATAGATATCGTCACGACTTTGCGCGGTTCTATCAATTGCTCGACAGTAATTTGTTCACCCACCGTCTACTTGCTTTCATGAGAGAAACCACTAGTAAACACTACGACCCCCGGGTCTATGTTGGAATTATGCCCTAGAGGCAATAATAAATATAGTTATTATTATAATTCCTGTATCAAGATAATCGTTTATTATCCATGCTATAATTGTATTGAATGAAGACTTATATACATGTGTGGATACATAGACAAAACACTGTCCCTAGCAAGCCTCTAGTTGGCTAGCCAGTTGATCAAAGATAGTCAGGGTCTTCTGATTATGTACAAGGTGTTGTTGCTTGATAACTGGATCACATCATTAGGAGAATCACGTGATGGACTAGACCCAAACTAATAGACCTAGCATGTTGATCATGTCATTTTGTTGCTACTGTTTTCTGCGTGTCAAGTATTTGTTCCTATGACCATGAGATCATATAACTCACTGACACCGGAGGAATTCTTTGTGTGTATCAAATGTCGCAACGTAACTAGGTGACTATAAAGATGCTCTATAGGTATATCCGAAGGTGTTCGTTGAGTTAGTATGGATCGAGACTGGGATTTGTCACTCCGTGTGACGCAGAGGTATCTCGGGGCCCACTCGGTAATACAACATCACACACAAGCCTTCCAAGCAATGTGACTTAGTGTAAGTTGCGGGCTCTTGTATTACGGAACGAGTAAAGAGACTTGCCGGTAAACGAGATTGAAATAGGTATGAGAATACTGACGATCAAATCTCGGGCAAGTAACATACCGAAGGACAAATGGAATGACATACGAGATTATATGAATCCTTGGCACTGAGGTTCAAACGATAAGATCTTCGTAGAATATGTAGGATCCAATATGGGCATCCAGGTCCCGCTATTGGATATTGACCGAGGAGTCACTTGGGTCATGTCTATATAGTTCTCGAACCCGCAGGGTCTGCACACTTAAGGTTCGACGTTGTTTTATGCGTATTTGAGTTATATGGTTGGTTACCGAATGTTGTTCGGAGTCCTGGATGAGATCACGGATGTCACGAGGGTTTCTGGAATGGTCCGGAAACGAAGATTGATATATAGGATGACCTCATTTGATTACCGGAAGGTTTTCGGAGTTACCGGGAATGTACCGGGAATGACGAATGGGTTCCGGGTGTTCACCGGGGGGGGGGGGGGGCAACCCACCCCGGGGAAGCCCATAGGCCTTGGGGTCACGCAGCAGCCCTTGGTGGGCTGGTGGGACAGCCCAAGAAGGCTCTATGCGCCATAGGAAGAAAATCAAAGAGAAAAGAAAAAAAGGAGGAGGTGGGAAAGGGAAGAAGGACTCCACCTTCCAAACCTAGTTGGATTCGGTTTGGAAGGGGAGGACTTCCCCCCTTGGCTCGGCCGACCCCCTTGGGGCTCCTTGAGCCTCAAGGAAAGGTCCCCTCTCTCTCCTATATATAGGGGGGTTTTAGGGCTGATTTGAGACAACTTTGCCACGGCAGCCCGACCACATACCTCCACGGTTTTACCTCTAGATCGCGTTTCTGCGGAGCTCGGGCGGAGCCCTGCTGAGATTAGATCACCACCAACCTTCGGAGCGCCGTCACGCTGCCGGAGAACCCATCTACCTCTCCGTCTCTCTTGCTAGATCAAGAAGGCCGAGATCATCGTCGAGCTGTACGTGTGCTGAACGCGGAGGTGCCGTCCGTTCGGCACTAGATCATTGGACGGACCGCTGGACGGTTCGCGAGGCGGATCGAGGGACGTGAGGACGTTCCACTATGTCAACCGCGTTCACTAACGCTTCTGCTGTGCGATCTACAAGGGTACGTAGATCGGAAATCCCCTCTCGTAGATGGACATCACCATGATAGGTCTTCGTGCGCGTAGGAAATTTTTTGTTTCCCATGCGATGTTCCCCAACAGTGGCATCATGAGCTAGGTTCATGCATAGATGTCTTCTCGAGTAGAACACAAAAGTTTTTGTGGGAGGTGATGTGCGTTTTGCTGCCTTCCTTAGTCTTTTCTTGATTCCGCGGTATTGTTGGATTGAAGCGGCTTGGACCGACATTACTCGTACGCTTACGAGAGATTGGTTTCATCGCTACGAGTAACCCCGTTGCTGAAAGATGACTGGCAAGTGTCAGTTTCTCCAACTTTAGTTGAATCGGATTTGACCGAGGAGGTCCTTGTATAAGGTTAAATAGCAACTCATATATCTCTGTTGTGGTGTTTGCGTAAGTAAGATGCCATCCTACTAGATACCCATGGTCACCACGTAAAACATGCAACAACAAAATTAGAGGACGTCTAACTTGTTTTTGCAGGGTATGCTTGTGATGTGATATGGCCAACGATGTGATGTGATATATTGGATGTATGAGATGATCATGTTGTAATAGATAATATCGACTTGCACGTCGATGGTACGACAACCGGCAGGAGCCATAGGGTTGTCTTTAAACTAACATTTGTGCTTGCAGATGCGTTTACTATTTTGCTAGGATATAGCTTTAGTAGTAATAGCATGAGTAGCACGACAACCCCGATGGAGACACGTTCATGGAGATCATGGTGTGGCGCCGGTGACAAGAAGATCGTGCCGGTGCTTTGGTGATGGAGATCAAGGAGCACGTGATGATGGCCATATCATGTCACTTATGAATTGCATGTGATGTTAATCCTTTTATGCACCTTATTTTGCTTAGAACGATGGTAGCATTATGAGGTGATCTCTCACTAAAATTTCAAGACGAAATTGTGTTCTCCCCGACTGTGCACCGTTGCTACAGTTCGTCGTTTCGAGACACCACGTGATGATCGGGTGTGATAGACTCAACGTTCACATACAACGGGTGCAAAACAGTTGCACACGCGGAACACTCGGGTTAAGCTTGATGAGCCTGGCATGTGCAGACATGGCCTCGGAACACATGATACCGAAAGATCGATCATGAATCATATAGATGATATGATTAGCATAGGGATGCTTACCACTGAAACTATACTCAACTCACGTGATGATCGGACTTGAGCTAGTGTAAGTGGGTCATGAACCACTCAAATGACTAGAGAGATGTACTTTTTGAGTGGGAGTTTAGCAAGTAATTTGATTAAGTTAAACTCTAATTATCGTGAACATAGTCTAAGTCCACTTTGAATATATTTGTGTTGTAGATCATGGCTCACGCGACAGTCACCCTGAATTTTAATACGTTCCTAGAGAAAGCTAAGTTGAAAGATGATGGAAGCAACTTTGTAGACTGGGCTCGTAATCTTAAGTTAATCTTACAAGCTGGGAAGAAGGATTATGTCCTTAATGCTGTGCTAGGAGATGAACCACCCGCTACGGCTGACCATGATGTTAAGAATGCTTGGTTAACACGTAAGGAGGACTACTCAGTAGTTCAATGTGGAGTCTTGTATGGCCTAGAACTGGGACTTCAACGTCGCTTTGAGCGTCATGGAGCATATGAGATGTTCCAGGAGTTGAAGTTCATCTTTCAGAAGAACGCCCGGATTGAGAGGTATGAGACCTCCGATAAATTCTATGCTTGCAAGATGGAGGAGAATTCGTGTGTCAGTGAACATGTGCTCAAAATGTCTAGGTACTCAAACCGTCTAGCTGAGCTGGGGATTGACCTCCCGCAAGAGGCTATCACTGACAGAATCCTTCAATCACTGCCGCCAAGCTATAAAGGCTTTGTGTTGAACTACAACATGCAAGGGATGAACAAGTCACCCGGCGAGTTGTTTGCGATGCTGAAAGTTGCAGACTCTGAACTCCGTAAAGAGCATCAAGTGTTGATGGTGAATAAGACCACTAGTTTCAAGAGAAACGGCAAAGGCAAGAAGGGTAATTCAAAGAAGAGCGGCAAGCCTATTGCCAATCCGACGAAGAAACCCAAAGCTGGACCTAAGCCTGAAACAGAGTGCTACTATTGCAAGGGTATGGGTCACTGGAAGCGCAACTGCCCCAAGTATCTGGCTGATAAGAAGGCGGCCAAAGAAAAATCAGGTACATTTGATATACATGTTATTGATGTGTACTTAACCATCTCTCGTAGTAGTGCCTGGGTATTCGATACCGGTTCTGTTGCTCATATTTGCAACTCGAAACAGGAACTGCGGAATAAGAGAAGGCTGGCGAAAGATGAAGTGACGATGCGCGTAGGAAATGGTTCCAAGGTTGATGCAATCGCCGTCGGCACAGTTTCACTTCAGTTACCATAAGGATTAGTTATGAACTTGAATAATTGTTATTTAGTGCCTGCGTTGAGCATGAACATTATATATGGATCTTGTTTATTGCGAGACGGTTACTCTTTTAAGTCAGATAATAATGGTTGTTCTATTTCTATGAGTAACATCTTTTATGGTCATGCACCCAATGTGAGAGGATTGTTCATATTGAATCTTGATAGTGATAATACACATATACATAACATTGAGACCAAAAGAGTTAGAGTTAACAATGATAGCGCCATATTTTTGTGGCACTGCCGCTTAGGTCATATTGGTGTAAAGCGCATGAAGAAACTCCATGCCGATGGACTTTTGGAGTCACTTGACTTTGATTCACTTGACACGTGCGAACCATGCCTCATGGGCAAGATGACTAAAACTCCGTTCTCCGGAACAATGGAGCGTGCCAGTGACTTGTTGGAAATCATACATACCGATGTGTGCGGTCTGATGAGCGTAGAGGCACGCGGCGGATATCGTTATTTTCTCACCTTCACTGACGATTTGAGTAGATATGGTTATGTCTACTTAATGAAGCACAAGTCTGAAACATTTGAAAAGTTCTAGAAATTTCAGAGTGAAGTTGAAAATCATCATAACAAGAAGATCAAGTTCCTATGGTCTGATCGTGGGGGTGAATATCTGAGTTTCGAGTTTGGTGCTCACTTAAGATAATGTGGAATTGTTTCACAGTTGACACCGCCTGGAACAACCCAGCGTAATGGTGTGTCCGAACGTCGTAATCGTACTTTATTAGAGATGGTGCGATCTACAATGTCTCTTACCGATTTGCCGTTATCGTTTTGGGTTATGCATTAGACACAGCTGCATTCACTTTAAATAGGGCACCATCAAAATCCGTTGAGACGACACCATACGAACTGTGGTATGGCAAAAGGCCAAAGTTGTCGTTTCTTAAAGTTTGGGGATGTGATGCTTATGTCAAAAAGCTTCAGCCTGAAAAGCTGGAACCCAAAGCGGAAAAGTGCATCTTCATAGGTTACCCAAAAGAGACAGTTGGGTACACCTTCTATCTCAAATCCGAGGGCAAAGTGTTTGTTGCTAAAAATGGAGCTTTTTTCGAGAAGGAGTTTCTCTCGAGAGAATTGAGTGGGAGGAAGATAGAACTTGATGAGGTTGTCGAACCTCTCATCCCTCTAGATGGTGGTGCAGGGCAAGGGGAAACCTCTGTCGTTGCGACGCCGGTTGAGGAGGAAGTTAATGATGATGATTATGAAACTCCGGTTCAAGTTCCTGTCGAACCACGCAGGTCGACGAGACCACCTGCTGCTCCAGAGTGGTACGGTAATCCCGTTTTGTCAATCATGTTGTTAGACAACAATGAACCTGCAAATTATGAAGAAGCAATGGTGGGCCCAGATTCCAACAAATGGCTGGAGGCCATGAAGTCCGAGGTAGGATCCATGTATGAAAACAAAGTGTGGACTTTGGAAGTACTACCTGAGGGCCGCAAGGCTATTCAGAACAAATGGATCTTTAAGAAGAAGACGGACGCTGACGGCAATGTGACCGTTTATAAAGCTCGACTTGTGGCAAAGGGTTTTTCACAAGTTCAAGGAGTTGACTATGATGAGACATTCTCACCCGTAGCGATGCTTAAGTCCGTCAGAATCATGTTAGCAATAACTGCATTTTTCGATTATGAAATCTGGCAGATAGATGTCAAAACGGCGTTCCTTAACGGTTTCCTTAAGGAAGAGTTGTATATGATGCAACCCAAAGGTTTTGTCGATCCTAAGAATGCTAACAAGGTATGCAAGCTCCAGCGATCCATTTATGGACTGGTGCAAGCATCTCGGAGTTGGAACAAACGTTTTGATGAGGTGATCAAAGCATTTGGGTTTATACAAGTGGTTGGAGAATCTTGTATTTACAAGAAAGTGAGTGGGAGCTCTCTGGCGTTTCTAATATTATATGTGGATGACATATTGCTTATTGGAAACAACGTAGAGTTTTTGGAGAGCATAAAGGATTACTTGAATAAAAGTTTCTCTATGAAGGACCTAGGAGAAGCTGCTTACATTCTAGGCATTAAGATCTACAGGGATAGATCAAAACGCCTCATAGGACTTTCACAAAGCACATACCTTGATAAAGTTTTGAAGAGGTTCAAAATGGAACAGTCCAAGAAAGGGTTCTTGCCAGTTTTACAAGGTACGAGATTGAGTAAGACTAAGTGCCCAGCAGCTGATAAGGATAGAGAGCATATGAGCACCGTCCCCTATGCTTCAGCCATATGTTCTATCATGTATGCAATGCTGTGCACCAGACCGGACGTTAGCCTGGCCATAAGTATGGCAGGCAGGTTCCAGAGTAATCCAGGAGTGGATCACTGGACGGCGGTCAAGAATATCCTGAAGTACCTGAGAAGGACTAAGGAGACGTTTCTCGTGTATGGAGGTGACGAAGAGCTCGCCGTAAAGGGTTACGTCGATGCAAGCTTTGGCACAGATCCGGACGACTCTAAGTCACAGACCGGATACGTATTTATTCTTAATGGGGGTGCGGTAAGCTGGTGCAGTTCCAAGCAAAGCGTCGTAGCAGATTCTACATGTGAAGCAGAGTACATGGCTGCCTCGGAGGCGGCTAAGGAGGGTGTTCGGATGAAGCAGTTCATGATGGATCTTGGAGTGGTGCCAAGCGCACTGAATCCAATAACCTTGTTCTGTGACAACACGGGTGCCATTGCCTTAGCAAAGGAACCACGATTTCACAAGAAGACCAGACACATCAAACGACGCTTCAACCTCATCCGCGACTACGTCGAAGGGGAGGACGTAAGTATATGCAAAGTGCACACAGATCTGAATGTAGCAGACCCGCTGACTAAACCTCTTCCACGGGAAAAGCATGATCAACACCAGAACTGTATGGGTGTTAGATTTATTACAATGTAATTCGCATGATGATGTGAGGGCTAGATTATCGACTCTAGTGCAAGTGGGAGACTGTTGGAATTATGCCCTAGAGGCAATAATAAATATAATTATTATTATAATTCCTGTATCAAGATAATCGTTTATTATCCATGCTATAATTGTATTGAATGAAGACTTATATACATGTGTGGATACATAGCCAAAACACTGTCCCTAGCAAGCCTCTAGTTGGCTAGCCAGTTGATCAAAGATAGTCAGGGTCTTCTGATTATGTACAAGGTGTTGTTGCTTGATAACTCGATCACGTCATTAGGAGAATCACGTGATGGACTAGACCCAAACTAATAGACGTAGCATGTTGATCGTGTCATTTTGTTGCTACTGTTTTCTGCGTGTCAAGTATTTGTTCCTATGACCATGAGATCATATAACTCACAGACACCGGAGGAATGCTTTGTGTGTATCAAACGTTGCAACATAACTGGGTGACTATAAAGATGCTCTATAGGTATATCCGAAGGTGTTCGTTGAGTTAGTATGGATCGAGACTGGGATTTGTCATTCCGTGTGACGGAGAGGTATCTCGGGGCCCACTCGGTAATACAACATCACACACAAGCCTTGCAAGCAATGTGACTTAGTGTAAGTTGCGGGATCTTGTATTACGGAACGAGTAAAGAGACTTGCCGGTAAACGAGATTGAAATAGCTATGCGGATACTGACGATCAAATCTCGGGCAAGTAACATACCGAAGGACAAAGGGAATGACATACGGGATTATATGAATCCTTGGCACTGAGGTTCAAACGATAAGATATTCGTAGAATATGTAGGATCCAATATGGGCATCCAGGTCCCGCTATTGGATATTGACCGAGGAGTCACTCGGGTCATGTCTACATAGTTCTCGAACCCGTAGGGTCTGCACACTTAAGGTTCGACGTTGTTTTATGCGTATTTGAGTTATATGGTTGGTTACTGAATGTTGTTCGGAGTCCCGGATGAGATCACAGACATCACGAGGGTTTCCGAAATGGTCCGGAAACGAAGATTGATATATAGGATGACCTCATTTGATTACCGGAAGGTTTTCGGAGTTACCGGGAATGTACCGGGAATGACGAATGGGTTCCGGGTGTTCACCGGGGGGGGGGGGGGCAACCCACCCCGGGGAAGCCCATAGGCCTTGGGGGTGGTGCACCAGCCCTTGCTGTGCTGATGGGACAGCCCAAGAAGGCTCTATGCGCCATTGGAAGAAAATCAAAGAGAAAAAAGGAGGAGGTGGGAAAGGAGAGAAGGACTCCACCTTCCAAACCTAGTTGGATTCGGTTTGGAAGGGGAGGACTTCACCCCTTGGCTCGGCCGACCCCCTTGGGGCTCCTTGAGCCCCAAGGCAAGGCCCCCCCGCTCTCTCCTATATATAGTGGGGTTTTAGGGCTGATTTGAGACAACTTTGCCACGACAGCCCGACCACATACCTCCATGGTTTTACCTCTAGATCGCGTTTCTGCGGAGCTCGGGCGGAGCCCTGCTGAGATTAGATCACCACCAACCTCCGGAGCGCCATCACGCTACCGGAGAACTCATCTACCTCTTCATCTCTCTTGCTGGATCAAGAAGGCCGAGATCATCGTCGAGCTGTACGTGTGCTGAACGCGGAGGTGCCGTCCGTTCGGCACTAGATCATGGGACGGTTCGCGGGGCGGATCGAGGGACGTGAGGACGTTCCACTACATCAACCGCGTTCACTAACGCTTCTGCTGTGCGATCTTCAAGGGTACGTAGATCGGAAATCCCCTCTCGTAGATGGACATCACCATGATAGGTCTTCGTGCGCGTAGGAAAATTTTCGTTTCCCATGCGACGTTCCCCAACAGTCTATTCACATCTATCGTTTCCACTTTTGCTTTTTTACTTTGCTTTGTTACTTTGTTGCTTTCAGTTCTCACTTGGCGAACAATCTATAAGGGATTGACAACCCCTTCATAGTGCTGGGAGCAAGCTTTTGTGTTTGTGCAGGATCTTGTGATAATCATCCACTGGATCAATACCTTGGTTCTCAAACTGAGGAAAATACTTACCACCGCTGTGCTACATCACCCTTTCCGCTTCGAGGGAACACCAATGCAAGGCTCCAAGGCCACGGGGGAAATCCTTTGCATATTTGCCTAGGAAGTCCCTTAAGGCGTAGCCATAGAAGAAGGATTCCTGGTGCCGTTGACATGACTATTCCTGGCGCCGTTACCAGGGAAGCACAACTGACATCAGAAGTATTTCTGGCGCCGTTGCCGGGGAGGAGAGATCATGATCTATCCAAGTAGGTCTCACAAACTCATCTCTTGCATTTACTTTTGTTGCCAGTTGCCTATCGTTTTCCTCTCCCCACTTCACATTTGCCATTTTTATTCGCCTTTCTCTTTTGCCGTTTTCTTTTGCTTTTTGCCTTTTTGCCGTTCCCTTTCGCCCTCCTGCTCTTAGGTTTGTTCTTGAGAGAGCTTTCCTCATGGCCAAACCAAACTATTTGAGAAAATTGGAGGAGATTGAAACTAATGTCAAAGGTTTCATGTCTTCTTAGTTTGATCAAAATAGTTACTTCCGTAGGGAATTAAAAGAGCAAAATTCCTTTTTGGTCTGTTTGAATAAAGAGGTTGATGATATGGCCAATGATTTCCTTGCACTTAATTCTCAGCTCGCTCACCTTGAAAAATTGGTGGGCCAAATTTTTGACAAGCAAGCTACCTTAGTCAATAAGATGGCAGCTAAACCTGAAATTTGTGATGCAAATCATGAAGATCTTAAAGTGCTTGGTGTGTCTCCTCTTGAATCTTTGTTTTTGCGTGTCAAACCTATTAATGGAGGGGCTGTATATGAATCCACTTTGGTTGAAAAATGCCCCAATGATTCGGAGTCCACCCATCTTGATGATAAAGGTGTGGAGAGTGGAGTAGAAGAAATCAAAATTTTGGGTAGTAATGAAACTCCCACTTTGGATTTCAAGGAATTCAATTATGATAATTGCTCCTTGTTTGAATGCATTTCTTTGATGCAATGCATTGCAAACTATCCACATGCTTATAGCCAAAGCAAAGCCTTTACCGCGCATATCGTAGATGCTATGATGAAATCTCTTCAAGAGAAGCTCGAATTAGAAGTCTATATACCTAGAAAACTTCATGATGAGTGGGAACCTACTATCAAAATCAAGATCAAAAACTATGAGTGCAATGCTTTGTGTGATTTGGGTGCTAGTGTTTCCGCGATTCCAAAGTCTTTATGTGATATTCTTGGTTTTCATGAGATTGAAGAGTGTTCTCTTAATTTGCATCTTGCGGATTCTACTGTCAAGAAACCCATGGGAAGGATCGATGATGTTCTTATTGTTGCAAATAAGAACTATGTACCCGTGGATTTCATTGTACTTGACATAGATTGCAATCCTTCGTGTCCCATTATTCTTGGTAGACCTTTCCCAAGGACTATTGGTGCTATCATCGATATGAAGGAAGGGAATATTAGATTTCAATTTCCTTTGAATAAGGGCATGGAGCACTTTCCTAGAAAGAAAATAAGATTGCCTTATGAGTCTATGATGAGGGCTACTTATGGTTTGAGCACCAAAGATGACAATACGTGATTCCATCACCTTTCGCCTAGCTAAGGGCGTTAAACAAAAGCGCTTGTTGGGAGGCAGCCCAATGAATCTATCCTTTTTATTTTTGTTTTGTGTTTTCCACACTTTCATAATTCTGTTATGATTGTGTTTTTTGAGTTTCTTTTTGCGTTTGTGCCAAGCAAAACCGTTATGATTAGTCTTGGGGATGATCGTTTGGTGATGCTGGAAAAGACAGAAACTTTCTGCTCACGAAAAGAATTTTCATTTTTTTTCTATAAGAGATTTTGAGTTGATTCTTATTGCTGATGATTTCTACGCAAATTCTTAAGACTGTCGTAATTTTTCAGAATTTATGAAGTACCGGAGGTATATGAAATATACAGATTGCTACAGACTGGTGTGCTGTTAGCAGATCCTGTTTTTGTTGTGTTGGTTGCTTATTTTGATTAAACTATGGATAGTATCGGGGGGTATTAGCCATGGAAGATTGAAAATACAGTAACCCAACATCAGCATAAGTAGAATTTAATTTTGCTATAGTACCTAAGGAAGTGGTGGTTTGCTTTCTTATACTAATGTTATCACGAGTTTATGTTTAAGTTTCGTGTTGTGAAGTTTTCAAGTTTTGGGTGAAGTTCTTATGGACAAAGAGATAAAGAGTGGCAAGAGCTCATGCTTGGGGATGCCCAAGGCACCCTAAGAGATTCAAGGATTCCGTAAAAGCCTAAGCTTGGGGATGCCCCGGGAAGGCATCCCCTCTCTCGTCTTCAATCCATCGGTAACGTTACTTGGGGCTATATTTTTATTCACCACATGTTATGTGTTTTTGCTTGGAGCGTCTTGTATCGTAGGAGTCTTTTATTTTTGTTGTGTCACAATCATCCTTGCTGCACACCTAGATAGAGAGACATTCACTCACCGTGATTTTGTCGAGCTTCACTTATATCTTTTGGTAGACAATTCAGCTCACATGTGCTTCACTTATATCTTTTAGAGCGCAGCGGTGCGTGTCTTGGTAGTTGATCTATGCTTTGAAAGTAGTCTCAAAAGGGGTAGTTATCCAAAGGGATACGAAAACTTCCACCTTCATGTGCATTGAATAGTTAGAGAAGTTTGATTCATCTCAATTAGTTTTGAGTTGTGGTTATGGTAATATTGAAGTCATGCTAGTAAGGTGTTGTGAATCTAGAAATACTTGTGTTGAAGTTAGTGATCCCCGTAGCATGCACGTATGGTGAACCGCTATGTGATGAAATCTGAGCATGATTAGTATATTGATTTTCATCCTTTGCGTGGCGGTCGGGATCACCCGATGGTTTATACCTACCAACCCTTCCCCTAGGAGTATGCGTTGAATGCTTTGTTTCGATTACTAATGAAAGTTTTGCAACAAGTATATGAGTTCTTCATGACTAATGTTGAGTCCATGGTTTAGATGCACTTTCACCTTCCACCATCGTTATCTTCTTAGTGTCGTGCAACTTTCGTCGGTGCACAAAATCCACCATTAGCCTCCCTCAAAACAGCCACCATACCTACCTATTATGGCCTTTTCAAAGTCATTCCGAGATATATTGCCATGCAACTACCACCATGACATGTGCCACCACGTCTAATTTGCCTTTGCATGATCGTAATATAGCTAGCATGATGTTTCCATTGATGTCTATGCCATGCTAGATCATTGCCACGGTACACTACCAAAGGCATTCCATATAGAGTCATAGTTGCTCTAAGTTCTGAGTTGAAAGTGTGATGATCATCATTAATGGAGCATTGTCCCATGTGAGGAAATAAAAGAGGCCAAAGAAGCCCATAAAAAGAGGCCAAAGAGCCCACCAAAATAATTAAAAAAATGAGAGAAAAAGAGAGAAGGGACAATTCTACCACTTTTTCCACACTTGTGCATATTAAATCACCATGATCTTCATGATTGAGAGTCTCTCGTTTTGTCACCACCATATAGCTAGTGGGAAATTTTCATTATATTAATTGGCTTGTATATTCCAATGATAGGCTTCCTCAAAATTGCCTTAGGTCTTCGTGAGCAAGCAAGTTGGATGCACACTCACTAGTTTTCTTTAAGAGCTTTCACATACTCGTAGCTCTAGTGCATCATTTGTATGGCAATCCCTACTCATTCACATTGATATATATTGATGAGCATCTCCAGAGCTCATTGATATGCCTAGTTAATGTGACTATCTTCTCCTTTTTTGTCTTGCAACCTCCACCACATTCCACACCATCTATAGTGCTATAACCATGGCTCACGCTCATGTATTGCGTGAGAGTTGAAAATGTTTGAGAAAGTAAAGTTGTGAAACAATTACTTGGCCAATACCAGGGTTGTGCATGATTTAAATTCATTGTGCAATGATGATAGAGCATAGCCAGACTATATGCTTTTGTAGGGATAACTTTCTTTTGGCCTTGTTATTTTGAAAGTTCATGATTACCTTGCTAGTTTGCTTGAATTATTATTGTTTCCATGTCAATAGTAAACTATTTTTTTGAATCTAATGGATCTGAACATTCACGTCACATAAGAGGAATTACAAAGGACACCTATGCTAAGTAGCATGAAAGCATCAAAAATTCATTCTTATCACTTCCCTACTCGAGGACGAGCAAGAGTTAAGCTTGGGGATGCTTGATAAGTCTCAAACGTATCTGTAATTTTTGATGGTTTCACGCTGTTATCTTGTCTTCTTTGGTTGTTTTATGTACCTTTTATATCTTTTTTGGGACTAACTTATTGATTCAGTGCCAAGTGCCAGTTCCTGTTTTTTCCGTGTTTTTGACTCTTTTCAGATCTGATTTTGGAACGGAGTCCAAACGGAATAAAAACACCAAAATGATTTTTTCCCGAATGGAAGAAGATCATGGGGCCTTTGGATCAAGCCAGGTGGGCTCCAGGGAGCCCACAAGCTCCCACCACGCTACCAGAGGGGAGGCGGCGGTGGGCAAGCTTGTGGCCACCCTGGCCGCCCCCTGACCTAGGTCTTTGGCCTATAAATTCCCAAATATTCCGCAAAAAATCAGGGGAGCCTCGAAAATACTTTTCCGCCGCCGCAAGCTTCCGTTTCCGCGAGATCTCATCTGGAGACCCTTCCCGTCACCCTGCCGGAGGGGACTTTGGAGTTGGAGGGCTTCTTGATCATCATCATCGCCCCTCCAATGACTCGTGAGTAGTTCACTTCGGACCTACGGGTCCGTAGTTAGTAGCTAGATGGCTTCTTCTCTCTCTTGGATCTTCAATACAAAGTTCTCCATGATCTTCATGGAGATCTATCCGATGTAATCTTCTTTGGCGGTGTGTTTGTCGAGATCCAATGAATTGTGGATTTGTGATCAGATTATCTATGATATATATTTGAGTCTTTGCTGATTTCTTATATGCATGATTTGATATCCTTGTAAGTCTCTCCGAGTCTTGGGTTTTGTTTGGCCAACTAGATCTATGATTCTTGCAATGGGAGAAGTGCTTGGTTTTGGGTTCTACCTTGTGGTGACCTTTCCTAGTGACAGTAGGGGCAGCAAGGCACACATCAAGTAGTTGCTATCAAGGGTAAACAGATGGGGTTTTTTATCATTGGTTTGAGATTATCCCTCTACATCATGTCATCTTGCTTAAGGCGTTACTCTGTTCTTATGGACTTAATACACTAGAGGCATGCTGGATAGCGGTCCACGTGTGGAGTAATAGTAGTAGATGCAGAAAGTATCGGTCTACTTGTTTTGGACGTGATGCCTATAGAAAAAATCATTGCATAGATATCGTCATGATTTTCCGCGGTTCTATCAATTGCTTGACAGTAATTTGTTCACCCACCGTCTACTTGCTTTCATGAGAGAAGCCACTAGTAAACACTACGCCCCCCGGGTCTATTTACATCCATCGTTTACACCTCCGCTTTGACTTTGCTTTGTTACTTTGTTGCTTTCAGTTCTCACTTGGCAAACAATCTATAAGGGATTGACAACCCCTTCATATTGTTGGGAGCAAGTTTTTGTGTTTGTGCAGGATCTTGAGATACTCCTCCACTAGATTTATACCTTGGTTCTCAAACTGAGGGAAGTACTTACCACCGCTACGCTACATCACCCTTTCCGCTTCGAGGGAACACCAATGCAAGGCCCCAAGGCCACGGGGGAAATCCTTTGCATACTTGCCTAGGAAGTCCCTTAAGGCATAGCCACAACAGAAGGATCAAGCCAAGTATTCTCCCGTCAACGTGCCTATTTCTGGCGCCATTGGAAGGTCTTTTGTTGCAGTAGCAGGTGTCAACTTATCCAGTTCAAGTCTACGATAAAGAGAGAGAGAGGCATAACACTAACACTGGCTCCAAGGTCGCATAAAGCAGTTCTAACGTAGTTACCTTTAATGGAGCAAGGTATAGTGGGCACACCGGGATCACCTAGTTTCTTGGGAGTTCCACCCTTGAAGGTATAGTTAGCAAGCATGGTGGAAATCTCAACCTCAGGTATCCTCCTCTTATTAGTCACAATATCCTTCATGTACTTAGCATATGGAGACATTTTGAGCATATCTGTCAAACGCATTTGCAGGAAGACAGGTCTAATCATTTCAACGAAGCGCTCAAAGTCATCAGCATCCTTTTTCTTGGAGGGTTTGGGAGGAAAGGGCATGGGTTTCTGAACCCATGGTTCCCTTTCTTTACCATGCTTCCTAGCAGCGAAGTCGTTCTTATCGTATCTTCTATTCTTAGGTTGTGGGTAATCTAGATCAACAGGTTCAATCTCCACATCCTTATCATTGCTAGGTTTAGCATCAACATGAACATCACTATTGATATTATCATTAGGCTCATGTTCATCGCGAGATTGTGTTTCAGCATCAGAAATAGAGGCATCGTTTGGACTCTCAGGTGTAGCAGCAACAGGGTTGCTAGCGTGTAGGTTCCTATCATCTATCTTCTTCTTTCTAGGATGACTAGGTGCATCAGTGCTAACTCCTTGAGAATCTTGTTCAATTCTCTTTGGATGACCCTCAAGATACAAAGGTTCCTGGGTCATTCTACCGCCTCTAGTGACGACTTCGACAGAATTGTCATTCAACTCATTGAGCAAGTCATTCTGAGCTTTAAGTACTTGTTCTACTTGAGTAGTAACCATAGAGGCATGTTTACTGAGAAGCTTAAGATCATTGACGTCTGTGTCCACACAAGCACTTAAATGACTAAGCATACGAGCATTCTGTTCCAATTGTCTGCTAACATAATCGTTGAAACTCGGTTGTTTGGCAACAAAGTTATCAAATTCATCCAGGCATAAGCTAGCGGGTTTATCAAAAGGAATATCACTCTCATCAAACCTACGCAGAGAATTTATTTCTACTACCTGTATCGGGTTATCGAGACCATGGATATCTTCGATAGGTGGTAGATTTTTGACATCTTCATATTTAATGCCTTTCTCTTTCATAAATTTCTTAGCTTCTTGCATATCTTCGGGACTGAGGAATAGAATACCTCTTTTCTTCGGAGTTGGCTTAGGAGGTGGTTCGGGAATAGTCCAAGCATTCTCATTGCACAAGATGTTATTCGGTAGAATCTCAGCTTGTTCTACGGTCCGTTCCCTAAAAACACAACCAACACAACTATCTAGGTGGTCTTTAGAAGCATCGGTAAGTCCATTATAGAAGATATCAAGTATTTCATTCTCCTCAAGAGGGTGATCAGGCAAAGCATTCAATAGCTGGACGAGCCTCCCCCAAGCTTGTGGGAGACTCTCTTCTTCAGTTTGAGCAAAGTTGCATATTTCCTGCAAGGCAGCTTGCTTCTTATGGGCACGGAAATATTTTTTAGAGAAGTAGTAGACCATATCCTGGGGGCTACGCACACAACCAGGAGCAAGAGAAATGAACCAAGTCTTAGCATCATCCTTTAGCGAGAAAGGAAACAACTTGAAAATATAGTAATGGCGAATCTTTTCCTCACTAATGAATAGGGTGGCTATATCGTGCAGTTTGGTAAGATGGGCTACAACCGTTTCGGACTCATAACCGTGAAAAGGATCAGATTCGACTAGAGTGATTAACTCAGGGTCGACAGAGAATTCATAACCCTTATCGGTCACAATGATAGGCGAAGTAGCAAACTTCGGGTCGTATTTCATCCTAGCGTTCAAACATTTTTCTTTCCACTTGAGCAGTAATTTCTCAACATCATAACTATCCTTACACACAAGAAAATCCTCAGCTATCTCTCCCTGCATAACATAACACTCAGGCATATCGGGCAATTCACGCATAGGAGAGCTAGTTCTAGCAGGCAAAATAGCAGGTTCTACTTCAATAGTATCAGCAGTTTCAGAAGTATCATCACATCTAGCAGCAACTCTAGCAATTTGTGCATCAAGGAATGCACCTAGTGGCAAAGCAGTATCAAGCATGGCATCATCAGGCAAAGCAGTATCAAGCATAGCATCATCAGGCAAAGCAGTATCAAGCATAGCATCATCATAAGCATCATGTGCAGCAGAAGTAGCATCATCAAGCACACGCGACATATCAAGATTTCTAGCAGGAGGTGATGTCGCAAACTTACTCATAACTGAAGGTGAATCAAGTGCAGAGCTAGATGGCAGTTCCTTAGCTGTCCTCGTAGTTGAGGGCAAGATTTCAGTTCTTGGATCTTTCGGATTCCTCATAGTGATCAGCAGACGTAAATCCCAAGTGACTCAGAGAATATAGATGTGCCTCCCCGGCAACGGCGCGAGAAAAAGGTCTTGATAACCCACAAGTATAGGGGATCGCAACAGTTTTCAAGGGTAGAGTATTCAATCCAAATTTATTGATTCGACTCAAGGGGAAGCGAAAGAATATTCTCAAGTATTAGCAGTTGAGTTGTCAATTCAACCACACCTGAAAGAGTTAGTGTCTGCAACAAAGTATCAGTAGCAAGGTAGTGTGATAGCAGCAGTAGCAACAATAACCAGTAGCAGCAAAGTGACAACAGTAGCAAGAGAGTAACAACAGTAGCAGTGACAGCAGTAGCGGCAAAGTAACATAGCAAGGACCAGTAGAAAAACTCATAGGCATTGCATCGGTGATGGATGATTATGCCAGATGCTATTCATCATGTAACAGTTATAACACAGAGAGATATGTAACTAGCTCCCGTTCGTCAATCTAATGTAGGCATGTATTCCGTATGTAGTCATACGTGCTTAGGGAAAAGAACTTGCATGACATCTATTGTCCATCCCTCCCATGGCAGCGGGGTCCTAATGGAAACTATGGGATATTAAGGTTCTCCTATCAATAAAGAACCGGACCAACGCATTAACACATGGTGAATACATGAACTCCTCATACTATGGTCATCTCTGGGAGTGGTTTCGGCTATTGTCACTCCGGGGTTGCCCGGTCATAACACATAGTACGTGACTACAACTTGCAAGATAGGATCTAAAACACACATATATTGGCAACAACATAATAGGTTCAGATCTGAAATCATGGCACTCGGGCCCTAGTGACAAGCATTAAGAATGGCAAAGTAGTAGCAACATCAATCTCAGAACATGGTGGATACTAGGGATCAATCCCCGTCAAAACTAACTCAATTACATGATAGATCTCATCCAACCCATCACCGTCCAGCAAGCCTACGATGAGATTACTCATGGACGGTGAAGAGCATCATGGAATTGGCGATGAAGGAAGGTTGATGATGACGATGGCGACGATCTCCCCTCTCCGGAGCCCAGAACGGACTCCAGATCTGCCCTCCAGAGGAAGAACAGGAGGTGGCGGCGCCTTCGTATCGTAAAACGCGATGAACTCTTCTCCTTGATTTTCCCGGACAAAAGAGGTTATATAGAGCTGGAATTGGGGGCGGCGGAGCTCCGAGGTGCTCACAAGCCTGCCAGGCCCGGCCAGGGGGGCATGCCTGGTGGGCTTGTGAGCTCCTGGCTCCATCCCTCCACTTGATTCTTGGGCCAGTATTTTTCATATATTCTAGAAAAAATCTCCGTAAATTTTCAGGTCATTCCGAGAACTTTTATTTCTATGCAAAAACAACACCATGGCAATTCTGTTGAAAACAGCGTCAGTCCGAGTTAGTTCCATTCAAATCATGCAAATTAGAGTCGAAAACAAGGGCAAAAGAGTTCGGAAAAGTAGGTACGACGGAGACACATCAGTCTCCTTTTAATAGAGAACCGGAACAAAGCATTAGCGCAAAGTGAATACATGAACTCCTCATACTATGGTCATCTCCGGGAGTGGTACCGGCTATTGTCACTCCGGGGTTGCCTGGTCATAACACATAGTAGGTGACTACAACTTGCAAGATAGTATGAAGAACACACATATATTGATGAAAACATAATAGGTTCAGATCTGAAATCATGGCACTCGGGCCCTAGTGACAAGCATTAGGCATATCAAAGTAGTAGCAACATCTATCTTAGAACATAGTGGATACTAGGGATCAAACCCCATCAAAACTAACTCGATTACATGATAGATCTCATCCGACCCATCACCGTCCAGCAAGCCTACGATGAGATTACTCACGAACGATGAAGAGCATCATGGAATTGGCGATGAAGGATGGTTGGTGATGACGGCGGCGTCGATTTCCCCTCTCCAGAGCCCAGAACAGACTCCAGATCTGCCCTCCAGAGGAAGAACAGGTGGTGGCGGCGGCTCCGTGCCGTGAAACGCGATGAACACTTCTCTCTTAAGTTTTCTGGGCAAGAGAGACTATATAGAGCTGGAGTTGGAGGCGGCAGAGCCATGAGGCCCTCACAAGCGTGCCAGGCGCGGCCAGGGGGGGCGCCTCCTCGGCTTGTGGGCTTCTGGCTCCTCCCTCCAGGTAATTCTTGCACCAGTATTTTTTTATATATTCCACAAAAAATCCTCGCAAATTTCCAGGTCATTCCGAGAACTTTTATTTCTGCGCAAAAACAACACCATCGCAATTGTGCTGAAAACAGCGTCAGTCCGGGTTAGTTCCATTCAAATCATGCAAATTAGAGTCCAAAACAAGGGCAAAAGAGTTTGAAAAAGTAGATACGATGGAGACGTATCAACTCCCCCAAGCTTAAAGCCTTGCTTGTCCTGAAGCAATTCAGTTGAAAAACTGAAAGAGACAAAAGAAAACTTTTAGGAACTCTGTTTGATCTTGTTGTTGTAATTATGTCTAACTCATATTCAGATTTTCAGCAAGATCATAAGCTAACCACATAAGCAATGACATTTAGGTCTCATGGTATACTCATATCAATGGCATAATCAACTAGCGAGAAATAATAATGAGTTTCAAACGTCAACATTTCAATCAAAACAATCATGAAGCAATATGAACAGATGGTATCTCACTAGCTCCTTCTGAGACCGCAAAACATAAATGCAGAGCACCTTCAAAGACCAAGGGTTGACTGAACATTGTAATTCATGGCAAAGAAGATCCAGTCACAGTCATACTCAATATCAATTAATAACAAAGCATCAAAATGACGGAGGTGCTCTCTAACCGGTGCCTTTTAATAAGAAGAGGATGACTCAACAGAAACATAAATAGATAGGCCCTTCATAGAGGGAAGCATTGATTTGCAGTGGTGCCAGAGCTCAAGCTTTTAAAACAGAGATAAATAATTTTGGGTGGCATGCTTTCATATTCAACGCAATGACCAAGAGGTTTCACCATCTTCCATGCTACACATATTATAGGCGGTTCCCAAACAGAAAAGTAAAGTTTTGACTCCCCCACCACCAATCAATCACACTCCACGGCTAGCCGAATCCTCGGGTGCCGTCCATACCAACAACAATTGAGGGGGAGTTTTGTTTGCAATTTTTTTTATTTGAGCATGGAACTGGGCATTCTGATTACGAGCCCCTTTCTCGTGAGCGATAGTGAATAAACACGTATCAAGGATAACACGCCTAGCATGGAAGATACTGACCGCCCCTTGTCACCACATGAACAGTTCGGGCATACAAAACAGATTATTACTTGAAGATTTAGAGAGTGGCACATGCAAATTTACTTGGAACGGCAGGTAGATACCGCATATAGGTAGGTATGGTGGACTCATATGGAACAACGTTGGGTTTATGGAAGTGGATGCACAAGTAGTATTCACGCTTAGTACAAGTGAAGGCTAGCAAAAGACTGGGAAGCAACCAACTAGAGAGCGATAACAGTTATCAATAAGCATTGAAATTAACCAACATTGAGTGCAAGCATGAGTAGGATATGAATCACCATAAACATGAATATCATAGAGGCTATGTTGATTTTGTTTCAACTACATGCGTGAACATGTGCCAAGTCAAGCCACTTCAATCATTCAAAGGAGGATACCATCCTATCATACGACATCATAATGATCTCAAAATTCATGTTGGCATCCAAGGCAAACCATTATAAGCTCCTAGCTAATTAAGCATGGCATCAGAAACTATGATCTCTAAGTTGTCATTGCAAACATGTTTCTCTCACAACAAAGCTGAATCAGGAACGATGAGCTAGTCATATTTACAAAAACAAAATAGATCGAGTTCATACCAGCTTTTCCAGGCTCAGTCACTTCATCATATATCGTCATTATTGCCTTTCACTTGCACGACCGAATGATGTGAACAATAATAAGCGTGCTCGTGCGTTGGACTAAGCTGGAATCTGCAGGCAAACACAAAGGAGAAGACAAAGTAATATGGCTCTTTGACAGATACACAAATATGCATGCGAGAGCCACTAAACATTGTAACCATGGTCTTCTACCTTGACCCAAAAAAATAGAAAACTATTTACACGGGAAAGCTCCCAACAAGCAAAAGAAGAACAAGAAAATCTTTTTGGGTTTTCTCAAACTAGACAAACAGATGAGAAGAAAACGAGAAAAAGAAATAAACTAGCATGGATGATACAGTGGCAAAGTGTGAACACCGACTAACAAAGTGAAAGCGTAAGCAAGAATATAAAGTCGGTGAGAAACACGTACTCGCCCAAGCTTAGGCTTTTGTCCTAAGTTGGTCTACTCCCAAGGAGGGAAATAACTAGCTCCGGGGGTACTCCGTAGTGTACTGAGGGTGCCACTGCTGTGTGAGCTCCTCTGGCTCCCACTGATAAACTGGCGTCTGGTACTTGATACATCTCCAACGTATCTATAATTTTTGATGGTTTCATGCTATTATCTTGTCAAACTTTGGATGTTTTGTATGCCTTTTATATCTTTTTTGGGACTAACTTATTAACTCAGTGCCAAGTGCCAGTTCCTGTTTTTTCTGTGTTTTTGACCCTTTTCAGAGGAGGATTTCAAACGGAGTCCAAACGGAACAAAACTTCCAAAAAGATTTTTTCGAAACAAAAGAAGACCGGGGAACCTGAGAACCAGGGCAGGGGACCACCAGGGACCCCACAAGCCCCCTATCCGCGGCCAGGGGGGCCCACGCCTCCCAGGCTTGTGGGATCCCTAGGCCACCTCCACCCTATGTCTTTCGCCTATATATTCCCAAAAATTCCAGAAAAAACCAAGAGATCATCGTAAGTACTTTTCCGCCGCCGCAAGCTTCTGTCTTTGCAAGATCCCATCTGGGGCACGTTCTGGTGCCCTGCCGGAGGGGGATTCGGATATGGAGGGCTTACTCATCAACACTATGACCTATCCGATGATGCGTGAGTAGTTCACCATAGACCTACGGGTCCATAGCTAGTAGCCAGATGGCTTCTTCTCTCTCTTGGATCTTCGATACAAAGTTCTCCATGATCTTCATGGAGATCTATCCGATGTAATCTTATTTTGCAGTGTGTTTGTCGAGATCCGATGAATTGTGGATTTATGATCAGATTATCTATGAATCTTATCTGAGTTTCTTCTGATCTCTTATATGCATGATTTCATTGTTGGGGAACGTCGCATGGCAAACAAAAATTTTCCTACGCGCACGAAGACCTATCATGGTGATGTCCATCTACGAGAGGGGATGTGAGATCTACGTACCCTTGTAGACCATACAGCAGAAGCGTTAGTGAACGCGGTTGATGTAGTGGAATGTCCTCACGTCCCTCGATCCGCCCCGCGAACTATCCCGCGATCAGTCCCACGATCTAGTGCCGAACGGACGGCACCTCCGCGTTCAGCACACGTACAGCTCGACGATGATCTCGGCTTTCTTGATCCAGCAAGAGAGACAGAGAGGTAGAAGAGTTCTCCGGCAGCGTGACGGAGCTCCGGAGGTTGGTGATGATCTTCTCTCAGCAGGGCTCCGCCCGAGCTCTGCAGAAACGCGATCTAGAGGTAAAACCGTGGAGATATGTGGTCGGGCTGCCGTGGCAAAGTTGTCTCAAATCAGCCCAAAAACCCCACTATATATAGGAGGGAGAGGGGGGAACCTTGCCTTGGGGTCCAAGAACCCCCAAGGGGTCAGCCGAGCCAAGGGGGAAGGATTCCCCTCCCAAACCGAGTCCTACTTGGTTTGGAAGGTGGAGTCCTTCTTCCCTTTCCCACCTCCTCCTTTTTTTTTCCTTTTTCTCTTTGATTTTCTTCCCAATGCGCATAGGCTCCTTTTGGGCTGTCCCACCAGCCCACTAAGGGCTGGTGCAGCACCCCCAACACCTATGGGCTTCCCCGGGGTGGGTGGCCCCCCCGGTGAACTCCCGGAACCCATTCGTCATTCCCGGTACATTCCCGGTAACTCCGAAAACCTTCCGATAATCAAATGAGGTCATCCTATATATCAATCTTCGTTTCCGGACCATTCCGGAAACCCTCGTGACTTCCATGATCTCATCCGGGACTCCGAACAACATTCGGCAACCAACCATATAACTCAAATACGCATAAAACAACGTCGAACCTTAAGTGTGCAGATCCTGCGGGTTCGAGAACTATGTAGACATGACCCGAGAGACTCATCGGTCAATATCCAATAGCGGGACCTGGATGCCCATATTGGATCCTACATATTCTACGAAGATCTTATCGTTTGATCCTCAGTGCCAAGGATTCATATAATCCTGTATGTCATTCCCTTTGTCCTTCGGTATGTTACTTGCCCGAGATTCGATCGTCAGTATCCGCATACCTATTTCAATCTCGTTTACTCGCAAGTCTCTTTACTCGTTCCGTAATACAAGATCCCGCAACTTACACTAAGTCACATTGCTTGCAAGGCTTGTGTGTGATGTTGTATTACCGAGTGGGCCCCGAGATACCTCTCCGTCACACGGAGTGACAAATCCCAGTCTTGATCCATACTAACTCAACGAACACCTTGGAGATACCTGTAGAGCATATTTATAGTCACCCAGTTACGTTGCGACGTTTGATACACACAAAGCATTCCTCCGGTGTTAGTGAGTTATATGATCTCATGGTCATAGGAACAAATACTTGACACGCAGAAAACAGTAGCAACAAAATGACACGATCAACATGCTACGTCTATTAGTTTGGGTCTAGTCCATCACATGATTCTCCTAATAATGTGATCCCGGTATCAAGTGACAACACTTGCCTATGGCCAGGAAACCTTGACCATCTTTGATCAACGAGCTAGTCAACTAGAGGCTTACTAGGGACAGTGTTTTGTCTATGTATCCACACAAGTATTGTGTTTCCAATCAATACAATTATAGCATATTTCCAACAGTCTCCCACTTGCACTAGAGTCAATAATCTAATTCACATCACCATGTGATTTCAACGAATCCAACTTTCAGATCCGTGCGTTCTTTACAAATCTTTATGTCATCTTATAGATGCTGCTACTACGTGCTATTCGGAAATTCTCCAAATATCTACTCTACTATACGAATCCGTTTCACTACTCATAGTTATTTGGATTAGTGTCAAAGCTTGCATCGACATAACCCTTTACAACGAACTCTTTAACCACCTCCATAATCGAGAAAAATTCCTTAGTCCATTAGTTACTAAGGATAAATCTTGACCGCTGCTAGTGATTCAATCATGGATCACTCTCTGTACCTCTCAACAGACTTTGAGTCAAGGCACACATCAGGTGCGGTACACAGCAAGGCATACTTTAGATTCTACGGCTAAGGCATAGAAGACGACCTTCGTCTATTCTCTCTATTCTGCCGTGGTCGGGTTTTGAGTCTTACTCAAATTTACACCTTACAACGCAACCAAGAACTCCTTCTTTGCTGATCTATTTTGAACTCCTTCAAAAACTTGTCAAGGCATGCATCTTATTGAAACTTTCATTAAGCGCTTTTGATCTATCTCCATAGATCTTTGATGCTCAACGTTCAAGTAGCGCAATCCAGGTATTCCTTTGAAAACTCCTTTCAAACAACCTTATATGCTTTACAGAAATTCTACATTACTTCTGATCAACAATATGTCTACCACATACACTTATCAGAAATTCTATAGTGCTCCCACTCACTTCTTTGGAAATACAAGTTTCTCTTAAACCTTGTACAAACCCAAAATCTTTGATCATCTCATCAAAGTGTATATTCCAACTCCGAGATGCTTGCACCAGTCCATTGAAGGATCACTGGAGCTTGCATACTTGCTAGTATCTTTAGGATCGACAAAACCTTCTGGTTGTATCACATACAATGTTTGCTCAAGGAAACCGTCGAGGAAACAATGTTTTGACATCCTACGTGCAATATTTCATAAATAATGCATCAACAACTAACATAATTCTAACAGACCTTTAGCATCGCTACGAGTGAGAAAGTCTCATCATAGTCAACTGTTTGATCTTGTCGAAAACATCTTTGCGACAAGTCGAGCTTTTCTTAATAGTGACTTATCACCATCATCGTCTGTCTTCCTTTAAAGATCCATTTTTACTCAATAGTCCTATGACCATCAAGTAATTCTTCCAAAGTCTACACTTTGTTTTCATACATGGATCCTCTCTCGGATTTCATGGCTTCCAGCCATTTGTCGGAATCTGGGCCCACCATCGCTTTCTCCATTACTCGTAGGTTCACTGTTGCTCAACAACATGACCTCCAAGACAGGGTTACCGTACCATTCTATAGCAGTACGCGACCTTGTCAACCTACGAGGCTTGTAGTAACTTGATCCGATGCTTGATGATCACCATCATCAGCTTCCACTTCAATTGGTGTAGGCGCCACAGGAACAACTTCCTGCGCCCTGCTACACACTGGTTGAAGTGATGGTTCAATAACCTCATCAAGTTCTACTACCCTCCCACTCAATTCTTTCGAGAGAAACCTTTCCTCGAGAAAGGATCCGTTTCTAGAAACAAACACTTTGCTTTCGGATCTGAGATAGGAGATGTACCCAACTGTTTTGGATATCCTATGAAGATGCATTTATCCGCTTTGGGTTCGAGCTTATCAGACTGAAACTTTTTCACATAAGTGTCGAAGCCCCAAACTTTCAAGAAACGACAGTTTAGATTTCTCTAAACCTCAATCTACACTGTGTCATCTCAACGGAAATACGCGGTGCCCTATTTAAAGTGAATGCGGTTGTCTCTAATGCTTAACCCATAAACGATAGTGGTATTTCGATAAGAGACATCATAGCATGCACCATACCAAATAGTGTGTGGCTATGACGTTTGGACACATCATCACACTATGATGTTCCAGGTGGCATGAACTGCGAAACAATTTCCACATTGTCTTAACTGCGTACCAAAACTCGTAACTCAGATATTCATTTCTATGATCATATCATTGACAGTTTATCCTCTTGTTACGACGAACTTCACTCTGAAACGGAATTGAACTTTTCAATATTTCAGACTTGTGATTCATTAAGTAAATACTCCTGTATCTACTCAAATCGTCAGTGAAGTAAGAACATAATGATATCCACTGCGTGCCTCAGCACCCATTGGACTGCATACATCAAAATGTATCACTCCCAACAAGTTACTATCTTGTTTCATCTCAATGAAAATAAGGCCTTGCTCATGTGGTATGATTTGCATGCCACTAGTGATTCAAAAACAAGTGAGTACAAAGATCCATCAGCATGGAGCCTCTTCATGCAATTTATACCAACATGACTCAAGCGGCAGTGCCACAAGTAAGTGGTACTATCATCATTACCTCGTATCTTTTGGCACCAATATCATGAACATGTGTAACACTACGATCGAGATTCAATAAACCATTTGAAGGTGATTATTCAAGCAAATAGAGTAACCATTATTCTGTTTAAATGAATAATCGTATTGCAATAAACACGATCCAATCATGTTCATGCTTAACGCAAGCACCAAATAGCAATTATTTAGGTTTAACACCAATCCCGATGGTAGAGGGAGCGTGCGACGTTTGATCATATCAACCTTGGAAACACTTCCAACACGTATCGTCACCTCGCCTTTAGCTAGTCTCCATTTATGCCGTAGCTTTCATTTCGTGTTACTAATCACTTAGCAACCGAACCGGTATCCAATACCCTCATGCTACTAGGAGTACTAGTAAAGTACACATCAACATCATGTATATTAAATATACTTCTTTCGACTTTTGCCAGCCTTCTTATCTACCAAGTATCTAGAGTTGCTCCGCCTCAGTGACTGTTCCCCTCATTACAGAAGCACTTAGTCTCGGGTTTGGGTTTAATCTTGGGTCTCTTCATTAGTGCAACAACTGTTTTGCCGTTTCACGAAGTATCCCTTCTAGCCCTTGCCTTTCTTGAAACTTAGTGGTTTTACAAACCATCAACTATTGATGCTCCTTGTTGATTTCTACTTTCGCAGTGTCAAACATCGCGAATCGCTCAAAGATCATTGTATCTATCCTTGATATGTTATAGTTCATCACGAAGCTCTCACAGCTTGGTGGCAGTGACTTTGGAGAACTATCACTATCTCATCCGGAAGATTAACTCCCACTTGATTCAAGCGATTGTCGTACTCAGACAATCTGAGCACACGCTCAACGATTGAGTTTTTCTCCTTTACTTTGTGGACAAAGAATCTTGTCGGAGGCCTCATACCTCTTAACAAGGGCACACGCATGAAATCACAATTTCATCTCTTTAGAACATCACTTATGTTCCGTGACGTTTTAAAACGTTTTCGGCGCCTTGCTTCTAAGCCATTAAGTATTTTGCACTAAACTATCGTGTAGTCATCAGAAACGTGTATGTCGGATGTTCACAGCATCCACAGACGATGCTCGAGGTGCAGCACACCGAGTGGTGCATTAGGGATACAGCCTTCTGCGTAGCAACGAGGACAATCCTCGGTTTTACAGACTTAGTCTGCAAAGTTTGCTACTATCAACTTTCAACTAAATTTTCTCTAGGAACATTTAAAAAACAGTAGAGCTATAGCGCAAGCTACATCGTAATTCGCAAAGACCATTAGACTATGTTCATGACAAATAGTTCAATTAATCATATTACTTAAGAACTCCCACTCAAAAATTACATCTCTCTAGTCATTTGAGTGGTACATGATCCAAATCCACTATCTCAAGTCCGATCATCACGTGAGTCGAGAATAGTTTCAGTGGTAAGCATCTCTATGCTAATCATATCAACTATACGATTCATGCTCGACCTTTCGGTCTCATGTGTTCCGACGCCATGTCTGCACATGCTAGGCTCGTCAAGCTTAACCCGAGTGTTCTGCATGTGCAACTGTTTTGCACCCATTGTATGTGAACGTTGAGTCTATCACACCCGATCATCACGTGGTGTCTCGAAACGAAGAACTGTCGCAACGGTGCACAGTCGGGGAGAACACAATTTCGTCTTGAAATTTTAGTGAGAGATCACCTCATAATGCTACCGTCGTTCTAAGCAAGATAAGGTGCATAAAAGGATTAACATCACATGCAATTCATAAGTGACATGATATGTCCATCATCATGTGCTTCTTGATCTCCATCACCAAAGCACCGGCACGATCTTCTTGTCACCGGAGTCACACCATGATCTCCATCATCATGATCTCCATCAACGTGTCGCCATCGGGGTTGTCGTGCTACTCATGCTATTACTACTAAAGCTACATCTTAGCAAAATAGTAAACGCATCTGCAAGCACAAATGTTAGTTTAAAGACAACCCTATGGCTCCTGCCGGTTGCCGTACCATCGACGTGCAAGTTGATATTAACTATTACAACATGATCATCTCATACATCCAATATATCACATCACATCGTTGGCCATATCACATCACAAGCATACCCTGCAAAAACAAGTTAGACGTCCTCTAATTTTGTTGTTGCATGTTTTACGTGGTGACCATGGGTATCTAGTAGGATCGCATCTTACTTACGCAAACACCACAACGGAGATATATGAGTTGCTATTTAACCTCATCCAAGGACCTCCTCGGTCAATTCCGATTCAACTAAAGTTGGAGAAACTGACACCCGCTAGTCATCTTTGAGCAACGGAGTTACTCGTACCGATGGAACCAATCTCTCGTAAGCGTACGAGTAATGTCGGTCCGAGCCGTTTGGATCCAACAATACCGCGGAATCAAGAAAAGACTAAGGAGGGCAGAAAAACGCACATCACCGCCCACAAAAACTTTTGTGTTCTACTCGAGAAGACATCTACGCATGAACCTAGCTCATGATGAACGTCGCATGGGAAACTAAAATTTTCCTACGCTCACGAAGACCTATCATGGTAATGTCCATCTACGAGAGGGGATGTGTGATCTACGTACCCTTGTAGACCGTACAACAGAAGCGTTAGTGAATGCGGTTGATGTAGTGTAATGTCCTCACGTCCCTCGATCCGCCCCGCGAACTATCCCGCGATCAGTCCCACGATCTAGTGCCGAACGGACGGCACCTCCGCGTTCAGCACACGTACAGCTCGACGATGATCTCGGCCTTCTTGATCCAGCAAGAGAGACGGAGAGGTAGAAGAGTTCTCCGGCAGCATGACGGCGCTCCGGAGGTTGGTGATGATCTTGTCTCAGCAGGGCTCCGCCCGAGCTCCGCAGAAACGCGATCTAGAGGTAAAACCGTGGAGATATGTGGTCGGGCTGCCGTGGCAAAGTTGTCTCAAATCAGCCCTAAAACCCCAATATATATAGGAGGGAGAGGGGGGAGCCTTGCCTTGGGGTCCAAGAACCCCCAAGGGGTCGGCCGAGCCAAGGGGGGAAGGATTCCCATCCCAAACCGAGTCCTACTTGGTTTGGAAGGTCGAGTCCTTCTTCCCTTTCCCACCTCCTCCTTTTTTTTCCTTTTTCTCTTTGATTTTCTTCCCAATGCGCATAGGCCCCTTTTGGGCTGTCCCACCAGCCCACTAAGGGCTGGTGCGGCACCCCAACACCTATGGGCTTCCCCGGGGTGGGTGGCCCCCCGGTGAACTCCCAGAACCCATTCGTCATTCCCGGTACATTCCCGGTAACTCCGAAAACCTTCCGATAATCAAATGAGGTCATCCTATATATCAATCTTCGTTTTCGGACCATTCCGGAAACCCTCATGACGTCCGTGATCTCATCCGAGATTCCGAACAACATTCGGCAACCAACCATATAACTCAAATACGCATAAAACAACGTCGAACCTTAAGTGTGCAGACCCTGCGGATTCGAGAACTATGTAGACATGACCCAAGAGATTCCTCGGTCAATATCCAATAGCAGGACCTGGATGCCCATATTGGATCCTACATATTTTACGAAGATCTTATCGTTTGAACCTCAGTGCCAAGGATTCATATAATCCCGTATGTCATTCCCTTTGTCCTTCGGTATGTTACTTGCCCGAGATTCGATCGTCAGTATCCGCATACCTATTTCAATCTCGTTTACCGTCAAGTCTCGTTACTCATTCCGTAATACAAGATCCCGCTACTTACACTAAGTCACATTGCTTGCAAGGCTTGTGTGTGATGTTGTACTACCGAGTGGGCCCCGAGATACCTCTCCGTCACACGGAGTGACAAATCCCAGTCTTGATCCATACTAACTCAAAGAACACCTTTGGAGATACCTGTAGAGCATCTTTATAGTCACCCAGTTACGTTGCGACGTTTGATACACACAAAGCATTCCTCCGGTGTTAGTGAGTTATATGATCTCATGGTCATAGGAACAAATACTTGACACGCAGAAAACAGTAGCAACAAAATGACACGATCAACATGCTACATCTATTAGTTTGGGTCTAGTCCATCACATGATTCTCCTAATAATGTGATCCCGTTAGCAAGTGACAACACTTGCCTATGGCCAGGAAACCTTGACCATCTTTGATCAACGAGCTAGTCAACTAGAGGCTTACTAGGGACAGTGTTTTGTCTACGTATGCACACAAGTACCGTGTTTCCAATCAATACAATTATAGCATGGATAATAAAAGATTATCATGAACTAAGAAATATAACAATAACTAATTTATTATTGCCTCTAGGGCATATTTCCAACATTCATATCCTTGTAATTCTCTTCGAGTTGTGGGATTTGTTTGGCCAGCTTGATCTATGATTCTTGCAATGGGAGAATTGCTTGGTTTTGGGTTTATACCGTGCGGTGACCTCACCCAGTGACAGAAGGGGTAGCCAGGCACACATCATGTTGTTGCCATCAAGGGTGAAAAGATGGGGTTTTCATCATTGATTTGAGATTATCCCTCTACATCATGTCATCTTGCTTAAGGCGTTACTCTGTTCGTCATGAACTCAATACACTAGATGCATGCTGGATATCCGTCGATGTGTGGAGTAATAGTAGTAGATGCAGAAAGTATCGGTCTACTTGTCTCAGACGTGATGCCTATATGTATGATCATTGCCTTAGATATCGTCATGACTTTGCGCGGTTCTATCAGTTGCTCGAGAGTAATTTATTCACCCACCGTAATATTTGCTATTTTGAGAGAAGCCTCTAGTGAACACTATGGCCCCCGGGTCTACTCCACACCATATTTACAGCCTTACTCTTTTGCTTCGTTGCACTTTCCGCGTTCAGATCTCACTTTGGAATCAATCTTAAAGGGATTGACAACCCCTTTATAGCGTTGGGTGCAAGCTCTTTGTGTTTGCGCAAGTACTCTGGACTTGACGAGATTCTCCTACTCGATTGATACCTTGGTTCTCAAACTGAGGGAAATACTTACTGCTCGTGTGCTGCATCACCCTTTCCTTTTCAAGGGAAAAACCAACGCAAGCAAGTCTCCGTCAACGTGTCAATTTCTGGCGCTGTTGTTTGAGAAGTAGCAGTACTCGACTGGTGGATCGGGCACATGCACATGTGGTTGGGCTATGCCCCAATATGCGTAGATGTCCAAGGGCATAATAATGTACCTGCATGTATGAAGATTGAACAAAGAAGGAGTAGGCACAGTAATAGTCTCACGAGTACCCTGACTAAATACCAGGTTATAAATCATCCTTTTATTTATATCTCTATCAAGAAAGTCATGGCGAACCATGCTATCATAATCTAGATATCTCTCGGGAGGAAGAATCTCTTCTTCCTCGTCCAGTCTAATGGGTATCTCAAAATGTCTAGCAAGACGAGTAGCATAGATACCTCCATAGACAAGCCTTTAGAACGGTTCGTGTTCAACCGTTGAGCTACTATAGCGCCCAAGCTATAAGTTTTATCATTATAAAGGGCTTCATGCAAAACCGCAATATTTGGGGAGCTAAGGGCTCCAGCTTTCCCACGACCAATCAAACATTTTCCCACGAATAATGAGAAGTACCGAAGCACGGGAAAATGTATGCTAGCAGCTCTAGCGCAAGACACTCCTCTCTCCTCTCCTACATCAATAGTATCTATGAAAGCCTCCAAATCCCGTGGACGAGGTTCATGAATATCCCCAACATAAGGTAATTTGCAAACATTGCAAAAATCCTGAAGTGACATGCGCTCGGGGATATCATATAACTTGAACTCAACCATAGGAGGATTCTTCCTTGGATAGAAGTTAAAGCTTTGCATGAAAATATTAGTGAGGAGGAGGTATTGTGAACACTTATCTTCAACGAAGGCGCTAAGGCCTGCGTTCTCCACCAAGTAATAAAAGTCCTCATAAAGTCTGGCGGCGCGTAAGAACACATCGCTTGGCCACTCGCACGCTCGAACTTCTGCAACTCGAGGTACCGGATACTTGGGTTTCTTCTTCTCACTTCCATCATCCTTCGGGTCACGGCTTGAAGAGCCTCTTAAGAACCTCCTCATCTTTTCCCTTTTTTATCTCTAAAAATTTATGAAATTTTAGTGACTCTAAGGAAAAGTGAACAAGGCCCAACGAAACTCGTAGCAACTACTACCACAAGTGCCTAGAGGCCATATTACGCATCAAAACTACTTGGGACCAGCTAAAATTAGCATGCAAAGCTCAAGAACAGGGTCACCAAGGCAGCAAAAATGCGCGACATATAAGGCACTAGAGCAAAAACTAATTGGACCAATGGATGAGTCACATACCAAGGAGCAATTTCCCCAAAACAGCTTGGTGAATGGTGCTTTGCACAAGGAGATCGAAAATCCCATCAAGAAGAGCAAGAACACGGGTTTGAGATGTGAAACAATTTTTTCTTGAGGTAGGAGAAGCAGATGGGAGCTAGAATAAGTGGAGGGGGTGCACGTGGGCCCCACAAGCCTGGGTGGCGCGGCCAGCGGGGTGCTCGCGCCTCCAGGGCTTGTGGCCCACTGGTGCAACCCCAGACTAGCCCTTCGTCTCAGTATTTTTCAAAAATTCCAGAAAAATCGTACTTGATTTTCAGGACATCCGAAGAACTTTTATTTTCGGGGTACTTTTCTACGGGACGCGAAAAGCAGAAAACAGGGAAAACTAAACTAAATCTATCATTTTTCTTCTAAGCAATCGAAGGTGAAAGCTAGGAACAGAGGTTTGTGACTCCTCGATTCATCCATCTCATGGTCATTGAAAGAAATCCGTCAATGAGGTTGATCAAGTCTCCTTGACAAACCTTTTCGAATCGCAAATGGAAACGGAGAATTTTCGAATAGTCACTAGGTCACCTCAATGAGGATGTGCATATCCCCGACAATCAAATCATACTTCATCTTGACAGTGGGTATAGGGCATTCAAAGCTCCCAATAAGAATAGATGAAGTTTTTTCGATGGCATTGATGCAATGTACTCGATATTGTTTCTTCGTAAAGTGCACTATTTGCTCATTACCGTTGACATGGAAAGTGGCATTGCCTTTGTTGCAATCTATAACAACCCCTGAAGTGTTTAGAAAGGGTCTTCCAAGGTTGACCGCCATGGCATCGTCCTCGGGAATATCCAGAATAACAAAGTCTGTTAAGATAGTAACGTTCGCAACCACAATAGGCACATCCTCGCAAATGCCGATAGTGAAAGGAGTTGATATTTATGCCATTTGCAGAGAGATTTCAGTGGGTGTCAACTTATCCAATTCAAGTCTACGATAAAGAGAGAGAGGCATAACACTAACACCGGCTCCAAGGTCGCATAAAGCACTTCCAACGTAGTTGCCTTTAATGGAGCAAGGTATAGTGGGCAGTCCGAGATCACCTAGTTTTTTGGGAGTTCCACCCTTGAAGGTATAGTTAGCGAGCATGGTGGAAATCTTAACCTCAGGTATCCTCCACTTATTAGTCACAATATCTTTCATGTACTTAGCATACAGAGACATTTTGAGCATATCTGTCAAACGCATTTGTAGAAAGACAGGTCTAATCATTTCAACGAAGCGCTCAAAATCCTCATCATCCTTTTTCTTGGATGGTTTAGGAGGAAAAGGCATGGGTTTCTGAACCCATGGTTCCCTTTCTTTACCATGCTTCCTAGCAGCGAAGTCGTTCTTATCGTATCTTCTATTCTTAGGCTGTGGGTTATCAAGATCAACAGGTTCAATCTCCACATCCTTATCATTGCTAGGTTGAGCATCTTCATGAACATCACTATTGATATTATCATTAGGCTCATGTTCATCACCAGATTGTGTTTCAGCATCAGAGACAGAGACATCATTTGGACTCTTAGGTGTAGCAGAAGCAGGGTTGCTAGCCTGCAGGTTCCTATCATATTTCTTCTTCTTCCTAGGATGACTAGGTGCATCAGTGCTAACTCCTTGAGAATCTTGTTCAATTCTCTTAGGATGACCCTCACGATACAAAGGTTCATGGGTCACTCTACCGCCTCTAGTGACGACTCTAACAGAATTGTCATTCAACTCATTGAGCATGTCATTCTGAGCTTTAAGTACTTGTTCTACTTGAGTAGTAACCATAGAGGCATGCTTACTCAGAAGCTTAAGATCATTGACATTTCTGTCCACACAAGCACTTAAATGACTAAGCATACGAGCATTTTGTTCCAATTGTCTGCTAACATAATCGTTGAAGCTTTATTGTTTGGCAACAAAGTTATCAAATTCATCCAGGCATAAGCTAGCAGGTTTATCAAAAGGAATATCACTCTCATTGAATCTACGAAGAGAATTTACCTGTACTACCTGTATCGGGTTATCAAGACCATGGATCTCCTTGATAGGTGGTAGATTTTTGACATCTTCCGATTAAATGCCTTTCTCTTTTGTAGATTTCTTAGCTTCTTGCATATCTTCGGGACTGAGGAATAGAATACCTCTTTTCTTAGGAGTTGGCTTAGGAGGTGGTTCGGTAATAGTCCAAGCATTCTCATTGCATAAGATATTATTCAATAGGATCTCAGCTTGTTCTACGGTTCGTTCCCTAAAAACACAACCGGCACAACTATCTAGGTGGTCTCTAGAAGCATCGGTAAGTCCATTATAGTAGATATGAAGTATTTCATTCTTCTCAAGAGGGTGATCAGGCAAAACATTCAGTAGCTGGACGAGCCTCCCCAAGCTTGCGGGAGACTCTCTTGTTCAACTTGCGCAAAGTTGTATATTTCCTGCAAGGCAGCTTGCTTCTTATGGGCAGGGAAATATTTTTCAGAGAAGTAGTAGATCATATCTTGGGGGCTACGCACACAACCAGGAGCTAGAGAAGTGAACCAAGTCTTACCATCATCCTTTAGCGAGAAAGGAAACAACTTGAGGATATAGTAGTGGCGGATCTTTTCCTCACTAGTGAATAGGGTGGCTATATCGTGCAGTTTGGTAAGATTGGCTACAACCGTTTCAGACTCATAACCATGAAAAGGATCAGATTCGACCAGAGTGATTAACTCAGGGTCGACAAAGAATTCATATTCCTTATCGATCACAAAGATAGGCGAAGTAGCAAACTTCGGGTCGTATTTCATCCTAGCGTTCAGAGATTTTTCTTTCCACTTGCGCAGTAATTTCTCAACATCATAGCTATCCTTACAAGCAAGAAAGTGCTCAACTATCTCTCCCTCCATAACATAACACTCAGGCATATCAGGCAATTTATATCTAGGAGAGCTAGTTCTAGCAGGCAAAATAGCAGGTTCTACTTCAATAGTATCAGCAGTTTCAGAAGTATCATCACATCTAGCAGCAACTCTAGCAATTTGTGCATCAAGGACACCTAGTGGCAAAGCAGTATCAAGCATAGCATCATCATAAGCATCATGGGCAGCAGAAGTAGCATCATCAAGCACAGGCGACATATCAAGATTTCTAGCAGGAGGTGGTGTCGCAAACTTACTCATAACTGAAGGTGAATCAAGTGCAGAGCTAGATGGCAATTCCTTACCTGTCCTCGTAGTTGAGGGCAAGACTTTAGTTCTTGGATCTTTCAGATTCCTCATAGTGATCAGCAGACGTAAATCCCAAGTGACTCAGAAAATATAGCTATGCTTCCCCGGCAACGTCGCTAGAAAAAGGTCTTGATAACCCACAAGTATAGGGGATCGCAACAATTTTGGAGGGTGGAGTATTCAACCCAAATTTATTTATTCGACACAAGGGGAAGCCAAATAATATTCTCAAGTATTAGAAGTTGAGTTGTCAATTCACCCACACCTGAAAGATTTAGTATCTGCAGCAAAGTATCAGTAGCAAGGTAGTATGATAGTAGCAGTAGCAACAGTAACCAGTAGCAGCAAAGTGACAACAGTAGCAGCAAAGTAACAGCAGTAGCAACAGAGTAACGTAGCAAGGAGTGACAGCAGTAGTGGCAAAGTAACGTAGCAAGGACCAGTAGGAAAAACTCGTAGGCATTGGATCGGTGATGGATGATTATGCCCGATGCTATTCATCATGCAACAGTTATAATGCGGAGAGATATGTAACTAGCTCCACTTCGTCAATGTAATGTAGGCATGTATTCCGTATGTAGTTATACATGCTTAGGGAAAAGAACTTGCATGACATCTATTGTCCATCCCTCCCGTGGCAACGGGATCCTAATGGAAACTACGGGATATCAAGGTTCTCCTTTTAATAAAGAACTGGACCAACGCATTAACACTTCACTACTGGAAAACAGATATTTGCCATCTGCTGCTTCTTTGCCGTCTGCTGGCTGATGGCAAAGACCCTCTTTGCCATCAGCTACCAGAAACCAGACGGCAAAGAGCAGGCTGATGCCAAAGGTACTATTTGCCATCAGCCAGCTCTTTGTTGTCTGCCAGCTCACAGCAAAGAGCATGCAGGCAGACGACAAAGAGCATGGGCGGCCCACCCCGCAACCCCTCTCTCCCCCCTAACGGCCACTTTCTTTGCCGTCTGCCTGCATGCTCTTTGCCGTCGGGAGGCGGCGGCAAAGAGGGTGCCCCCTAACGACCGTTAGCCCCACCCCCACGCGCCTCTCTCTCCCCCTAACGGCCACCCCGACTCCCCTCTCTCTCACCCCCGACACCACCATCGCCGTTGCGCCCTCCTCCGGCCTCCCTGCGCCTTCCTGCGCCCTCCTCCTCCCCGGCCGCCGTGCGCCCTCCTCCTCCCCGGCTGCCCTGCACCCTCTCCACCGCCGCCCTGCGCCCCCTCCTCCACCCCGACCGCCCTGCACCCTCCTCAACCGCCGCCCTGCGCCCCCTCCTCCTCCCCGACCGCCCTGCGCCCCCTCCTCCACCCTGACACCCCTCTCTCTAACCCCCGACACCACCACCACCGTCGCGCCCTCCTCCGGCCTCCCTGCCCCACCGCCGCCGCCGCCGACGCCACCCCCACCCCAGCGTCCCACCCCACCACCGCCGCCCTCCTCGCGCCCCTCACCGTGCCCCTCCTCCCCCTGCTGCCCTCCTCCCCCTGCGGCCCTCCTCCCCCCTGTTAGTTTTCTTTCTTCTTTTTTAATAGTTTTTGTTTAATTAGTTATATGTTTTACTGAGGTTTTGGCTTAGTTTTAGTTTAGTTTAGGTTCAGTTTTAGTTTAGGTTTAGTTAGGTTAGTTTCCTATTTAATAAAGGAGAAAAGGAGAAGAAGAAGAAGGAGAAAGGAGAAGAAAAAAATAAGAAGAAGAAGGAAAAGAAGAAGAAGGAAAAGGAAGGGAAGGATAAGAAAGAAGAAGAAGAAGAAGAAGAAGAAGAAGAAGAAGAAAAATAGGAGAGGAAGAGAAGAATAAGAGGAAAAAAGAAAATAAGACGAAGAAGAAGAAGAAGAAGAGAAGAAGAAAATAAGAAGAAGGAGAAGAAGAATAAGAGGAAAAAAGAAAAAAGAAAATAAGAAGAAGAAGAAGAAGAATAAGAAGAAGAAGAAGAAGAAGAAGAAGAAGATGAAGAAGAAGAGAAAAAGAAAAGAAGAAGAAGGAGAAGAAGAATAAGAGGAAAAAAGAAAAAAGAGAAGAAGAAGAAGAAGAAGAAGAAGAGAAGAAAAGAAGAAGAAGGAGAAGAAGAATAAGAGGAAAAAAAGAAAAAAGAACCTTGGTTTCTTCTTCTCCTCCTCCTCCTCCTTCTTCTTGATTTCTTCTTCTTCTCCTCCTCCTCCTCTTTCTTCTCCTCTTTCATATTATACTTGCTTTAATTAACCCAACAATGATATAATTAGCCCATTTAGCTCCAAAATACCATAATAAGCTCAAAATGGCACAAGAACCTTGGTTAGCTCATGAATATTATATACTTAGCTTGTTTTCCTCTAAAATGACATAATTGGAATATTTAGCTCAAAAAAGACATAATTAGGTAATTTAGCTCCAACAAGAGGAGAAGAGGAGAATAAATAGGCAAAATGAAAAGATAGAAGAAGAAGAAGAGATGAAGAAGAAGAGAAGAAGGAGAAGGAGGAGGAGGAGGAGGAGGAGGAGGAGAAGGCCAAGGACCTTCTAGTCCTTCTCCTCCTCCTCCTTCTTCTTGATTTCTTCTTGTTCTCCTCCTCCCCCTCTTTCTTCTCCTCTTTCATATTATCCTTGCTTTAATTAACCCAACAATGACATAATTAGCCCATTTAGCTCCAAAATACCATAATAAGCTCAAAATGGCATAAGAACCTTGGTTAGCTCATGAATATTATATACTTAGCTTGTTTTCCTCTAAAATGACATAACTGGAATATTTGTGTTGATCGGGTGGATTTACATGTGATAGTTGTCTCGTCGGTGTGAGGTCTGCTGTGCGAAGACCTGCCCGTGCGTTGTACGAGCTCCGCCCCTGCATTCGTGGGTCAGTACAAATTTCATCTCCTCCCCGCCCCTTCATTTACTGTGGCTCGGTTTCTGGATGAAACTTTCTAGATTTAGGTAATTCAATTAATTTATCAGTATGCGTGACCAGTATGCGTCTCCCGTTCGAAAGGGCGACATCTATAAATAGGCATGTCTTTGCATATTTATAACTGCCATCCTTTCGAATTGTCCAACATTATCCATGGACAGCCCGAGTATGTGTAGATTGGGTTCGTTTTCCCGTATGCTGTGCTCTGGATCCGATGAGGAATTTCGTCAGTGCCTCCCTGTTGTTCTCCGGATGCACATCCTCTCTGTTTATTGCGGAGACATGTATCAGGAGAACATCGGGGAGGTGCTGCCGAAATTTTGCGTTGGATCCGGAGCAGAGCATGGGAAAACGAACCCAATCTACACATACTCGGGTGGGATTAGGACCTATCTTTACCTATTAGCGTGCAGGTTGCCTGGACGTAATAAAAATGGCGAACCTGATTAACCGATGAATATAAATGCTAAATTATATATAAATATATTTCTTCTGTCTTTAGTAGCTACGCAAGATGAGTGATCATGCGTGGATGTATACCGGTCACCCTAGTCAGAAAAGATGACGAAAGAATGGTTTTTAAAAACAAAGGAATTTGTGAAAGCCGCATTCGCAAATGGCCAGGAAAGAAACTATTGCCCCTGTCCTGGATGCGACAACTACAAAAAGACGACAGAGGCTGTAATGATTAAACACCTTCAGAGGAGGGGTTTTAAGCCTAATTATACGGTGTGGACATTTCATGGTGAGTCTATACAACGCACAAGAGCTGAGGTGGTCCGTCGTCGCACGGACGAGCATGGTACTGGGATCGAAGACATGGTGCAAGACTTCGATGATGCTCGGGATTCGGAAGATGAGATGGAGGAATCTGCAAAGGCCTTTTATGAAATGTGGGAGTCTTCAAAACGTCCTCCTCATGAGCACACTGAGCTCTGTCAGCTGGATGCAATTGCACAAGTAATGGCTCTGAAGGCTCAGTTCAACTTGGGAAGAGAATGCTACGACGCGATGATGACACTATTTGGACGTTTCCTACCCAAAGGCCATGTCATGCCTGCAAACCTGTACCAGTCGGACAAAATACTTCGTGTACTTAAGATGCCCTATGAGAAGATAGATGCATGTGAGAAAGGATGTGTCTTATTTAGGAAGGAGTATGCACACTTGGACTATTGTCCCAATTGCGAGTCTTGCAGATATCTTGTGGTAGACAACGGTATGGGTGAGAAGAGACAGACCAAAATCGCAGTTAGTGTTCTTCGGTATATGCCAATCGTACCAAGACTTCAACGTCTTTTCATGGTCGAAGAGACAGCCAGACAGATGACATGGCACAAATTGGGCAAAAGAACCGAACTAGATGCGGATGGGAATAAGATGATGGTACACACATCGGATGGGGAAGCGTGGAAACATTTCGATGGATTGCATCAGGATAAAGCGGCAGACCCAAGGAATCCTCGAGTATGTGCCGCCACGGATGGTTTTAATCCCTTCGGCATGACGGCAACCCAATACAGTTGTTCGCCTGTATTTGTCATTCCACTGAATCTCCCCCCGGGAAGATTATACAAAGAAAGAACATATTTCTGACATTGATAATTCCAGGGCCCAATTATCTAGGGAAGAATATGAATGTGTACCTTCAACCGCTTAAGGATGAATTGGAAGAAGCTTGGGAAAATGGGGTCAAGACATACGATGCCGCTAGAAAAGAAAACTTCAAACTGCATGTGTGGTACATGTACTCTATGCATGACTTGCGAGCGTATGCGCTATTCTCTGGATGGTGTGTGCATGGAAGGTTCCCGTGCCCCCAATGCAAGGCAACTCTTCAGTTTCGTTGGTTGCAGGAGGGTCGGAAGTATTCTTGCTTTGACTTGCATAGACAGTTCCTGGATCCTGACCATGAGTTCAGAAAAGACAAGAAGAACTTTACCAAAGGTAAAGTTGTGAAAAACTTGGCACCACCTGCGTTCACAGGCCAACAGATCCTGGATTAGTTAAACGCCCTCGAGCCTGATCCAGAGCGTCCAGGGTATTTCAAGGGGTATAATTCAAAACATGCGTGGACTCACAAGCCATGCTTCTGGGATCTGCCTTACTTCAAAGACCTCCTTCTTCCACACAATATCGACATGATGCACACTGAAAAGAATATCGGAGAGGCTATTTTTGGTACATTGTTCGACATAGATGGGAAGACAAAGGATAATATTAAGGCTAGAGTCGATCAAGAGACACTATGTCATAGACCGTTGCAAAACATGCGAGAAGGCAAAGGAAAGCAGAAGTGGTCGAAGCCAAAGGCCTGGTTCAATCTTGGAAGGCCAGCTATGAGGGAAATTATCTTGTGGGTCAAAATGCACTTGATGTTCCCCGATGGGTATGCAGCGAATCTAAAGAGGGGAGCGAGTCTTGAAAAAATAAAAATCTTTGGTCTCAAGAGTCATGATTGGCACATATGGCTAGAGCGGGTAATGCCGGTGATGTTACGTGGCTTTATTCCTGAGGATGAATGGCTAGTACTGGCGGAGCTGAGCTATTTCTTCCGTGTGCTTTGTACGAAAGAATTGTCGCCTGGCGTGGTAGAAGACATGGAGGAGTTTGCACCGGAGTTGTTGTGCAAGTTAGAGAAGATCTTTCCACCGGGCTTCTTTAATCCAATGCAGCATTTGATTTTACATCTACCGACCGAGGCAAGATTGGGTGGGCCCGTGCAAGATCGTTGGTGCTATGCAACTGAGAGGATGCAGAAGACCCTTCGAGCTAAATGTAAAAATAAGCGTAGAATTGAAGCATCGATGGCTGAGGCATTCATTACTGAGGAGGTGGCAAACTTTGTGACAACACACTACAAAGCCAAAAATCATCATTTGCATAATCCGAAGCCTCGGCACAATGATGGAGACCCTAAAAAAGGTGGGTCCAACCTCAGCCTATTCAAAGGGAAGCTCGCACCAGCCGGTGCTTTGAAACCAATAATGTTGGATATCAAAGAATGGCGGAACATTTCGTTGTATATCTTCAACAACCTAACAGAAGTGCGGCCGTACATTGAGTGAGTTCTCGGCACATTTTCCCGTAACTTCTAATTCATTTGAACTGCTCTTATTCCCGGGTATTTCAAACAGCCGTTACGTCATCAAATTCTCGGATGGAGCGGTGATCGAAAATGATTCCGTCGAAGAGTATGAGCTTCTGTCAAAGACAGGAGGCGGCTATCCCGGTTTCATCTCTTGGTTCAAACAAACGGTAATTATCAATAATGGACCATTTCATTCTTGGTCTAACTTGCGGCTAATGCAACAACCGTTTCGTATTAAACTTGTAGGCTAATTCAGAGTCTATGGACACCGAATTGAGACAAGTCGCTAATGGTTTTGACTATAAGGTCCGTTCATTTGAGAAATACAACATCAACGGGTATCTCTTTCGTACCTTTGGCAAAGAGCTATCTATGACTGACCAGAAATCTACAAATTGTGGTGTCTCTGCTATCGGCGAAGGTGTTATCGAGTATTATGGAAGAGTTGAAGCAATTTATGAACTTCAATTCTATGGTGAAAACCCACCGAACGTCGTAGTCTTCAAATGTTATTGGTTCCAGCCGAAAAAGACTAGAAGGACTCATGAACATATAGGACTAGTCGAAATCAATCCAAACACCCATTTAGATGTTCCCGATGTTTATATTACGGCTCAACAGGCGACCCAAGTTTTCTATCTACCGTGGGCATGCCAAACGGACAAGAATCTGGAAGGTTGGTATGTTGTTTATGAAGTGCCGCCACATGTCAGACCACCTCTCCCAAATGAACAGGATTATGAACCTCACATTAACCTAGACACATATGATGGAGAATTCTTCTAGGAAGCACGTCTTTCCAAGAAACGTTTCAAGAACCGTCGTGCTTCATCCAAGAACATGGAAGTAGACAGCGACAATGAATCCGACTCCAGCCCTGAGCCGGAACCCGAAGACCTGGAACTCGTAGAGGTTACTGATGCGGATGACCTGTCAATGCTTCAACGATTAAAGGAAGGCCTTTCACAACTTCACGCCGTTGAACCCGATGAGCACGTCATTCATGAAGACATGCGTGATAGTGATGATGATGATGATGCATTTATTGATGATGATTATTAGTTTGTAAGATTCAGAACTTAAATTATATATATTTGAATCTTTATTATTCATGTACATATTATTATTCATGTCAGTCATTCAATTTTTTTATGTTGTACTAATTTCTTTTAATCTTTATCATGGCAGGTGTTGAAAGATGGTGGGCGCGGGTCCAGAGCGCTCGACGGGTTCTTCCCAGGCGCCCCGCACGAGGGGTGGTACTTCCCTTCCACCCCTATCTCTCCGTAAAGCCTTGGCAGACAGTCTTTCGACATCAGCCGGGGGTTCTTCTTCGTCGGCGGCATTGCCCACTGGGAGAGGTGTTGGTTGGGTAGGGAGGAAGGGGAAGGGTACAGGGATAGGTGGTGGCCGCGGAAGATCCAGGAGGACTATTGAGCCGTCCTCGCCACCACCACCAGCTCATTCACCCAAGCATCGGACTAGTATGGTCGATCCGTTTGCGGAGGAGGCTACGGGGACTCCGGTCCAGGAGCCTGGTGTTCACGGGCGTTCGTCCCATGATATTCCGGTCCAAGAGCAGCCTCGATCGAGGTGCACTCGGCCCAGGAGCAGCCGGAGGAGACTACGGTTCCGGAGGCTTCACCCGACGTGGAGAGGCCCAGATGGGAGCCTTGGCCGGATCGTACCGAGTTGCCGGATTGGACCGAGGGTCCGGGTTGCTCAGGGGTCGGGGCTGGCGGGGATGAGCTTACGGATAGCGAGGGCGATGTGCAGGTGGACAGGGCCACCGTGTACAAGCGTGGTAGTACACGTCTCCCGGTCGCCCCGGCTACCCGCGAGCAGAGGCCGGTGATTAAACCTGAAGGAGATAGGTAAGTACATTTACCCTTTTTTTATCTTTTGCCTTCAAGTTTGTTGAAATATCTAATGCGCTGACCTTATCATACTGCAGGGGATGGGTACACCCTCTTGGAGTCTGCAGGCCGAACTCCGTCCTTGGTGTGCTTTGCCGGACAAATTTCCCAGGGTTTGTCACGTTGCCTGGTGAGGGTCAGGTTCCTACACTAGGATTTACCTGGGAGCACTACCAGGCTGCGCAGGCCCCGCCGGAGGAGATTATAGATGGTGTCTTGTGCCACACGAGGGCCAAGATGGTGATCAAGAGCTTTTGGGTAAATTATCCTTTTACAGAATCTAAAATTAACAATATACCTAATTATTGTACTAACCGGTGTTTTCACGTTTGCTTGCAGACCTTCTATAGGTGTGAGGATGGATATGAGGAGGAGGCGGCCAGGGTTCTCGAGGTCGAGTGTAGGCGGTTACTACAGAACTTGCGCCACGAGGCTCGGCCGCAGGCTATTCGAGATTACTATGCCACGCGTGGTATTAAGAAGGAGAAGAAGGATTGCCACAGAAAGTTTCTGAAGAAGGAGCAACACATGAAGGTAATTACCTATTCTTAAGTCCTTCTACGTAGTTTTCTTGATTTCATTCATAGGCATAGCGCTGAAAATTCTTTCTAATAACTTACAGGTGCCCCCGAGATGGTGTGCGGATAAGATGGATTGTTGGGAGGCGTTGGTTGATGAGTGGTGCACAGGCAGCTGGCGAGCCGTCCATGAGAATGCGGAGGATCGGCGTAGCCAAATGGTTGGTATGCCACACCATCAAGGCAGCGCCAACTTATTTCAGTTTGGACGAAACTGGGTATGTGATTTGCTTCATGATTCATGCAATTCATTCTTGATGCTAATATTTTGTTCCTCTCTTTTAGGCGCATCACAATAAGACTGAGATGCCACACTTGTACGACCTTTATGGCATGGCCCATACTGCCTCGTACAACAAGGCGAAGGCATTCTCTGAGTCTGACCTGGATGATCCCAGTAACTTCACCAACATATCATCCCACCAGAAGCTCGTGGCATAGAGGGACGCGGGGAAGGCTACGAAAGGGGATGACTTTAACCCTAGCCAGGAACCTTTGGATCCAGAGCTGGTGATGATATCTGGTGGCGGGAGGCCCCATGGCTCGATAGCCATTGGAGATGGGATAATACGTTGTCCACTCACTCTTCTGGAGATCAAGGCGCGCCAGTCGAGCAGATGTCCTGAGATAACGCCTCGTCCACGGCCAGTCGAACTTGCCATCAAGGTTAGTTGTACGGACTAAGAACACTTTCATCCATTTCATTATGTGTGTCACCATAGATCATTACTGTGGTAACGAGGAATGGTTTTTCAGGCTGCTCTTCAGAAAGAGAGAGCGGCAAACCAGGCTGCTCTTGAGAAAGAGAGATTGGCAAGCCAGGCTACTCTTCAGGCTGCTCTTGATGAGAGGGACCAGACCACGTCATGATTTCTTGAGGAGGAGAGGGCCCGGAATGAGGCGGGTCAACGGGCCCTGTACGAGCTTTTTGTGGTATGTTTTTTTCACGTTAGCCAAATCATGTGTGTAATGTCTGTTTCAATACTAAGTAATACGACCCACGCTTCAGGGTCTGTGCGAGAAGAGCGGTCAAGTCCCTCCGCCGATGCCCGTCTTCTCTTCGATTGGCAGGGTGAGTTTTATTATAAACTAGTATTAATAATTGAGTGTCATCATGCTAACTGAGACATTGCAAAATATCTTTTCTGCAGAATAACTCCTGAGCGGCATCGCACGACCCTTATCCAGGGCAACCGTCTCCAAACGAAGCAGGCACGAGCAATCGTGGTGTTTCTCCTCCTTGATGACCACTACGGTAAGTTTCTCCTCCAAACTTAGCTTGTTTTCCTCTAAAATGAGATAATTAGCCCATTTAGCTCCAAGAAGACATAATTAGGTAATTTAGCTCCAACAAGAGGAGAAGAAATAGGAAAAATGAAAAGAAAGAAGAAGAAGAAGAAGAGAAGAAGGAGAAGGAGGAGGAGGAGGAGGAGGAGGAGGAGGAGAAGGAGGAGAAGGCCAAGGACCTTCTAGTCCTTCTCCTCCTCCTCCTTCTCCTCCTTCTCCTCCTTGATTTCTTCTTCTTCTCCTCCTCCTCCTCTTTCTTCTCCTCTTTCATATTATCCTTGCTTTAATTTCCCCAACAATGACATAATTAGTCCATTTAGCTCCAAAATACCATAATAAGCTCAAAATGGCATAAGAACCTTGGTTAGCTCATGAATATTATATACTTAGCTTGTTTTCCTCTAAAATGGGATAATTAGCCCATTTAGCTCAAAAAATACATAATAAGGTAATTTAGCTCCAACAAGAGGAGAAGGGGAGAAGAAATAGGCAAAATGAAAAGAAAGAAGAAGAAGAAGAAGAGAAGAAGGAGAAGGAGGAGGAGGAGGACGAGGAGAAGGCCAAGGACCTTCTATCCTTCTCCTCCTCCTCCTTCTCCTCCTCCTCCTTCTTCTTGATTTCTTCTTCTTCTTCTCCTCCTCCTCTTTCTTCTCCTCTTTCATATTATCCTTGCTTTAGTTAACCCAACAATGACATAATTAGCCCATTTAGCTCCAAAATACCATAATAAGCTCAAAATGGCACAAGAACCTTGGTTAGCTCATGAATATTATATACGTAGCTTGTTTTCCTCTAAAATGACATAATTCGAATATTTAGCTCAAAAAATACATAATTAGGTAATTTAGCTCCAACAAGAGGAGAAGAGGAGAAGAAATAGGCAAAATGAAAAGATAGAAGAAGAAGAGATGAAGAAGAAGAGAAGAAGGAGAAGGAGGAGGAGGAGGAGGAGGAGAAGGCCAAGGACCTTCTAGTCCTTCTCCTCCTCCTCCTCCTTCTTGATTTCTTCTTGTTCTCCTCCTCCTCCTCTTTCTTCTCCTCTTTCATATTATCCTTGCTTTAATTAACCCAACAATGCCATAATTAGCCCATTTAGCTCCAAAATACCATAATAAGCTCAAAATGGCACAAGAACCTTGGTTAGCTCATGAATATTATATACTTAGCTTGTTTTCCTCTAAAATGACATAATTGGAATATTTAGCTCAAAAAAGACATAACTAGGTAATTTAGCTCCAACAATAGGAGAAGAGGAGAAGAAATAGGCAAAATGAAATGATAGAAGAAGAAGAAGAAGAGATGAAGAAGAAGAGAAGAAGGAGAAGGAGGAGGAGGAGAAGGCCAAGGACCTTCTAGTCCTTCTCCTCCTCCTCCTTCATCTTGATTTCTTCTTCTTATCCTCCTCCTCCTCTTTCTTCTCCTCTTTCATATTATCCTTGCTTTAATTAACCCAACAATGACATAATTAGCCCATTTAGCTCCAAAATACCATAATAAGCTCAAAAAGGCATAAGAACCTTGGTTAGCTCATGAATATTATATACTTAGCTTGTTTTCCTCTAAAATGACATAATTAGCCCATTTAGCTCAAAAAGAAGGAGAAGGAAGAAGAAGAAGAAGAAGAAGAAGAAGAAGAAGAAGAATAGAAGAAGAAGAGAAGGAGAAGGAGAAGAAGAAGAAGGAGGAGGAGAAGAAGAGAAGAAGAAGGAGAAGGAGGAGAAGAAGGAGAAGGAGCTCCTTTTTCTCCTTCTTCTTCTCTTCATCTTCTCCTCCTTCTTCTCCTTCTTCTTCTTTTATTTTTTCTTCTTCTCCTCCTCCTTCTCCTTCTCCTTATCCTTCCCCTTCCCCTCCTCCTCCTACTTCTTGTTTTTCTTCTCCTTGTTCTCTTCTTGCTTCTTCTCTTTCTTCTTCAATTTAGCTTATTTGTCATATATATGTTGTTGTTCTTCTTCTTCTGACTTTCTTATTCCCATTTTGCAGATTGGATGTACTACATGCATGGAAGCTGGCGTTGGAGTGCTTTAGTTTCCGTTTTTATTTGAGTTGATGAACAATGTGTTGGTTCTTTGTATGTGTTGACGAACAATGTGTTGATGAACAATATATGTGCAACTATATGTATGTATATATGGATGAAACTTTGTATGTGTTGGTTCTTTTGATATATGGGATGTACGTTGATGAACAAATGGCATTGATGAGCTTTATATGTATATCATATATATGTTGTGATCTATTTATGATATATGTGCTATGAATTATATGTATATGTGCTGTGAAATAGAATAAATAAATAAAAATGTGATAATATAGGCTCTTTGCCGTCTGCCAGCTGATGGCAAAGGCCTTTGCCGTCAGCTGACCGACGACAAAGGTGCCACGTGGCGCCCAGCTGTGCAACCTGGGCAGTAGCAGTTGGCCATATAGTCTCTTTGCCATCTGCTTCCTGGGGGGCAGACGGCAAAGAAGAGGGCACAGAGGAGGAGGCAGACGGCAAAGAGTGGAGAGAGGGGGGAGGGGAGGACCCGGCAGACGGCAAAGATGGTCGTGGAGGCAGACGGCAAAGATGGAGGGGGAGGGGAGGGGAGGAGAAGGCAGACGACAAAGATTGACGGGGAGGCAGACGACAAAGAGTAAGGGGGAGGCAGACGACAAAGGCTCCGTTAACCCCTAACGGAGGCAACGCGTGTCGGCTGCCGTCTCAAGAGCTTTGTCGACAGCTCCTGAGGAAAGCTGACGGCAAAGAGCCTTACGTGGGCAGACGGCAAAGAAGGACCTATGCCGTCGTAGGCCGACGCAGAAATTTTGCCGGCCGTGACAATCTTTGCCGTCTGTGGTATTGTCTTTGCCGTCAGGGATACTGTCTTTGTCGTCTGTGACGGCAGACGGCAAAGAAGGTGATTCCTGTAGTGCTTGGTGAATACATGAGCTCCTCATACTATGCTCATCTCCGGGAGTTGTTCCGGCTATTGTCACTTCGGGGTTGCCGGGTCATAACACATAGTAGGTGACTACAACTTGCAAGATAGGATCAAGAACACACATATATTGGCGACAACATAATAGGTTCAGATCTGAAATCATGGCACTCGGGCCCTAGTGACAAGCATTAAGCATGGCAAAGTTGTAGCAACATCAATCTTAGAACATAGTGGATACTAGGGATCAATCCCTGTCAAAACTAACTCGATTACATGATAGATCTCATCCAACCCATCACCGTCCAGCAAGCCTACGATGATATTACTCACGAACGGTGAAGAGAATCATGGAATTGGCGATGAAGGAAGGTTGGTGATGACGATGGCGATGATCTCCCCTCTCGGGAGCCCAGAACGGACTCCAGATCTGCCCTCCAGAGGAAGAACAGTAGATGGCGGCGCCTCCGTATTGTAAAACGCGATGAACTCTTCTCGTTTATTTTTTTTCGGACGAAAGGGACTAAATAGACCTGAGATTGGAGGCGGTGGAGCTTTGTGGGGCCCACAAGATTGCCACGCACGGCCAGGGGGGCGCGCCTGGTGGGCTTGTGGGCTCCATGCTCCACTTCCTCCATTGATTCTTGCGCTAGTATTTTTTATATATTCCACAAAAAATCTCCGCAAATTTCTAGGTCATTCCGAGAACTTTTATTTCTGCGCAAAAACAACACCATGGCAATTCTACTGAAAACAGCATTAGTCCGGGTTAGTTCCATTCAAATCATGCAAATTAGAGTCCAAAACAAGGGCAAAAGAGTTTGGAAAAGTAGATACGATGGAGACGTATCAGTTATCAAGACCATGTATTTCTTCAATAGGTGGTAGATTCTTAACATCTTCAGATTTAATACCTTTCTCTCGCATAGATTTCTTGGCTTCTTGCATATCTTTGGGGCTGAGGAATAGAGTACCTCTTTTCTTCGGAGTTGGCTTCGAAGGTGGTTTGGGAATAGTCCAAGCATTATCGTTGCTCAAGATATTATTCAATAGAATTTCAGCTTGTTCCATAGTTCTTTCCCTGAAAACACAACCAGCGCAACTATCTAGGTGGTCCCTAGAAGCATCGGTTAGTCCATTATAAAAGATATCAAGTATTTCATTTTTCTCAAGAGGGTGATCAGGCAGAGCATTCAGTAACTAGACAAGCCTCCCCCAAGCTTGTGGGAGACTCTCTTCTTCAACTTGCACAAAGTTATATATATATATCCTGCAAGGCAGCTTGTTTCTTATGGGCAGGAAAATATTTCTCAAAGAAGTAGTATATCATATCCTGGGGACTACACACACAACCAGGAGCAAGAGAAGTAAACCAAGTTTTAGCATCACCCCTTAGCGATAAAGGAAAAAACTGAAGGATATAGCAGTGGCGAATTTTTTCCTCATTCGTAAATAGGGTGGCTATATCATTCAGCTTAGTAAGATGTGCTACAACCATTCTAGACTCATAACCATGAAAAGGATTAGATTCAATCAACGTGATCAACTCAGGATCAACAGAGAATTCGTAATCCTTATCAGTCACAAAGATGGGTGAAGTAGCAAATTTAGGATCGTATTTCATTCTAGCATTCAGAGATTTTTCTTTCCACTTGCACAATAAATTCTCAAGATCATAGCTATCCTTACAAGCAAGAAAGTCTTCAGCTACCTCTCCCTCCATAACATAACCCTCAGGTATCTCAGGCAATTCATAACTAGGAGAGCTAGTTCTAATAGGTGAAACAGTAGGTTCTACTTCAAAAATTTCAGCAGTTTCAGAAGTATCATCACATTCATCAGTAACTCTAGCAATTTGTGCATCAAGAAATGCACCCAGTGGAAAATCATTATCAAGAAAAGCATCATCATAAGCATCATGGATAGCAGAAGTAGCATCATCAAGCACACGCGACATATCAGAATTTCTAGTAGGTGGTGGTGTCGCAAACTTACTCATAACTGAAGATGAATCAAGTGCAGAGCTAGATGGTTGTTCCTTACCTGTCCTTGTAGTTGAGGGCAAGACTTTAGTTTTTGGATCTCTCGGATTCCTCATAGTGATCAACAGACGTAAATCCCAAGTGACTCAGAGAATAGAGCTATGCCTCCCCGCCAATGGCGCCACAAAAAGGTCTTGATAACCCACAAGTATAGGGGATTGCAACAGTTTTCGAGGGTAGAGTATTCAACCCAAATTTGTTGATTCGAAAACAAGGGGAAGCCAAAGAATATTCTCGAGTATTAGCAGTTGAGTTGTCAATTCAACCACACCTGAAAGACTTAGTATCTGCAGCAAAGTTTTAGTAGCAGAGTAGTGTGATAGTAACAGTAGCAGGGGTAACAGTAGCAGTAGTGACAGCAATTGCGGTAAAGTAACTTAGCAAGGACCAGTAGGAAAAACTCGTAGGCATTGGATCGGTGATGGATAATTATGTTGGATGACATTCATGTAACAGTTATAACATGGGGTGATTTGTAACTATCTCTAGTTCGTATATGTAGGCATGTATTCCGTATATAGTCATACATGCTTATGGTAAAGAACTTGCATGACATCTATTGTCCATCCCTCCTGTGGCAGCGGGGTCCTAATGAAAACTAAGGGATATGAAGGTCTCCTTTTAATAGAGAACAGGAACAAAGCATTAGCGCAAAGTGAATTCATGAACTCCTCATACTATGGTCATCTCTGGGAGTGGTACCGGCTATTGTCACTCCGGGGTTGCCGGGTCATAACACATAGTATGTGACTACAACTTGCAAGATAGGATCAAGAACACACATATATTGATGAAAACATAATAGGTTCAGATCTGAAATCGTGGCACTCGGGCCCTAGTGACAAGCATTAGGCATAGCAAAGTAGTAGCAACATCAATCTTAGAACATAGTGGATACTAGGGATAAAACCCCATCAAAACTAACTCGATTACATGATACATCTCATCCAACCCATCACCGTCCATCAAGCCTACGATGAGATTACTCACGAACGATGAAGAGCATCATGGAATTGGCGATGAAGGATGGTTGGTGATAACGATGGCGTCAATTTCCCCTCTCCGGAGCGCAGGATGGACTCCGGATCTGCCCTCCAGAGGAAGAACAGGTGGTGGCGGCGGCTCCGTGTTGTGAAAGGCGATGAACTCTTCTCTCTTAATTTTTTCTGGGCGAGAGAGACTATATAGAGCTGGAGTTGGAGGCGGCGGAGCCACGAGGGCCTCACAAGCCTCCGAGGCTCGGTCAGGGGGGCCCGCGCCTCCTGGGATTGTGGGCTCCTGGCTCCATCCCTCCAGGTAATTCTTGCGCCAGTATTTTTTATATATTCCACAAAAAATCCTCCTAAATTTCTAGGTCATTCCGAGAACTTTTATTTCTGCGCAAAAACAACACCATGGCAATTTTTCTGAAAACAGCGTCAGTCCGGGTTAGTTCCATTCGAACCATGCAAATTAGAGTCCAAAACAAGGGCAAAAGAGTTTGGAAAAGTAGATACGATGGATACGTATCAGGGAGCGTCACGAGACCTCTTCCCGGTACCCTGCCGGAGGGAGGATTGACCTCTGGGAGCTTCTCCACCATCATGGACACCTCCCGGATGTGTCGTGAGTAGTTTCCGTTGACCATGAGTCCATGACCAATAGCTATGTGATGTCTTCTCTCCAATCTTGTGCTTTAATGGTTACTCCTTGTGAGCTTCCCTACATGATCAAGGCATCTATGTAATTCTCTTCCTATTGCTATGCTTGGTTTGTTGGGATCCGATGGATTATGAGATTATGTTCAGATTGTTATGAGTTATATGTTTTATTATCCTTTTATATTATGTTCCTTAGTGATTCATGCATGTTCTCCATTGCTTTTTATTGCTTTGGCCAAGTAGATTGTAACTCCAAGAGGGAGCGTTGTGCATGATTTTGGGTTCGGGCCCCTCGATGTCTAGCTTGAGTGAAAAAAACATGAGACTAGGGGATGTCTTGTTGCCACCAGGGAGAAAATAATGCTGCTTGTTACCAAAGGTTTCAAGGATTGTTTACCTTACGCATAGTTTGTTAATGCAGTTGTCCGTTCCTTTGAGTTTACACTTTGGGTGGGGCTCGCAACTTAATACAGGAGAGATGTTGTGGATAGATATCTCAAGGTGTATGATTAGTAAGTAGATGCTGATGAGTAAACGGTCTACTTGTCTCGGCATATTGCCCTTTACTATTGAACCTCTAACTATCAAGGAGCATAATTAGCATTGCGGTGCGATCATAATTCTGTCAATTTCCCAACTGTGATTTGTTTACCCTAGCATAGTTGTTTATCGTCTTTTGGGAGAGAGACATCACTAGTGAACGTCATGTGACTCCGGTCCATATCACCATCATTGCTTACACCTCCATTATTTACCGCTTTATTTACTTTTCCGCTGCAATCACTATTACCTTCCCGCTTGTGTTTTGATCCTTTGCAAACTACAAGGCCGTACAGATTGACAACCTCTCTGTACTAGTTGGGAGCAAAGTTATTTGTTGTGTGTGCAGGTCCACGTCTTCTGCTAGCGCTAGGGTGGAAGACACCTACTTGTTGAGCCTAGGAGTCCTCTTGGTTCGATAAACCTTACAGTCTTCGTGTAAGGGAAATTTGCTGCTGACTACATCTCCACCTTCCACTTGGGGTCCAACGAGGGGCGAGAAGTATATACATCACCTTGTCATCAGCGCCCTACAGGATTGTCGCCTCCCGGCAGGTCTCTGCCCCCTTCTCCAAGTCTGGTAGGTGTCTTCTGGTCCAAGAAAAATCATTCCAGAGATTTTATTCCGTTCGGACTCCGTTTAATATTCCTTATCTGCAATACTCAAATACATGGAAAAACAGAAACTCGCACTAGGCTCTAGATTAATAGGTTAGTCCAAAAATAATATAAAATAGCATATTAATGAATATAAAACATCCAAAACAGATAATATAATAGCATGGAACAATCAAAAATTATAGATACGTTGGAGACGTATCATTTATTAACTTGTAATTGCATGAGAGTATGGTGGTAATAGGGATGCCCAGTCCCGAAATGCAAAGAAATTTACTTTATGTTGTCAATTAATAAATTTCTTGGTAAGTGTTGGTATGGACGGTACCCGTGGATGCAGCTAGCCGTGGAGTGTGAAAGAATGGTGGAAAAAGGAATAAGCTTTATTTTTAGTTTGGGAGCGGCCTATTATTTGTTTAGCATGGAATATATTGAGAACTCTTAGTCGTTTTCGTTGACAAGAAAAGCATGTCAACAAAAATATTTAATCTCTCAATTTTTTAATGTGAAGGGCCTATCTATTTACTTTTATGCAATTTTTATTTTTTATTTGAGTCTCCATATTCTCTTATAAAGCACCAACTACGGAACAATGTTATCATACTTGAGCATTGGATGTAGGTAATATTTGGGTGTGTTGCATGAATGGATCAATGATCGGACATGATGGGCTAGGTATAGTGTTCTTTAGCGTTGATATTTGAAATACTTGCTTTCTTGTTCATATGCTTGAGTATTAAAGTTTTCTTCTCAAATTATAGACTATTGCTTTGAATCATCTATAAGTCCATATGTCGATGCTACAAAATAAAAGAGTATATGATGAATATGATAGGTAGCATTCCACATCAAAAATTACGTTTTCAATTGCTACTTTATCATTATGAGTTTTATAAGAAAGAGTTGTTGTTATGATGCTAGGAAAAGTGATTGAAATTATCATTGATCAAACTTATGCACTATGCTAGCATTCACACTTCATAAATTATTTATTTTATCATTTACCTACCTGAGGACGAGTAGGAATTAACCTTGGGGATGATGATACGTCTCCAATGTATATATAATTTATGAAGTATTCATGCCATGTTTATAACAATTATATATGGTTTTGGTATGATTTGAATGCAACTAACCCGGACTGACGTTGTTTTCAACACAACTACCGTGGTGTTTTTTTTTGTGCAGAAACAAAAGTTATCTAAATGCAACAAAACTTTTTGAATTTTTTTTGGAACAAAAGAGGCACTAGAAGCTTTGTGGGAGGACCATAAGGTGAAGAAGGAGGCCACTACCCACAAGGGCACGCCAGAGGCCTTGCCCGTGGGCTCGTGGGTAGTGGGCACCTCGAGGCCCATCTTGATGTGAGACCCACGCCAAAAATTCCTGTAAATACAGAAACCCCCAGAAATAACTCTAGATCATAAGTTCCGCCACCACAAGCGTCTCTAGCCACGAAAAACAAATCGGGAGCCTATTCCAGTGCCCTGCCGGAGAGGGAGATCATCACCACAGGCCATCTTCATCATCCCTATGGCCACCATGATGAGGAGGGAGTAGTCCACCCTCGGGGTTGAGGGTTTATACCAGTAGAAATGTGTTTAATCTATCTCCCTGTCATGTTCTTGAGATGGCACGATCTTGATGTATCGCTGTCTTTGTTAATATAGTTGGATCATATGGTGTTTCTTCCTCTCTATCTTGTTGTGATGAATTGAGTTTTCCCTTTGGGATTTCGTTTAATAAGATTGAATACGTTTATGGATTTGAGATAACTTGATTTATGTCTTGCTATGAGTACCTGTGGTGATAGTGGGGTATCATATTTATTCACTTGATATATATCTTGGCACTCAACGCGCAGATTCCCGAGGTAACCTTGGGGTAATCTATGCATAGGGGTTGATGCATGTTCTTGTCTTTGTTTCTCCGGTAGAAATCTTGGGGCACTCTTTGAGGTTCTTTGTGTTGGACTGAATATTACAAATACGAATTTGTTTTGGTGTTATTTTAGTACGAACTCTTAGATAGATTGATCGAAAAGGATAACTTGTGTTATTTTAGTACACACTCTTGGATAGATCGATTAGAAAGAATAAATTTGAGGTGGTTTTGTACCCTACAAATATTTATTCTTATGTTCTATGCTAGATAGGAACTTTGGAGTGATTCTTTATCACACTTTGAGGTATTGTTATGTGATCCAATTATATTAACATTGTTGAGAGACTGCACTAGTGACAGTACAGACCATACGCCTCATTTTCAAGCATTGCAATACCATTTGTGCTCACTTTTGTTACTTTCTACCTTGCTATTTTCATTTATTCAAATTATGAAAATATATTTCTAGCATACATATTACACTTGTATCACCATCTCTTCGCCGAACTAGTGCACCTATACAATTTACCATCGTATTGGGTGTGTTGGGGACACAAGAGACTCTGTTATTTGGTGTTAGGGTAGTTTGAGAGAAATCATATTCATCCGACGCCTCCCACGGATTGATAAACCTTAGGTCATCCACTTGACATCATACTTAGCGAGCATCTTGCGGAAAACACCATGAATGAAGTGTGAACCGCCATCAGTCATCAAATATCTAGGGACTCCAAATCTTGGGAAAATGACTTCTTTAAGCATCTTAATAGAGGTGTGGTGATCAGCATTTTTAGTGGGGATAGCTTCTACCCACTTAGTGACGTAATCCATAACAACTAAGATGTGAGTGTACCCAATGGAACTCGGGAAGGGTCCCATATAATCAAAGCCCCAGACATCGAATGGTTCAATGACAAGTGAATAGTTCATAGGCATTTCCTGACGCTTACTTATGTTCCCTATTCTTTGGCATTCGTCACAACACAAGACAAACTTACGGGCATCCTTGAAGAGAGTGGGCCAATAGAAACCTGATTGCAATACCTTATGGGCAGTTCTATCTCCAGCGTGGTGTCCTCCGTAGGCTTCGGAATGACACTTCTGCAGGATCTGTCCCTGTTCATGTTCATGCACACAACGTCTAACAACACCATCTACTCCTTCCTTATAAAGGTGAGGATCATCCCAAAAGTAGTGTCTCAAATCGAAGAAGAATTTCTTCTTTTGCTGATAGGTGAAACTGGGTGGTATGTATTTGGCTACGATATAATTTGCGTAATCGGCATACCATGGTGCACTATGTGAAGTGAGGATGACATTTAGTTGCTCATTAGGAAAGCTGTCATCAATAGGTCATGGGTCATCAAGGACATTCTCTAGCCTAGACAACTTATCTGCTACAGGGTTATCGGCACCCTTTCGGTCAACGACGTGCAAATCAAATTGCTGTAGCAGGAGAACCCATCTGATCAGCCTAGGCTTAGCGTCCTTCTTCTCCATAAGGTACTTAATAGCAGCATGATCAGAGTGAATAGTGACTTTGGAATCAACTATATAGGATCTGAACTTTTCACATGCAAACACGACTGCTAAAAACTCCTTTTCCGTAGTGGCATAGTTTCTTTGGGCACTGTCTAGAGTTTTACTAGCATAGTGAATAACATTCAACTTCTTGTCGACTCTTTGTCCTAGAACAGCACCAACAACATATTCACTAGCGTCGCACACGATTTCAAAGGGCAATTTCCAGTCAGGTGGTTGAACAATAGGTGCGGTTATCAAAGCCTTCCTAAGTATTTCGAAAGCTTCCTCACAATCCTCATCAAAAACAAAAGGAACATCCTTCTGCAAGAGGTTGGTAAGAGGCCTAGAAATCTTAGAGAAGTCTTTAATGAACCTTCTATAGAAACCGGCATGACCTAGGAAACTTCGTATACCTATGATATTTGTGGGGCAAAGCATTTTCTCAATTGCATCAACTTTAGCCTTATCAACTTCAATGCCTCTTTCAGAAATTTTGTGTCCTAAGACGATACCTTCATTAACCATAAAGTGGCACTTCTCCCAATTCAAGACGAGGTTGGTATCTTTGCATCTCTGTAAGACTCGATCAAGGTTGCTGAGGCAATCATCAAAGGAAGACCCGTAAACAGAGAAATCATCCATGAAAACCTCGACAATCTTTTCACAAAAGTCAGAGAATATAGCCATCATACATCTTTGACAGGTGGTAGGTGCATTGCATAAGCCAAAAGGCATACGTCTATAAGCAAAGGTACCGAAGGGGCAGGTGAAAGTGGTTTTCTCCTGATCATATTGTGCAACAAGTATTTGCGAGAAACCTGAATAACCGTCTAGAAAGCAGAAATATGTGTGTTTGGATAGCCTTTCTAGCATTTGGTCGATAAACGACAAAGGATAATGATCTTTCCTGGTTGCCTTGTTCAGTTTCCGGAAGTCTATCACCATCCTAGAGCCGGTAATAATCCTTTGTGGGATTAGTTCATCCTTATCATTAGGAACGACGGTGATACCTCCCTTCTTAGGTACGCAATGTACTGGACTTACCCAATCACTATCAGCAACAGGATAAATGATTCCTGCTTCCAGAAGCTTTAATATTTTTTCTAACGACCTCTTTCATCTTAGGATTTAATCTCTTTTGATGATGAGCAACTAGTTTAGAATCAGGATCGGTTTTAATCTTGTGCTGACATAGAGTGGGACTAATACCCTTAAGATAATCAAGAGTATATCCAATAGCAGCACGGTGCTTCCTGAGAGTTTTTAGTAACTTCTTCTCTTCGTGCTCTGAGAGGAGAGCACTAATAATTACATGATATATCTCCTTCTCATCAAGATAGGCATACTTAAGAGTATCAGGCAACTGTTTAAGCTCAAACACAGGATCACCCTTTGGTGGGGGAGGATCCCCAAGCAGTTCAACAGGCGGATTATTCTTGAGAATAGGATATTATTCAAAGACAGTTTTATCTATCTCATCTCTTTCCTTCATATGCATATCATTTTCATGCTCAAGTAGATATTGCTCTAAAGGATCCGTAGGAGATACGGCAATAGAGGCAAGAGCAATGATTTCATCTCTACCAGACGACTCTTTTTCATGGGGTTGTCTTCCAAACTTGGAGAAGTTAAATTCATGAGACACACCCTCGAAACTAACAGTGACGGTATGCTTAATGCAATCAATGTGAGCATTGACAATGTTGAGAAAGGGTCTACCAAATATGATGGGACAAAAGCTATCTTGTGCAGTACCAGGGACGAGGAAATCAGTAGGATACTTCATCTTACCACACAGGACTTCTACGTCTCTCACAATTCCTAGAGGGCAGGTAGTGTCTCTATTAGCTAGCGTAATAGTGACATCAATGGGTTCGAACTCAGCAGGTGCAATCTCATCTTTAATTTCATCATATAAGGAATGGGGTATTGCACTAACACTAGCACCCATATCACATAAGCCATGGTAACAGTGATCTCCTATCTTGACAGAAACAACGGGCATGACAACTACAGGTCCGTATTTGTCTTTCACGTGAGTTTTAGCAATTCTAGCGGAGTCCTCACACAATTTGATAACATGCCCGTCTACGTCTTCGGCTAAGAGATCTTTGATAATAGCAACACTAGGTTCAACTTTAATCTCCCTAGGGGGTGCAAGTGGTCTAATGTAACCCCTACGTATCACAGTTGGAGCTTTAGAATAATCCTTTATCCTAGCAGGGTATGGTGGTTTCTCAGTGTAGGCACAAGGAACAACAGGATCACTAAAAGCAATGACTTTCTCCTCAACTAGATTGGTTTTGACTATGTTGCTTTCTACAGGAGGATGATACTTAAACCACTTCTCTTTGGGAAGGTCAACATGAGCAGCAAAAGATTCACATAGAGAAGCTACCATCTTAGAGTCAATTCCATACTTAGCGCTAAAATCTCTAGAAGTGTTTGTCTCAACAAAAGATTTAACAGAATCAAACTGGAAATTCATACCTGACTCCTTACCTTCCTCTAGCTCCCAATCTTCAGAGTTACGTTTGATTCTTTCCAGTAAATTCCACTTGTGGTCAATATCCTTCTTCATAAAATAACCGGTACAAGAAGTGTCAGGCATGGTACGATCTTCATGAGAAAGCCGAGCATAAAAGTTTTGAGTGATAATTTCTCTCGAGAGCTCATGATTGGGGCATGAATATAGCATTGATTTAAGCCTCCCCCAAGCTTGGGCTATGCTTTCCCTGTCACGAGGCCAAAAGTTATAAATAAAGTTCCGATCGCGATGTACTAAATGCATAGGATAAAACTTTTGATGAAACTCCAATTTCAACCGATTGTAGTCCCATGATCCAGTATCATCACATAGCCTATACCATGTCAACGCCTTATCCTTCAAAGATAAAGGAAAGACTTTCTTCTTTACCTCATCCTCGGGCAAACCTGCAAGCTTAAATAAACCACAAACTTCATCTACATAGATCAGATGCAAGTCTGGATGTGAAGATCCATCTCCTGTAAAAGGATTAGCCAGCAGTTTCTCAAGCATACCCGAAGGAATTTCATAAAAGATATTTTCAGTAGTTACCTCAGGTTGAGGAACAACTCCTCGTGCTTCCATTCGTGATGAAGATACCCCGAACAAACTCCTCAAAGGAACAGTTTCCATAGTGACAAGTGACAATAAATTTCAGCACAGTATATAAATGTTTCCTTACCAATTTCCACTTACCAAAGGCACTTCACTCCCCGGCAACGGCGCCAGAAAAGAGTCTTGATGACCCACAAGTATAGGGGATCAACTGTAGTCCTTTCGATAAGTAAGGGTTTCGAACCCAACGAGGAGCAGAAGGCTCTGGTAAATAGTTTTCAGCAAGGTAACAACTGCAAGCACTGAAAGTAGCGGTAACAAGTGATGGTGTAGTGAGGTGAAACGTAGCAAGCGAAAAGTAACAAGTAACAAGTAGTAGCAATGGTGCAACAAGTGGCCCAATCCATTTTGTAGCAAGGGACAAGCCTGAACAAACTCTTATAAGAGGAAAAACGCTCCCGAGGACACACGGGAATTTCTGTCATGCTAGTTTCATCATGTTCATATGATTCACGTTCCTTACTTTGATAGTTTGATATGTGGGTGGACCGGCACTTGGGTACTGCCCTTACTTGGACAAGCAGCCCACTTATGATTAACCCCTTGCGCAAGCATCCGCAACTACGAAAGAAGAATTAAGACAACGTCTAACCATAGCATTAAACTAGTGGATCCAAATCAGCCCCTTACGAAGCAACACATAGACTGGGGTTTAAGCTTCTGTCACTCCAGCAACCCATCATCTACTTACTACTCCCCAATGCCTTCCTCTAGGCCCAAGTATGGTGAAGTGTTATGTAGTCGACGTTCACATAACACCACTAGAGGAAAAGACAACATACAACATATCAAAATACCGAACGAATATCAAATTCACATGACTATTATCAGCATGACTTATCCCATGTCCTCAGGAACAAAAGTAACTACTCACAAAGCATAATCATAATCATGATCAGAGGTGTAATGAATAGCATAAAGGATTTGAACATAAACTCTTCCACCAAGTAATCCAACTAGCATCAACTACAAAGAGTAATCAATACTACTAGTAACCTTACAAGTACCAATCAGAGTCGTGAGATGGAGATTGGTTACAAGAGATGAACTAGGGATTGGAGAGGAGATGGTGCTAATAAAGATGTTGATGAAGATGCCTCCCCTCCGACGAGAGGAGTGTTGGTGATGACGATGGCGACGATTTTCCCCTCTGGGAGGGAAGTTTCCCCGGCAGGATCGTCCTGCCAGAGCTCTAGATTGGATCTTCTCAAGTTCCTCCTCGTGGCGGCGGCGGAACCACAAAAAATCTCCCGATTGATTTTTTTTCTGGAACGAAACCCTTCATATAGGAAAAGAGGGGGGCCAGTGGGCCGTCAGGGAGCCCACAAGCTTGCTAGCCGCCACCAGGGGTGGTGGCTACCAGGCTTGTGGCGCCCTCGTAGCTCCCCTCTAGTACTTCTTTCGCCTTGTATTTTTTATATAATCCCTAAAAATTCCACGTAAATTTTCACGGCATTTGGAGTTGTGCAGAATAGTGGACTAAGATTCGCTCCTTTTCCAGTCCAGAATTCCGGCTGCCTCAATTCTCCCTCTTCAAATAAACCTTGCAAAATAAGAGAGAAAATGCATAAATAAGGTACCACAAAGTAATATAACAGCCCAAAAAGCAATAAATATCAACATGAAAGCATGATGCAAAATGGACGTATCAAGAGTCCCTCCTTCTTCTCCTTCCTTGGCCTCCCCCCTAGATGGGAGGAGAGTTCCCCCTCTGGTCCATGGCCTCCATGGTGGCGGAGGGGCTGGAGCCCCTCCGAGATTGGATCTCCCTCTCTGTTCTCTTCTATTTCGCGCTTCTTCTGCGTCCCAGATTCTAGCGTTTCACCGTTTCTTGTATTCCCAAAGATCCGTAACTCTGATTGCGCTGAAATTTTTCATGATTTTTTCTATAAATTATCTTTCTTGCGCCAGAAGAAGGGATCCAACCGACGTTCGAGGAGGGCAGAAGACACCAGAAGGCGCTTGGGGCCTGTGGCGCGCCCTGGTGGGTTGAAAAATTTGAGGTGGAATGCTACCTAGCATAAACTTGATCATATATCTAATCATGGCATGAATATCACTACAAGAAATATGTCAACTAACGACCTTCAATATTGGTCACTGAATGGTCATTGATTTCCATTTGTGACCTTTTTATGACCAAAAACAAAAGGTCTAAAGCTGAGGGTCTTTAATGAACTATAACGACCTTTTTTCTGGATTGGTTGTAGGATTTTATGACCAAACAGCAGGTCGTAGGTTTAACGACCAAATGATTTGGTCACTAGCAATCTGCCCGCACCACGTGAGAGCCACCGTGGCAGGCTGACGTGGCAGAATTATAACCAAATTAAAAGGTCGTAAATAAGATTCAGCCCGGTCCATTCCGATCATCTACATGGGCCGGGCCCAATAATTTGGCCTTTTATTTTCTCGGATAGAATCTTTTACTGAAGAGCAGGTTTTTTATTAGTCCACTTTTCTTTTGGGCCTTGGCCTACTCTTTTTAGTCCAGTTCTTGTTCGGGCTTTGGCCTACTCTTTTTTAGGCCCAAGCCTTTTTAGACAAATTCTAATTTGGGCCTTGGCCTACTCTTTTTTTAGGCCCAAGCCTTCTTAGTCTATTTCTTGTTTGGGCCTCGACCTTTTTGCTGTCCAAACTAACTTTAGTGCCCAAACAAAATGGTCCAAACAAAACTTAAATAATTGACAACTTCACAAAATACTTCATCAGGTTCAAATAGAGCAAGACATTGTTTCATCACCAGAATGACCAATCACTTAAATAATTGACAACTTCACACGTGCACGGCTTCACAAAAACTCATCACGCATTTCCACCGAGCTCTCAAAGTCCATGCCCAGCGGACTTTCCTGATGGTTCGTCGCACCCGCCATAGTTGCTTTTTGCCTTGTGACTCTATCAGGTTCATCAGGTTCTAGGATCCTCTTTGTTTGTCCTGGAGGTAGGGCCATCATCCTTCCCGGAGGCATTGCAGCAGATGCTTCTGAGCTCTTCCTCTTCTTGCTGGCTGTCTTTAGTGCCGTGTATAAATAGCACAGAAAAAATTTAGATCACAAGATAAATATGTGAGCACAAGGAAACACACAGCATACAAGAACCCGAACCCTCCAAGCAAGACAGAGTTTGCACCTTAACAGTCTTGTGCACTACAAATTCATCCTCCTTAGGATTGTACTCTGGGTCATTAACGTCAGCTGTGCTTCCCTCGCAATGGCTCCAGAAAAGTGTTGATCCTGCAATCTCTAGTGTTAGCTAGACGAATGCTTATAACAACGAACCTTCTCCTGCAACAGCACCAAAAGAATGCTGATGGCACTCCCCGGCAATGAGACTCAAAGAATGTTGTTGATGGCCCACCAGTGCTTGGGTTCGCAGCAGTTTTCGAGGGTAGAGTATTCGACCCAATTTGTTGGTTTGCACCACGGGAGGTGAGAGTATACTCTCAAGTATTAGCAGCTGAATTTGTCAGATTCAACCACACCTGAAAGATTAGTATCTGCAAGCACGGCTTCATGGAATTGGAGAGGGAAGAAGGTTGATGATGACGATGGCGACGATTGCCCCTCTCCGGAGCCCAAGACAGACTCCGGATCTGCCCTCCAGATGAAGAACAGGAGGTGGCGGCGCCTCCATATCGAAAACGCAACGAAAACTTCTCTTTTTATTTTTTCTGGGACGAAAGGCAACTTATAGAGCTGGAGTTGGGGGCGGCAGGTGCCTGTGGGCCCCACAAGCCTGCCCACCGCCACCAGGGGGTTGTGGCGGAGCAGGGGCTTGTGGCCCACTGGCCCACCCCCTGAGGTGGAACTTGGCGCAAATATTTTTTATATTTTCCAAAACTGCTCCCCATAAATTTCCAGGGCGTTTGGAGAACTTTGATTTCTGCACAAAAATAACACCAAGGCAATTCTGTTGAAAACAGCGTCAATCCAGGTTAGTTCCATTCAAATCATGCAAATTATAGTCCAAAACAATCGCAAAAGAGTTTGGAAAAGTAGATACGTTGGAGACGTATCAACTCCCCCAAGCTTAAAACCTTGCTTGTCCTCAACCAAATCAGTTGACAAACTGAGAGAGAAAGAAAAACTTTGAAAAACTCTGTTTGATCTTGTTGTTGCAACTATGTCTAACTCATAACCAGAATTTCAGCAAGATCACAAGTTAACCACATAAGCAAATGACACAAAGGTCTCACGGTAAACTAATATCAATGGCATAATCAGCTAACGAGCAAATAATAATGAGTTTCAAATACCAACACTTCAATCAAAACAAGCATGAAGCAATATGAATAGGTGGTATCTCACTAGCTCTTTCTGAGACCGCAAAACATAAATGCAGAGCACTTTCAAAGATCAAGGGCTGACTAAACATTGTAATTCATAGCAACGAAGATCCAGTCATAGTCATACTCAATATCAATCAAAAGCAAAGCATAAAAATGACAGAGGTGCTCTCTAATCGGTGCTTATATAAGAGGAGGATGACTTGACAAGAAAATAAATAGACAAGACCTTTGCAGAGGGAAGCATTGATTTGCATAGGTGCCAGAGCTCAATCTTTGAAAACAGAGATAGTAATTTTGGGTGGCATGCTTTCATTGTCAACGCAATGACCAAGAGTTCTCAATATCTTCCATGCTACTCATGCTATAGGTGGTTCCCAAACAGAAAAGTAAAGTTTTAACTCCCCCACCACCAATCAATCACACTCCATGGCTAGCCGAATCCTCGGGTACCGTCCATACTAACATCAATCCGGGGGGAGTCTTGTTTTACAGTTATGTTTTCGATTTAAGCATGGAACTAGGCATCCCAAATACCGGCCCCTTTCTCGTGAATGACTGTGAATAAAAACATGTCGGGGATAACACTCCTAGCATGGAAGATACCAATAGCCCTCTGTCACCACATGAGCGGTTCGGGCATGCAAAACAGATTTATTTCTTGAAGGTTTAGAGAATGGCACATGCAAATTTACTTGGAGCGGCAGGTAGATACCACAAATAGGTAGGTATGGTGGACTCTCATGGAAAAACTTTTGGGTTCATGGAAGTGGATGCACAAGCAGCATTCCCGCTTAGTACAAGTGAAGGCTAGCAAAAGACTGGGAAGCGACCAACTAGAGAGCGACAACAGTCGTCAAGATACAATGAGTTTGACTAACATTAAATGCAAGCATGAAAAGGATATAAATCACCATGAACACGAACATCATAGAGGCTATGTTGATTTTGTTTCAACTACATGCATGAACATGCGCCAAGTCAAGCCACTTGAAACATTCAAAGGAGAATACCATCCTATCATACTACATCATAGTCATCTCAAAATCTATGTTGGCCATCAAGACAAACAATTATAAGCTCTCAGCTGAGTAAGCATGGCATCAGAAACTATGATCTCTAAGTTGTCATTGCAAACATGGTTCTCTCAGTACAAAGCTAAATCTAGTTCGACAAGCTAGTCATATTTACAAAAACAAAATAGATAGAGTTAATACCAACGTTTCAGTCTCAGTCACTTCATCATATATCATCATTGTTGCCTTTCATTTGCATGATCGAACAATGAAAACGATAATAAGCGCATTGGACTAAGCTGAATCTGCACGCAAACACAAAGGAGAAGACAAAATAATATGGCTCTTTGAAAGCTAAACAGGTAAGCATTGTAACCAATATCTTCTACCTTGACACGAAGAAAAAGAAAGCTATTTACACGGGAAAGCTCCCAACAAGCAAAACAAGAAAGAAAAATCTTTTTGAGTTTTCTCAAAAGGACACAAAACAAGAAAACAGGAAAACAAAAAGAAACTAGCATGGATAATACAGTGGCAAAGTGTAAACACCGGCTAACAAAGTGAAAGCATAAGCATGAATGTAAAGTCGGTGAGTACACGTACTCCCCCAAGCTTAGACTTTTGCCTAGCTTGGTCTACTCCCAAGGTGGGAAATAACCAGCTCCAGGATACTCCGGAGCAGACTGTGGATGCCACTGTTGTGTGAGCTCCTCTGGCTCCCACTGATAAACTGGCATCTGGTACTCGACTGGCGGCTCGGGCACGGGCGCCTGTGGTTGGGCCAAACCCCAATATGCATAGATGTCCACGGGCATAATAGTGTACCTGCCTGCATGACGATCAAACAAAGAAGGAGCAGGCAAAGTAATAGTCTCTCGAGTACCCTGACTAAACACCAAGTTATAAATCATCCGTCTACTAGCATCTCTATCCAGAAAATCACGGCGAACCATGTTGTCATAATCCAGATATCTCTCAGGGAGAAGCATCTCTCCTTCCTCTCCCAGTCTAATGGGTATCTCAAAGTGTCTGGCAAGACGGGTAGCATAGATACCTCCATAGACGACACCTTTAGAATGGTTCAGGTTCAACCGTTGAGCTACTATAGCGCCCAAGCTATAAATCTTATCATTATAAAGGCCTTCGAGCAAAACCGCGAGGTCTGGAGAACTAAGTGATCCAGCCTCCCCACGACCAATCAAACATTTTCCCACAAATAGTGAGAAGTACCGAAGCACAGGAAAATGTATGCTAGCAATTCTAGCGCGAGACACTCCTCTCTCCTCTCCAACAGCAATAGAACCAATGAAATCCTCCAAGTCCCATGGACGAGGGTCACGGATATCCCCAAAATAAGGTAATTCGCATACATTGCAAAAGTCCTGCAGCGTCATACACTGGGGGATATCGTAAATCATGAACTCAACCATGGGAGGATTCTTCCTCGGATAAAAGTTGAAGCTTTGAACGAAAATATTGGTGAGGAGGAGATATTGTGGGCACTTATCTTCAACGAACGCAGTAAGACCTGCGTTCTCCACCAAGTAATAAAAGTCTTCATAAAGTCCGGCGGCGCGCAAAAATTCATCACTTGGCCACTCGCACGCTCGAACTTCTTTGACTCGAGGGACTACGTACTTGGGGTGGTTCTTCTCATCCTCCTTGTGGTTACGGCTTGAAGAGCCTCTCAAGAACCTCCTCATCTTTTCCCTTTCCTAGCTATGAAAAATTCTAAATTTTTTAGAGACTTCGAAAGAAAAGTGAATAAGGATTAACCCAACTTGTAGCAACTACTCCTACTAGTGCCTAAAGACCGTATCACGCGCTAAAACTACTTGGGACCAGCTAAAATCAACCTTTCAAGCTCAAGAATAGGGTCACCAAGGTAGCAAGAATTTGTGAAGGATAAAGAACTAGAGCAAAAACTAATTGGACCAATGGAGGAGTCACTTACCAAGGAGTAATTTCCCCAAAACAGTTCGGAGGATGGTGCTTTGAGCAAGGAGATCGAAAATCACAGCCAAATGAGCAAGAACACTGGTTTCAGCTGCGAAACAATTTTTTTTGGAGGTGGAAGAAGAGGCTAAGAGCTGGAGTGAGTGGAGGGGATGCATGTGGGCCCCACAATCTTGCACCACACCACCAGGGGGGTGGTGGCGGAGCAAGGCTTGTGGCCCACTAGTCAGGCCCCCTGACCAGCTCTCAGGCCCAGAAATTTTCAAGAATTCCAGAAAAAATCATACTAAATTTTCAGGACCGTTGGAGATCTTTTATTTTCGAGGTATTTTTCCCGGGGACGCTAAAACAGAAAACAGGAAAAGCTAAACTAATTCCGTCATTTTTCTTCTAAGCAAGAGAAAATGAAGACTCAAAACAGAGGTATGTGACTCTCTGATTCATCCGTTTCATGGTCATCGGAACATATTCGTCAATGGGGTTGATCAAGTCCTTATGACAAAACCTTCTCGAATCGCAAGAGAGAACGGAGAATTTTCGAGTAACCACTAATTCACCTCAATGGGGATATGGATCTCCCCAACAAGCAAATCATACTTCATCTTGACACGAGGAATAGGGCATTCAAACCTCCCAATGAGAATCGATGAAGTCTTTTTGATAGCATTGATGCAATGTACTGGATATCGTTTCTTCAGAAAGTGCACTGTGTGCTCATTACCGTTGACATGGAAAGTGACATTGCCTTTGTTGCAATCTATAACAGCCCCTGCAGTGTTTAAAAAGGGTCTTCCGAGGATGATAGCCATGGCATCGTCCTCGGGAATATCCAAGATAACAAAGTATGTTAAGATAGTGGTATTAGCAACCACAACAGGCACATCCTTGCAAATGCCGATAGGGAAAGCAGTTGATTTGTCGGCCATTTGCAGAGAAATTTCAGTGGGTGTCAACTTATCCAATGCAAGTCTACGATAAATAGAAAGCGTCATAACACTAACACCGGCTCCAATATCACATAAGGAAGTTCTTACGTAGTTTCCTTTAATGGAGCAAGGTATAGTGGGCACTCCGGGATCACCAAGTTTCTTAGGAGTTCCACCTTTAAAAGTGTAATTGGCAAGCATGGTGGAGATCTCAAGATATGGTATCTTCCATTTATTAGTCACGATATCTTTCATGTACTTGGCATACGGAGACATCTTGAGCATATCAGTTAACCACATATGCAGAAAGACGGGTCTTATCATCTCAATGAAGCGCGCAAAATCCTCATCATCCTTTTTCTTGGATGGCTTAGGAGGAAAGGGCATAGATCTCTGAACCCATGGCTCTCTTTCTTTACCATGCTTCCTAGCAGTGAAGTCATTCTTATCGTATCTCTTAGGTTGTGGATTATCAGGATTAACCGTAGGTTCAATCTCCACATCCTCATCATGGCTAGGTTGAGCATTATTATGAAAATCACTGTCCACATTGTCACCAGGTTCATGTTCATCACCTGATTGTGTTTCCGCATCAGACGCAGAAATATTATTAAATTCGTCAGGTGTGACAGTATTTGGTGAACTGGCGTGCAGGTTTCTATCATCCTTCTTCTTCTCCTTAGGATGACTAGGTGTATCATCATTGATTCCTTGAGAGTCTTGATCAATTCTCTTAGGATGACCTTCAGGATACAAAGGTTCCTGAGTCATTTTGCCTCCTCTAGTAATGACTCTGACAGAGTTGTCATTTAATTCATTGAGCAGGTCATTCTGAGCTTTAAGTACTTGTTCTACCTGAGTAGTAATCATAGAGGCATGTTTACTCAGAAGCTTCAGAGCATTGACATTTCTGTCAACACAAGCACTTAAATGGCTAAGCATACGAGTACTTTGTTCCAAATGTCTGCTAACATAATCATTGAAACTCTGTTCTTTGGCAAGAAAGTTGTCAAATTCATCAAAGCATAGGCTAGCGGGTTTATCAAAAGGAATATCACTCTCATCAAACCTACGCAAAGAATTCACTTCCACTACATGTATCGGGTTATCGAGACCGTGGATCTCTTCGATAGGTGGTAGATTTTTGACATCTTCAGATCTAATGCCTTTCTCTTGCATAGATTTCTTGTCTTCTTGCATATCTTTGGGACTGAGGAATAGAATACCTCTTTTCTTAGGAGTTGGCTTAGGAGGTGGTTCGGGAATAGTCCAAGCATTATCGTTGATCAAGAGGTTATTCAGTAGGGTCTCAGCTTGTTCTAAAGTTCGTTCCCTAAAAACACAACCGGTGCAACTATCTAGGTGGTCTCTAGAGGCATCGGTAAGTCCGTTACAGAGGATATCAAGTATCTCATTCTTCTTAAGAGGGTGATCAGGCAAAGCATTCTGTAGCTGGACGAGCCTCCCCCAAGCTTGTGGAAGACTCTCTTCTTGGAGTTGAGCAAAGTTGTATATTTCCTGCAAGGCAGCCTCCTTCTTATGGGCAGGGAAATATTTCTCACAGAAGTAATAGACCATCTTCTGGGGACTACGCACACATCCAGGAACAAGAGAGGTGAAGCAGGCTTTAGCGTCATCCTTTAGAGAGAAAGGAAAGAGCTTAAGGATATAGTAGTGGCGGATCTTCTCCTCATTAGTGAAAAGGTTGGCTATTTCAGATAGTTTGGCAAGATGGGCTATGACCGTCTCAGACTCATAACCGTGAAAAGGATCAAATTCGACTAGAGAGATTATCTCAGGGTCGACAGAGAATTCATAATCCTTATCGATGACAAAGATAGGCGAAGTGGCAAACTTCGGGTCATTTTTCATCCTGGCTTCACGAGATTTTTCTTTCCACTTGAGAATTAATTTCTCACCGTCATAGGCATCCTTACACGCAAGAAAATCCTCAGCTATCTATCCCTCCATAACGTAACCCTCAGGTATATCAGGCAATTCATATCTAGGAGAGCTAGATCTAGCAGGAGCAAAAGGAGGTTCTATATCAATAGTATCGGTAGTTTCAGAAGCATCACGAGCATTGGCAGTAACTCTAGCAATATGAGCATCAAGCAACACTCCTAGTGGAACAGGAAAAGGAGCATCTCTAGCAGTATCAAGCACAGCATCATCAGGCAAAATAGCATCTCTAGCATCATCAGGCAAAGCAGTATCAAGCATAGCATCTCTAGCAGTACCAGGCATAGCATCTCTAGCAGTATCAAGCATAGTATCAAGCATAGTATCATCAGGCATAGTATCAAGCATAGCATCTCTAGCAGTAGTATCACAAGCATCATCAAGCACAGGCGACATATCAAGATTTCTAGCAGGAGGTGATGTCGCAAACTTACTCATAACTGAAGGTGAATCAAGTGCAGAGCTAGATGGCAATTCCTTACCTCCCCTCGTAGTTGAGGGAAAGACTTTGGTCTTCGGATGCTTCAGATTCTTCATAGTGATCAGCAGATATAAATCCCAAGTGACTCAGAGAATATAGCAATACCTCCCCGGCAACGGCGCTAGAAAAATGCTGACGTCAGTTGTGCTTCCCTGGCAATGGCTCCAAAAAAGTGTTCATCCTGCAACCTCTAGTGTTAGCTAGACGAATGCTTATAACAACGAACCTTCTCCTGCAACGGTACCAGAAGAATGCTGATAGCACTCCCCGGCAATGAGACTGGAAGAATGTTGTTGATGGCCCACCAGCGCGTGGGTTCGCATCAGTTTTCGAGGGTAGAGTATTCGACCCAATTTGTTGGTTTGCATGACGGGAGGTGAGAGTATACTCTCAAGTATTAGTAGCTGAATTTGTCAGATTCAACCACACCTGAAAGATTAGTATCTGCAAGCACAGTAGTAACAACAAAGTAGCGAGTAACGGCAGTGTAACGAGAAATAGTAGTGGCAAGGAACAACAGTAGTGACAGCAGTAGCAAGTAGCAACAGTAGCAAGCGACGGTAGTAGCAATAGTAGTAGCAGCAGCAGAGCAAGACAAGTAACAGCAGTAGCAACAATAGTAGCAGCAGCAGAGCAAGACAAGTAATAGCAGTAGCAACAGTAGTAGCAGCAGCAGAGCAAGACAAGTACCAGCAGTAGCAACAGTAGAACAAACTCGTAGGCAATGGGTCGGTGATTTGTTTGATGATATTCATCATGCAACAGCTATAACACGGAGAGATAAGTGGCTAGCTCCCGTTCGTCAATGTGATGTAGGCATGCATTCCGTGTGTCGTCATACGTGCTTAGGGAAAAGAACTTGCATGACATCTATTGTCCATCCCTCCCGTGGCAGCGGGGTCCAAAAGGAAACTACGAGATATTAAGGCTCTCCTTTTAATAAAGAACCGGACCAACGCATTAGCACTTGGTGAACACATGAACTCCTCAAACTATGATCATCACCGGGAGTGGTTCCGGTTATTGTCACTCCGGGGTTGCCGAATCATAACACATAGTAGGCAACTACAACTTGCAAGATCGGATCTAAAACACACCTATATTGGTGGCAACATAATAATTTCAGATCTGAAATCATGGCACTCGGGCCCTAGTGACAAGCATTAAGCATGGCAAAGTAGTAGCAACATCAAATCTCAGAACATAGTGGATACTAGGGATCAATCCCCATGAAAACTAACTCGATTACATGATAGATCTCATCCTACTCATCACCGCCCAGTGAGCCTACGAATAGATTACTCACGAACGACAAAGAGCTTCATGGAATTGGAGAGGGAAGAAGGTTGATGATGACAATGGCGCCGATTTCCCCTCTCCGGAGCCCAAGATGGACTCCAAATCTGCCCTCCAGATGAAGAACAGGAGGTGGCGGCGCCTCCTTATCGAAAACGCGACGAAAACTTCTCTTTTTATTTTTTCTGGGACGAAAGGCAACTTATAGAGCTGGAGTTGGGGGCGGCAGGTGCTTGTGGGCCCCACAAGCCTGCCAACCGCCACCAGGGGGTGGTGGTGGAGTAGGGGCTTGTGGCCCACTAGCCCACGCCCTGAGGTGGAACTTGGCACAGATATTTTTAATATTTTCCAAAACTGCTCCCCGTAAATTTTCACGACGTTTGGAGAACTTTGATTTCTGCACAAAAATAACACCAAGGCAATTCTGTTGAAAACAGCGTCAGTCCAGGTTAGTTCCATTCAAATCATGCAAATTATAGTCCAAAATAAGGGCAAAAGAGTTTGGAAAAGTAGATACGTTGGAGACGTATCAGTCATCACTGATAACTCCACTACCTTCTTGAACCCCATTAGTTGTACCTTCTTGTACATCATTTGTTTTCCTAATCATTGACGCTATTGCATCAATGCCAAGGGACTGGAATATCCGACTGTTCCTCATCATATTTCTAGACCTAACCTTCTCGTACTCGGTGAGAGGATGCTCATCTTTGCAAGGCAAAGTAAACATAATTATTAGGTTAATTGTTGGAATGCATGGACAGACAACCAAACATATCTTATGATATTTTATTATCATTTAATCCTACTTATTCAGCTAAGGAAGAGTAACAGCACACAGGCACACCTAAGCCAGCTAATTAAGATTACATCAATACATTGGCATAATAAAATCTGACAGTATTTTACATCACCAGCCTCCAACATATTTTACTTAGCATATTACATTTCACTTAGCATATTAAGACACATTTTATAAATCTGACAGTATAACCACAAGGAGCAACTTGCATACCACTGGTTGGCCTCGGATTTGACCTTGTCATCCTTGACATGGGTGATCTTGAGGTGGTTTTTGCAAAATAGAATAAACAACAATCAGATACAACAGGGATAAAGTAAAATGATGCACTTATATCAATAAAGGAAAGCATTTAGACGATCATGCACATACATGTAATACATGTGAAGCTAGCAAACTTGTTGGATCAACAATATAGTGATGTAGTTAATGCATCAGTACTAATACATGTAAAACACTTGGGCATGCACATACACGTGTAGCAATGCACATACAGTTAATGCATCAGTACTAAACTGACAGTTGAAGATGGCAACTAAATTGAAGCACTTGGACTAGCATGCACATACAAGTGTAGCAATGCATCAGTATTAAAACATGTGAAACATGAGGTAGTAATGTACTAAACTGATAGTTGAAAAGAACTATATATGTGAAGCAATGCATTAACTATTTACAACAATTACTTTTATGTTTTAACTTGCAATTTTATCCATGTACCTGCAATCATCTATAAGCAAAGTAATTACTCAACTGTATCCCTAATGGAGGCAAACATATGCATTCATAGCAACTGGTTGCCCAACATTTGGTGAATAAAGAAGCAAGCAGTGTGCAAGCAAGCAAGCAAAGTGCATAAGTGCTACTAATACAAGCAAGCAAGCAAGCAAAGTGCATAAGTGCTACTAATACAAGCAAGCAAGCAAAAGAAGTGCTACTGATAGAAACAAGCATAGTGCTACTGATAGAAACAAGCAAGCAAGGAAGAAAATTGAAGAGGCGCAAGCAAGCAAGTACTGTTTATACCAACCCTAGTAGCTTCTTCTCCAAGTACTACCGATACAAGCAAGTATTGCTGATGGAAACTCTAGTTAACCAGAGGGGGATAGAACGAACCACTAGGAATAAATCCCATGAACATGAACAAGAACCTCCAGGAGCTCCTAGATTGACTGAATCCTAACCCTAGATCGACCAGGTGGGGGATGTACCCCCATTTGTTACCCATCACAAATGCAGGACCCCATGATCCAGCCCCATGACAACTACAACCCTAACCCCATGAATCTAACCCTAACACCATGAACCCTAACCCTAACCCCATGAATGTACCGAACCATCCCAATTGATCCAGCCCCATGAACCCTAGAAGAACACATGAGGGGGATCTATCAAACCCTAGAAGAACACATGAGGGGGATCTATCAACGGGAGATGGGTAGAGGGGAGAGGTACCTATCATCGTCGACTGTTGATTATGTAGATGTACCCGCTGTCGTCGTCGATGTAGTCATAGCCGTCGACGTCGATGTAGATGTAGCCATCGTCATCGATGTAGATGTAGCCGTCGACGTCTTCGATGTAGTCATCATCGATGTAGATGTAGTCGTCATCGGGGAGAGGGGCGGAGGGGCGGCGCGGAGCACGGGAGGGGTGGCGGGGTGGCGCGGAGCAGGGGAGGGGCGGCGGAGTGGGGAGTGGAATGGATCCGGCATGGGTAGTGGGGAGTGGAATGGAGAGGGGAGTGGGAGAGGGAGTGGTGGGTTCCGCGTGGTAGTGGGAGAGGGAGTGGAGGGAAATTTTGGTGGGGTGGGAGGGAAAATTTGGTGGGGTGGAAGGGAAAATTTTCACTAGTTTTTTGGGGTTTGGAGGCAGACTTTTTCTTTTTCTTTTTTATAAACATTGTAGAAATAATGGTTAAAATCATACCGAATAGTTCAAGAAGACATCGGTACTCAAATTTATATATCTTTTCTAGTTGGCAGGTCACATATGATGATGCGACACGAAGGTTTCCCATTTTTTTGAATTTTTCATGGCCGTTTCAAAATGCGGTCCAAACGGCGGGCATGACCGTTCCTACCTAGTGGTTGAATCTTGGAAACCTTTTGGTGTTTCTATGATTAAATAGATACTTGTGTACCTAGAAATGATTTTTGGAAAAAATAAAGAGCAAACTATAAGGCAGCCGCAGTTCAAATTTGACCCGCTTCCAACTAATTCGACATAGATTTGTCTTTTTCACGAGAGATGGATAAAAGCTTTTGACACCCAACCATTTTGTCAATTGTACATTAAATATGGCCTAGTATGTTATAAAAATGATTTGGACCAATTTTAAAAGAAATATATGGTAGGTCCTTCACAAAAAAACTCATTTCGGGCACTTGAAAAATGAAAAATGAATTTTTCATACAAGGAATATGAAAACTTCCTTAATCAACATTGTTTTCACTCCAACATGCACCATTATGCAAAATATGAGACTATTTCAACAAACTATGCCATGAATATGGCCATGAGATTGATCATGTGGCTTGAAAGCGATGAATCTTCACACATGATAGCTCATTTCTGTGAACACTTTTTAAAAATAATTGTCGTATTACAAGTTTATTATTTTACATGGTAACTTTATCACATATGATGACATAATGCAAAGGTTTCCCATTTTTTTGATTTTGTTTTGAATTTTTCATGCCCGTTTAAAAATGCGGTCGAAACGGCAAGCATGACCGTTCCTACCTAGTGGTTGAATCTTGGAAACCTTTTGGTGTTTCTATGATTAAATAGATACTTATGTACCTAGAAATGAATTTTGGAAAAAAATAATGAGCAAACTATAAGGCAGCCGCAGTTCAAATTTGACCCGCTTCCAGCTGATTCGACATAGATTTGTCTTTTTCACGAGAGATGGATAAAAGCTTTTGACACCCAACCATTTTGTCAATTGTACATTAAATATGGCCTAGTATGTTAGAAAAATGAGTTGGACCAATGTTGAAACAAATATATGGTAGGTCCTTCACAAAAAAACTCATTTTGGGCACTTGAAAAATGAAAAATGAATTTTTCATACAAGGAAGATGAAAACTTCCTTAATCAACATTGTTTGTCACTCCAACATGCACCATTATGCAAAATATGAGACCATTTCAACAAACTATGCCATGAATATGGCCATGAGATTGATCATGTGGCTTGAAAGCGATGAATCTTCACACATGATAGCTCATTTGTGTGAACACTTTTTAAAAGTAATTGTCGTTTTACAAGTTGATTATTTCACATGGTAACTTTATCACATATGATGACATAATGCAAATTTTTCCCATTTTTTTGATTTGTTTTGAATTTTTCATGGCCGTTTCAAAATGCGGTCAAAACGACGGGCATGACCGTTCCTACCTAGTGGTTGAATCTTGGAAACCTTTTGATGTTTCTATGATTAAATAGATACTTGTGTACCTAGATATGATTTTTGGAAAAAATAAAGAGCAAACTATAAGGCAGCCGCAGTTCAAATTTAACCCGCTTCCACCTGATTCGATATAGATTTGTCTTTTTCACGAGAGATGGATAAAAGCTTTTGACACCCAACCATTTTTTAAATTGTACATTAAATATGGCCTAGAATGTTAGAAAAATGATTTGGACCAATTTTCAAACAAATATATGGTAGGTCCTTCACAAAAAAACTCATTTCGGGCACTTGAAAAATGAATAATAAATTTTTCATAGAAGGAAGATGAAAACTTCCTTAATCAACATTGTTTGTCACTCCAACATGCACCATTATGCAAAATATGAGACCATTTCAACAAAATATGCCATGAATATGGCCATGAGATTGATCATGTGGCTTGAAAGCGATGAATCTTCACACATGATAACTCATTTGTGTGAACACTTTTTAAAAGTAATTGTCGTATTACAAGTTTATTATTTTACATGGTAACTTTATCACATATGATGACATAATGCAAAGGTTTCCCATTTGTTTGATTTTTTTGGAATTTTTCATGCCTGTTTCAAAATGCGGTCGAAACGGCCGGCATGACCGTTCCTACCTAGTTGTTGAATCTTGGAAACCTTTTGGTGTTTCTATGATTAAATAGATACTTGTGTGCCTAGAAATGATTTTTGGAAAAAATAAAGAGCAAACTATAAGGCAGCCGCAGTTCAAATTTGACCCGCTTCCAACTGATTCGACATAGATTTGTCTTTTCACGAGAGATGGATAAAAGCTTTTGACACCCAACCATTTTTTCAATTGTAAATTAAATATGGCCTAGTATGTTAGAAAAATGATTTGGACCAATTTTGAAACAAATATATGGTAGGTCCTTCACAAAAAAACTCATTTCGGGCACTTGAAAAATGAAAAATGAATTTTTCATACAAGGAAGATGAAAACTTTCCTTAATCAACATTGTTTGTCACTCCAACATGCACCATTATGAAAAATATGAGACCATTTCAACAAACTATGCCATGAATATGGCCATGAGATTGATCATGTGGCTTGAAAGCCATGAATCTTCACACATGATAGCTCATTTGTGTGAACACTTTATAAAAATAATTGTCGTATTACAAGTTTATTATTTTACATGGTAACTTTATCACATATGATTACATAATGCAAAGGTTTCCCATTTTTTGATTTTTTTGAATTTTTCATGGCCGTTTCAAAATGCGGTCGAAACGACGGGCATGACCGTTCCTACCTAGTGGTTGAATCTTTGAAACCTTTCGGTGTTTCTATGATTAAATAGATACTTCAGCTCATACATAATTAAGAGATTCTTCTCATCTTTTAAGATACAACAAGTAAGATACAACAAGTAAGATACAACAAGTAAGATCAACCAATCTATCAACATACTCTGGTTGAACAAAGATAAAGTCACTTAATCATACATAATTAAGAGATTCTTCTCATCTTGCATTACAACATTGTTGCAAAAGAGCAACACACCAACAATAGCATAGTACAGTTACAAACATAGCATAGTGGAGTCACTTAATCATACATAATATAGAGATTCTGATCATCTTGCATTACAACATTGGTACAAAAGAGCAACACAGCAACACAACAACACATCAACATAGCATAGTGGACTTCATCTTCATCTGATCAGCTCATCCATCCAAAATGTCCCTGGTCATCTTTAACTTCTCTTGGTTCTTCTCCAATGCCTTCAACTGATCAACAATCTGGATCTTCAGCTCATCCCTGCATTTAATCAGATTCTCAATTCCTTTCTTCAGACCATCAATGTGAAGGTTGAGCACCAAAATTTCATCATTAAGTTTGTCCTTCTCCTTCAAATGATTTGCCTTCTGGGTCCTAATGACCCCGCCTTGAGCTTGTGCAAGGTTGAGCAGTTGATTCACATCTTCTACTAGTTTGTCATAGTTTGCATCAAAATTTCTTTTCTCCTCTGTGAGGTGGTGAATTTTAAGTGAATTCTCCAAATTATCATCACTCCTAGCACTCTTTCTGTCTTCCAACATTTCCCACAGTAAAACAATGCATATTGCATTATGGGAGGCCACTCTTGGTCTACCCAACCAACAAAACCACAGTTTTGAGGTGGCTGCAATACAAAATAACCAGTACTTCAATAATACAAAATAACCAGAAAATAACAAGCCAGAATTCTGTAATAAACATGCAATGACAGTGCTGTAATAAACAAGCAATGACAGTGTTGTAACAAGCCAGAATCGTTTAGCTACACTAGCAATGACAATGTTGTAATAAACAATGACAGTCTGAATATTTGAGCTAAACAAACAATGACAGTTATGTAGTAAACACTGACAGTCTGAATATTTGAGCTAAACAAACAATGACAATGATGTAGTAAACACTGACAGTCTGAATCTTTTGAGCCAGATAGAAAAAACAGAAGCAACTTCATGCACGTCTAACACTAAAGAAGATAGAACTAACCCGCTGAGCACACACTAAAAATCTTCTCCCTGTCTCAAATCCTTCGAATGTTATGCGACGCTCAGGCGGCAGGCCATGCTCCAAGCAAACATCCAGGGCAGAATTCTCGATGCCCATGTAGTCTTTGTCGTCGATGCTAGCAGGGATCTAAAGAAGAACCAAGAAATAGAGATAAATCCCCAACGTGAAGAAACTGAAACCCTAAACCTAACCCTAGCTCTACAAATTACCCGGTACATCATGCGGTCCGAGGAAGAGCTGATGTCCAGGCTCGATAGGTCGTTGCTACTCTCATCCTCGTAAACCATGGTGTGGCGGAGGTGGTGGCGGCCAACGAGCTTCGGCGACAAGGGGGGTAGAGTGCGAGCAGAGTAGACTGGCTCGGTCGACCAGGTTCGAGCGAGACACAAAGACCGACCGAACCAGTTCGTGCCGACTAGGTTCGAGCAGGCCTTTTGTTTTTTTTGAAGGTGTCTATGCCATTTGTTTTTTTTGTAAGATGTCCCGGACGACACGTGGCGGACGGGACGTTGCAGGAACTGTCACATCGTATAAAGAGGGAACTGCCACTTCGTCTCCCTCGTCTCCCTCGTCGCCTCGTCTCCCACTTCGTCGCCTTGTCTCCCACTTCGTCTCCCTCGTCTCCCTCGTCGCACCGTCTCCCTCGTCGCGTCGTCTCCCAATGGAGGGCGCTCGTCGTGCCGTCGCCGTTGCGGATCTGCAGCAGGAGGACACGACCGCAACCGCTGTCGCCACCGCTGCGAAACTTGAGGAGGTGCCTGTGCCGAAGCAGGAGGACACGACCGCAACCGTGGTTGCCGCTGCGGATCTGAAGGAGGTGCCGAAGCAGGAGGAGACGACCTCGAGCGATGCTGCCAACGATGAGGTGGGTTTTTTAGATAGGGTTTTTTGGTTTTTTTATAGTTGATTCGTGCTTGAATGCTACATAGATTTATATATTGAGACTTGGATTTCTTTAATTTCAAGCTTGATTTGTGCATGTGGATGTGGTAATGCTTCCCGTTCCCCTGCTTTCATAGTTATCGTTGATAAGCAGGAGATTATTTAGATAGGGTTTTATGTTTTCATATATTTAGAGAGCAGAACACACTCCGCTTTTGCATGTGTTGGCGAACTTTTGCATTTGTTGGCTTGAATCAACGGAATCTTTCTCTTATTAGTAAAGATTTCACCTAAGTCATGTGCTTGATATATACGAACACCCATTCCTAAATTTTGCCTAGGTCTTCCCCCTCTCTTGCATTTTATTGGGATTATTAGTAAGGATTTAATAAGAGTTAGGTTTTGAATTGGGATCTTGATTGTTGCATGTGCTTAGATTTTATTATGTGCCGGATATGTTGATAGATTTGTTGTGGTTATCCCCTCACCGGGGCACGGCAGGGGCTGAGCAACCCAATAGTGCAATGTTCTGCTATATAAAATGCAGAACAAAGAGAATCATCTTATGCAAACAGATAAGAAAAGATAATGAAGTGATACTTACAAATTGCTTGCAGACATCACATTTTGGATGAAAGCGCTCCTTATAACAAGTTTATGGTATGGATGGTTTCCTGAGATGGAGAACTACATGTTTTTGTTGGTAAAGTCAATACCAATGCAACTGCTTAATTAGTACACAAAACAACAAAGAGCTACCTCATAGTCATATATTGGCTGATTACAAGCATATAGTTACAGTATAGTCATATATTGGCTGATTACGTCCATGGCCAGTTTCATTCTGACATCCAGCAAATGTCCTCACAAAAGAAGTGTATACATAACATATAGTTACAGAGTACAGTTTGATTTTTTGAAAGGACATTTAAATCTTTGTATGAAGGATCGAAAGATTGTATCAGTGAAATGCACAAAGGACAGACCCAGTGCAGAGAATAGGGTGGCTGATGCAGCAGCACTATGAATGTAATTAGAAGCACATTATTGAATGCTTGACCTTTTGAATACTGTGTTACATAGTTTGTACTAATCGAATTATTTATATTGTAGGAAAAGGAAGCTGCAGGCATGAAGAGGAAACTCGCCAAGACTGGGTTCAAGAGCCTGTATAACTCTAACTACGACGACGACGAACCGTATGAGGTAATCCCAACTATTTTAGTTCAGCGTAAGCACTATATGAATGCATGTTGGTGGGTTTTTAATGAAATTGATGTAGAGAGTGTTTTAAAGTTGTTTGTTTAATTAGATTACTGTACATGACTTTTTTCTTTGTTTGTTCATTAAAATTTGGTAAATGGGAATTATCTAATGTTTGTTCATTGCATCATTCTGAATCAGAAGTGTGTGTTCTGGCAATAATGCCTATATGAATGCATAATGTGTGCGCAATTAATTTGTGTGTGCAGTATAACTCTGGAGATGACGTGGAGGACGGCAACAAAGAGTCCTTCATTGAGAAGGAATCCCAGAAGATCAGGGAGAAGGGGAAGGCGGCCTACTTCAGGTGGGGAATGTTCAGATGCCCATACTGCATCACAAAGCCAAAGCCCAGGGATGGGATTTATGAACACCTGATGTCGCATGCATGCGGTTTATCGCGGAGTGCTCATCAAGACATCAAGACCAGGCCAGAGCATGCAGCCCTCGTGAAGGCTCTAGGTCTCATTTAGTCACCCTCCATGATCCTCGGTTTATCAATGTCGTTCTGAACTGTTGTACTTTTGCACACTGATGTTATCGGCAGGTTGTTGTGAACTGTGTATTGGAATGTGTTATACTTTTGATGTTATGGCAGGATGTTATGGTTGCTTCTATTTTGCTGCTTCTATTTTGCTTCACTGATGTTATGGCAGGATGTTATGGTCGACTGGTTAGCAACACACAACATCTCAATTCAGCTCTCTGATATAGATAGCAACAACAACAGCAACAACTGCCGATGGGTGAGGTGGCCGTGGTGTCAGCACCACCACCACTAGTCACCAGCCTAGTAACAACCATTCATATTGGTCATTATCACCTAGAAATAAGGTAGTGCCACGTGTTGTCCGCTTTATGACCTTTTCCAGTAAGCAAGTGATGACCTTTCTGATGAAAATGGTCGTTGGTTTTTGGGGCTAGGACCCCTCCAGACAGCTTACGACCAAATGATGTGAAATGGTCATAGATTTATGACCATTCCTTCCAGCGTCAGTGACAAAAGGTCGTTAGTTGACATATTACTTGTAGTGTATTAAGACATAAGTGATTCAAAGCAATAGTTTATAATTTGACATAAAGACATCAATACTCAGGCATCGCAATAAACAATCATGTCTTTCAAAATATCAACGCTAAAGAAAGCTATCCCTACAAAGTCATATAATCTTGTCATGCTCTGTCTTCTTAACACAAAGTATAAGTCATGTACTATCCCGGTGTCAGCCAAGCAATTGGTTCATACTTTTTAACGCGCTTCAGCTTTTTCAACCCTCATGCAATACATGAGTGCAAGCCACGGATATAGCACTACGGGTGGAATAGAGTATGATGATAGGGGTAAATATAGAGAAGACAAAAAAGTAAGAAAGTCTCACATCGACGCGCCTAACCAACGGGCTATGGAGATGCCCGTCAATTGATACCAATGTGAGGAGTAGGGATTTCCATGCAACGAATGCACTAAGAGCTATAAGTGTATGAAAGCTCCATATGAAAACTAAGTGGGTGTGCATCTAATCCTACAATGAAAAATTCCCACTTGTATATGAAAGTGACAACATAGGAGACTCTCCATATGAAAAACATGGTGCTACTTTGAAGCACAAGTGTGGAACTAGCATGCCCTTCTCTCTTTTTCTTTTTTTTCTTTTTTTTCTTTTCTTTCTTTCTTTTCTATTTTTTTCTTTTTTTCTTTTTTTTCTCATTGTCCGAAGTCTCATCCCGACTTGTGGGGGAATCATAGTCTCCATCATCCTTTCCTCACTAGGAGATGCTCTAATAATGAATAATGATATTCATCACACTTCTATTTACTTATAACTCAAAAGAAATAAAAATTACAACTCGGTACCTAGAACAAAATATGACTCTACATGAATGCCTCTAGAAGTGTACCAGGATGTGCAATGATCTAGCATAACATGTATAAAAATGATGCACAGTGGTTGAGCCACAACTACTATGTCAGCTATATGATCATGCAAAGCAATACGACAATGAATGCTCAAGTTAAACGGAGGCGGTGGAAATTGCATGAAATATATCTCGGAATGGCTATGGAAAGGCCATAATAGGTAGGTATGGTGGCTGTTTTGAGGAAGATATAATAAGGCTTATGTGTGATAGAGCGTAGCATATCACGGGGTTTGGATGCACCGGCGAGGTTTTCACCACGTCTCAAGGTGAGAAGGGGCAATGCACGGTACCGTAGAGGCTAGCAAATTGCGGAAAGGTAAGAGTGCGTACAATCCATGGACTCACATTAGTCATAAAGAATGCATATACTTATTGCAAAAGTTTGTTAGCCCTCGAAGCAAAGTACTACTACTCATGCCCCTAGGGGGTAGGTTGGTAGGAGTTAACCATCGCGCTCCCCCGACCTTCACACAAAGATAGACAATCAAGGATAAATTGTGCTCCAACTTCCCGGCATAACGAGAGACTATACGTGCATGCTTCGGGAATCACAAACCTTAACACCAATATTATTACTAACCACAATTGTTTACTAGTACCTCCCACATATTCCATCTCTATATCACAAAACTATTGCAAGGAATCAAACATATCATATTCAGTGATCCATAAGTTTTATGTAGGATTTTATGACTAGACATGCAAATGACCAATTCCTGTTGACTCTCTAAATAGATATAAGTGAAGCATGAGAGTTTAACTATTTCTAAAAAATATCATGCTCTAATAAGTATAAGTGAATCAATAGAGCATTCTACAAACAACAGTTTTATATGTGAAGAGAAACAGGCAATCCAAACTTCAAATGATATAAGCGAGGCACATGAAGCATTCAATAAAGCCATACTCAAAAGATATAAGTGAAGTGCAATGAGAATTCTATAAATCAACCATGGACTATCTCATACCATCATAGTGCATAAAAGAAAAAAATGAACACTAAATGCAAAAGACGCTCCAAGGTTTGCACATAACACATGAACGAAGCAAAGACGAAAACATACTTATACTTGTTAAAGAAAGATGGGATGCCTTCTGGGGCATCCCCAAGCTTAGACTCTTGAGTCTCCTTGAATATTTACTTGGGGTGCCTTGGGAATACCTAATCTTGATCTCTTTCCTCTCCTCCTTCTCCTCATATCGAGAGTTCCTCGATCTTTGATCACTTCATCCACACAAAAATCAACAGAAAGCTCGGTAAGATCCGTTAGTATAATAAAGCAAAAGAACTGCTCTAAGTACTATTTAAAACCAATTCATATTTTATTTTTTCATTGTAGATACTGTAATATAACTTTTCCATGGCTCATACCACCGATAAAAATCGATAGTTTCATCAAAACAAGCAAAACAATGCATCAAAAACAGAATCTGTCTTAAACAGGACAGTCTGGAGCAATCTTTACATATACCATACTTCTGGGACTCCAAATATTCTGAAACATTAGGAAGAAGTAAAAAAATTGTATATAAAGACTTTGCAAAAAGTTTCATAACCTTTTTACGTTCCAGTAAAAAATGAAAATTCACGCGCTATAGCCAAAGTTTCTGTTTCTGCACCGCACGTACCAACAAGCAATCTACCCATCCTAAAGGCAAATCTTGGCACATTATTTTTATAATACAATGGATTTGTACAAGGGGATAATTATTTTTGTGATAATATTCATGAAAAATTCTACATTGTTTCCATGAGCATGAACACAACTGTTCAAGGTCGACCCTCACTTCACCAATGCATCACCTTTCAATCGCTTCTATTTTTGTGAAGTTTTAAGTTCCCCTCTATATATTTATTGTTTTTGAACTTTATAAAAGTACTCAACAGAATTAAGTGACTCTCTAAAACTTCAGGCTTGTATCCCTGGCAGTGCTTTCTTTAAATCCATTAAGCTAGGCATAAAGTGCTCAAGTAATGGATCCACTCGGATCCCAAGGTATATCAAAGCCAATTTTAATTAGCAATGATTTGTCATTTAGTAGTGAGCACAAAGCAACATATATCAAGCAGTGACGATGTCTAACTCTCTTCATATACATCGGCATTTCATACAAGAACAATTCATGCACATCAAGTAAAGGCCAATACATACCATAAGCATTTTCTTGCAATTTTATCGTGTTGGAAACATTGAGAGGCAGAGATGTAGTTCCTCTCTCATAATAATTGCAAGTTGGAGCAGCAAGCACATGCATATTATATTCATCAAAATCATCATGTGTAGCGGTAAAAGGCAACCCATCAATAAAATCCTTAACAAGTGGAAACTTCTCCGATATAGTGTAGTTTGGAGAATTCAAAAAGATAAGAGGACTATCATGTGTGGGTGCAATAGTAACAATTTTCATTCTTAATATAAGGAACAATAGCAAGTTCATCTCCAATAGCATAATTCATATTGGCATCTTGGCCACAAGCATAGCAAGCATCATCAACAAGGAATATTTCAAACGAATCAACGGGATCATAGCAATTATCATAGCATTCATTCTTCGGTAAAAACGAAGGGCGTTAAACAATGTATGAGTTGAAGAGCTACTCTCGTTAGAAGGTAGGAATGGGTGATCAATCTGCTCTTCCTCCTTGTTTTATTCGCTCTCCTCTTCATCTTTTTCATCCAATGAGCTCACACTTTCATCAATTCCTTCTTCCAAAGACTCCTGCTGATGGGGTTATGGTCCTAGGGTAGGGTCATAGGCCTGCCCTGTAGGTCCTACCCAAGGACTACCCTTCATAAGGGACAAGGACCTTAGTCAGTTCCGACTGAACTAAGAAGTTCCCATCATCCAGTCGGTGACAGACCCTCAACCATCCAGTCGGAGACGAGCATTCGGAGCATATCAAACTAACCGACTGGATTCCACTCTGTGCA